>NC_043990.1:25794698-26994698 GCF_902150065.1 Myripristis murdjan | reverse complement strand
GCAATGTTGTTTGTAGAGTTCTATACATCCAAGCCTCTAAATCTAGACTATGGATTTACTTTGTTTGTCAGCAGATGGGCGGATTTTGACAATCTGCAAATAGTTCAAGATACTCTGCGCATAGTGCAAAAATTAAAACATTTGAAACTTCTGGGAAATGTCAGGTTGAACACATCCAGTTAATAGCAAAACTCTGACAAAACTTACAATGACATTTGCTCAAGAAAGTGAGCGGCTCTGCGTTTTCGCTTTCTTTTTCGATTAGCAGAGCAAAAATAAAACAAGGGTTGATGTATGCAATAAGTATAATTATATTCTAGTAGGGGGCATGGGCTTAATGACAGCCTAATCTACACCTAAAGTCAACAGCAATCATTCAAGGTCTGTTGCGCCGGTCAAAATTGATTTTACAGAAAACCATGAGCTGTGATATTTTTTTCCTTTCTCAAACTAATAATGCGCGTTAGGAATGGTGCATTTGTGCCGTGTGTATCTGTAATTATCGGACCTGTTGTGCATACAGTACATTATTGAGCTGTCATGCATCAGTTTGCAGTGATTTACTCAGTCTCTAGGAACATGCTGCACTCACTCCACTGGCAAATGCGGAGCCACATCAGAGGCGGTTACTACAGGAGTGCTATTCAGCTTTAATTCCAGTCATACTGCATTCCTAGGTGGGAGACATTAAAAGTGCATTTGGCTTTTTCAGCCCCCACATTCCTACACACCTTCCTGTCAGCTGTCAGTCTCAATAGATTCTTCTTACTATAATTACTCAATACCGTGGTGGAGTAGCAGAGCAAATCAAGCATGGAGAATGAGTTTACTGACAAGGACCTTCACAAGCGTGATATTTCTTTTGTCACCCCTTGCTTTGTCTCAGACAGGTCTTTTCAAAGTGCAGACAGTTGCCAGCCTTTATAGTTATATCCTAATCTGTCTTCTACATTACACGCAGCACAGACTCAGCCAGGTACTCTCTGTAAAGAGCCAAGAGGTGGGTTTTTTAATGTGAAGCTGGATCAATACTAAAGCAATTCCACAGGATATGTCGCAGTTAATAAGTATGTTGAGATTCCTTATTACGGCGGGCCTCAGAATGAGGTTTGGGAACACCAAGATGTCTTTGGAAGGGTTTCCAGGGGGTTCCAAGCCAAGGGGAAAACAATTAATTTCACTACTGTTTCATCAGAAATGATCCCAGCTTGAGAATATATGAAAATGTCTTTCAAATCATAGATTTTACAGTCACAGCTGTTATTTTTCCATAGAGCAGTGTTTACAGTTTTACAATTCATTATTAAATCAACAACTAAAATCTTCCCATATGTGTTCCTGAGACTAAATCTTTTATTTAATGATTGTTCGTAGCACTAATGCAGTAATTGTCTATTTGGGGTCTTTATTTGGAGAAATACAAACTTATAATAGTTACCTGTGTTAAGAAGTAATACAAATAACTTTAACTACATTGTAATATGTAGTTTAGATTAGAGTGTCCCAGCCCAGTCCTCAAGTCTTGCTTGATCTGCAAGTTTTTTGTTCCCTCTTTACTTTCACACACCTGATTCATGCTATTCCATTCAGGTAGAGCTGTTTCAGCTGCTCAACCAATCAACATTAAGCTCTTAATTGGATCAGGTGTGCAAGAGTTGAGCTGGAACAACACAACTTCTAGGACAGGAGGCACTTGAGGAGTGGGTTGGGGGATATTGGCTTAATTACTTGCTGAAACCACAAATTACATTTTTGTCAATAAATGCGATGGATGAATTCCAAGTTTCTAGAGATAGTCTTAATTTTTTTCTCTAATTTGTAACTGTTTTATAGATGGGTGGATGTAGATAGTGAGGAGAAGAGAGAGACTGGAGAAAGTGCAACATTGCCCTCTAGTGGTCGGCAATGTCTCTACAATAATGAACATTTCTGTAAACGAAAATGCCACTAAAGTCCATTTTAATACATACCCATACTCCAGAGAGAATGAGCTCCGAAGATTCCTGGTCATAGTTTATGCAGCTCAATAGTTTATATCTCAGTATTTTTATATCTCAGCAGCACAGTCATGAGTCGTATTTCTGTCATGTCTGGCTTGCTCATGTGCTCAAATATAAACACAGGAATATATGAGGACACCCTGGTAGCTCACTTGGTAGAGCATGTACCAATTATCAAGGCTGAGTCTGTACTGCAGCGTCCTGCGTTCAAACCTGAGCCCAGGCCATTTGCTGCATGTCTTGCCCCCTGCCTCTCCTGTCTCTCTCTACTGTGACTGGCAAATCAAGCAGAAGTGCCAAAAAACACAAGACTGTAAGAGACTTCTTCAATTAAGTGGAATCTCCTTTAGCATGCTCCTGCTGGAGTCAAATTAAACTCTTGGAGCACAGTCTATATGCTATATATATATATACTTTATATGTTCTCATACTTGATGTCCATGTTTGTCAGAGGTAATGTGACACCACCAGGGGGAGACAAAGACTGCTAAAGTTTTGCAAAGATGCTGGCCCAGTTGTTCTTCCATAGCTTCAGATTAGACCAATGTGATGTGATGTGCACAGGGCAGTCCCTACCCACACATTAGTGCTCAAAAGGAGCACCGTCAGTACAAACGTACCCAGCTGAACCTGTATTTCATCCACAATTTTTAATGGTTTTGATGCAATTAGAGAACATGTAGGAACTGTGAGTGATGTTTCTCCGTTTCTGTGCAGTAGGCCAAATCCACTCTAAATTTTACTCACACATAGTGCTGTGGTCTCAAGTGTGCAATCAGTTATTTCCCTATCCATTACCTGTCTGGGTAAGCTTTTTCTTCTGAAAGTGATTGAGTGTTGTTAAAAAGCCCAGCAGACAGTCCAAGCCTCCTACAGTGGTTTCAAGTGAAAAAAGGATTTGATTTGCTGTCTAGGCTGAAAACACATTGCTTTTATAGAGACCTTGAGACAAAGGAAGAAGCCTGGCACTGATGAATACAAGCACTGCCTCTCAGCTTGCTATCACCTCCATATAACAGAGCAAGACATTAAAAAGATGTTTATGTTTCAATAAGCAAACAAAAAGGTGTGTTCACATTTTTTTTTTTATTTTGTTTTAGTACAACAGTTCAAGTCAACTAGTTACTGTATCTATTAAGATGCCAAAGTGTATTGCTCTTTTGCATTCCATGTGTAGACCCCCGTTCCAGTCATGTCCCAGATGGCATCCATTTACATGTCTGGCAAAGTTGATTCACAGCTATACAGCAAGAAGTCATGTGCTTTGAGATAAACCCCCATAATCTTACAAAAGCAAAGAACAGCAGCGGCACAAAAATGATCTTTAGGAGCAAAACTAGCATATTCTGGGTAGCAAAGCTGCACTAAACACCTGCACCTAAAACAGCTGACACCTTGATCAAGCTGTGTGCTACTTTTTAAATAAGTGCCAACAACAGGTGTGGTTCACAAGGACATTTCCAAAACGCACTATGGAATAGGCAGGAATAAGAGACTTATGCATAGAAACATGCTTCCTCAAAAGGATAAGTATACACTGCTAATTTTTAAAAGGGCAGAAGCTGCATTGACAAGCTACATATCCTAAATGGATTAGACTCAAAAAAGGGGGGAAATGATCCACATGTAAAACCAGCGCAAGTACACTTATAGCAGAGAAGGAGAATTGAAAAAATTCACAAAGTGGAACTTGTTTTTCTTATTTCAAAAAGGTGGGTAGTGAACACAACAAAAATACTGGCCATCAAACAAAAAATAAATCAATCTTTGGATACGTAAAAAACCCTATACAATCCCCAATTTGTAAAGTTCAGTCTTCTGAGGTGCCCTCTTTGGTTTCCTTGTTCTTTCGCACCTCTTCCAACTTCTTGTCCTAAAACACAACACAGAAAGAGATTTAAAAAGTTAAAGACTACACCATTCTACTAGTAAAATCCTGTAAAAGCATCCATTTGATTTCACCCAAATACAAACCTTCTCCTTGAATTTCTCATTCATCGCTGCCATAATTGCTGTGCGGTTCTCTTTGTTGGCCTCCATCTTCTGATTGAGCTTTTCCTCTGCCATCTTGCTGAAGTTGTTGTTTTCCTCCATAGCTTTCTGCAGCACCTCCTTTTCATGCTCACGCTTCTCAGCTAAGTGCTTCAGAACCTCTGCTTCATGATTCTAGAAAAGGAGAATTTAAAAGAAATTACATGCCCAGCCCAGACAAAAAGAGAATTGCACAACTGAAATGGTGATTAGTATACAACAAAACAAGTATGAGACATATTCAAGTATCCAGGACCCATGGTAATGCCCTTTGGGGCATAATGTTTGTAGAAGGCACACAATCCTACCTTGCGTCTCTCCTCTGCAGCCTCCAGCTTCCTCTGGATCTCCTCCAGCGACACATCCTTCTTCTTGGGAGGAGACAAGGGGAACTCACCCTTGGCATCTGGAGCTGGAGCCCCCAGGATCACCTCAAAGGCCTGGCCAGAGGCCCGCTTGTCTAGCTCCTTCACCTGCATATCTAAAAACAAGTTCAAAAGGTAATTACATTAGAGCACCTTGAAGCATGAATCTAGGCAGTAAAAGGACATTGGCATTATATAACTCACCGCCAGAGGATGCCATCTTTATAGTGCACTGTAGGTCAATAAACCTGGAGGGGGAAATATAGAAAAATGTCAATTTACTTTGAAACACTCCATGATGAATTGACATCAGCAGGTGCCTCCTTAATACAGACCACTGGCGACCTCTAGCGGATTTCTCCCACCGCCGTTGCCCATGTTTCTAAGTAGTGAATACAGCTTTGAACACAAGCCAAGACAAAACAAGGCTTAGTAGCGACATCCACTGGCCGCCTTCGGCACTACATGCAACCACCGCCCATCAATCCACACAAAACGCACTGGCACTCAGTGACTGCATGGTACATCGACCATTGTTTATCTTTCAACTTGTGGCAGCAAAGACAATCCGATCAATCTAAAAATCAAGCAATCGCGTGATTACATGCGGGGCGAGCTTGGCCTGTTCCAAAGCCTGTCGGGCGGGTTGTTAATTAGCAACCCACCAGCCACCTTTTGTTGAAACAAAAGGCTGTGACCAGGGTGGGTGCAGCAGGCGGTGCCAGGTGTAAGAAGGCCTAGCCTCGGCCTACTAACATGGAATATTTACCCAATTGGCATCAAATTTCTGAGCAATGAGCAAATCGAGGGGGAGGATAATCTACATGGAAGCACCTGTTCCTTACACCATGTGTCTGAGCTGCAGGAGGCTGGTGGGGAAGGGGGGAAAAAAGAACACATTACCACCACAGCCCAACAAGATGGCAGAAAGATTGCAAGACGAATTCGAGCTCGGTGCCCACACGGAGCGTGGTGTTGCAGACAAAGATTTGGCAAAGTGGCTGAAATTTAACTAGTTTACCACCAAACGCTCACAATAGACGTGAATATCTGGGGCAAACTGTCGCGGTGACAGCCAACTGACAAGCCATTATTTGCCCTAGTGGTTTAATATGAGATAAGTCACCAAACGCGCTTGGAGGGAAACACTCCTCCGACCCCCTTTGTGATTTTTCTTTATATTAATTCAAAATGCGCTTTGAGCGTATTACTTAATCGTTGCTCTCAATAATACTTGAACCAGCGTTGCCACACCAAGCATGCTGTCCCTCTGCATGTGTAGTGCCCACACCTTGCCATACCAAACTGACGCCCATGCATACTTTGAGGGAAAAAAAAACATTTTGGCCAGTGATGCTGGCATTGATTTGGTTCAACAGAAGCTATCCGCTGACTTAGAGAATTACAAGTCGACAGTGGCCGTTTTTTTTCCCTCCCTAATTTTGGCTCAGGTTGTAGGCTGTTTCAGTGAGCGGCTGGTGTCATTAGCACACGCATAACAAGCAGGATGAAACAAAGGCGCTTTTGACAGCAACGTGACGGACAGCTGCAAACAAAGACAAGCTTACGGCAGGCTCCTTCCAACGGCAAATGTCGAATAACGGAACTTCAACGATTAAAATGCTGCTCTGACACCCAAGTGGGGCCGAGTGTGAGAATAAAGAAAGAAGACAGGTTGTCGTTGCAACCAACTAACATTCACATCGGTGTGAAAAGAAGGCGTCCAAGTCTAACCACGGCTGTGTGTTTTCTGGTCGTCGGTGCCAACTGTGCCAGCGTCTCCATCCATACAATAGGCTAACAGCCCCTCAACGAGCCACCACACAAACAACTATTAACAAGCACAGTTACCGTTTGACTGCTTTGTTAAAATAATCCAATCGAGCAAAAAAGGCTTTAACTCAAGTCAGTTTCAACATATCCATCATCACCGTCAGTCAGGCACAAAGGTAATGTTAGTTAGCTCTCAAGCTATAGGCGCCACACGCTGATTCCAAACAAAAAAAAAAGCAAGACGCCTCGAAAATACTCGCTAGAAGTAACGCTTAAATCCTAAAAAATATTCTACACGTCTTGATTTAAGTCCATTACACGGTCATGAAAGTGGATATGGTCGTTCTGCGGGCAAAGAAAAAAATATCCTATTGAGTTTTGGGGTTTAAAAGATGCTGTCTGTCACACCCACCTTCAAGAGCCGTGGATGCTGAACTCCTCTCAGCCTGACTTTGCCGCGAGTTCTCTGCGCGAGCGCGGCACGCTCGCTCATAAATGGACCAAAACGGGTGCCGTCACGGCGTTTGCTGCACCTTCATTGGCTGGCTCGTCGCTCCATGGCGCTCCTGGTAAGTGTAGTTTTTGTGGCTTCTAGACGTTTGAATTTGTTTGATCCAATCGTTGACAATGAGATTTATTTTACTCACTATGATGCGCAGCAAAGGACAATCACAGCAGGGAACCAGAAAGACCAAGCCGATAGTTAGGGGACCTAACACTAATAATTAAAAACACTGACCGAATATTCATACAGTTATATGAAATCATCTTACATCTAAATAGGTTACAGATAGAGGCAGGCAGACAGCAGGTGGTCCTGAAAGCAAGTTAGCCCATGGGAGTCTGCTGGGAGAGTGAGCCACAGCGCAGTCTCTCTGTGATGTTGCTCTGCTGATACCCGCCAGTGGTTTTTACTCTATCAGCACACATCTCCTGCTTCATAATTTAACCAAGATGAATTAGCAATAGAAATTGGTGGATGATTTAAAGGCAACAGTGGTACCTTTTTGAGAAATATGAGCTTGATAAATGCCAGAGGGAGATGCTCCTCTTGTGCTATATGTCACCACTATGATGTAGGCTTCATAATCCTGTGAATTTGTACCTGTATTGTAGGCAACAAGGTCACATTTTACAACATGTCAGGCTTTTGCAGGACCAATTTTGCATATATACATTAGTAACAGCGTCAAAAACTGCATGACTGAAGAAAAAGGTTTAATATCACTCTTGACAATAACCTTTTAAAGGTCGGGCAGGATGCTGGAGTCAGGTTGAACTTGAGTTTTCAAAATGTTTGAAGTAAACTGTTTGCAGTGACATGTTTTGTGACCAGGGACTAAATATTTCAGGTGTCCATGGAATGCTTGAACTCATTTTGGTTAAAAAGCCCACTTTTTATTTCCAAGAATCTTCTGGAGATGTAAATATTCAACAGTGCCAAAATGGTCATTTAAATTGAGGCGCAATAACATCATGTTGAACTGACATCGAGTGCTGTAGATTGAAAAGAGGAATAGAATGTGATAGAAAAGAATGAAACAGAAATCTCCAAGATTGTAACGTGCATGCCTTATCATTAAGAAGAGATCCTATTTTGAATCAGCTTTTCCTGTTTCTCTCTCATATTGGTTGCCATATGCTCTCCACTGTCTCTAGATTTCAAATAGACCACATGCAGCCTCCCTCTTTTCCTCTGTCCTGACACGTCCATGGTCAAGACATAGGCAGGGAAGGAAAAATTCTCTGTAATCCTCCTGCAATGCTTCCTAAAACGCTGACTTTAGTATCTCTGGGTTAAAATAATAATGATAGTATTTTAGTCTGTGCAAATTCAGCGAAGCACAGTGGCTGTTGTTCCAACAAAAATGTTACCTTGTGTGTCACTGCCTCTTAATTTATTCAGTGTTCAGCCCAGCTCTAGGCCTAAATGACACGAATCTTCATGGTCTCTGCTTCTGAATGTTTCACATGATCCTCCAATAAAACACTCCTTATGCAAATGCCTGTGGTGGGACTGAATTCAGCTTCAATCGATGTAACCCAGACTTTTTGATTCCGCACTATTTTTAGCTTAACATTATTCTGACGGCAAGAGCAGCAGCAGTGTTACTTTGCTTTTTGTTGAGGCAGAGCGATGCTGAAAATATTTGAAACCTTCGGGCTTACAGTTAGATCTATTTTTACCGTTGTCATGTCAATGTGTTTTCATGTCTGGCTTTTGAATTGGGCCACTAATTTATGTTTTTGACAACGACACTTTCGTTGGTATGTTTCAGCAGAGCCAGAGAGGGAGTCGATCAGTCCACACTGCACATCCAATGCATGCAGAGCCTCTTCTTCTGCCCCCCCAGGTCACTGAGTGAAGCCCTGGGTGGACTGATTTGATTGTTACAGACAGCCTGTAGACATTCAGGCTGCTGCAGTTTGACTCCCTACAATGGCAGAGTCACCCGACAATGTTGCAGGGTTTTGCCATGTGAAGTCAAACACAATTACTGCGGTCATTATTCAAACATAATTACTCACAGTGGTCAGTATGAAGTAAAGATTAGAGAAACTGGCCTGTGATCTGAAGGTCACCAATGCAAATCCCCACACCAGCTGAGTGGGAAAGCATTGGTGGGGAAATTGTAGTAGGAACATTCTCCCTTGCCCTTGAGCAAAGCACTAAACCTCCCAGCTGCTGTGTAGCTACTCATACCTGTTTTTGACCAAAACTATTCTGGTTAATGATCCAGTTCCATTCAGGAACTGGATCAAGGTGCTTACTAACTAACTAACAACCAGAAGTGGAACCACTGTGACAGAGGTGTTGCTGGGCCACTGCCCACTGACTCCAGCACTGCTATGACTGAATTCAGCCCCAGTCTGCTAATTTGCTGGTCTATGAGCCAGACCACTGTTGAGGACTTCATAATATGCCCCCATCTCACCCCACCTAGCCTTATTTTCACCAGGTCCCTTTTGGATTCTCTATACTCCTGCATTCTAACAAACCCAGTCTTCACTAACTTTTCAGCAATTTTGAGATACAAATAACTTTTTGTAATACTCCCTTCCATCTTTTCCTGAAGTTCAGGAGACGTCCAAATTGAATGCAATAGTTTTGTTTCTTTGGCAGAACACTGCAAACTCTTGGAATTCTCCATCGTCTCCACCTTTCCCGATAGAATAATACACGCCCACGCTTGTTGTCATCACAGTTCTCCCTTCAGGTAATACTGTTTTTTGGTTCCAGCTGGGAACCAACTTTTCAGGCTGTGAACCAACTTATTTTTGGTTTTGAAGTGCTAAGAACAGTTCAAAATTGGGTTTGTGAGCTGCAACCGAACCATTCCTTGTTGGTCAAGAAGGTGGGCACTATTAGAAGACACTAGTAGATGACTTCTTCTACTGAGCAGCTCCCAGTATGAATGTGTATAATTGAGTGTGACGCAAGATGCTGGTGAAGAGACTGGAAAAAAAAAGATTAAAGTTTCACAAAACTCAGGCTTGACCAAATGAGACCATTTAGACTCAGCTGACAAAAATGTGGAAATTGTTGTGATTTGTGACTGAATCGGGCCGACAGTGACAACCACATAAGCTCAGCATTCAAGTCTCTTAATCACACAATTTTTGTGTCATAAGTTTTGAATCTAAATGGTCCTAACTTCCCTGAAATTTTACATAGTGCACCTTTAGTTATATGCATATGTCTACACAATTCAGCCCATTGGCTTGCTGTTAAAGTTTGACTCAACTACAGCATCCATTCCATAAATCATAAGAACATCGCAGGTGCTGTGTACGAGTATAGTTTCTGTATATTTCAATACAAGCCTGTTGTATCATGTGTCTTCCGCCCCAATTTGATTCGGTCAAGCAGCTCTGCCTTTACGAACGGGAGCAGATGGTCTTCAGGGCCTGCCAGCATCCGTCTCCCCACTAACGGGATCTCTGTTGCCTCGCAGGACAAAGACAAGTGAATGAGATAGAGCTGGGTAGGGCAGAGGGAGGCACGGGACAGGAGGGTTGTCAGCTCAGTCCAGTGGCAGCACAGGCTCAAATCTGCAGATGTGTGTCTGTGTGGGTGTGGAAGAGGATTTGGGTCTGCTGTGTCTGGGGGAGTGAGGTTTTAGCGTTTGTTTACGCACATGTGTTGTGTGTCGCTCGATTATCTCCGTATCTCTGCCCCGACGCATTCGGCCCCTTGTGGCGGAGGTTTAGAAAATCAATTATGCTATTCAGGTCATTGCTGTCGCTGAATTAGGAAATTTGCATAGCCATTTGTACTTGACAATGCATTTTTTCACGAAAGCCCAAACATTATATCCCCATCCAAAAATTGCACGGAGGAAATTATTCATAATCAGATCAGGAACTAAAAACAGGTTGTTCAAAAAAACAAAACAAAACAAAACAAAACAAAAAAACAGGTTGTTCAAAGTGATAAGTTTACAGGGGGAAAACAGTTGCTCTGATTTGCTCAGACTGTCTCATAAATATTGTGGAAGTATTGGAAAATGCAGTTGAAGGTGAAGGCTATCTGACTTCAAGCAGTGAAGTGCATGGGGTTAACTGCATGAAGACCTCAAAGCCGCATGATAAAAGAGAGGACAACTGGCTGCATGATAAGGAACACAGGGGGTTATTATTATTATATGGATCTCCTACCAGGCTGCCACTGCGAGGGGACTTTCCTGAGTTAGTGTCCCAAAACATGCACACACACTCACACACACACACCCTTCCTACACACGCGAGCAGCAGCTGATCCACAGGAAGCATATCTCGGTAAGACGGCTGAGTGTGGTTCTCCTTTCAGAGGCACTCAGCCATGGCAGTGTATGCTGTGGCTGGGGCTAGAAGCATGACCCATTTTTTGGTGCACACAAGCACAGCGTGGGCCATTTTATCTCCCCGTGCACAGTGGCAGCAAGAGCCAATAGAGTGCGCTGGGAACAGGGACCCGGGAATCCTCTATGTTTCTAGGCTGCACCTCCTTTGGATCGTAAGCGTCCTGATTGGAAGCCATTGTATTTTGAGTCCAGAGACGCTTGGACATGAGGAGGCTTATTATACGGAGATTATTAAGTATACACTCATAGTTTAAAATAAGGTTATAATTTAGAAATACAGTACTGCTGTCAGATGTGCAGCACAAGAAAAACAATGACATTTGCCGCTGTAGTCCTGATCCAAGCTGGTTGCTCCTCCCACTCTGCCTTTGGGATATGTACCACCAATTTACCAGGAACAGTGATGGCCTTTTTGTAAATATTGCATGCAGTATGATGCAATATGTCTCCTGTCACCATGAAGCTAAATGTATAGGCCAGTCATGTAGGTACAATGATAACTTTTATGTAACTGTGGGTTACATAATAACCAAGTCAGCTGCTCCCATCTCTGGGAGGCTGGAGGCTGTCTAGAAGTGGTTTCAACATCCCTGCCCCCACCCCCCATTTAAGCACTGCAACCATGTGTGTGTGCATGTGTGTGTGTGAGAGAGAGAGAGAGAGAGAGAAAGAGAGCGAGCGAGTTCCTCACGTGTAGAATGTGGATATGTAATCTGCTCTTCATTTAGAACAAGGGGATAATTGGCATCTTTATGTAAAATCTTATTGCAAACTAATCAAACTGAAAACACCGTGTTGGCTATTTATGATACTTTGCAAATACAGTCAATTGACACAGAACGGTCGCAGCAATCAAAATCATCATCATCATTGTCATCATCATCATAAATTTAATTTGCCCTACATTTTCATGTTGTCGAAGTGCAGTTGCAATTTTTTTTAAAAAAAAAGAAAAACCTAATTCTCAAAAAATATGTAAATAAGTTACAAAAAGATACAATCAGATATTTTTAAAAAATGTAAACAATGTCCTGAAAATTGATTAAAAGAGAGACTAAAGTAAGTTTTGGGATATATGTATTTCATATTTTTGATTGCACATAAATAATATAGCTGGGGTTCAAGCCAACAAAGACCAACAGAAGTTAAAAGCTTCAACAGCTTCATTAAAAGTCACTTCAAGGGTAAGTTTCAGGTACTGATGTCAGCATATCCTGCCAGTTTTGTGATGACTGGACAAAGAACTCCCTCAAAATTTCATGCCTCTACCATTTACCAGCTCATGAGACGAATAATAATGATAATGATTATGATGATGATGATGATGATGATGATGATGATGATGATAAATATTTGCTTGCATCGTTTTATTACAGAGAGACTGTGCAATCAAAAAAAAAACCAATAGAACAAATACTGGAATAACATAATCAAAGATAAGTCCAGTGGGGAGATGCTTATAGACACTATCCCGTTACTAGAGTGTCCCAGGCCACTGCATGTCACCGCACTCCCGCCTGCTCACATGCAAGGCTCTCTGGATGAGAGCATCAACAGACTGAAAATGGAGCAATTAGAGGGCCTGTACAGTCCTGTTGCACTTATGGCGATGACATATAGATCTACTTAATTATCTGGTAAAATGAATGTGATGTCAGCACTCTGGCTCCAGAGTTGACCAGCTGTCTTCATGTCTTAATAGACTTAATAGATATAGATTGTATATGTATGGTTAGCCTGCTTCCTGGGTAATGTTAGCAAATGACCCTGTATAGAATACAGTGTTGTCTTATGATCATATACCTATATAGTTTGCTAAATCTTACAGGGAGGTAAGGTAGGAAGATTCACAGCTCAAGTTAAATGTTCACAGTAATGAACAAATTACAATATGGACGATCACAAATCGTCATGGCAACCATCTCAGATCAGGTGCCATCATTGAGGTCTAGTGGAGAATTGGCCATGTGCAAATTTGACAGTCAGGGATACCTGAAAAAACTGTTGTGTGGGTGCAGGTAAGTCCAGTGGTGTTATATAAGTAGTAGTATTAACTATTTTCTTTTCTTTAGCTGTATCCCTGTCAATTTACTGTCTTTAAGTGCTATTCCATGCCAAAATGGTTGCTTTTTC
Source organism: Myripristis murdjan (assembly GCF_902150065.1). NCBI lineage: Eukaryota > Metazoa > Chordata > Actinopteri > Holocentriformes > Holocentridae > Myripristis > Myripristis murdjan. The sequence continues at coordinate 26,981,552 of NC_043990.1, read as the reverse complement.
TAGGACTGAGGCCAAAGTTGACTGCTTTTATTTATATCTTTGAAATTAGAGTGGATGTCTTTATTTGCTGAAGTGATAAGCCACGAGTTTTAAACTGCAATGAAAAATATCAAAATTGGCATAATTATCCAGCTTAGCATTACAGCAGTTGGCACCACAGTCGATGTTTTAGGATGTTTTTCAGCTCCTACTTTGAGAGCAAATATATACAAAAATTGATTGAGTGTATAATGTAACAGATCCACCCTAAGGGCTTTCAAAATGTCAATTTTTTTTGACATACTTAAAGGATGAAACATCTTTTTCACAGCAGCCTTTCTGACATGAAAAAGCAGGGTCAAAGCAGGTGTTACTGATGGCATTACTCAATGCACACAACAGAACCTTCATCAATGTCATTAGTAACACCTGTGTTTACCTGCTACTTCATATCAGAGTGGCTGGTATGGAAAGGGCCTGTTACTCACAAACAGGAACCAGAAACCCCATTCATTTTTGCCATACACAAAATTAAATGAATAAATAAATAAAACTAAAAATAATTAACCGCTAAAAGAAAAGAAAAGAAGAAGAAGAGAAGATTTAAATGGGTGGAGGGCACATTGTCACATTACTGCTCCTTGATAAAACCGTGGATTTTTAACCACCTGCTGAGCCCTGAAGCCAAAGCAATCTCCCCTCAAAGTCAAATCTGCCTCGTCACTAAGCGGTCTCCACCCTTGCCCTCTGTCTGAGTCACTGTCCCCTGAGCTGGTCCGCTGCTGTCTGCGAATGCTCCCCGATCTGAACAACCCTTCACCCCCCAAACCTCAGCCTCCTCCTCCCGCTGTCACCTGAGTGTGCAGAAAACAGTTTTTTCTCCTTTACGAGGCAGATGGGACTCACGCCCACTGAAACAGTAGGCAGCCAGCACAGGGCCCAGGGTGACAGCCCTGCCTCAGTCATACCCTCTTTGTTTCTGTGGAGAGAACAACAGTGTGTAGCACGGTGGTACGTCTGGTTATCGTCAGGGAGACTGGAGGAAAACATCAGCGTGAGCCTGATAGAGCTTTTAAAGTGACTTAATTAATAATACATGCGAGCGGTGCTGAGGATAGAGGCATTTTGTTGGCTATGCTTCATCAGCATTTTTCCAACCTGGCCTTACCAGTTAGTCTTGTAAATATCAATTACTATAATTTTTCAGTAATAATGAACTGATCTTGAATCAAATATTTAAGTAATCTAAGGAACAAGAAACATTTTTTTGAAACATTATAGTTTGACAAAATTTATATCAACTCTGTTTTGCCCAATGTTTGGACCAGTTTGTCCTTTAAATATGCCCAAAACTGTGATGATTTTTCAAAATGGAAAAAAAGAAATCAGGTTGGCATACATCCATATTGAATTTAACTGTTTTAGTGACAAAATAATGAAGTGCAGCTTAATTGTACTTTGCAGTAAACTAAGGCACTAATAACTTTTTTGAGTGTATTCACTTTAAACTTTATGGCTCAAAACAGCATCACAAGCATAAAACAACTTTTAAAAAAATGACATAGCTCAATAAATACCAATGGATTAAAATGATATGCTTAAACATATCTTTGTTACGGAAGCCCTAAAGGGCCATACATACATATATTTTATTTCCTCCGTTTTCCCGTGATAACGAGATAAATTTCCTCTGTTTTCTCGTGATAACGAGATAATTAAATCGAGAAAACAAAGCGATTGTCTAGTTTATTAAAGCATTGCAGACATCAGTCAGTGTAGCAATGTCAGAGGAGCAGGAGAATATCGATCACCGCATCACTTATCTGTTCAATCAAGGCCTGACACAGGCTGAAATAGCTTTATGCTTTATGTCAGGGGTCACCAATCATGTGCCATGGAGGGCCGAGAGGCTGCAGGTTTTCATTCCAACCAAGACCTCCACCAGGTGATTTCACTGATTAGCTCCTCCTTTCTGATACAAGGTGAGGTGATCAGTGAAATCACCTGGTGGAGGTCTTGGTTGGAATGAAAACCTGCAGCCTCTCGGCCCTCAGTGGCACATGATTGTTGACCCCTGGTTTATGTGTCCAAGGAGACGTCAGTCAGCATGACATGTCACGTATGATGGAAATCTCAGGCCTATCACTTTTCATGCATTCATTCAAAACGGAGGGAAAATATCTCGTTATCACGAGAAAACTGAGGAAAATTATCTCGTTATCACGGGAAAACAGAGGAAAATTATCTCGTTATCACGAGAAAACGGAGGAAATTTATCTCGTTATCGCGGGAAAACAGAGGAAAATTATCTTGTTATCACGAGAAAACGGAGGAATTATCTCGTTATCACGAGAAAACGGAGGAAATAAAATATATGTATGTATGGCCCATTAGGGCTTCCGTACTTTGTGGTTACTTTCTTTGTCTTCTTTGTTGGTGCTGTTTTATACCAGTGTCCTTTTCTGAGGCTTGATGTCCTATAACTTTCTGGTGCGTGGGTTCCTTCTTTTTTTATGCTTCAAGAAACATCTAAGAAAAAAAAAATCTGAAAAAGTGAAAACACTCAGCAGCAGCTGTAAGTTTCAGTCTGGAAGTTTTTGCTGCAAGGGAAACAGAGATTCTCCGACTTTGAAATGTGAAGCAATCTAATCCGAAAAGAAAGTGAAATGTAGAAGGTAATGCCTTGATCTTCGCTTACATATTCATGCCTGGGATAAATATTTCATTCTGGTGTTACTGTGATGTTGCCCACTAATGTACTGTAGTTGTCCTGGGCACAGCCTATGGTGAAATGAGAGCCTGGCCCACTTGGGAGAGCTTGTTTTCAGCAGGGTAAAAGCAGTCTGAGCCCTGGAGCCTGCTTAAGGCCGGTGGGTGGGGGGTGGGGATGCGTTGGGGGGCCTGTGGGCTCGGAGGGTGGTGTGGAGGACAGGATTAAAAGAAAGAGAGGGATGCAGTATACATGGAGAGCAACCGCTGAGTGTAAAGTGAGGGAGGGCGGGGGCATGGATGGGGCTGCCTGCTGCTGAATCAGGGCTTGTTACCATCATAGGGCTCCTCTGGGACCGTGATGTCAGGCCCGAGACGAAAAGGCAAAGGGAGACAAACAAAGACGGGGGATGAGAGGGAGGTGGAGGTGGCGAGGGAAACCACGGGGGTATTGACAAAGAAGACCTGCAGAGATGATGTACAGATGGTGCTTGAAAGCTGCAGACAAACAACCACAAAATGCCTCGCTGGATGGCAACGGAGACGAGAGAGCTCTGGTCTGTGTAGGATCTCCCCTCCGTTTAACAAGAGCTGTGATGTCATATTTTCATGTTCAAGTATGGTTGGAGATCTGTTTGTGTGCTGCCGAGTGGTAATCATAATCCCAATCTGGAAGATTAGTGTTATCCTGATATTATCATACCAACATCCACTTGGACAAGCCAGATGTCTGGCATGTGTGAGGCCCAGTGCGGTTATGTTGGAGTATTATCTACAAATATGGAGGCGTTTCAGCCTTCAAGACAAGACAAAATCACTTCTTTTTTGCTTTTCTTTTGTCCTCTAGACACTCTCATTGGCAGGGGAAATGAAATAAAGGTGTGGGAGAAGGAACCAGATTATCCCAATCTCAAGGGACAGCTTTGACTGCTCACTCTGAGAGTAAACAGTCACTCAGTCTTTGTCCCCCAAAATCGCATCCATCTAGATTAGAAATCATGTTTTCCTTTGATTCTAAAGGGCTCAGAGTGAATCAGTGCAGGTGAAAATAGTGATCTTGGCAGGACTGATTGATTTTGAGATATATTGTCTTGGTTCTATAAAGACTGTAGTTTTATAAAATATACAAAACAATGATCAAAACTTTTGATTTGTTAATTTATACATTTTTAGATCAACTCAGAATTAACTAAAAAAAAAAAAAAGGCCCATTAACTGGCATTTTCTCCAAATTACCTTTCCTCTGTATACAAAATCACTGACTTTTTGGGGGCCTGAATTTCCTGTAGTAATATATTCCAGCAGCATCATCATCTCTCTCTCTCTCTCTCTCTCTCTCTCTCCACATACTACTGTGAGTATAAGCCTAAGATTTTTTTTTTTTTTTCATCTTATTCATGGTGATCAAATCCAGGAAGTGCATAGGCTCTGGGAGTTTCACAGTATAGTTTCGAGACTGTATTGTATTATATTTCAATCATACAGTAACTTAATTTGTAATTTGAAGTGTTTGACATTACAATTGACCGCTGAGTCTCTACCAAGTTTTTGTCAGGAGGGGACTTACACCTGGTGGAGATGTGCGCTCAGTCCGTTGCTGTTATTCACTGCAGTTTGTTGAGGTTAGCAGAAGATAACAGGTGCAGTTGAAGAGAAGGAATTTGGCCACAGTCACATCATGTGGGATTTACCATAGGGACCAACATCCGACTTGAAAACATCCAACTCGTAATTATTACAACAGGGAATCTCTGAAAGCTCCAATATATCCAAATAGGATGTAAATAACACGTAAATAATCTGGAAAAAATGGCATCCCTTAGACTAAATAAATCCCAATTTTTCACTACTTTTGACCAACAAACAAACTCTTCATGTTACAATACTAAGCATATAGTCAAATTAAAGGTTTAATTGGTACATTCTGACAGACTGTAACTGTAATGTTAACTGTACGTTCCTGCTCACTTGCTTAATTTCCAGCTGATGTGAACACTTCCAAGTTGTACTGATCTTTTACTTTCCCTCCCATACATGAGGGAAAGTATGACATGGAAATGACACGAATGCGTCATAAAGACCAAAGTCATGCTCTGATTGGATGACTCCACTCTTATGTGTGAAAATAACTTTTAATCCCCTGGGTAAATCAACCAACAGGCCTCTATCTTCATAGAAAGCAGTTCAGAGTCTCGCAGTTTCATGGTGTTTTCTACACAGTGATGCCAGTAAAAAAACATTTTCATTTTTGAATTTCCTATCCTTTTAAGAGCAAGAGTGGCTTAATGCATCTGCTGTGATGGGATCATATGCTCTAGCCATTGAAGTCCATCAGAAGCAAAGTGAAGCTGCTGTATCTCCACAGACTACCAGACAGACTAACAGTGAATCTATTGACCTATTGTTCTGCAGGGGGCATACTGATGAGATGGAATGGGGACAGATATGGTCATCCCTCAGAGGGTACTGCTGAAGATAACCAATTAAGAGCAGACTCCAGCCAGACAGGAAGACAAGCGATCTAGATCTAGGGGGCAGGGAAAGCCTGTCCCTTCAGCCTGACTGTATTATTACTCTTAAATATACTGTAGATGAGGAGGGAGATGTGATTAAAATAAATGGCAGATGTGGCAGAGGCGCCCATAATGTTGTGGAAGAGAGACTTGGTCTCCGTGAGAAAGGGGTCAGGCTTATCCTTGTTTCATCTTATTGGGAGAGAGTGATGCCAAACTGAGCTGTCTGACAGAGAGCTTATGGAGGGAGAGGAGCTATGCTACCCCAGTGGGTGATGCCAGGCTTACGCTGCCAGTCTCCGCCCCATCGCGGCTCGGGTGATGTCATTTGTCTGTGTGTCTGTGTGTGTGTATGTGTGTGTGTGTGTGTGTGTGTGTGTGTCTACGTCTGTCTGTCTCTGTCTGTGTGTGTGTGTGAAGAGAGCAGTGTTTTGGAGCCTTGTGATCCATCGCTGGACAAAGAATGAAGTCACTGCCAAGCTTGGATCCAGTGGGAGGAAGGAGGAGGAAATTCACAAAAACTCAAACGATATTTTACTGTGATAAAATGCCTTCCATCTACCCAGTGTTATTTATGGAGTATTGAGATACACCCATTCGAGCTCATTTACAAGGCGTTCCAATTCCTGCTCAGTTTCAGCACACACACACACACACACACATCCTCCTCCTCCCCTCCCATCTCTCTCTCACCCTCAGTGTCTTGGCAGTCATGGTATCGTCCATATATTCAGGATGGAGGATTAGGCTAATGTGAGAATGATAGCTTTTGGTCACACATTCACGTACGGCTGTTCTTCAACAGCCTGCCCATGTAACTGGAGTATGCTGTGAGAGAGATCAGGTCACTGACTGTCAATGCATGAGTGTCAGTGGCCAAATGCGATGGCCTGGCTGCCGTCTGGCCTGCAGTTCATGTTCATTAAGCCCAAGATGCTCAGTGAGTCTCAGTGAATTAACTAAAACCAACAGATGTCTCTTTTGTGACGATCCATCACCCAGAGGAATCTATTTCTTTTGTATCGCTTCACCTGGGTTTGTTTCTTGCCTTCCCTTTAACAAAGATGGGAATTAACTGGGTATGGCAGGGTGTCATTATGAAGGAGAGCAAAGATCAAGCAAAAATAAAAAGAGAAAACATGAAAAGAAACATTAGGGAAGCATTTAGAGCCAATGTTTCTCCTAAACTGATAGTTTGGATGCCGATGTCTGCCTGACAGGTCACCTGGACCAAATAATCACATCTCTAGCATCATCAATCTGTGGCCATTTTGCCAATTTAAGCAGGCTTTGAAGTTTTGGTGGCAAGTTAAATTAAATGCTGGTAGGAAACGGGTTTATTGAAGTGTTGCTCTGCTCTCACTAACAAACTCTTCCCGCTCCATTTTTTTTTTGTCCTCTGTGTTTGTGCTCTTACTCTTTCTCTCTTACTCTCCTTCTTGCCTTGTATCCTTTTCTTTTTCCTCTCCATCTCACTCCCAAGGCTGTGTTGGAAATGGCACGTTGGCTTCCACGTGAAGGCTTTCCCATTCGCTGAGCTGCCCGCCTGGCATCCACTCTCTGACCCACGTCTGCATGGCCTCAGTGCCAGTCTTATCATCTCCCCTTCCCTGCCTTTCTCTCTCACTCTCTCTGTCTCTCTCTCTCTCTGTGTGTGTCTCTGTATGTGTATCACTCTCACTCTCTGTCTCCTTCCTAGCAGCTGGATCATTCATTCATTAGCCTGGTCATGGGGGGTGAGAGACAGACGGACAGAGGGAGAGGAAGGGTGAGAGTAGAGGACTACCTAAAGGCTGCTGCTGCTGCTGCTGTTCATTCACTTAGCTTCGACTGATAACAGTGTTTGGCTCTAATCTGTCTGTAATGGAACCACAGTACATTTCTGCTTGGCAATTACCCACCAATTTCCTTATGGTAACCTGATACCTAACCACGCATACCATACTATTTCAATTATGCAAGAAGACAGAGAGGTTTCCTCTGCTGGACTCCTATGTCCTGTGAATTGAGTTATCAAAGGCTTTGTAAAAGTGCACAGGATCTGTCAGGCTCACTGTCAAAAGAGCTGAATATGTATTAAGGTAGGGATTTCAGTTCATTAAGCCCTATTAGAAACAATGGCCTCCGATTTCATTTAGCCATTAGAGCTAACCTGCTAAGAGAAATGACTGAGATTATTTGATCACTCTTTTAAATTATTAAATGCATGTCACCATTAGTCCTGCACATGTTACATAATGTGATATTTATCTAAGACATGAATTCAGAATTCATCTTTGCTCTCCATTGTAATGGTAAAAACTACAAGGTCAAAGTTTGATTCGCTCTGGCTAAAAGTGTGACGGGTGCCACACCTCTTTATACCCAATTGATGCTCATGCACAAATGGGATATGTCTCCTCTCCTTGTCACAGCCAAACCATCAAATATGAGTTCTTTCTTGTCTCTCATGCAGAAAAAAACATGATTGCATGCAATGCAATAAGGGCAAGGCTTCTCTCAAGGCTAGGTTGCCCTAGCAACAAGTTACGTAGCAGCAGTCTGGCAAGGGAGCTACCTCAGAGAAGAGGATGCCTGAGACTAGAGGTGGAGACTGAGAGGGATCATTTTTTTTTATATTCCAAAAACAATAAGTCTCAAATGGATCACACATTGCTCTATCCTTTTACAAACATGCACAATTTAGCAAAATGGCTGCATCAGGTGCAGCTCCCCCATAGCAATGAGTGATCTGCCACTTATATAATCTGTTAATCAAAGCATCAGTCGACAAATGCAACATTATGCGGAAGAGTCATGCTGTGTTTGTGTGTGATCATGGTCGGCAAAAAGACAAAGAGCACAAGGGTGTATGTGTGGTCTCATCTCCTGTCAGCAGGCATGCTGGGAGCCAGCCAGACAGCCAGACTGCCTGATCACACAGGTTCAGTTACGGTTCCCAGACGAATACATTCAACACCTTCTTCACCACATGGAACTGGATTTGAGGTGATAAACCCCGAATACAGTCGAGGAGTCTTAATTATCGTAAAGTCACTGCCCGCTGCTGTATGAGCATCTGTAGCAACACTGGGTGTGTCCTTAACAAAATCATCACTGGGTTTCCTATTGAGAGGTCGACACAGGGACGTGAAGCCATATCCCAAAGTTAACGATTGGGACACTCTATTTGCAGTGTGTTATTAATGCCAGTGGTACTGATACAGTGTCATCTCTGTTATTAATACAGCATTCCAGCCATTTTCTTTGTATCAGACATAACAAAGAAATTCTCCCGACGGTGCGGTATGATGTGGCGTGAATGATAATTTAGTGAATGTCTCCATCTGGTGCACGCTGAGAGGAACTGCTGCATTGTAAAACACATGGTGTTACAGTGAGATTCTGGAAAGTACTGAGGAATGAGTCCATGTCTTATGCTGCTTTCAGGTGCTCCCTGTAAGCTTCCAGTCAAGAGCTTTTTATTAGAAATGGAACCTAATAATATTGTTGTGGTGTAACTGTCTTGTAACTTATTTGGTTGGTGCACCGCTGAATACATTATGCCAATGCTTTCCACCCCATTAAACATCATATTTAGGGTATCACAGACAAACTAATATCCGCGAAGTCCATTAGTATGAAATTTCCAACAGCACTTGAAGGCTGCGATACTCTGCACAGCATAATTTTGGTCATCAGATTGTGGCAAAAGAGTTTTTAATTATTTAATTATTTATTTGATCACAGCATTATAGTCATTATCGGGTAAGACCATCAACATTATCACTGATTCAGTTACCAGTCATACTGTCATTACTATCATTATTGCCTTTATAAACAGGGTGAAAAATTGAAATGAGAGGCTTTTGCCATTTAAAGAACCATACAAGAGATTTTGACTATTTGGCCAATTTACTACTATTTACCTACATTGCACTTTGCAGCAAACCATTTGGAAATCATTCAGGGCTAGTAAAAAGCTTCAAAAGCCCTTGAATTTCAAATTCAAATTTTTCGTTGAAACGCCCACCTTACAATGTTCTGTTACTGTGGCTAACAAAGTTGTCACCATTAATAAGCCACAAAACTGATGATTCAGTGTGTAAGGCAAATGTTTCCCTGGGGACTATTTTCCTTGGCGGAGAGATCATTTCACTCCACACAAGTTCAAGTCATCAAAACACAACAGTGCTGCTGCTTTTAGGAAAACTAATGTGGACGACTTTATTACAGTGATGGAATACTGGTGTGAAGAAAGTTTGAAGTCTCTAAAAGTTCTTTTTCATATCATAGTGGAATGAATGGAAACCAGTGGCTGGATATACATTTTGTCGATACCATGCTAAACATAGGGTGGCATGGTGCAGTGGTTAACAATGTCGCCTCACAGCAAGAAGGTCCTGGATCTGGTCGGCCAGGGTTGCTTCTCTGTGGAGTTTGCATGATCTCCTTGTGTCTGCGCTGGTCTCCACCGGGACCTCCGGTTTCCTCCCACAGTCCAAAGACATGCAGGTGAGGTGACATGCAGATTAGCTAAATTGCCCCTGTGATGCACTGGCAACCTGTCCAGGGTGTTTCCCCTGCCTTCTGCCCAATGAGTGCTGGGATAGGCTCCAGCAACCCTTACAAGGATAAGCAGTCTGGAAAATGAATGAATGAAATGAATGCTCAACATGCAAAACCACTGGTGTGGTCCTTAAAGAACCTCTACTATACAAGCCACCCTTGCAATTATCAGCATCCAGAGAACTCGTTCTATTTTTTAAAAAATTAGATGAGGTTTGGGATTTACTAGCCCCTGAATAGACAAAATGTCATTATTAAAGTCTTTCTAAAGATGTTGCTAGAAAACAAGGAAAACCAAAATGTATGTTCCAAAATATAAATGCAGTCAAGTACCAAGACCGGTTTAGGAATGAAACCAAATATGAGCACAGTTTTATAAAGCTTGTGGATTTATTATGGCATTTTTCACCACCAGAGAGAATCATCATATGGGATTCAATCCAGCTAAGTAAAATATACGCACCACTTAAGAGATCAAGACACTACAAAACACACCTCAGACTTATCACTCCAAAAGTGTTGACCGTTTACCTTCAGATCGACTATTAACAGTTTCTTGTCAGCGTTAGTACAGCATGGCGAGAACAGAGGCTCGGCAGCAGCGGGCCCGGGCCCTCCTCGTTGCATTTGTGAAACACAACCACATAAAGACACAGCCACCGCCAACACATCTTCAAATAGAGACAATTACAGAACATATTCATCTCTTTGCAGATTAAGTGAATAAATTCAGGTAATCATACAGGCAGCATGTATGACACACATGGATAATAGTACAATATATACAGCAGCAGTGATTGGATAGTGGACACAATGTATTTCCTGTACATTTTAGCTCTCCAAGTCGCCTCCTTCTCACAGCTCTGGTTATGTGTTGATGAGTGTGAACAGACTTTCCTCCTTGCAGACGTGCAGAGAGGCAGAAGGCGAGCGTGCTGCCATTTTCAGCACTTGAAACACATCATGGTAGTGTTGCTTGATGCGAGTTCCCGCGCCCAGTCAGCAGGCATATGCTGCTGACACTAGGACGAGAGGAAACCTTGCACTGGAAAAAAAAAAAAAACCCTGCTTAAAGTTATGGCGTGAACTGAGTGCTTTTCCTCAAAAGGCTATGTTATCTGCAAAGTGGTGGCATGTTACAAAAATGGTTTTCCTTCTAGCAATTAAGATGTGTTATGATATATCCCATTAAAACTGAGGAAATATCAGTAGCCCAAAATTGTGTTTTAACAGTACTTCACAGAAAAAGAACACAGCACGCGTTTTCGGTGGTAAACTGCCACTAGGCACATTTTCAGAGGAGACGTCTGTAAAATAAAGCAGCCTTGAGCAATTAAAAACCTAAACTGGAATCATTTCTCTCAGCTTTGTAACGAAGCAGTGTGCAAGTTGCTGGCAGTGTGGCACTACTTCTTTAAAGGAATGTATCGAGATACAGATGGTTTCTATCCCCGTTTTTGGAGTCTTGCAAATGTTGCGCAGTATGGGCACCTCAAAAATGGATCAGTTCCCTGTTCATTATTATTTGGATCAAAACAGTCTGACTGTAAGGGGATAAAACGGTATATGTACACCCTATAATATATACTGTACAATAGGCCCTCCATACCCCCTCCTCCCAAATCTGATGTCATATTCCTCTTCAAAACTCATGTAAGAGCAAAGTATGTTAGACCATTAGAGAGTAAGATGAAAGGAGTCTTCTGCTTTTCTTCAAACAACTCTCTCTTGCTATATCACATGTGCCATATTGCATCCAGCTCAATCAAAAGCTTCAACCAACTACAGGCCAGTACGAAACTCCCCGCCTGCTATTTCCAATGTAAAATCTGACACATCACTATAAAACAGAAATCAGCAGGAAATGCAAGCAATTAGTACATCATACAGTTTGAGAACTGAATCTCTTCGGTTTCAAATGAATCATAGAAAAATAGTAGTGTACAGTACACTCGAATTATCCACCTATGCACACACACACACACACACACACACACACACACACACGTACACTCATTCACTCAATTAAGTTACATCTCAGTCTGGTCGGATGGTGTTGAGTGTGAAACAGTCCTAGGCTCCAAGCTCCAGGCTTTTCGGAGTCGGTCCATCTCTTTCCCTCTGTGGTTCAGCTGTTGTGCAAACAGACTGGCTCTCCACAGATCATCACGCTTTCATAGAACAAGCCTCCATCTCATTTTTCATCCTTTCCCTCAGGTTATCTATGCAGGTCTCCCGGGAAGTAAACATAGGAGTCCCTATGATCCCTCGTTCCCCTCTGAGCTCTCCGGTGGCACTTGGGGCTCCTCTGCCGTAGGTGACTGGGCCCCTCCTGGACCATCTGCACACAAAACCAGAAAAACATAATCAGAATTATGGTACACTTACTTAAAGGGGCAATAGGTACGATTTTCACAGCCTCATAGCGCACAATAGCCATTATATATCTGCAGGGGTTGATGGGGTTGGTGATCAATACCAATGACTCAACGATTACTTCACCAGGCGCTGAGATTTCTTGCTCTAAAAGTCACTTTCTGGCCTGTGCTGTGTGCTGGAACAAAAATGCCCCATTCATTGGCTGTCAACACAGTCCCATCCCCCACATTTTCTTAGTGGAAGCTGTATCTTCCAGCATGGGAGACCCTGCTGCCTAACCGCAGGATGAAAAGACATTTCCTACTTTACCTTTGGGGATTAACAAAGTGTATCAACTCAAATAACCATGCACCTAGCACAAGCCAAGCATGAGGGTTCCCTGATTAGTTTGAAAATCACAATGAAATTATCCATTTATGAATGCCTTCTCCATAACAATGTATGGTCCCTATGTATCTCGAATATAGGGGACTTGTGTAAAGCTAGGGGAAGATAAAGGGTGTCTGAATGCCTGGGATCACAGCCCAGATAGGTCATATATGTTGGCCCAGCTGTAAATCTAAAGGCCCAGACACTCCAAACTGACACCTAAGAACTTGTGGCAATTAAGGCAGACTGTTGCACTTGAACACACCGCAAAGACTTCAGCCAGTGGCCAACTAGCATGCACGTTCTGCACCTGTATGAGAGGACATAACTCTCCATACCAGCAGGTGGCGGTAGACTGTATTCATCACTCAAAAAGAGAACTTGGAGGACCCAGGAATGCAGATATACAAACCATAAACAAAGCAGCGTTTGTTTACCATTTTCACAGTCCTCTCGCTCATCACAGACGGTTTCTGAATATAGCTACTCCCAGTCATGAATATATCTGCTGGGAAGCTGCAAATGGCACTGGCGTTGTCAGGCCTACGTCTTTTGGTTGTGGAAAATGAAAGGAGGAGGCGTTTCTCTTCTTGCACACTGATTCTTTTAGCTGACTGGCCAATCAGAGTGCTCTCCCCCAATGACTGGCTCCACTCAGAATGCTCAATTGGCCGAAAAACCGCTGATAGGGGCCCAACTAACCACAAAAACTGGGGCCACAGACGCTCGCCAAGGCCAATCATTTGTCAATGGCCGACCATCGGCTTGGTGTCATAGATCGTAAATCGGCTGAAGGTCAGAAAAAGCATCTTGCCTGCATAGGTCCGAAGTAGGTATTCCACCGGAGTGAGTGCATAAGGGTAGACATCAGAAATGGACACATAGCTGAGATGCATACACAACATGCCAAAGAGCTGGTGTACCTTTGAGGGACAGCTCGGCCAGTTTCAGAGGCAGGTCTGTGGGGTTTACACCCGCTGGAGAGCCCAAGATGTCAGGCAGGGCGTTTCTTCTCCCCGAGCGACCCGAGGAGGCAAAGTCCAACACTGGCTCCACCTCCGTCATCTCAGGACTCCTCTACAGGAGGAAGAGAGAGAGAGAGAAGCATTAAACAGGTCTGCGATGTGACTCTCTCGTCTAGCCTCGAGAGCATCTCCATAAAATACTACTACACTCCCAGAAAGAGAAGAGTTCTTTGAGGGCTTTTGGTTTGGGTGGGCATGGACATTTCAGTGAATGAACATGAATTGCAGCACCTTTTTTTTAAAATTTTGTTTTGATAATAGCATATTTTGAACTCCATCGCCTCGTCCTTTGAGCAGCACGGGGACAAAAATGTGCAGCAATTTGTTGTTAAAGAGAGAAATCGGTGACTTTTACCCAGAGAGCATCTTAAATAAGCTACTTTTCATTTTTACACCAGCATTTTGACATCTACCTAAGTAGAATTTCAGCATAGCAACATACTTGACTTAGATATTTTGATGGCTCTTTTCACCCCTGTTGAGCAGTGCGCTGTGCTGTACACAAAGTAGAAGATGACAGTTTCTTTGAAATCGGCAACAAATAGTGATATATTACTTTTTTTTGAATATGGGGCCCAGTGTTAGCCATTAACTTGGACATATTTCAGCAAGTAAAATGTACTTAATCTGTTTTCGTGATTTGAGCATCAAGGTTTATCAAGGAAGCGGAGGATGTATCTGTCTGGTCTCATGGCAACCAGTAGTTGGGGAGTCAGCTCTAGGCTATACTGGTGACAGGCAGAATTACATCCTCTGTCTCTCTTTCTCTCTGTCTCTCTCTCTCTCTCACACACACACACACACACACACACACGGACACACACATACACGCACACACAGGGCGAACTGCTGTTGCTATGGCAACGATGTAGAAAAAGCACCTCTGGCAGGCAAACATATGAGTCGAATCCATTCTCTCACTATCTCACTTTGCCTCCCCATCTCTGTCTTTTGTGGTGTTGCCTCTCTTTAAATAACCATACCTTGTTGTTGAGCAAAAATCCCATTTCCCATCTCTCTTTCAACAAAGGAATGACATGAGAGTTAACACTGACATGCACGTGCAGCCATAAATCCAGGCACACACACGAACACAATCTAGACCTCAAGGAAATGGCCACAGGTTGGCCATTTGTAAGCCTGAAGCACTGAAATACAGTATATTGTCCCCTGGTTCTGGTTTTTAATGCTTTTATCAGCTGCAGCATATTTCTTCCACCAGTTTAACATTATCAGACGTTCCCCTCCAGTTGACAACTGAGCCTATGACGCTAATTTGCGCTCATATAAAGGGAGGGATGATTGATATGGGCGTTGCAGTGTAAATACAATGAAATGGCTGCTTTTGTATGGCTGACAGCGGGTGTGTTCTCTCATTCTGGCTGTCCACCTCTATCTCTAGTCATTTCCTTTCATCTTTAATTGCTTTCTCCAAAGTCTGGCCCAGCTGACCATACAAATCATCACCTGATGTTTTGGATAGCTTACCCCTGACACGGCCCTCTAAAGAGAATAAAGCAGTGGTTGTCAAAGTTGCATCTGAGGACAGGCTACTCCCAGCGATGAGCAATAGCTGAATTTCACCATAACTGAATTCACAAGTAATGATCCCATTCAAAGAACTACCTCTCCATGAAGAGTGGAGATTGTTGCAGTTCAAAAGTTAATCAGACAAACAAATGTGACATATGAAGGGCCCCTGATCTGAACCCCATCAACTGGTGGCCTATGGACTAAAGTTCCTTTATTTGGATGTCTTTGCCATGGATTCAAAATGGAATTTTTGCATATAAATAAACATTCGCTACATTCAATTTTGCACTAAATGAGTTCGCAAAATTTTCATTTTCAATTTAATTTCACTCAGCAAATTGTGGTTCAGCCCATGAGCCAAAATCTCTCCCACATGAGCAAGGACGTGGCGACAGTGCTGAGGAAAAATAAACAAAAAACTTTTAACGAGAAAAAACCTTGAGTAGAAGCCGGCTCGGGTGGGCAGCCATCTGCTTCAGTGATTAAGCCTTACATCCACCAATAAAACATGCATTTTGTATCATTGCAAGCATTGCAAAGCTGGTGCCTGCACTGAGGTTCCAGCGCAGGCACACAACTGAACTGTAGTGATGTGTTTTCCATCAACCACACGTCAGAACTGAATAATTAATATTTCAGCATGGCTAACTGCCTTGTCTGACAATTTTATGACTTTGTCAAAGATTAGTGTCTCCTGTTTTTCTCTGTATGCAAGTATTGAGCCGCATTCCCCTGAGTGACCCCAAAGTGTGTTTTTTAAGTAGCGTGTAATTTACTGCCACAAGAGGGAGACAAATCATACAGAACTGGAAAGTTCTGTACAGCAGATTTAAACGTGCTACATGTAGCATTTTAAACAGCAACACATCACTGCAATGAACTGAGATGCCTTGATATAATAAACAAATGAGACCAAAGTTGCAGCAACTGGCATCCTTCATCTCTGGCCAGCAGTTTTGTCAGTGATAGTGTTGTTCAAAATTACGATAAAAATTACGAGAGAAAGAAATGACCTGAAAATTTCAAGAGGGAGAGAGAGCAAGATGGAGAGAGAGAGAGAATTATTAGAAAATTATCAAAAAACTAGGGAAATGTCTATATGACTATACTTACAATTTTTATAATTATTTATATAAACTTATGTTAGGGAAAAATTCTTTTTTTCTTTTAATTTTCCAGTCATTTTCTTTTCTCATTTTTTTTCTTTCTTTAATTTTCAGGATTTTTTCTTAGTTGTTTACTTTCATGTCATTTCTTTTTTTCCCCCTAATTTTTGGGGAAATTCTTGCTAAGTTGTTCATTGCCTTTCCCCCTTGTTTTTGACAGAGATCAAGCCAGTTTGCTCAGATTTCAAAGGGAAGTGTCTGATACACTGCAAAAACTCAAAATCTTACCAAGAATATTTGTCTTATTTCAAGTCAAAAATGTCTTATTACTAGTCAAAATATCTCATTACACTTAAAATAAGACATGATCACCTCAGAAGTAACTTGATTTTAGACAATTGTCTCTTGTTTCAAGTGAAAATTTGCTTGAAACAAGTGAAAATTTGCTTGTTTCATTGGCAAAATTTGTTTCTTGTTTCTAGCTAATTTTCACTTATTTCAAGTGAATTTTTACTTTTTCCACTGGCAAATTTTGCCAATGAAACAAGCAAATTTTCACTTGTTTCAAGTGAATTTTCACTTGAAATAAGTGAAAATTGTCTAAAAACAATTTACTTCTGAGGCGATCATGTCTTATTTTAAGTGTAATGAGATATTTTGACTGGAAATAAGACATTTTTGACTTGAAATAAGACAAATAATCTTGGTAAGATTTTGCGTTTTTGCAGTGTAGAAAGACAGTCTGCTGGTGTAATGATACGCTGAACATGGCCTTTCAGTGGGATTGTATGGTAGGCATCCAGGGGAGGGCAGAAAATTGTTTTATGTCTCTCCCTCCCTCCCCCCCTCTCTCTCTCTCTCAGCCCCAACATGTCAAAGCTCCTCTTTATCCTGGCTGAGAGGACAGAGCAGACAGGCCACAATTAGATTGAAAACGTCCTCCACTGCTGTTGCACGCGACAGGCGGTGAGACAACAGGAGTGCAATCAGGGCCAGGCAGAGCCATCAGGCAGCTAGAGGACACAGCCTTGGCGCAGCGCGTCTGTCCCCGCTCCCTCAGTGGATCTGACAGCCTCGTCACGCTGGGCAATTGATTATCAATGAGGGGCCAGGATTTCTGTTGATCTACATTTCATTAGAGCTGGAGCTAGACCAATACTGGTTTGCCTTTTAGTAGAAAACAGGTAGCAGGCAGCACCACTGTGACCCACTGCGTTTATTTATTCAGTTACTTGGTGATCAACTTTTTACGGTGCAGATATCAGTGACTTAAATACCCCACAGTGATCTCTGAATAATCAGACATGGACATGTTGAATAATTACATAACTTCAAAGTTAACTTAGAGAGCAGTGAGTCACCACAACAGAAATATAAACATGAGGGGGGAAAAAGAAAGCAAAAGATCAGAAAAAGCAACAGCATGAATCTAATCTAAGAATAATGTATTTAATGAGTGTGTGTATGCATATGTATATACATGTGTGTGTGTGTATGGGTGTGCATATAATATTTTCTTTTCCCTACCTGTGTTATTGTTTGCAATGTAATACAAATACAGTTATATAGCAGTGATATCATTCACAGGTATATTTATTTATTTATTATTGTCAAGGTTATCAAGTATAATTATTTATGTATTTATTTTATTTATTTGTATTCATTCTTTTAATTCCTATTATTTATTATTGACTCTCAAGCTTAAGCCAGCAAGTAACATTTCTAAGGTTTGGTGTGATGTAATCCTGCAGTAGAAAGTGCCATCTGTGCAATGTGAAAGATACAATCATCTCCTCTGCAACTGTAAGACCAGCTGAGAAAATGTGCCTGTTTTTAATGGTAAAGTCAAAGTTCCAGGTATCATTAAGTAAAAGTAAGGGCTGCGAAAACACACTGGGTCTCCCCATAAGGTGCGAGATTATATTTAAAATGTTTTCCCAGAATTCGCTGACCTCCGGGCAGCACCGGACCCATATGGATGTTATTTATTTTTTTTTATTTCTTTATTTCAGAAGTCTGGCCAGTGAAATCATCCCGGTGTGGTGTGGGAGGATTTTACTCAACAGTCTGTAAAGCCCGCAGTGAAACCTGCTTCACTCTCTGCCTTAAAGAGCTGCAAACCCACCTATAAGAGTTTTATTAGTCTGGCTTTCAATGGAGGGTTACCGAGGCTTGACAAGTACACAGCTAACTGAATTTCTATTTTTTGGAGCTTTTTGACGCAGGCACAAAACATCAGATTTCAGACACTCAGATCCAAAAATATCAGTATGACTATCAGTATTGGCCTGTATCAGTCTAATCCTAATTAGAACATCTGGTCGGTACCTTTCATTAAGCTGAATAATTAAAGTGACACTTCCCGTGGATTAAAAATTGGACAGCCAGTGACATATCATCTGAAACAGGTTTTAGTTTAGCAGATAATCCAACTACAGCTTAGATAGGATTATCTTGTCAACCGTTCGACCTAGATACCGTGATTTCCACGCCATCTCTGTCTGACATCGGAAAAAGCTGCAGGTATACAGCACGTTACACAAAGCGGTGCGGTTACGAATGCCTTTCGATGGAAGGTCAAGTGTTGTTTGCCGAGATGCCGAGTGAAAAGAGTGGACGGAGAGACGAGTGTATTCCACCTCTCCTCTTTGATAACGCCGAGCCGGTGATAGCGCTGCAATTAAACGGGAGCTAATTAATGCCGCAATTTGCTACCTGAGCTATTTCCAAACACACTGACCTCTACAATTTAGCAGCCAATTATATGTATTTGAAAACCCTCTATGTGATAGGGCCAGTGTGTAATATAATCACGCAGCTAAAATTATTCCCTCATGATATCGTGTCAGTCTGTGCAAAAAAAAAAAAAGGGGGGCTCTCTCATCTATCTGCTCTTGTACCTGTTTAACAGCGGCTCTGAAGCCTGTAGTATATGACAGAACTTTTCACTGAGGCCCTCACATTCACTGCCCAGCAACAACATCATTCACTAATATCTCTGATGGCTCCGAGCTTCCAATTCTGCACAGCACTCGACGCACTGGTGAGGCCGGCTCTATTCATAAGAAGCCGCGCCGGCTCATGAGAGAGCCCCCGCCTCACTGTAAATGGAAACGCAAGTCCAAGGACCCCGTGTCTCTTTCCTCTCAACACACATTTCACTACTGGGAAATGGATGTTTTCAGCACCATGGACAGGGGGAGCGAGCGCTGCGGAGAAATGGAGAGGTGCTGAGAGGTTTCAGCATCCAGGCAACAAACAAACCCCGACGCACTCCCTCGCCTTCCTCTCTCACAGGGAGAAAATGTCAAACCAAGCTTCCATTCAAAAAAGTAATACAAAGTCTGGTATTTCAGAGTTCATAGTCTGGGTTTTAATACCCCATAATGGTTTAAATGTTGTCCACCCTCACAAGAGTAAAATTCTGTGGAAATTAGTTGTTTTTTTTTTGGCATGATAGATATACAATATTGGCATCAAATATTGGTAGCTTCAGTACAAAAATACTGTTTTTTGCTGCTGAATTTTGGACTCCTCTCTGTGCAAGATACAATGACACATATTGGTGGCGCGAGTTAGCCAGCCGGTCCTGTGCATACAGCACAGACACACACTGCCCGAGGCTGAACTCCATTCTCTTTCTCATCAATCTAACACTGGGAGAGAGGCACTCAGTCTACGGACTCCAGCGTCATTGGAATGAGTGAACTAGGCTACATGTATAACAGGCCTGAGCCCGCCTCAGCCTCACAAACTGGGAGACAAAATATCCTGATACTTCCTCTTGTGATCCACAATCGATACACCTGTACAAAAATATCGATATTTGAGTTTTCAACTTCATTTCCACAGATGCACATGTGAGTTCCTATGAGGTGGCTTTTGTTCCCTGCCTTTAGGTATTTAAACTGGAACTGCTCTGTTGTGCTCATGTTGCTGTGCAGATTAAAAACACCAAAAAATATGACTGAGTCCAGCTTATTGGAAAATTATTTTGCCTGTTCCAAATGTGTTTTTTCTTCTTCGGTTACAGATATCGTGACATATCACAACTGATTATCTTACTATATATCGCATATCACAGAATAGCCTGTATCAATTACATACACAAAACTGTCATATAGAGCTACAAACCCTACCCTTTCGCTCTAGAACATGATGCACAAGACTATAGCTATAAAAACAGCAGCATGTTGTGGTTGAATATTTCACTCAATATCAGTGTGATGGAGCTGCAACCAGCTGAGACACAGTATGGATGTGATGCTCCATGGAAAAATACTCCTGAAGCTACTTAAGTTGAAATTTAAGGGGAAAGCAGGGTTCAAGGGGCTAAGATGACCGATGACCGGCCAGTTTTCCAAAAACCTCCAAGCCTTTGTGAATTCCCTTGCGCTGGCAAGTATTAAACTGTTGTTCCATTTTCTGGTAATTTATTATATCAGCAGGTTTCATTACATATCCATCCCATTTAGAGAGACATTTAATTACATATTGATAAGGTGCCACTGTGGAGGTATTTTCAGCTGCACGGCATTAGTTCAGCTGAGGTAATTTGAATCTTTTCCAAGTCCAACCCCGCTCTCATTACTCTTCCTCTCTCCTTCTGAGCCAAAAAAAAAAATATATTAGTTAGCAATAATAATTAGCCTGTGGGAATGATAATTGGGCGTTTGCAGAAATCCAAACCAGTTTCCCTCAAGAAACAAAAGATGCTGACTTTCACTTTGACAAGGACTGCGATTCTAACAAACCGCTCTCTCTCTCTCTCTTTGCTTTCTCTGGAATGTACAGTAGGCAATGCACTTAGAAAAAAACACCAAACATCAGCACCAACGCTCTGCGATCAGCTAGAGCATGTCATCCTTATAGCGTTGAGGGTTTGACTTTATCATCCCTAAACGCAGAGTGTTAGTCGGTGAGGCCGAGGGGGGGAGGATTAGGTCAGAAAACAGCGGAGGAAATGATGTTTACAGAGCCGACGAAGACGTGTGAAGTTTTAGATGAATAAATAATGCCTGGGATTACTCCCTCGCTATTTTTAGTTCCTCATTCCCTGTGATTATTTCCTGCCCCTCTGCCATTTTTCCCCCTATTATCCTACAGCTTAACATGCACTAGCTGCCATGGAAACTGCACCATTGTTATAGGCAGTTATACAGTGGAGGAGGGGAGGCAGAGCACAGACGGACTATCTTTATATTCTGTACGTTGGTCTTTCTGCTCGTGGAACTGTCTGAATCTTTTTAGTCTGTCAAAATAAGATGAAATTCAGGCAGCAGTGGCAGCAAATAGCATCAGGATACAACCAAGAGAAAGAAAATAATGAGAATATACAGAATTACAGCGTTAGGAATGTAGAAATGGAATGATAAAAACATGTGGAAATATGTGAGATATTAGGATGAAATAAGCACAAACCTAAGAGGAAATACAAAAGCACAAGATTTGCTCAGTGGTTGGACGTGAACAGGTCTACAGAAGCTCAAAGGCACACGCGGAAAATCAAAAGTCAAACTACGAGTGGATATCGGCGCTGCGTTTCCACAAAGCTGCTTTTTAATCTGCTCCTTTCCGAGCAACAGCAGAGCGAGAGGCAGAGACAAAGAGGTTACGCTGATCTAATGAGACAGCGCGATCACACCCTCCCTTTAGATCTTGCAAACATCCCGGCAGATCTCCCTGGCTGCGCGCTGAGCCCGGGCCCCTTTCTTCCACCGCGGACGCCTGCTTTCATGTTTGAGAAGCCCCGCAGCCTCACAGCCTTCAGCATACACTTTCACTTGGCAGATCATTTGCTTAAAGGTGCAATATGTAGTTTTCAGAGATAGATTTTATCCCAGAAGTAAAAAAAAAAAAATCCTATAGTTTATACAATATATTACATCGTTCATAGAAACAAACAAATAAAACTATCCTCAGGGTAAAAATGGGTGAAAAGTTCCTACGACTCAAAAAAGCATCTTCTATACGTGTGTTTGGTTAAGAGTGCTTTTTGATGTTTGTCTTTTGATTTGTCAGATTAAAGTTTAAAAAATGCATATATAATAGCTGGCCAATGTAAACAAGTATTTGTCAAAACTACACAGTGCTCCTCAATGGAAGGGAGGCATTTCAGAAAGAAATTGGGGGTGGCTTCAAAATTTCCACATTTTTCTTTTTGAAACAACTTTCACTGTATGTGAGGGTTAGACCAACATATGAGGCTGGATTTTGACTTGTAATAAATACCAGACAGTCAACGAAACAATCTGATGGTGTGAATATTGTTTTAGTATTATGTCGGATGCCCGTTAGACATGCAGTGAAACCAGTGTGACGCTTTGGTGTCACACGATGGTCTAAATGCTGTTTCAGAGGCTTTTGACAATGAAGGACAATGAATTTCTTGAACAAACAGCAACAACAACAACAACAACAACAAAAACAGAAAAACACTCAGCTATCAGCAAAACTCTCATATCAGCATCAGATCATCAGTAAACCCTCGTATCCTCAACAGTAAAAGGAGGCCATGTTTATGGAAAGCATGATTCCATTGTAAGTTTGCTGATAAACAGGTCCAAAGAGCGTCGCTAACAGTAAAAGCAAGCTCGCTCCCGTAATTAACTGTGTTCCAAAGTCCAAAAACAGAAGCAAATCATTATGCAGAATGAGGCAAACAGAGATGCGAGCCTATAGAGACAAAGTACCCTCTGCGCTTGCCAAATATGAGACAGATTGCATGGCATTTTCGAGGGTCAATCACAACAATGGATGCACAGCTATTTAGAGCAATTAGCGTATTTGACGGAGAGTTGTAAAGAATGGCTGGCAGGCATCCCTGGCATAGGCCTCGGGGAGGATCCGTAGCAAACAAAACAACATGGCCACAACAGAAAAACACAGGCTGTGGTCTGCAAGCACGACTTTTATAGCGCCTCCTCTTTCAAAGGACCAAACCTTTTTTATTAGCCAGATCTGGGCAGTGATCCCATTCATTTTTACTGCGCGATATAGACTTATAGCATGAGCTTGGGGTTACTGGGCACAAATGACAGCAGTATGTTCTAGTTCCCCCCATCAAAGAGGTCCGACATGTGAGGCACAAAAACATGCTGCCCTCTGTCCTATATTAGCGTGCTGCTGGCCGCTCATGATACCAGTGCTGCTATTGATGTATCCCAAATCAGTCTAATTGGCCTAAGTGATGAAGCACATAGACTGGAGGCCTTTGACTGTCTGATACAAGGCTGGTGTGCTTATAGATTAAACTGATGAGGCCATGCATTGACACATTGGGACTGCAAGTTCAAAATGAAGGAGTGAAATGAGACTTTTGATTGTTTGCATACCAGTATTTGTTGTAGAACTGATCCAATACCAAAGAATTTATTCAGATCAGAATCCAAGAAAGTATGCCTGGATAGGATAATATCCTGGGTTTAAATGGACTTTTAGTGTCCCATTATGATGTAAATATTGTTTTCCACCTATTAATGAATGCAACAAATCTGGAGGAAGTGCTGCATGCTTGGAATTTCTTTGACATGGAAACTGTGAAATGTAAAAAATGCTAGGAATCGGCCACTGGCGGTTTCAGTCCACAAATAGTGCCGGGCTTCAAAAAAATAAAAATAAAATGCTATCAGTCAGACCTGACTAGCTACAGTGAGGACAAGAGCATAAATCTACTGTACGTCTCACACATGTCCGATACATGTGTGAGACCGCAAGGACAGCGCTCGCTGCTGCCGCATTCGCACGTCATCGCCCACAGCCTCTTGTTTTTAAAGTGGATCCAAGGCTGACCTCCTCCCTTTGCAATCTCTCAGAGAGACTGTCGTGTAAACTGTTATGCAGCTTGGGTGGCTATGGGTGCACGTGCTGCTCTCGCACGCTGGCTAGCACCCATGGGCCTCTGGCACTATAGCAACCCTGGAAAGTGTGTGCGTGCGCGTGTGTGTGTGTGTGTGTGTCAAGGGGGGAGGCAGTGGCCGGGACCCAAAAAAAGACAGTTCATCTTCCTGCACTGTAGAACCAGCACTCACTGCCACCCTGCATTACCGCAAACATCAACTGCTTTGTTGTGTTCTTGTTTGTGATTAAAGCTGCACTGGGAACTATTTCCACATAAAAAAAAAAAAAAATACAGCCTGAATCATAAAGCAGGGCAGCAGCAAAGAGGCAAGTCACATCTCCATGAACTGAGATGGTGTCAGGTTGCCATAGTGCCAAAATAAAATTCTGGTGTTGGGTCATGCACACTTATCAGCCACAAAAAGTGCCAAACTGTAACTGAGGTGCGAAATCCAAACTGCCTCTTAAACAGAGAAAACAGAGTTCTCCATCTCACCTATATTCATTTTCATTCCTCTCTTTAACTCAACATGAGCATGCTGTGTGCACATTACTGACATCACCATGCACACTACATGATTTCTGGACACTACAATTAACAGAACTTTCCATTGCAACAGTTACTTCTCATTGCAATCTGAAGCCACCAACATGCCAACTAAACACAAAACCCAAATATGCATAAAGCCACACACCTCACATTAAAAGGCATGGGCCTAAAATTTAAGATTTATTTAAGATGATACTGATTCTTCAACTTGTTTTGTGCCTTTATTTAATATCTTTAAATTAGAAAATTTAAGGAAAAAGAAGTTCAAAGATGAAACAATATTAGAAATCTTAAAAAACAGAGAATACCCTCTTTCATAATGGAAGACATGGACAAAATCCAGTATGAAAAAAAAAAGACAGATATCGGCCTGCAATATCAGTGAACCTGTAAATCGGTCTAACCCGATTAAATCCGCCATCTGCTATTGGCTGGTCTTCGTTGCCAATAAATTTCACGTGCGTGGCATTGAAGACAGATGGCAAATTCAGCAAAATTCAGCAGCATGTATTTGACCGATAGATGTCAGGGGATTCGGGTTTGACGTCGAGTAACTCAAGCAACAGCTTAAGGCTTAAGGGAAGTTAGATTTAAGACTCTTTTTTAATGCAAGTCAAAATAAAATTTGAGACTGATTTTACAATAACCAAAACTGAAGGGAAAAAAAAAAAAAAAAAACACATCAGTTACTCGGGCGGTTTTGTGTTGATCACTCTGCATGTGGGATTCCACCGCCTGTATTCCCATTGTGTCCGGTTTGAAAACCTTCTTGCACAAAGTACACCTTGCCTCGTGTACATCACCTGGTGCCGCTTTCAGCCATCACATGAAGTCTTGCTTGAATAGCCAAATTTATTGAAGCCCAGGAGTTTCAGACAGTTCCCTCTCATTGCCTTTTGGAGCCACCAATGTGCACCTTTGAGGAGGCAACTTGAGTGAAATCGATGATTAAATGATGCGACCCACTGAAATGCAATTCAAATAACTGTCCCACTGCCCTCTTAACAACTCTCCATTTGGCAGTCAACAAAAAGGAGCACTTTACACGGTTAATGTTTGACAAACCTTTATATGTAGTATCGGAGCTACATATCGTTCATTCCATGAGGTAATTATGAGGGACGAGCTGATTCTATTATGAATCTGATACATTGAAAAGGTCATCGATCCATGGACTGAAAGGTTGTCAAGGAATTACAAAAAAAAAAAAAAAAAAAGCTTTTATCTCCATAGACGAGCTATACCATCTCACCTACGGTTCCTCTCACCTTCTAATCAGTATGAAGAGGCTTTCAATGGGAGAGGTGACACTGAAAAATCTCCAATAGCGCCAGGTCAGAGTCACGGCGGGTGATCCGAGTGTGCTGCAATCTTCGGCCTATTGAAAACCATGTCTGTCTGATATTTTTTTCCCAAGCAGGGAAAGCCTTGACTGACATGTTTTCATAGCAGAAAGATGAAAGTAGCCACACCAAATCAAATGGCAACCGACCATAGGTCACGCTAAAGGGCAATGGGCTTTACAGAAGCACCGACTTAGGCAAACTCTCATAGGTCACTGGTCAATACAGAGGAATAATGAATGACTAGCATTTAGCCTCACAAATGGTTATTTCCATCCTCAAAGTGGCAAGGTGCAAATCAATGAGAATTAAATGATGGAGGGGTAAATATGATAAGTGACAGTTGACAGCTTTAATTTATCTTGTTGCTGAGAACCGCATCTCATATTTGAGCTGCTGGAAACACAGAATACTTCCAATTTTTGTCATTTTTCGTGAGCTCCATTGACTACGACTGGAATGAGAGCCACATAAAACCAACCATGATGTGATTATATCAAATATGGACAGCAAGTCGGACTGATAAATTACACTGAATAAAACGTATTGTGCTTGATTCAACATGGTCCGCATCAAAAGTTAGTGCATGTCTTTAGCTACTGGAACATTGCTACGGGATATCAACTGTTAGCAGCTTTAGTTCAAAAATATCAAAAGAGGCTTTCAATAACCCACCAAAACTTACCTCAAAATCCACAACCATTTCCTTCCTTCTCTTGGCTCTTTAATGGACAAAGCTGTTTTACATGGAAGGTCAGGATAAGCTTATCGTGAGCGCACGCTACTTAAGATCCAGCTGATCTCACTGGTAAAACATTAACCTGATTGCTGATTATGAAAGCAGCCTTTGCTCCTTGGGCTCTCCAAGATAAAGATTAGCCTGACCACTGCCGTACAGAGGGTCAGCGATAAAGGACTGAGCAACAAAGGCCGGCACCTCTGGGACTCAAGAGGCAGAACGGGCGGGGATGCCATGGCATCATCTGTCTTAACACGGAGTGACATGAGGCATGATTTCCAAGAAAAGCGCTGGATGTAGAAGGAGGACGGATGATAGGAAGTCAGATGATTCATCTGACAGTGATGGCACAGAGCAGGCTGGCCGCCATGACCCGCGGGTCAAAGCACCTCCACCTCCCATGGGAAAATATTAAATGACGAATAGCGTTAATTAACAATACAATGTGCCAACCGCTGAAAATAAAGCACATGTCAAAGTGCTTATTGAGTAGTTTTATGCTTATAGTCATGTGTTGGACAGGTATTGTTGCAGTTTTAACTCAAATACCTTGTTACCCTGAGTTCAGGGAAAGTACAGGCCTCAGTAAATGTAAATGAATGGTCATTTTTCTACCAGCTGACGGATCTAAGTCAATTTAACCTATAGCCAGTTCATGAAAGCAGGAAATAACATATTTTCTTGTTTGTTTGGAGGGAAGCATGAGCAGTGATATCTAATAAAAACTTCATTGTCATTTTCATGAACTGGAATTGTATAATAACGGGAAAAGACTTAAAACTAGATTGGAGAGCAATGCTGCCTCACTGACCCCAGGCTTCACTTTTCCCTGCTTGACATTTTGGACCAAGTGTGAGAATTGACCAGACAGATTATAGAAACACCAGGAATGAAGCACAAATCACAGTTTGTACATCCACAAGGACAGATGCCATACTAGCATCTGACCCTCTGCCCCTCTTAGTCTGGGAACATTTCTGATCTGGCAACGCTTGTGTTCTCTGTCCACCCAACCACAGAGACTAAAGGTTGTTCAGGGGGCTTTCTGTGCACATCTATAAAAGAGCTGGCTATGTGTACCCACCTTTTAATAGGTTTCTTAGTGAGTGTTAGACATATATGTGGTTTTGCTGATATGGTCCTTTTATTAAATGTCAGATCTTGTCCACCTCTGAGACAATGGAGGCTCCTGTCTGACCTCAGCTACAGGAAACCGTCAAGAAAACCTCAACGCTTCATTTTCTCTGCACGCTTTATTTATTCATTTAATTCTTAAATTATGCATGTAAATAAATTCTGCAGTTAAAGACAGTAGTGAGTCTGACACCAACCTTCACTAACCTTTGATGGAGAGCTTTGTCCCACTGTGGTCTATATAGCTTCAGAAACAAGAGCCCAGTTTGAGGGCAATGCTGAGTGCTTCCACTTTGGCAGCAACATGCTCAAACCAACAAATACTGAATTCTGACACAAAGTATCAACGATTGATGATTTCAGTCTGAAAATATTGGTATCAGCCTTCAAAAACTACAATGTGGCCATCTTTTTAGGACTAGCATGACTGTGACTATTAAAAATCACTCCTCCTGATAATAGGTAGCATCAATCTGATGTAAGCTGTACACTGTTCTGTGGATAAAGCAGGTTTTTGTCAGTGGTCATGGTTGTCTGCCATGTGCTGACCACTGACTGAAGGTCACTAGCTTTTAATAAAGCCACTGTAGCTCATGCCTGTGAGTCTTCAGCAGCCACAACATAACATTCATCCTAGTTGCATGTAGGGAGAGCAGGGCTCATTGCTGGAGGCCTGCAGCAATTAAATTGAAACGGCTGAGAGGGTTCATACAATACTGCTGATTCAGGTCAGCCTGTTTGGAGGTGACAGGTGCTGGAGGTGACTGGACTGACGCCTGTGCCTAACAAAGCCACGCAGAGACCAGATATGAATGGATGAAGTTGATGAATTGATCACATGAGGGATCTGTTCTTGCGCTTGTGCTCATGTTGCTGTTTTGATTCTTCTTTTTGTCAATCTCAGTGCAGAGGACAGCTCCACCATGCCATACGCGCCCATAAATGATGCTCTGTTATTCCAGGCAATGCTTTGTGCACCTTTATAGAAACCTTGCTGGTATGTTATGAGCATCGTTTGATAGCCTACCTGTGGAGTATTAGAGCGTAGTTATGTGCGCAACGACGGAGCGGACACTCACCAACTGGTTCAGTGCGCTTGCCAAGGAAAAACCAAGGAGTCCAAAGTTGCAGCTACCCGCCGGCCACCATCTTCTGCAGGGAGCTGAAAAGGAAGCCGCGCAGTATGAGAGAGTCCGTCTGATCCGACACGTTCAGCTGGCTCATTCCAGCTGCCGCTGACGGCTCCGACGCATGGTGGTTTCACTGTAGATCCCGACGCCGCACCAGCGCTCCCCGCTCACTTCACTGTGCGCTCCTCACACTCAGCGCAACTGGCAGGAGCGTCAAGACACCGCGCGTCAGCCACGACCAAACAGGAAACGGAGTCTTTTGACCTTCAAAATGAAGTCGCGAAATCTGTCTGTATTGAAGTTGATTAAAAAACAAAGAAATGTGTGAGTGAAAAAACAAAGAAATATGTGTGTGTGTGTGTGTGTGTGTGTGTGTGTGTGTGTGTGTGTGTGTGTGTGTGTGTGTGTGTGTGTGTGTATGTGTGTGTGTGTGTGTGTGTGTGTGTGAATTAAATAAACAACATTATGAGTGGTAGTAATATTAATGACCAACAACAACAATAACAATAATAATGTAATTTAGTGGTACTTGTGGCAGCAGTAGTGGTTTAATTATTGGAATTATTATTGTTTTTGCTCTTATAATAATACTGATTATAGTAAAATAATGTCATTGAACAATTTAATACATATATAAGAATAATTATTATTTGAACTACAATTAGTATGAAGGTAAAGAAAAAAAAAAGCAGTCAGAATGAAATCAACAAAAATAAAGCACAAAATCAGAGATGATGCAAGTTTTGTTGTCTGTACACCACAAGGCTTTATTGTTGTTGTTAAGTTAAAATGATAACAACAACAACAACAACAACATCAATAATGATA
The DNA here is from genome assembly GCF_902150065.1 of Myripristis murdjan. Taxonomy (NCBI): domain Eukaryota; kingdom Metazoa; phylum Chordata; class Actinopteri; order Holocentriformes; family Holocentridae; genus Myripristis; species Myripristis murdjan. The sequence continues at coordinate 26,951,828 of NC_043990.1, read as the reverse complement.
ATAATAATCATCAGCCATCCTCATTATTATTATGCTTAGTAGTAGTAGTAGTATTGTTGTTGTTGTTATCATTATTAGTCATCATAATTATGAACATTACTATTAGTAGTTGTTAGTAGTAGTATACTAGCAGTAACAGTATCTGTAGCCTAGTGTCAGTGGTTTACTGTATTAGTGCTGTACCAGCCATTTCTTAGTGCCATGTTTGGAGTTATTATTTTGAAAGCAAAATAAAGCACTTCCTGTATGAGTTTGGTAACTGTGGCCGCCTTGCCGCTGCTGCTGGCAGGTTCGTACCATTGTCTTGTAAATTAGGGGTGCACTCCGTCCACACAGCCAGAGCACTCAGAGATGACATCTCCCTCTACTGTTTTATTATCGTCTGTCTTCGCTGAATTAGTAAGACCTAAGTCACGCAGATGCATTATTATATTTTATAGGATTAAGACACTCTAAGACAGTCGCACCTCGAACATCGATCAGAAGTCAATTGTGAGCGTGCAAATCAACAGGCTGTTTCGCTCTGCATACATATGACTTTTCATAATCATTCAAATCAAGCGAACCACTGCTCCTGCCACTACTACAGCACTGAGGCTGGCTGTAACACGCGTGTGAAGAGGCTGAGGCACACTCTGAGAAAACAAAGCACACACTGGGACCTTTAGGGCTATACCTGGGCCAGCACTCTCTGAGGTGCAGCTTTTGTACCCTTTACATTGGTGTCTTATTTGTCCCCTTGTGGTTTGTAGGCCTACCTTACAGACACCAGTCTTGTTCCCATATACAATAATTATATATTTTCATGCCCACAAATCTACAAAACTGATTTCATTTCAAGGCAACTCAACCATAGCCTACAGCTTCAAATCTGCCTGCAATTGATATTTTGCCAAATTTATTTAGGAATTCATTCATTCATTTATTTACTTATTCATACTTAAACGATGTCTTCTCATAGTGTACCTTCACACTTAGAGGAAGTGGTGCATGTATGTTCCTTTTACTGCCTGGGAACATGTATTTTTTAGATGTAAACTAGCTGTATTTCTGACAGTTCTGTATAATTAAGGTTTCTCCTGCAGCAGACACAATACAAATGCCTATAGGAATATTACAGGAGCATTATAGGAATAGTATGCTGACACCATAGGAGAAATTCCATAAAGTATGATCCACTCACTCTAACCCTGTACACCATGGACACACTACAAGTCTCTGTAGGAGTATTATAGGAATATTAGGAATATCATAAATTAATAGATTTTCCTCAATGGGTGAACATCTGGTGCATAACACAGGATTGTAGGCTAACTGAAACCTAAAGAACTAAGTTATTCATTGATGATATGAGTGGGATTTATAAACCTGGATTTCTCAGATAGGTTACTACGCTTCATGTCGGAGGAAAACGGGGGTGTGGAGCAGCAGAGGCTGTATCTTTGGACTTATTAATATTCAAAGGTGAATGGCTTGAGAGTGAGTGTGAAGGGCAGACAGTGGCAGATGGAGGTGCCTGCCCCCTGTTGCTTCAAACTCCATGTCTGACCTTGCCTTGTCACACCTATTTCCCCACTGTGTACCAGTCCATAGACTCTCTCTGTGGTATACAAAATAGTGAGTTTACACGACTTTATTATACTTAATGTTGTTTTGATCTCTTATATTCCAGTGATTTTCTTTCAGTGACTTTTTTTTAATGTTGTCTGTCCTCAATAGTGCCTGTACAGTGACTCTATCAGTAATTATCATGCTTTCAATCTCAATAATAGTTCTATAACTGACAACATATCCTTTATTTAAAGTTCAGGTGTAATATTTGTATAATAGGTTATTTTTGTTGTGATGTCAGTATCGCTCCAAATTTATAATAATAGTCAGCAAATACTATCTAACATGCACTTGAAACTGATAATCACATGAAATTATGCATAATTAATGGAATGATCCTATTATACTATTCCTTTACTATTCATATGGGGGCTCAGTTTGTCAACAGTATTCAATATTTACCATATAGTACTTCATGAAAGTTTTTTTTTTTTTTTTTTTTTTTTTTTAAATGAACTAAATGATATGGGTTCATTTTTTTAATTAACTGTGTATTTCTGATGATGTGTGGTTCTGTTCTTGTGGTAATCTAATCTCTGTCTTATTATTTCTTTCTTTTTTCACAAGTATCCATTCAAAGTGAAGTCATGCAGTGTCTCTGTCCTCATTTCAAGGTAAGCAGCTTGTATGAATCACCAAGCATGGACATTTATTACTAATGCAAACCTTATAACTGGCAACAACATATCAATAATACCTCCTGTAGAGGGCTATAATCCTTCTGACACACAATACTGCACAGAATCCTGTCTAAATAATAAATTTAGACGTGATGCAAATATCATAGCAAAACTACATTTCACGATATTAGGCTATATGGGATTCTCCAATATAACATATACTATCTTTTTGTATTATAAGTTCTCTAAGCTCATTATTGATTATAACACCAATGCAAACCTATGATAATTTTATAGAAATATCAAAATAAAGTTGCCAATTCTGCGTTTTCATTAGGCTGTGATGAAGACCCTTACCACGCTTGAACAAAAGCAGTAATACATGTACGCTGTGATTTTGTTTTGCGCATTAATACCAGATTGGTCAAAACTTTAGAGTGACACCTCTCTTAGCCAATTATATTGAGTGGTTTGGACAACAGCGGCCAAAAGGAGGTTCCCGATTTCTGTCAGGAACAACCTGTTTGAGGTGGAAACGTAGAGGCGTCAAGTTAGCTAGAATATGCAGGGACACCGGAACATCCGTGGTGTTGCATTAAAAATAAAAGTAAAACATAACAGGATGAAATATCTGTTCGTATGGACTGGAGTTTGCACAACATGAATCATAATCATTCGGTGGAATAATTGAACTATATATGGACTATAACCGTGACAGAAGCATAGAGAGAAAAAAAAACGGAAAAAAGAGGATTTGAAAAACAGCCACATTTTCAGTGCAATAACTGTGACCGGAAATTGAAATATTTATTATTTTTCACTTGACTATTTTTTCCTCAAGAAAGTCGAGTTCCTTCCTCGAGTTTCCAAGTTGTCTTCGGAGTTTGACTGCAGTTGGGATTTGGGAGTTTAAGTAAAAATGGGAGCTTGTATGGCATTGTGTTCACTCGCCAGCTGTGTAAGTATTTATTGACCAGAATTGTGTAATAGTGACATAAAATACACAAGCGTAAACAAAGTAGTTTTGTGTCGGAAAATGCACAATACCTGCCCTAATACCTCGGAGGGACCGGAGTGTGAAAATCTATTGAAAAGTCGGACAGTTTACCACTGACCAACTTTATAGGCAAATGTAGGCTACGTGCATCTTAAAACAGATATTAAAGAAATGTTCCTATGGCGTTGAGGTCTTCTAGTAAATACGGCACTAACCTGACGGATCAAGCAACGCTGAAAATCTCAGATTTTTGAACTTTCTCACATTGCCGATCCCGCCTTTCACTGCTGTTTTTATAGAGAGATATTGTGCTAATCAGCGGCTCATCAACAATAAAAGTTTGTATTTTGCTGAAAGAAGTACTGCTTAGGAGTATTACATGTATGCCGAACTAAAGAATGCATTATATTGTTTTGGGAAATGTCTTAACATTTTTTCTACGAATTCTGTATTTTTGTCAGTAAGTAAGTAACTACCGAAATGCCAGATTTCTGAATGCGCTTTGGAGTGGTGTTCCTTTAGAGAAAAAGAGGAACACCGTAGCGAAGTTTACAAACGTATTGACGGGCAACTTTTTCTATAAACTTCATATGACATGAATAGCCATTGTAGCCCAATGAATGAGTGACCAAAAAGAAATATCATAATGTATACCTGATAGACCTGCTGGTTGAGGGCTTATATATACATGTATGTTTCGAAAAGCCGCGATTTCCGGGTTTCAGCCAGTGCGTCATTGTATTGAAATCACTATAAAATTACAACAATATTCCCACAGGGGAATACATTGTGACTGGTGCTCATTAGTACCTGCTACTTTATAGTAGTTTTTTAATCTTCTATGACATCACTTAGTTCATAGTGACCTATTTTTTAGTCTCCCATGGCGTCCCTATAATTTCCATATAATTAAGAACTTGTTTTTGTGTGGCTGTGATATTTTTATAGTAACTTTGAAGAATTTGTTGTAAGATTTCAGCAGCTCATTTGTATAAGTGTTGCCTCTTGTCAAGGCAGCTGGTGTAAGATTTTGTCAGGGCCTATGGTTTACTCTCTGAACCATGCAATCTAGATTCTTCCTCGTCATGGCTGCAGTGTTTACACCCAAGGCTTGTGTTGTGTACTCTGGTGCATACTCATATTTAGTTAAGGCTGGCTGATCTCACCTCTCAGTCTCCGCCTCAGTGGCTCCCACACCTCCCTCAGCAGTCTGCCTGCATTACGGAGGAATCCTCTGTGATCGCGTTCACAAAGCTTGATGAGACAGGGGAAGAGGGAAAGATTTGTCATGATGGCAGCCTCAATCACAGGGCTGATTATTGCCAGTGTAAATCATCACTTGTCTCTGCTCATCTAGAAGAACACAGAGGAAAAAGGCAGACAGTTCCCCTGTCATTAGAGACACTGTTCTGTTTTTTTTTTCCTTGCATCCACAGTCAAGTGCAAGCCATGCATACATTACCCTGATTATCCCACACCCCAGAGCCCCATCCCTCACTTTTACAAAGTATGAATCCTTGTGTATGGCTTGCTAATTGTGTCTTCGCTTGCCATGTCTCTCTCCAGGCGTCGTGTTTATGTGGCTCGGCCCCCTGCCTCCTGTCAGCATGCTGTCCTTCAACATACAACTCCACAGTGAGCCGCCTGGCCTTCTCCTTCTTTCTGCTGCTGGGAACTCTGGTGTCGGTCATCATGATTCTGCCAGGGATGGAGACGAAGCTAAAACAGGTAAATAAGTTTAGGCTGGAAGAAATGCATTAGTGGTATTAGTAGCAGCAGAACTTACAAAGGGACAAGACTCAGATTTGTGCACTCTGAATTGGAACTATTAAAAACATAAATATGTTCGTAATGTGTAACAACAATAGTGAGGCTGTGTCAAATGACAACATGTGAAATTTTGCATAACTGAAGATGCTATCCTGGGATATTGGATATATTGTCATTGCAGCATGTGCACATACAAAATACAACAATTCAGTATATTGCTGCCGCCACATGAAAACCTTGTATCTCCAAAACCAGTGGCAGCTTTGATTTAGTTTTAGTCTTGCTCTTTTGACTGTGTTTTAGTCCCGTTTTAGTCATTTGAATTTGTTTGGTTTTAATCTAGTTTTTGTCGACAAAAGCATCAGCCACTTTAGTTGATGAAATCGAATTCCACAGAATCATTTTTCACATTTTTTCTCTGTAAAGTCTACATTAAGTTATCTGTTAGTGTCCTTGATACACAAGTTGATCTACATTCCTCATCATAGCTGCTTGTATTTTGTACTGAGCTTTTGTGTTTATATTGCACTTTTATATTGCACTCCGGTTGCGCCTCCAGAGTGTGTCGAAGTGTCCTTGAGCAAGATACTGAACCCCTCACTGCTCCTGATGGACAGCTAGGCGCCTTGCATGGCAGCCTCTGCCGTCAGTGTGTGAATGGGTGAATGTGAGGCAAAAACATTGTAAAGTGCTTTGAGTGGTCAGTAGACTAGAAAAGCGCTATAGAAATGCAATCTATTTACCATTCCATTTAATAACAAAAGTAAAGTTAGACCATATATCTGTTCCCTTCCAAGCTGAGGTCAGGAACTGTGTTTTTATTCGTCTGTTTCACGCATTTTCATCTCTTTTTTTATTTGTTGACAATAATGTTGTATTTTGTGCTAGGTTTTTTTTTTTTTTTTTTTTTTTAACAAAGTTTCACTGTTATGTTTTGTCTTGTTTTCATTGTGGACAAAAGTGTCATTGAATAGTTTCAGTCAACAAAACCAACACTGTGAGACACGTCATGGTGTGAGAAAAGAAACTTAGCGTTAGATACACCTAGATTCACCCTGCCAAGTATTTGGACAGGTTTCACAAGGTCCCAGGTGGCTTAAGTTCCCCAAATCACATACTATTGTTGTCATCCTTCAAAGAAAAACATGGAAAGAAAACAGGCATTTGCAATGGTTTTAATCAGCAACAGCAATATCCTTTAACCAGTTGTACAAGATGAATGAAATATGTTTTTATTATTTATTCAGGGAGTCCCATGGAGACGGGATCTTTTTTTCAGTATATTCCAATATCACAAAGCATTGCAGTTGACCTGATTTCAGACCTCCTCTGTCTTTGGCCTGCTATTTTGTGTGCTTAACACATTGCATTATCAGATTCCAGGCTTCTGCGTGGGCGGCTCTTCAATACCCGGCATAGAGAACAAGGTGAACTGTGACATCATCGTCGGCTACAAGTCTGTGTACCGCATGTGCTTCGCCATGGCCTGCTTCTTCTTCCTCTTCTCCATCATCATGATTCGTGTGCGCAGCAGCAAGGACCCCAGAGCCGCCATCCAAAATGGGTTCGTACTGAGCACTGCAGCCTCCATCCATCATGCCCCATTTTAATAAGAGTATGTTGCACTCTGGTGGCCAGATGTGGGCACTGCACCTCAGTGACTGTGTTGACATTGTGTTGGAGATGCTTTAAGTACCTTTGTTGTCATCTGCTTTCCTCAGCTTCTGGTTCTTCAAGTTCCTCGTACTGGTTGGCATCACTGTGGGAGCTTTCTTCATCCCAGATGGGACCTTTAACACAGGTATAAAGCCTGCACCTGTATGTTGCTGCCAACCAGTCCTAAGTATCCTAGGCGAGGCTAAATTTGGTCTTGTAGTTTTATCATTAAAATGGAAAAATTTATTTGGAAGCCAGGATTACATGAGAGGAGAATTCAGGACCAGCTGATTGTTTGGTGACCTAATAACTTGTCTAACAAATAAGAATATATTGTCTTTCATCATTACTCCACATTTTCCTCAAAATTTAGTTGCAATATACCGTATTTCCCCAATTAATCGCCCAGGCGTTTAATACGCAAAATCAACTTGGACCCCAGGCGTTTAAAAGAACCAGGCGGCTATTCGCTGCAGGCCTTTATTTATTTTTGCACAGACCTGCACCAGGCCATTATTGTGATGACAGTTACTGTCCAACATATTTATAGTCGGTTGATTTAAGATTACGTTACACCCTTTTTTCTATAGCTAGCTCTCTTATTTTGACAGAAAACGGAAGTGCCGCACAGTTATTGTGCGGCTAACTGTTTACTTCTGCAAAAATAAGGTGAATAGCCTTATTTTGGGTTTACCTCAATATAATGCAAATAATCGCCCCGGCGGTTATTCGGGTGGGTGTTTAATATGCAAAATGGGTGCAGACCCCAGGCATTTAAAAGAACCAGGCGGCTATTTGCAGCTGGGCAATTAATTGGGGAAATACGGTAATTGAGTCTGGAAGAAGTTGTGATGTCACATGATATAAGATCAGAGATTTTGACCAGTGATTTTGAATGTTTGACCCTTTTAATACAATGTACCCACCTTTTACATTGAAACAAACCATTTTGCAAATCATTTTGCAAATCATGCAGGGGTACCAATGATAATCACAGAACTGATAATTGGTTGTGGAAAGCAAACATTTCCATTGGGACTAGACCCAATTTCAAGTCATCAAAACACAACAGCGCTGCTGCTTTTAGGAAAATAACGTGGGTGACTTTATTTCGGTGATGGAATACTGGTGTGAAGAAAGTTTGAAGTCTCTGAGAATTCATTTTCAAATTGGAGTGGAATAAATGGAGACTGACGGCTGGATAAAAGGGATGAAAAATGATATTGCAGTTCTAAAATATGACTGCATGCTTCTTGAAAAGATTAGCAGAAATGTGAAGTTTATACATCTTGTAGATATTATGCTAAACATGCAAAATCACTGGTGTGGTCTGCAGCCACGAGCAGGTTTCATTCAAACCAAACGCTACAGCAGGTGATTTCAGTAACACAGGTTCAAGCAGAAAGGGAGAGCTGGTGTGTGAAATGAGCTGCCGTGGTGTTTTGTTGGAATGAAAACCTGCAGCCTCTTGGGTCACAGTGGCACCTGGCTGCAGAGAGTCCACCACCTCAGGATTTAGTGAACCGATGCCCCTGTCATTGCAAAGCTTGGTCGCCTTCTAGAGAAATGCTGTGAGCAGTTTCTGTCTTGTTCCAGTGTGGTATTACTTCGGAGTGGTGGGCTCCTTCGTTTTCATCATCATCCAGCTCATCCTCCTGGTGGACTTTGCTCACTCCTGGAACCAGTCCTGGCTGGAGAAGGCCGAGAACGGAAGCCCTAAGTGCTGGTATGCAGGTAAAACCCAGGATAGTAATGATTACCTTACATGTAATAATACTTTTCCAATATTTGACAAATATTAGGCTTTTAAGAAAAAATAATGAAGTAACCCTCGTTCAATCAAATCAACCTATCATCACATTGAACTGCCAGATGCTGCTTCACCAAATTAACAGTTCTCCATCTACTTTTATGATAGTAGATAGTATGATAGTTTTTTCTTTTTCTCTTGCAGCTCTTTTGTTCTTCACCATCCTCCAGTATGCTCTGGCCTTTGCTGCTGTGGTGCTTTTCTATTTGTTCTACACCCAAGGTGATGACTGTACAGAGCACAAGGTCTTCATCAGCCTCAACCTCATTTTCTGTATCATCGTGTCCATTGTGTCCGTGCTGCCCAAAGTCCAGGTGATGCACACACTTTCTGACCCTTGTTTCATGACTCAACCGGTAGCTTTTGAAGGCTGATACCAAGCTTTTGTAACGGAAGCAGTTGATTTTTTTTTTTTTTTTTGACAGTATTCAATATCATGACGTGACCACTGTCATGTCTAGAAATGAAAGAAAAATTACAAATATTCAATGTTTTTCCCTCTCAGTTTTCTATTGTTGGCAGGATGGAAAAGGATGAAACAGCATTTTGACTAAAGAACACTAAAATAATAATATAAACATATGCATACATGCCAAATCAAAATGATCTCAAGGCCTTCTCATACACAGCCAGTGTAGTGTTGATCAGTTCTACAGTACATCTGTGGATGTCATCAGCTAGCCAGGAAAATGTTTTGTCGGTAAGCTATTAGGGGTGTAAATCACACATTTCATCAAAATTGATATTATATTGATTTTTCAGGACAACAGTCTGATATTTGCCTGTATCATGAAGTCTGCCACAATGAGATTTCATTTCAGTGCAGTTTAGGGGCCTGCGATCAGTTACATCTCTGTTAACTCACAACAGGCAACTAAAACATGATTAGTTTTTGTTTATGAGCTCTTCCAGACATAACAAAACAATCTGTTCTTTTTAATGAAAATGAAAAATAGACTTTGGAAAACAAATTATTCTTTTTTATAGAGAGACTATTAAAAGACCATCTGTTGTTCACTATAAGGTGCTACATTTCTCGTGTTTAAGTGCAAATGTTCAGTTCATTTCAGGACCCTTTGATGATGACCTTTTACAAACATAATGCATAATGCTATTTAAAAAATGATACGCATCGATGATATTGATTTACTGATCATTTAATCTACATCGTGCCAGATGGATGGATTGTTACACCCCTTTTGGCTAAGAGATTGTGACACGTTTATTTTTGACTTGTTTATTTTTCTATGTGCATGATGTCATTTCTCCACAGGAGGCTCAGCCTTCCTCAGGCTTGCTGCAAGCCTCCCTCATCTCCCTCTACACGATGTACGTCACCTGGTCTGCCATGACCAATAACCCCAGTAAGTCCCATGACAGTGAGTCACCACACAATTGCGTTTAGTTAAGGGCCTGAATCAGGTTTGTTGACTGAGAGAAGGGGTGCATGGAAATGAAGGAAATTCTGTGAAAGCATGTAAACTGCTGTTTTGCTCCTCTGTTTTTGGACCTAGACTTTTGTGATTCACCCCAACCACCCTGATAGTGAAATAATTACTTAATCTGTGTCCTATTAGAATTTCATTATAATATACGTGCTGTTGTATTGTCCACATTATCACTCAGCAAGGTTTTCTATCATGTGCTTAATGTGTCCTGCCGCAGACCGCAAGTGTAACCCCAGTCTGCTGAGTCTCGTCAACACCAGTCCAACACCGGCACCTGAACCAGCACCTACCCAAGCTCCCAACGTCCAGTGGTGGGATGCACAGGGCATTGTGGGATTGGTCATCTTCTTCTTCTGTACTCTCTACGCCAGGTAGGTCACAATGACGGGTACCCTTCTTTTTTTTGTGTTGATTGTACTTCTCATCCTGATTTGCTTTCACAGGCACACTGTGGGGACTGTCATATTTTATGTAAGCCTGTAATGCGTGCATGTACTTCATACATTCACTGCTTAGCTTCATCCAATTCTCATTGTATCCTCACAAATCCATTTAAACAATGCTGCCATGCATGGTAGTCATGTGAAAAGACAAATCTAAATGGATATTTGTTCATTAGAATTGAGATTTCCCTTTTTTTCCTTTGTTGGAAACCTCATGTTATTACCAGCAGGGGTGTGACATTAGTTTAGCATGCTACTTTTGGGGGAGAGGACGCCTCCACCTCCATTTTTGGAACCGGCTTGGATTTGCTAAATCCAACACCCCTCAAAGCACCATCAATTGCGGCATTTACAAAGGATTGGTTCAACGGGATGTAAAACAACACACCAGCTTAATCATGTTCAAAAGAAGCGCCTCAAAGAACAAGCTGAAAGCTTAAAATTTAATGGTTTTCTCAGAGTGCCTCATTGAGAACAGCCAAACAGCCGGCGGGGCTGACTCAGTCACTGCTGGCCAAGTCAATTGAGAGAAAGACTTCTGGAAAGAAAAGCAAATACTGGCTAAAGGTAATGGATGCTACTACGGCTTAACTTATAAGCTTTGCACTCGCTATGCAGAGTTTGCACGTCGCACATGAAAAATGTCCTAATGCCTATTATCAGTCATGAAAATGTCTGTAAATATTGTGATATGTTACTTTGTTCATAATGCTCACCCCTGGTTCACGTCAAGACTGGGTCCAGTGCTGATACCATGAGCCACAAGATGCATGTTAAAGGGATAGTTCACCCATTTTGAAAAATGTGATATTATGTCACTTTGCCCCCAGCTGTTCTGTAGGACAGTAGTGGTGCTCATTTCCTCTCATTGTTACTGAGTGCTGGATACTGGCCAGATGCTCCAAATGCTAATTAATCTGCCCTTTAATGGCCAGTGGTAAGGATTAAATCTTGATTTGAGCCCATTGCTGCTCACACCCCGTCATACCCTGTCTCAAGGTGAGCCCTTGTCCTCTGGTCCCCAACAGCATCCGCTCCTCGAACAACGCCCAGGTGAACCGGCTGATGCAGACAGAGGAAGGGCAGGGTCTGGCTGCTGGGTACGAGTCCGCCACCGGGGAGGACGGAGTCCACCATGCTGTGGACAACGAAGAAGATGGAGTCACTTACAGCTACTCCTTCTTCCACTTCAGCCTCCTGCTGGCCTCGCTCTACATCATGATGACCCTCACCAACTGGTACATGTAAGTGTCCTCCTTTGGTTTTTCCTTTTACATCTTGGAAGTACGCTCAAGATTGAAGAGATGAAGAGAGATGAAAACGTAATGATCCCAATGGCGACACATAGCCATTTTAACAGCCAAAAGGAAGATTATACAATGGGAATAAAATGGGAATATAAAAAGATTAGAGGGTCTGTTAGCTTGGTGCCATCTTTTAGAATAATGAGTTGAAGACTCATCTAATCCTAGCCTTCTTTTAATGCTCTCCCAAGACTGTGACTTCCCTCTCACCTTGTTTTTTTTTTTGTTCTCCAGGCCGGACAGCGACTACCAGGCCATGCAGAGCAGCATGCCGGCCGTCTGGGTGAAGATCAGCTCCAGCTGGCTCGGCCTCGCCCTCTACCTGTGGACCCTGGTGGCCCCGCTGGTCCTCCCGAACCGAGACTTCAGCTGAAACACCTCAAGTCAGTTACAGAGCTTCTTGCCGTTTGTACCACTAAGAGCAGATAGTTTTAGCTTTGAAGTGACCTGCTTGATTGTTTCTTTCAAGATCGGGTTCATATTGCAATGTGCTTTACTTTCCACCTCAGGGCATCGGATATGCCAGCCAGTCACTGATTGTTTGCGGTTTTATTCAAAATGATCTGTCTTGATCTTTTGCAGAAATATAGGAATGGCTGCTGAGTAAGCTTTAATCAGGCATGCCTTTTTTTTTTTTACCTCAGGTTATTTCCCACCTACAGCTAGAAGATATTAAAATTTAGGACACTATATATCTTTATATGAAACGATAGAATGAAATTTGGAAGATCCTCAAGGGGATTTTTTCCAGTGTGCCTTTTTAATTTTTTTTTACTGCCTTTCCGTTGTATTCTTTAATCATTCTGCTTAAGTCAGGCCTTTACAGCTGTGTTAAGCGTCTGTCTAATCATTGGATATTAAGCTGGCATTTCCTTTGTTCTAGTTACACACTGTTATTGAACATTTTGCATTATATTAGCACCTAGTTTTCTCTTGACGTGCCTTGTATAATTTGCACTCAACACTTATTCAGAGGGACCAGTTTTATACTTCTAATTTTGTATACTTTTACATTATCTTTTGTTTTGTTTTTTGAAAACAATGCTCAGTTTTAAGTGTATAGTTGCTTGTTGATATGTAGTTTATTTCATTCTAATCAATAAAGTTGCCAGTCTCTGGCCAGTTGTCTGTGAATGGGAGTGTGATGTTTGCACTTGGCTAATCAAGCTGCCCTGTAGGTGGGACTATTGTTCCTCAAAATAGACATTTTCCGACTTTTCCTTGTCACTGTAAGAGCCATGCTGTGTTTCACTGCCTGCCATTGTTGTGGACTTATACACACTTTGAGACTTGTACAATAATCTTTTCTTTTCATACATAATAACCTTTAAACCAGCCTGTTTCCTCTTAAAATCTTTCCGAAACAGCAAGTCTGGCCAGCAGGGATTTCCAGCAAGTTGCCTGCCTCCCTACACCCTGGACTGATCACATGATCCTGCTAAAATGTGATTTACTGTTCTCTCAGTGCAGGATTCCCCTGTGCAATGCACACATACACGCACACACACACACACACTTGGCAAGTAATGTAGAGGGAATGTGCTTTTCCCCTATCACAAGATCAGCATGCGCAGGGGGGGTTGAACACAAAACTTATTCATGGCGTTGGGAGGGAGCACAAATGAGTCGCCTTACTAAATCAAAGTTGCTTGACTAGTTCGGCTACATTGTAACACACACACACACACACACACACACACACACAGATTACACAAATGGTCATGGTCATATTCAGTGGTGACAGGAAACCTCTTTGGCTGTCCCACTTGTCTATTTTTACACAGCAAACATGCCACTTCCATTGCATTATGATCCATTACAACATTATAATCCCATTAGAAGCTGTAGTACATTTTCCTGCCATATAATCATCAGACAAACATCAGAAAATTACATTTGTTTAATATAATTAGTCATGCAGTTGCACAGTAAAGTATTCAACCCCATAACCCCCCTAATTTTTTAAAATTAAATTATGCCATAGTTATTAGAACCATGAATTTTGTGTGTACTTTCAATGTGCTTTTCAAAAACGCTATAATGCCTATTAATGACCACTTCAAGTACCACCCAAAAACCTTGCAAAGTTTTTTGTGTTATGTCCTACAACCTGCAATGTCAGCTGCTTGTTCATGATCTTGCGCTTTTTATCATTGCAATGGAGGGCAAAAACGAGGAGGTGGGGCTGGGTGGGGGCGCGGGGTTCCCATGGGTGCTTTGGCACGGTATATGCTCGGCCGTGCTCTTGGGAAACCTTCATTGCGATCATCATCACCATCACCATCGCCATCCTCGGGGAGGTTGAAGCACCTGGCAACCCAGGTGGGAAAAACAAACTCCACTTAGCTTTGGCACGTAAAGGGCTTTAATGGGTGGCCCCAGTGGTGTTCATTAGGTGGCTGCACACTGTGTTGATGTTCACGGTGAACTGTGAGGACACAGGAACCACAGGGCTCCTGGAATGTGACGGGACACTGATGCATTATCAGCAGGAGGTAGTCACATTTCAAATATCACAAAATCCAAAGAACAGAACAGAACAGAACATGGACCTGCGTCAGTGTTCCTGTAAAAGTAGCTGTGAGGCTGCCTTCTGTTTTCACGCCTCTAAACCTGGACAAGCTCACCTGATATTTTTAAAAAGGAAACTAAAGCCCCGTCTTCTCAATCTGTTTCTTATTTTGGAGTAATGTTACAGCCTCAGCTTTTCAGGTGAATCGTTGGTTTTCATATTTATTTTTATCTTTGTTTTTCTTTTATTGACTTTTACTTATTTGTTTTTAACTTTTTTTTATTTTTTATTGTTGTAATATTTAGTCTAGCACAATATATTTGTTGTGTTCTTGCAGTGTGAAGCACTTTGGGCTGCATTTTTAATACTCAACTGGAAAACTACTTGACTCGACCATTGATCCAATCACATATGTGTGCACATCCTTTTTTTTTTTTTTTTTTTTTTTTTTTAATAAATGTCCCTCTTCTTCATATTCATTTCGCTCTGGATTTCTCTGGAGAGTTTGTGCCCCATGGTCTAAATCAGTGGTTCTTAAACTGGGGTCCGGGGACTCCCAGGGGCCCATAATTGGGGTCCTCAGCAAAAGGTGGAGTTTAAATGCTAGTGAGAGGTGTTTCTTTTAGACACAAGAAATCTTACAAGAATTACATCCTACTACTTTTTGTTAAAATATGTATTTATTTTTTCTTTTTCTTTTTTTCTTGTGCTACTTTTCTGGCCTTTTTTTTTTTTCACAAATATTCGAGTAGTACTTGTATTTTTTCTTTTATTATTTTTTATGTCCTGGTAATTCAAGTAATCACCTTTCCCCCCATGTTTTTGAAAGAAATAAAGTGAATTTGCTCAGGTTAATGTCTTTTTTCAGATGAGGGTACCCACAGGACAAAATCACTTCACAGACTCCAGGTCTGAGGCTCTCTGCACGTCACCCTGGCGGTCCAGAACATGAACTAGTTTGAAAACCTCAGGTCTAAATGTTTCCCAGGCTCTCCCTGCCAAACAATATATAATATAAATATGATTCAGGGTGAGACGCATGGTCATTTAAACATGGACATAGTCCAATTTAAAGGTACTGAACAGTAAAACCGTATCTGTAAATTATCAAATGATAAAATGATGATAAATGATTATAAAAAAAAAAAAAAAAAACAGCTTTTCTTGACGGTGTTGCTGCGAAGGGGGCGGGGCCTCGCGGCACCGGCGTGCTTGTCTCGCGCTCCAGCTGTGTGGCGGGCTGCTGCCAGCGGTGTCACAGTGAAACCACTGGTTAGATACGGTAAGACCGGAACTTAGGGCGTCGGCCTTCAAAATAAAGCGGAAAAAAAATGCGTGAGGTCCAACAAAAAAGAGAAAATCTATACACAAATTAGATTTGAAAAATAATTTGAAACACTGGTGTTCATCAACTCTGTTCATAAACTTTATTAAAGGACACATATCCTATGATCCTTTGCACCAGTGGAGTAAACAGCAGTAGCAGCTGTTCCCAGTGGCTGGCTCACATCCAGCTGACAGCATCCAGAGCCAGTGGGTCTCAGAGAAGCTGCAGTTTGTGCTGCAGACACTCCATTAATGATTGCAACATGCACTCGAGTCAACGAACTTATTTATTTTCCAGTGTGTTCATTTTATGTTCACTTTCCTGGCAGAAGGAAACTATAAAACTTTAATACGACCTCTGAAACTTAAGTGTTACAAATGTTGTCAAGGAAAAAAAATATCACGTCAGTTTAACAGATTCATCATGGAAACATCAAGGAGTTTTACACTGGACAGAGTGGGAACCTGTCTTGTGCACTGTCATGCAGTGTTTTGTAAATCAAGGTTTCATGACGTGTGAACATTCCTCCTTTAATCGGTGGTTAGAACTTCGCTGGTTGGTGTAGATTTGTGACACGGATGTAGCCTACACATGTAACATAACTGAGGCAGAAATACCCCTGGTTAATATGTAACTGCTTCCCAGGAGATGGATGAAGATGGACAAGCATTAATAATTCCCTGATGAAGGCATGTGTTAGTTATATAAGATAATTAAACTTTATGCTGAGGCAGGAAAGTTGCAGGGATTGTACCTGCTGCCTGTTCCAGTTGCAGTGGCCGTAAACCCTGCATCACATACCCTGCCAGGATTCAAGGACTCAAGGTATGGTAGAACCTGCAGGACAATGTCCACACCCATGTTAGTTCTGTGGCCTCCAAACTGCTGGGCGAGTTCCTCGATATGCTGGTTTTCCAGAATGAAGAGGCCCTGTTACTCCAGTTGATACTGGAGAGCTCTCCTGTGCTGGAACCACCTTCTGCAGTCCCTGCGGTGTCACCCTCTTGTGCTAGGAAACCATGTCTTCCAGCCATCTCTGCTGCTGCTGCTGTGCTGTCCATTTGTCCCCCAGCTCTTGTTGGGGCTGATGGGAGGATGTCCTGCACTGCAATTTCAGATACAGTGAATGGGATTAAAAAATAAGGCAAATAATGACCCTTTTGGTGTTCCATGTTTCTTTAACTTTACCTCCCCTGCTATAAGTTCTATTACTGTTAAACACACCTTATGGTTCATTTTCTCTCCCATAGGCCCCACCTTTTTTTTTTTTTTTTAATCATTTACGAATACTAATTTTGTGATTGTGTCTTTGTGTATTTCATGTGACCCTATATATATTATTGTAAGCGAGTTTCTCTCCGAAGATGCTGAATGAGATTTTAATTTACTTGTACTAATTTACTCCTTGAAGACATAGCTTACATTTTTAGCTGGTGTAATTTGGAGAAGAAAAAAAATACATGTTACAGCACGACTTTTGTTTTGAAAGCTGCTCCAGGAAGTGATGCATTATATCGCGGCTAACTTGACAGTGGTGATGCTGGCGCGGTGGGAAACTGCAGCATCAACTTTCCAAGGTGGAGGATCCGCTCCCGTTCCGTCCCGCCGCCGACAGAGCATCTCCGGACCGAGGACGCGTTTCCCCGGTGAGAGCACGTCCGCCCGGGAGGACAATGACCCGGACACACCCAGAAGAAGAGGCCCGGCGTGACAGCTAGGTGGCTAATTTATTTTTTATAGCAGCTGGCTGTGTGTCCTGTTAAATTAGCATATTAACTGTTATCATGGGAGGTGTTGCTGAAGACGCTGTGTCAAGCTAGCCACAATACGAGACGGCATTTCCGGTCAGTAAACTTGAACATAAATCACTACAATGCTACTATTTTATACAATGAAGTTGTAGCTTTACAATTATTAACACTTGTGACTGCAAGTTGAGAGCACATGAACAAGTCAACAGTGGTAAATACGAGTGTTAAAGTGTGACTGATGGTTAGATGTGGCATACAGACCAGGATGATGATCCAGTGGCAGTGCTATGGCAGAAAATAGTTCTGCCATTTTCGAGACCAGCTGGTTGAAGTGAGCAATGAAAGCGAAACCAAAAGAAACGTGTGTCACTGAACAAAATAAAATAAACATTTCTTCCACTTTTTGTCACTGCTCAAAATCGTGTTGGTCTCTGGTCTGTCTCTGCTTCATTTATTTTGGAGCAGAACACTGTCACAACTAAATGCACCAGACATGGTTAATGAATTACACCCACATAGAGCAACAAATACCACGGTATGGGTAAAAAATGAGAGGTGGAAAAAATCGATTCACATAAGTATCATGATTCTTTTTGTTACAATTTTGTTACATTTTTAATTATTTAATCATTGAACCTCTAAGTAAAGTATCAATATCATGTGAAACTAGACAGCCCAAGGAAACAATTGGTATCGCTAGTGCAGGTGCTCTTTCACATGATATGTAATGTAATGACTCCACTGAGTACTTTCCATACTGTTGACGTGCACGTCTCAACGACGAACGCTTTATTTTTGAAGGCGAAATAGTTCAACATCCGGTTTAGTGTAGTCTAGCCTTGGATGGCTTGACGCAGCTTGTAAAGACGCGGCCGCTCCGCAGAGAAGTGAAGTTGAGCATCCTGCAGGTAAGGTAGGCTCAAACAGGGTGTCACTGTGGCGTTGCTGCAAATATTGTCATCTATTCTGTGCGCTTTGCTTTACCGTAACATTTCACTGGCTGCGGGGACGTTTTATTTATATTGTAGGCTTTTCGAGTGTCGCTTTGATGAGAATGGTGGGATAAAATGTAACGTGGATAGGTGGAGGCTAACCTCCGGCACCGGATAATGCTGTGTTGTTGGTATGACTGGGTATTAACCTGAAATGATAGCGGGAAAGCCTATTTTCTAAGCGATGGGTTCATTCATTGTCTGTGAGAAGCAGGAGGAGGCGGAGAGCTGCGGCAAGTCAGCCGCGGTTCGCCGGAATAAGACCGGAAGTTAAGCGACGCGCCTTTAAAATGAAAGCTTTATATTTGTCCCTTAAAAACAGATGAGTTGAATTGGGCGTGCTCTTATTCCGTAGGATTATTAAACATGCTGTGAAAACATTAATGACAAGTGCATATGGACGACGATAGTTATAGAGAGCACGGTATTTTAATAGGAGTTCGTTAATTGTTTTATTTTGCAAAAACGTACGAGGAAGTTGTGTTTGTTATTGTGGCTAGCTTGACGCTGGTCGTGCAGTCGCAGGCATTATGCAGACTGAAAACTGGAGTAGCCTGCCTTCACGTTGCCCATGTGTTTTGTCAGTCGATATTGCATAGTATTGCTTGTGTTATTGCTTGATAACACAGGACTGCAGGCTTTGTCTTCCCCCTAGAACCAGCAACACTGCCGCCTGGTACTCTTAATGCACCTAGTCCATTTTAATATCCCGACTGAGACTGTTTTAAATTATAGAATTATGTCATCCTTGGGCTGTCCTCGTCTTTGTTGGCTATTTTAATCAGCGGCGATTTATTTTCCCACAACATCAGCCCCAATGCTTGCCGTTCTCGTTTGTCACGCCAAAGCTCGTTTAAAAATATGACAATTTAGCGTTGCCGTGCTTGTCGGCAGGCGTACACACCTGGAGGAACATGAATGAAGGTTTGTTAGACATCATTTGATTTTACTGATGCGTTCGCCGAAACATATTGAACACTAAGCAGCACTTCCTTTCAATAAATTCCCAACTTTTGCTTGTCTCTGCTCGGTGCCTGTCGCCCGCCACGGTGTATTTTGGTGGAGGATGTTGTGTTAATAATAGCAGAAGCGGCACCAAAGGTTCAAATTTTATTTAAACAAAGGCTGCTTGGGGGGTTTTATGTATGCCGAATGTACCAGCTGAACACACTGATTCAGGGAATGGTGTAAGTCATGTTCAGTGAGGTGTGTACATTTGCGAACAGGCAAGGTTACATTATATTGTTAGTTTTTGAATGGAATTTGGCGTGACCCGCTTCCATCGCCTACAAGAAAAACACGGAACCTATTGGTAACACTACGTTATGCCACCCAGACATTTAAGCATAACCTGCTTGCAAAGGATTCAGCATGACATCATACATGAGAAACAGCCCTGTTTTGGATGGATTTTTTTTATGCAGCCGCTCCAATAATATTACATAATCACAGCTGAGCTTAAATTGTGGGTTGATTTGGATGTCTGTGTGTAGTTGCCCAGTGGATGAGCTTTAATGTCCCATGTTACACTGGATTTCAGTCTCTTCCATGCTGCTCTAGTTATTTCTTCTAGGTTAAAACAAATATTAGTGCACCAAAGGCAATACCAAGCAGATGACTTACTGTACAAATCAAAGCTGCAGCTCAAACACTCTCCAATGCAATCAAGACTGCTGGATTAGAGGGCATCTGAGGACAGCTGTGGGTTGCAACAGTGCTTTGCTGCAAAACCACTTGACACAAACTGGAGCATTTTCAATCTGTTGATAGAAATGTGACAGTTTCATTGTGGCATTTGAGTCCTTCAGAGTCCCACTGCATTTCTGGGGACAAAGTGGAGCATTGACTTATGACTGACAAGTTATTATTTGGCCAGTGGGATCAAATGTAGGTCATCGAGCTATCAGCTTTAAGGGAACACTGGTTCTTGGGCGTGCATTTTCTTTAAGGAGATGATGGGTTTTGCATGATGCTTTATCGACATTTTAATGATAAAAACATACACAAACAAATTTGTGTGCCACTCCTTGCCATACCTAAGGTGTTGGGTATGCTGACACTTTTGAGAACTACATATTAAAGCCTTGTGCTTTGACTTAAAGGACCATCTCAGTGATTCTGCATGTTTAGCGTAATATCTACACAATATATACACTGCATGCTTCTGCTACTTTTTTCCCAAAGTGAGCAGCTGCAATTTAGAACCCCAATATAATATTATCCAGCCATTGGTTTCCATTCATTCCACTACGATATGAAAATGAACTTTCAGAGACTTCAAACTTTCTTCACATCAGTATTCCATCACTGTAATAAAGTCATCCACATTAGTTTTCCCTTCACTGTTGTGTTGAAGACTTGCAATCGGGGCGGAGTGATACGGTCTCCTCACCGGAAAGTAGTCCCTGGGGAAACGTATGCTTTCCACAGCCAATTATCAGTTCTGTGGTTTGTGAATGTTGACGACTTTGATAGCCACAGGAGCAGAACATTATAAGGTGGGCATTTCAACCAAAAATTCATATTTGGAAATTAAGGAATTTTGATTATATTTTGTGAAAACTTTACCAATGCATGACTGGCAAAACAGTTTGTTGTGATGTAAAATATAGGTATATTTCAGATGTGCCAAACATTGAAAATCACTGGTTTGGTCCTTTAAATCCCCTAGTTTTCCTTGAATCCCTTCTTATGTACAAGAAACATCCTTTTCTCAGGCTGTAATACTGCATTGTAGATACAGCCCCAGCGCACAATGTGGTGATTTCCCTGTCACCGCCTTTTGTTGTTTCCGGCATGCGGAGCGTTTAAGTCCTGTGACTGTTTGTGTTTTGCTGTTTGAATGAACTCAGAGCACAGAGCTGACCCACGGGCCACTAATCCTGTCCACCCAAACCAATCAATCCTGACACTGAATCCCTGGGCAAGTTCAGCCCGGGCCACGTTACTGTGTGTCAGCCTCAGTGCGGAGCCGCGGAAGGGGTCAGATTTTTGGCATTCTTTTGACAGTCTGAGTCCTCGACAGGGAATTCCTCTCCTCGAAGGCTCTGTGGAAAACCCGCTGGCTGCCAGGGAGCATTGTTGTTCATTATCATTCATGTTTCCCCGGCGTTTGTCCTTCATCTGAGGCCGGATGAACAGGGGAACGTAGTCCAGTGCGTTCCAGTGGTCGAGGTTGATGCTGTGCAGCTGTAGCCCAGTGCATGATGAGTACAAGGCAGCTCCTGTAGCTGGCTGTTTAGGGATGGATGATCAGCGAAACTTTGATCTGATGTAATAATATTTAGACAAGAACTGATCTCTACTGCCACCTATCTGCATGTTACACAGTTCACATTCACACTTGAATCAGTAATCCACATGATATTAGTATTGTTGATTTTGTCTCCATCTTTGTTGCAAAGTGCTCATCATTGTTGTGTTTCTGCACCACGCTGCCAAGAGACCACCTGTCAATCAAACGGTGTGGGCGGGGCTGACCTCCTTCTCCTTGGATTTTCTGTTGATAAAGTTTGAATTTCTGTAGGGGGCGCTCTTTCCTTTGTTCCGTATCTTAACTTTATTATTTTATTATTTTTATTATTATTTTTAAATCATTTGAACTATAAAATGTTATTACCAGAGCCCAAAATGATGTTTCAGATTGCCTTCTTGTGACAAGCAGCCAAAAAGCATAGCAAAACATTAATTTGATAATGAAATGAAATAAGGAAAAGCAAGTAAACTGCAGCATTAGTGAAGCTGTAACCAACAACTGTTTGTTTTTTTTTACTTGATAAAATGAAAAAATGAAATAAAAATGAATTTTCTGTTGATTTAATAATTGATAGATTGAAAAACATAAATATAAATTACATCACGTGTGTAAGATGCTTTTTCCTAGGAATTGTTCAGAACAGCAAATGTAAAAGCTTTCTTGAACTGGCTTTAGATTAAATCGCTATTGCAGCACATGAGTCTGTGATTAAAAGTAGAAAAACAGATTTATTCAGGCTACATGACAATAACTGATTAGTTTTCAACGGCATTTTCCTAGTACTTTTATCTGGAGCATCTTAAAGGTGCACTATACAAATTTGAGAGGGGATTTAAGTGAGAACTGTTTGCTCTCAGCTGACGAGAAAATAAGGGAACAGCACTCTAGTCAGGTTGACAATGAGACCCATGCAGACTCAGTCAACCCTTGGTAACTAGGTGTAGTGCACCTTTAACTAGGCTCTGGATGTGACTTAAATCAAGCATCATCCTCAGTGCTGATCACAATGCCACTGTAACCCTTTTTACTGATCGCAGAGCCTTCTGGGTTACAGTTACCTGTATCGACCCTGATGTTTCCCGGGTGCCAGAGTGGGAGCATAATGGCCTTATTGTGGCACCGATAGGCCCAGAGCCCAAACGGCTTTTGCTGTGTTTGCCGCCGGAGCCAGAATGGTGTGCGGTTTCTTGACACTAGACAGGCGCAGCGCACCTCAAAAGGCGAGCAGTCTCACGGGTTGCCCTGGCCGGCTCAAAGCGCGTACGGCGGTGGTGGTATGGTAAACACTGACGCGGTGTGCGGAGCCTCAGAGGGTGTCCTGAAATCTCGTGGCGTGCTGTTGCATTATGAAACGGCATGCACTCTGCTCGCTCTTCGCCGTGGCCCGTCAAAGGTCCCTCTGTTAAGCCAAGGGCGGTAGAGCCGGAGAGGACAACATTGATATTCATGCAGCCCGTGTTTATGGAGTCACCAATGGGCATCTCATCCCTCAAGTGTCAGTCTTTACAGTGTCCTTGGAAGCAGGTGAAATGTGAGGGTGTTTTCTCCCCTCAGGTGACGTTGTCCGGGCCATTCCTCCAGGTATTCACAAAAGGTAGAAAATGTTGGATAAACATACTGTAGTCTGCTGGAACTGTATTGAAGTCCTCCTGTCGGTATGGATGAAATCAAACAACACAAAATCATCGACTGAATTCCTCTATATTGATATTGTGGGGATGACTCTTGGTGCTACTGGATATGTGCACACAAGACTTTTTTAAGAAACAGACATTATCATTGTGCATATGACCAAACAGATAGAGGCAAATAACAAAACAGCTAGAGCAGTCTAACAAGCTGAAAAACTTACAGCCCTTTTAGAGCTGAAACAATTGATTAGTCAATCAACAATTAATCAATTGTAGTTTTGATAACTGATTAATTGTTTTAGTTTTTTATTAAGTAAAAATACCAAATATTTGTTGATTATAGCTCCACAAATGCTAAAAATCACACTTTTCACAGCTTCCTATCATTACAAAATGCAAACAAACAACTTCTGCCTACCTGAGCCATAGCAACAAAAACTGATTGATTGGTTGGCTGTACCACATTTTATCATTTGTGTCAGACTCATTTCATTTACGCTTAAAGGAAGATGACATCATAACTCTTTTATGAATAAAAAACATAGTTTCTATATCTGTCTATCCATATCTGTTTATCTGTATCTATTTCCTTAGCCTGCTGGTAAGACTAAGGAAGGAAACAAATTGATTGCGTACATGTTTTAATGAGCATGGATTGCACCCTCATGAAATACATTTCTCCATCATTCCATGTGTCTGTGGTAGCTCAGATGAATGAACTTGGCTGGCGAAGGTACGCTTAAAACTTTTATTCCACCATACTGCCACCAGTGATTTAGTCGAGAGAGGCATCCTCGCAGTCTTAAAGCTCATGCAGTGAATCACATCAATTATAACCGTCCCTGTCAGTTCTTAGTCAGCGCAAATAACTACAGGAAGTAGGAAATGGCCCTTCACCATTGACCAAAATGGTTCGAGTAGATAACGCTGAGCTCGCAGTGCTCTTATTGGAACAAATCTCCTGCCATTGCAATATATCATAAAACTACATGTCACTGTCTCCAACCTGGAAAATACCAACCTTTTTAACACTGAGGGACTGCAGCAGTAATAAATCATTTACACTTACACAGATTCCTGCTGCAAAACCTTGTGTTTATGATTTAAGATGTGTCATATAACCAGCGCCCACATGTTACTTAGGATGGAGTGCACGCATGCACACTTACCCACACTGATAATGGTGACAGCATCTCAGCTAGTCATGCTGTTGGGACCCAAGGGTGGCCTCGGTCATCAATCAAGGAGGACTTCCCCCAGCCACAGAGACAGAAGCTGAAATGTCAAAACTGCCGTAAGCGAACAGATTTCCTCCCTGCTGGTAGCCGGCTTAGAGTGGTGGGAGCGGAAATTGATTCTCGTCCTCGTTAACAAAGGAATACACCCGCTTGTGTGTGTGTGTGTGTGTGTGTGTTTGCATGTGTATGCATGCTTGCCTACGCATTTGTTAGTAGGCAAACATGACGGCAGAAAATGTTGCACACGTGCTGCGTGAACACCTTCTGCTTGGGTGTTAAGCGTTGGGTTTACATGTAGCTTGTATATGTGTGTGTGTGTGTGTGTGTGTGTGTGTGTGTGTTGAGGTGTATGGGAATTAGAGCATGTGTGCGCTCGCTGTGAGTTGTTAGGCCCTTTGGCCAGGCTGCAGCCCTATGCTGGAAGGGATTGGATGCCGTCAGTGACCCTGGAGGCGAGCGTATGGGCCCAGCTTGGCTCTCTCAGCGAGGTGGAAGGGCCTCTTGTTTCCCAGACCTCCTCCGACCCCTGTGGATAGAGCAGCCTGTCAGGCAGAAGGACCATCAGCTGCAGTTCTCATTCACAAGTCACCTACTGGACACACACACACGCACACACACACACACACACACACAGGAGCCATGCACTGTACCCACGTTCATGTCCAGTGACCCCTGCTCTTCTTAAATAATTCATTCACAGTAGAGTTAGACTATATCTGTTTGTTGATATTGGCCCAGCTATGACATAATTATGGATTCATGTGTTTTTGTTGACAACAACAACAGCAATGATAATAACAATAACAATGATAACAACAACAATAATAATAATAACAATAGTAATACAACAACAACAACTATTATTATTATTATTATTAGTAGTAGTAGTAGTAGTAGTAGTAATAGTAATAGTAGTAGTTGTTCCACCAGAGGTTATAGTAGCAGTAGTAGTAGTAATAACAGGAACTTCAAACTCCGTTAAGCAATATTATGTGCATTTTTTACAATAAAATTGCAGTGCAAGAATTGTTCCATCATACAATCTACCATACAGCTTATACACCACATAGTTTATACCAGCCTGTTATTTCCTGGTTTTAGCTTCTTAAGTTTCTTATTGGCTTGACAAGAGGTCAGTGCCTCTGTTGCTGCAGTTAGAACTGCAGTGACAGAAAAAGTCCATTCATAGCAGGATGTAAAAAATGTTTTTTCTATAATTGAGAAGCTACTTAAGGGAAAATTTAAGGGAAAATGGGAGTTCAAGGGTTTCAACTCTTTTTAGCACTGTGGAGAAAAACATTACTTGAGAAGTTGGGGTCAAGAAAAATGGTCAAATTTAAAGACACTGAATGGTATTGGGTTTGCAAAATCTTCAGTCAAACCTAATAGTGCTTCCTTCTCTGTTCTACACTGCACTACGCTGACGATCACTTTTTCCATGCATAAAGTGCCCACAAGAAGGCCTGAATAATATATTACTTGATAAGGGTGAAATGAGAGAATAGCATTGTGGTGCTACAGAGATGCCTTGGCCTACAAGAGATGATTTCCACACTTAAGAAAACACTGTAATTTCAGTTTTTTACAATTGAAAATAAATACACTGATGCAAAAATGACCACTCCCACCAAAATCATGAATCACATCTCAGTTGCAGTATCTGCCAAAAGAACCGCAACATGATTCTTTTATCAAATCTTTCAGCCCTAACTTGATTGCACTCCCAGTTAACTTGGCTGTACAGTAGGCAGAGCACGTGCAAGTGTGTATGTGAAGTGTACTCTCTCTGGATGGCAGTGTAAGAAGAGAACCGGGCGTAGCGTATCGCATCTACATCCACATCCACACACTGCACCGTGTCTGCTCCTCTCCACTGCTTACTCCTGTTGACATTGTCGTCGTAGATCAAGGTCATGTTTTCTCTGAGCTGAGGGAGAGAGAGAGGGAGAGAGAGAGAGAGGACTATATGGCACTAGACCACAGGCTATTGTCTTATGTAATAGCAGTTGTATCTGTGTGTTTACTGCTCTGGATTTGTCAGACGGTGAATCTTTTGTCCGCCATCCTGTGGTAGGAGCTGTGGCATCGGTAAAGAGCCCGATTCACGCAGCACTACTGCAGGCTAAGCCGTCATCCACAGGTAGACCTCAGTGTCATTGCCAAGAGCGTCCCAATTATTGTCTTGCATTATGAGTGCATGTCAAAATATTACTGTCAGTGTTGTGTACAGTAACACTAGCTTTTCTCTCTCTCTCTTTCTCTCTCTCTCTCACTCTCTCACTCTCTCTCTCTCCCTCCCTGTGGCTAATATAGATTCCTGGACAGGCGGGTTATTTGGCAGATTGCCTCATCGCTGTCTGTTGATTCACTGTTGGTGAAATAAGAGAACATATGGCTGCTCCCTCACTGCATTACATCACCTTGAGATTCAAGCAGATTGGTTTGCATTTACAGTCCAGCTCAAGGAAAGAAAGCTCATTGTTTAGATGGGTAAAATCTGGGCCCTGATTTTTTTTTTTTTTTTTTTTTTGGCAAAAGCAGTCATGTCGACCTCTAACCTCACTGTCCTGACTACAGTTGAACTGAATGAAACAATCATAGACAGTTTGCTAAACGCAGGATAAGAAGTGCTACTTTTTTTTTTCTTTTTCTTTTTTTTTTCATCATGCATCCCGCTTAACCCAGCATACAGGCGTGCATCTGGCTCAATTGTGTTAGTATCGATCCGTCCTGAGTTATATTACATCATGCAGAGCTGCTGCCCGCTGTACGCACCCTTGGCTCCTGCGAAGACTTTGCATGTGGTTGTTATCAGCTATTCGCCCGTTTCCATTAGCTTCCTGATTCAGCCTGTTTCCTTGGCTCTTTTCATGCACTGATGGACGCCATGCATTCTCACTGTTGTGATATTGATGGCCAATTTGTTTGAAATAGCCTTATAACATCACAGTCATTTCTTCTTGGCTGTTTTGAATTCTGGAACTGATAGTTCTCAGTTCTCATGGTGTCCATGTATGACTTTCTCTAGAGACACTTTCTGTACAAAATGGTGTTAGAGTTTCAAAATCATGAAGTAGTAGTTAGATTTATGTTTACCCCTTTCAGTTGATATACAGTATATAGTCTGATTCATCTGGTAGTCTGATATATCATGTGTCATATGTCTATCTATCTATCTAGTTAGAGTTTATAAGGGTTAGAAGATTATGACTGAGGTATCTGATGGTCATTCCCATTCCTCCCATTCTCATGCCTATTTATGTCTCATAAGTTGTTGCAGAAATACTTTGGTTGATACCATTTGTTACACAGAGTTGGTGCAAAATTTGACCATTTTTGACCACTTGAAAATAGATAAAAATGGTCAAAAATCCCTGCAAAATGCCACATTAGGACACCAAGACCTTGAGGAACACCACAGCACAGAGCTCACAGAGAACACCCTGTATTTCTGATTGAATGCTTAGTAATCAGTTCTGGAAATTGCTCAGAAACTCTCCTTTGCTGTCAATACACCCGGGAAAACCAGACATCCTCTGAATGCCCTCGATCTCTAGTTTGTGGTTGTAAAGTTTCATGAGGCTGTGATTATCACAGAGCAGTGTTTCTAAAATGGGAGTACACATACCCCTAGGGGTACGTTGGAGTACTACAGGGGGTATGTCAAATTTTTTTTAAAATGTTAATTTAAAAAAATCACTCATGCATAATTCCTAAATTATTCAGCCCATGCTATAAGAAGTTCAATAAAAATGTAAATGTAAGTTTGATAAACCACATTTTATATTCAGTTTTCTCTGAATGTGTCAAATGTGTGTGTTTCAGGTGTAATTCGAGCAAGGATGTTTATTATGTCTGGGAAGACATACAAAAGTGAAGAAAAAGGATTTGTGATTGAAACATAGCAGTGATATAGCAGAAAACAGTGAGAAAGAAGGGGAAAAGACGCAAAATTAGAAACAACAAAATATTGTCAGGTTGTTGTTTCAGACATGGAGCTGGGTTGGACCTCTTTATATAGGCTTTTTTTCTGCCAAGTTTTTTTTTTTTTTATACTTTTCAGGGGGTACTTGGCTGACAAAATATTCCAGAGAGGTACATTATTGAAAAAAGTTTGAGAACCACTGTCCTAGAGGTCACTATAGGTCATTTTATACAGTGACCTCAACTCTCCAAAATAGCTGCAAAGAAATGGCTGCTATGGGGGCTAACATCATCATGCATAAATCAGATGTGGCTCATTGGATCCACAAGAGTCTCAGCTTTCCAGTCAAAGCCAACTGATGCATCTCCAATACTGTTTAGGCCCCAGTCTGCACAAACACACCACCACAAGAACACATTTGAACTGCAGGGTTTGTGGCCCAAACTGCATGGGATTAGCAGAAGGTGGGCGTGTTTGCAAAGGGGAGAGCCGTGACTGCCCAGAGAACCCATTTTCATTCACACATCTGGAGGTCAGAGGTCAAGGGACACCACTGGAAATAGCCATTTCATTTTTTCCGTCGCCAAAATTAAGCCTATGATAATAGTATCTTCACTATAGCTGCAGCCTCTGAAAGACAGTACATTGGCCGGGCCCGTGGGCAGGCCGCCAGACTGTTAAATACTGTCAATTATACGCACTCATGTATGTTATTCTTATGGTCAAGCAGAGCCCAGATGAAGCCAGTTTTTGTTAAAATGAGAATCAGAGCCATAAGCCAGAGACACAGACTTCTTATCAGGTATGAAGTCTGGAGCTGCTCCATGGAGAATGAATTGAGAAAGATGGTAAAGGTTATGGAGAGAGCATTAAGAGGGGATTTTCTGGGGATAAGAGTTGATTTTCTGCTTCAGAACTGACACCACTGCCGTAGAGTTAATCTCCTGCAACCATAATAACCTCAAACAAGGATTCTGTAGGGCCGCAAAAAACAGTATATCATATATCTGCCAAACCTGATGATATCACAAGTGTGAATCTCAGCTTGGAGAGAGAGGCGTGTTCATATTCAGGAATGTTGAAAAACATGAATAAATTCCTTAATGGAGACGTATTCCTCTTGACCGTAACAGCAAGCTTTTAGCATTATGCCTTTGTTGTCATGATGGTGATGAGTGAGCGCAAATGGTGTCACAGTTTCTGTCAGGGGCCTAACCAAAACCCACATTCACAACCTCAAACCACACCCACGCTCAGAGACAGCCGGAGTTAGCCGTGGGGTCAAATATAGCAAATGGCTGGTCATTCTTCCTATATTTAGCATTTCCTCTCTCCCTTTCCAGCTTGTTTTCTCTTCGTTTGCACAATGCCGCCCATTCTACTGTTCTTTGTGACCCTTTCCTTGTTCGCGGTTTGGCTGGCAGCTATTCTAAATTTATGCACGTCCCCCTATTTCTGTAAATGAGGCTTTTGTCAGCGTGCCTCCATCCATGTCTTTAAATATCAATAATGAAGTATTAATAGAGTGCTTACCTTTGGTTTAGCCATAGGATATGTCTGGTGAAATCTGAAGAGCAGAGGTGAATTCTCTGGTGCTTGTATGAGGGCTGTAAAACAGAAATACTGAAGTTTGAACAGTAATTGTGAGCTATCTCTAGTCATCCTTTCCTCTGGTGTGTTCATAATTTAAGGGGCATTATTCTGTCTTTTGTCAACCTTAGCTTTGTTGCCATTGTAACCAAGTGTCTAGCACAGCTTACAGTGCCTATGCTCGGTGAGTCAGACAAATAATAGTTATATTTTTTTTTTTTCAGTAGACAGGACTAAACTAAGTAATTAGAGACACCCCTCAGAAATGTCTGAATATATCACCATGTTAAATACTGGAACAATAATATAGGACTTGGCGATATGACCCTGATATCCATGTCATGATTTTGTCACATTTACCGTCATTTTAGCAGTAATGTAGTTATTTTTTATCTTGGAAGACAAATATTGCATTTTCAGTTAGTTTCATGGCTTTTACTGGTCTTTGCTACTGTAGCTCAGTCTTGTAACTAAAATACAAAAGTAACAAATATAGTTTTTAGCTACCACAGTTTCAGAGGGACACATTATGGTACAAGCAGTTGGCATGTCCGCTTTAGGCAAATTTGACAAATTCTAGCAGAAAGGAAGGGAAAAAAGTCGCTTTTCTAACTCAATCTAGATGTAACTAAACTATTCGCCTGCCAAAAACAATAGGCCACAATAGGACACATGTGACCGGTGCTTTCAGGGCACATCTGGTATAAAGTCAGGTCAAAGTCAGTCAATAAAGGATAATGAAAGTGAAATTTACACATTATCATACAAGCAAAACAATGAGAAAAAAAAAAAAACACAACATAAACATAAAAATACAAATAATAAGAGAATTGAAGTGCAACTTCTGAGATATTTAGTGCAATGTGTGACATCTTGGCGTCAGAGTCATGTTTGCCAATAATTTTGTCCTTAAATTTGTTGAACCAAGATAAGAGAAAGAAACCAGAGTGGATGCATGACGTGTTATTGATATAGTCTATTTTTGAGTAAATATTTGCCATCAAACTAGGACTGGAAACACATGCCAAGATGTTAATGTCAGTGTCAGCTACTGTAATGCTATGCCAGCTAATGCAAGGGATTTTCTTTTTTTTTTGTCTATTTTTTCAGCTTAAAATTTGTTCTGCACCATGTCATGCTAAATCATGACGCTGTCAAATGAAGGGGCGGGAGCTGCCTCTCTGGTGCAGCGTTGAAGCCTTGTGAACTGTAAAAATGACTTCATGAGTGGCTTTAGTTTTGGTTAGCTGTTTATTAGTCTAGGACCACACACAACCAGTTGTACTGGATTTAGCCGTAGAGCTAACTTTGACCCGTAGTCCCTGGGCAAGGAAGTACACAAGGTCATACATTAATCAGTAGAGTAACAGGGGTCTAACGACAATGCTTCATGTCTGTATGAGTGAAATTGTGAACAACTCCATTGTTCATCTTTAAAGGAGCGCACAGTGGACTGCACCAGATGAATGCAATTTTTCCGTATGCACTGCATAGCCTATACTGAAATTATAGGCTGTTTATACTACTGCTTTGTAATTTCCTTTTTATGTCCAGCCACCATGGCACTGGTACCATTATGGCGTCATGATGATGTCTGTTTACAGAAATTCTTGTGAGCATCTGAAAAACAATGCATGATAGAAACTTCATACTTACACCACGGTTTCCCCCTATAGAGTAGATAATCCGATTAGTTTTAGGGAGTGTCTTGAAAATCCAGTGGGTGGGACGTTTTTGTTCCAAAACAGAATACAGGCTTGAAAGTGAGTTTTGAAAGCCAGAAATCTGCACCTGGTGAAGTAATCATCTAAGTCGCTCAAACTGATCAGCAACCCTGTCAACTGTCTATAGATATATCATGGCCATTTTGTGCCACAGTGCAGCAAATGTCTTAATCATTGCACTCTGATTGTATGAAAAGGTGTCTTTGTCACATAAAGATGCACACATGTAATTAGTGTGTTGTTGGAGTGTTTGACTGTAGGTTTTAGAATACCAGCACTCGCCACAGCCGTTTCTGTATCGGATCTGTCAACATGTCTTGCAGCAAGCTGAGCCTTTTTCGATCGGATACTTTTTCAAGCTCAGATGGTCACTTCTCTGCATGGACTCTTTAAAATGCAGCACCACGGTTATACCATGTGGCAGCTCTGTTTCCTGTGGCCGTAGGGTGCAGGTTGAGGTTTAGAGGGGCGTCTGTCTCGTTTCAGTTTTGGGGGGTGGTCTCTGGACTGTCTGTGGCTGAGCGCCTACAGGGGAGGTGAGGAGCCCTGTGGTTATACGTTGGGATTGAGCCGGGTTTACACACTCTGACACACACACGTATGCACACCCACACATACAAACAGATACACATCACAGCCTCCACCTTCCAAGTCCAGACAGGCTGTTATTTTTACAGACAGGTACACCCTTTGGAAGTACATGAAAAAGACCCGCTCTTTCTTTGCTCCAGTATGTGCTCCCACGGACATGTGTTTTACATCATGCGTGCAGTCCAATATACTGACAAAACAGACAGTAATAATCCATTTCAAAGGTCATTCGGTACTGCCGGCTGACTTGCTAAAGACCACCCTGTCCTGTCCTGCATGAGGCAGCGGCCGTGACAGATTCCGCTGTCTTGTTGGTGTTAAGGGCCATATGTGAAGCCCTGGATGCTGAGATGCCGAGGAGGACGCTGCCTGTGTTTTCTCTCCTCTGACAGGTGGCACACTGCCCAGAAACTCCCTCTGTGGCGCAGCAGGATGGAGCCAGCCCAACCCTAAACCTGGAGGACACTGCTAAGACACTCCACCAGGGGTTAGACAGATACATCACTTCACCGATATTGGCCGGTTAGGTATAATCAGATATGAGTCAGTAAATGTTGCCCCCCTCTGATATGATGGAGGTTATTTCCTCACCGCAGCTAGTCATTACAGTCTTATTATGTCATATTTCTGACCAGAAAAATGATCCCTTTGTAGTGTTGGAGGATTTTTCTCAACCTTCAATGAAACCCTTAAAGAATTTCATTACTCTGGCTTTCAGTGGAGAGTTTTAGCGTCCCATGGTGGCCGAAATGCTGCTTCAGTGGGTTTTCCAAATAAAAATCTGAAGGAAAAAAATAATATTTGGAATTTTTGGATATGAGTAATGTCTGTTTTTTAAGATATTGAATGAATATTGGTTATTGGCAGCTTTAATC
The DNA here is from genome assembly GCF_902150065.1 of Myripristis murdjan. NCBI lineage: Eukaryota > Metazoa > Chordata > Actinopteri > Holocentriformes > Holocentridae > Myripristis > Myripristis murdjan. The sequence continues at coordinate 26,918,757 of NC_043990.1, read as the reverse complement.
CAGACATAATGGTATCAGTATTACATGTTTTCATTCTGTTAGCAATGAAATGCTGTAATTGGTGGTGGCACCACCAATTATAGTCATGATTGTTATTAAATTGTTGTATTTCATCAGATGCAAAAACAAACATGATATTGGCATCATATATCCCTGCTCTCTAAATATTGGCATCAGTGATTGAAAAACCCATATAAACACCAGTGCTGTGGAGCATCAACACTGCTTGTAACTTGGCTGCAATGTTGTTTGTCCTCTGCCTTTAAATTTTACATTTATGTATTTAGCTGATACATTTATGCAAAGTAACTTATAATGAATGCAACAAAATTCAACTGAGATAACCAGTTAGTGATAAGCACCAACATTAGGCAGTGCAGGTCAGGGCCTTAAAGGACCATAGAACCATCATGTAAAAATTCAATAACATCTATTTAGGGTGTTCTCACGCAGCCAGAGGCACTAAGAAGCCAGATATGCCAAGCTTTTACTGTCACTGCGTTATGCTGGGTCGAAGGTTATCTGTGCCACTTCCTGGTTTGCATCCTGCTGAATGCTATTTCCATGTGGATCGCTATTAGAGATGAACTGATTGAAGAGATGGACGATGGGAAGTGAAGACACAAGGTATTAGGATACAGCGGTGTTGGGAGATGGAAAGAGCTTGACCTCTTTTGAACATAGCATGGTGTAGCCTAAATGTTGGTTTTACATAAGGCTAGATAAACACAATGACTTAGGCTACATGTACCGCTAGCTCACAGAATAGCCAGTGATCAAGTGGCAAATAAAAAGGTGACTTCCAGTTTGTGATCAGCATTAGAGAAACAATCCATAGAGACTAAAATAATCTATATTTTCAGATTCTATATATTCTTCACATGACCACTTGTTTTGATATTACAGACTATGTGAATACTATGATTTTAACATAGTAATAAAATTAATGTCAGGCTTGGTAGACAGTTAACCTGAGTTTAAGCATTCTTACCCTCCACTACAGCCCCAAAAATAGCCCATCTTTATTTCCATTCACCCACTGGTAAATGTTAATGTATTGAATAGCTGGAGGGACCAAACGAATACACAGTGTTTGGTTCAGTGAAAAAGAAGGCAGTATGGAGAGACCTTATCTTTTTGTTGCCATCCCTTTCTTGCTCTACAGTGGTAACAATGGGAAATATTCCTGGCCAGGAAGCGGGTTTGGTAGCATGATGTTCACACCGTGACAAGGCCATGCAGACAAGCCCCAGCTGCACCGAGGCACAGCTCCCCTGTGAACGAGCCCAGCGTTGGCAGCTCTGACTCTGGAAGACCTGGGATGCTGACAGGTTGAGGTAGACCAAAATATCCAGCCGATACAAGGCTTTTGTTAAACATCAGATGCTGTCAGGTCAATGAATGAGGTTCCTTCCTGACTGCAACCAGGCTGCATGCTGTAATTATTATTATGTCAAATCCCTTAAAGTCACAGTGAAATGGCCTCTTGCCTCTGTAATTTAATGTATTTCTGGTTGAAACAGGTTGTTTGGGTGGGGCTTGAAACACTTTCAAAAGTGCAAACGAGTGGGTGACCAGTTAGGGAGAGAGGCTGCTTTGTTAATGGGAGGATTGCTTTTATTGGTAGAAGAAAAATAGTTTGTGGCTGCTGCCCATTGAAGACGAAGTGTTTCACTGTTTTCCAGGATGTAAAAGTAGTGATATTTTGGTATAAAGATACCAAATAAGGTAAATTCTTTGGCATTTATTGCGCATTTGTAGATTTCTTTCACCTTTTTTTAGTAGCTGTTTTGACATGAATTGGTGTTAGTAAGGACATTAATGAAGGTTTCATTCCATTCAGGTCTAACAGAGCCAGGATGCTGGTGTTGTGACCCATTGGAAAGCCTCTGCTGCTCTTAAATGGAACAGAATCTTAAATGAATATAATCTGAAACACTTGTGTTTACCCTGCTATTTCATGTCAAAATGGCTGCTGCAATCAAGGTCTGTTGTTAGATAGATGAATATTCTGGCATTGTTATTTAGCTAACAAGTTGAGCTAACAAGCTTTAAAGCTGCAGGTAAGTTGGGGAGGAGTTTTGGTGAAAATTAGAATGGCTTGAATTTGAATGCTTGGTGAACAGTTGCCATGCTAACATTGGTTTCCTGTACACATCCAGGTTAGGATCCCTTTTTCCACACAAAGTAATACATTTAGCTCAGCAGTCCGAATTACTGATTTGGACATTGTTGACTTCCGAGCACAATCGAATACATGCACAGCACAGGATGGCTGCTGTGCCCAAAACTAAGGTAGCGATGCCCCTTAACCGTGATGGGTTATTTATTTGGAATAAACAGATTTTGGCAAATCAGAATAGAGTCCTGGGAGCAGCCAAAAATACCAGATATTTTCACAGCACACTTACTTAATGAATACCTTCTTTTCTCCACATATGATAATATTGTTTTTTTTTTTTTTTTTTTTATTATTATTAGTTAATTCAGCATAGAAAGCAGGTATACATTTGAAAGCAGCCTCTATACAGTCAATAGCAGAGACATCTGCTCATCAACAAAATAATGAAAAAAACAAACAAACAAACAAAACAAAACTAACTAAGTTTGGGCCACAACAATTATTACGTTTATAACTAAGTATCCCTGATTGTCACATATAGAAAAAAAAAGAAAAGAAAGAAAAGTCCCTGCACTTTCACACTTTTTTTTTTCCCCCCCTTTTTTATTGTTTTAAAAGAAACCTAAGGAGCTGTTAACCCTGTCAGAAGTGTGACTTTCTGTAGAGTTGGGCTGCAACTAATGATTATTTTCATTGTTTTTTCTATTAGTCAGTTCTTCATTTTGTCTATCAAATGTCAAAAATAATGATCAGTGGCCATTACAAGATACTAGAGCCCAAAATAAGGTCTTAAAATTGCTTCCTTAGTCTGATCAGCAGCCATAAAAATTGGAAAGTATTAGATTTATCATAAGAAACGAGGAAAAGCAAGCAAATCTTGGCATTTGTAAATTTTTTACTGGAAAATGTTTGATATTTTTTGATGGATAAATGACTGAAACGATGTATCGATTATTACATTTGTAATTAATGAATTTTCTGTTAATTGATAAGTCAGTTAATTGACTAAATGTTTCAGCCCTAGTGGAGAGTTGTAGAGTTTTAGTGGCCCTAGATGCTGTTTCAGAGTCTTTTCCACCTTGATCAGAGTAAAATTTGGGTACAATTCTTTTGATATTTGTACAATTTTAAGCCACAGAAATGTTTATTTTCAATCGGCTGCTTCAAGCCAAAACCATCGGTATCGGCCTTCATATAGCTGTATCAGTCAAACCTGCTGACAAGGAGTCTCTGTTGCACGGTGAGGGATGGACACACTGGGCGGCCTCCCATTTGACTCTCAACTTCCCCTTTCACACCCGGCCAGACTGGATGAGTGGCTGACCGTCCGCCTTCATCCCAGCGGCTGGTGTTCCCACAATACTCCACATGTTGGGAGCTTTCAACCTCTTGAAAAAGTCAATTGGCAGAGAGGAGGGGGAAAAACCCACAGCATAAAAGAGCGGAGAGTGATGTCAGAATTGCCTGGACTCATTTCAGCTGGACCCCTGGCAGGAGTGTGAATGCTGGGCCTTGGCGTATGGACATTCTCCAGAGCCACTCTTAAAAACTGGACCCCTGTGCCTCTTTTTTTCCCCCCCTCCACATGGGTCCTTATATGTTTTCAACTTTTCCAGGGTTTTGCTCAGAATGCCGCAGCAATAGCTCAGGCCTGCTCCCCACCTATACTGGAAAATGAGAACTGAATGGGGAAACTGTGTCTCAAAAATATAAAGTGCCCCCCTCTCTCTCTCTCACACACACACACACACACACACACATACACTCCCCTTCCCAGTCAAATTAAAAAGCCCACCACACACCCTGGCTCTCTACCTTTTTCCCCCTCTCACCACTTTGCCAGCTGTGCAGCCTGAGACCGCTGCCAAAAGAAATACAGGCTTACGTCGGCTTCCAAATAAGGAGCTGCTACTTCACTTTGACCTGAAAGAGAGACTGGGGGGGGATAAGAAAGAGGTGGGGAGAGAGCGAGAGAGAGAGAGAGAGAGAGAGAGAGAGTCCCCTCCTCCTCATTCATAGGCATAATATACTCAGCTACCTGTTTGTCAGCCCAGTGCACGTAGAGCGGAGACTCGATTACCCCTCTCCTCACCGTCACTCTCATTCATCCTTTCTGTCTCTCTCTCTCCCTCGCTCACACTTCACCTCCTTGGCTCTCTCTCTCTCTCTCTCTCTCTCCCTCTCTCTCTCCCTCTCCTCTCCTCTCTCCGTCTCAGTCATTCACAATCGGAGGACACCACCACCTGCTACCAGGTAAAAGCCATTGATATCGTTTGTCATCTGCCAATGACTGTGATTTTGATGTCTGCGAGGTGATGCGAGTGATGATGTGAGAACTGTGGGATTTTCTCCATTCAAGTCTTTGTTATTACCAGGGCTGCTACATCATTGAGCCTGCAAGTAGTGGAGAAAAAAAATCCAGTGGAATCATGTTCGGAGAGGTGTTTGAATTCAGGCGAATATTTTAGCCGTTTTAAACATATGCAGACAGTGCAGCTCGTGCAGTGTGTTTGTGCCTGAGTGTGTGTTTCTGTGTGTGTGTGTCTGTGTGAATGAAGGCGAGAGAGACAGAAAGAGAGAGAGAGAGAGAGAGAGAGAAGCAAAGACTAGTGCATAGTGGTCTGCAGGCTGTGTATGTATTGAAGCTTACTGCTCAAACTGGGAGTGAATGAGCTCCCTGTGTTGTGCATCCAAGCTCCTGCATGTCCTCCTGTGGACTGGGGAGCATTCCCAAGGCACGGCACACACACACACACACACACACACACACACACACAGGATGGCTGTGTGTGCACTGATGCCCAGAGGGTTCTCCTCTGTCCCTGGAGAGCGCCTCTATCAGGCTGCAGATGAAGCTGCGCTCACCGACTCGATGGCCTTGCTAATGCTCAGCTGACATGATGATAGCAACACAACAGACGGTGATTCACTATGCCACTTAGGTCAGGTGATTCTACAAAATGATGATATAGGATGACGTAAAAAGTGGTACATTGCGTTATGATTCGTCAGAAGATTACTGATGAAATTCCTGTTTTGTACCAGGTGATATCCAGTGTTTCCATTGTCAGCTTTAAATTAGAGTTTGATATTAGAAAACACATACCAAGTTTATATGAGACATAACACTCAAGTCTAGACATTTATTTAAACATCAATATAATACACGATTTTAATAGACATTATAATTTTTTGCAATATAATTTACATTTTTACTGAAAAAGCAATTTAAGTAATGATAGTGTGATTTTTAATGGGGTCTGTACCAAACAAACATGTTTTCTTAAATCTGGGCATCTCCGTACCAACACAATGCTAATGTTTTGTCCTATATTTTATCTTTATCAAGAAATTGCGTCACTATGAATCTTGCACTTGGCCATATAGCAGTGATATTTTGATTTTTGTGTGGTTGAAACGTTTCAAATAAAGTAGCTAGTGTTTAAATGTTCCCTGGTCCAGGGCTCTTTGTCATCCCCATGCATCCATTTCGTTTCTGGTTGTTGCCGGTAAAAGAGATGCATATCCATGGGATCCAAGACTCCCAAAGTATTGATTTTTTTTGTTAGACGTGTACCATTCTCTTTCCAAAAAGCCTGAGCTTCTAGGAGGGAGGCACCTTAGCTGCCTCTGTCTCTCACTCTCTATGTGTCTCTATCTCTCCCTCGCTCTGTAGTCGTTGAGGATGCTGGAAGATAAATTTAGCCCTCCAGCTCTCCTTCCATCTGCTACCACATGGTTTAGGGCCGTTACCATAGGAACCACCGCTGGGTGCCCATTAGTGTGAGAAGAGGAAATTGACAAGATTTTTTAAAAGCCATTTATACAATATTCTTTTTTTGTGTGTGTGGATTGGTGCAACATTTCACTAATTCATACATGAGACTGTTACTTGAGATTTTTTTTGGGGTGGGAGTAGGGGAGGGGTGGGGGGTAAACTGTAACTTGTAGTGCATTGTGTTGCATTACCAGCAGATCCCACTAGATGTATTGATAAACTTTTCTTTCAATATTTTCATCCAACAAACACCACAAAATTGCATTCAATTTAATTTCATGTCATCTACTAAACATAAAGTAGTCAACTCAACAGTTTTTTTAATCATGCATCATGCATTCACTAGGTGCTTGGGATGCCTTATAATTCCTAATGAGCATTTCTTCCAACTGTTTTTTTTTTTTTTTTTTTTTTCCACTGGTGTGCCTCTAATGTGTTCTGGAAAGGCACTCATAGGCATGTGGTAAGGGGATACGTATTGATTTTAGATGAATTGCTGGGGATGAGGGGATATCCAGTTCTTGCCAAATGTCTAATCAGTTAGCCTTATAATAGTAAATAGCTCTCCGACTTTGAGACTGAGAACATAACACCTACTTCTCTTGGAGAAGAGCCCTGCAACAGTTCACCCAAAGAGGCTGCGCAGAATCCAAGAGAGAGAGCTGATGTTAAGGGGAAAGAGGATAGGTGTGGAAAAGGGGTGGGGGAGATAAAACTGCCGGAAAGGTTAATTTGCACTCCTAGAGGTGCAATCTTCCGTTAACTCTGGAGCGATTGCGATTGACACATCCAAGTGTAAATTAGCAGACACGTGTTTTTACAGACGTACCTTCTTTGGTTGTTGGGTGCGAGCTCTGTACTGCGAGCGCTTCATCAAAATTCATTTCACTCCAGTCATCGACACTCAGAGTGTGCGGGCGCTCCAAACGTCTCGCAGTCTGGACTCTCACAACAAGGTGTTATTTTCAGTTAGACTACTGAGTCTGACTCTCCTCTAAAAGCTCTTGGTGCGGCTACAGTACCTGTCTGACCGACATTTTGCTTCTACTAGTCCTCTTTGTGATGAGATTTATAGCTAACATACCTCAGTTATGGTCTGCAAACCACAAAAATCAATCCTGTTTTCTGTTAGTAACGGAAGCAGTGCTGATTTCATGTTCATCGAAGATGGGCACATATACTACTCCAATAAGTTATATTAAACTCGGTTACCAACCTGTTATCAGTAACTTGGATATTTTCCAGGAGCTTTGCCGTCTTCCACCAGAACGTGGGTGTAGAAACCAGCTGGTCAGTGCGTGGGATGCCTTGTTTACTGCTACAGTGTGCTGGCACAAAAAACATTGGGAGTTTTCTCTGGTATCTGTACCGAGTCACCTTGTGTATGGACAAAAAGCAAACAGCCATCTTTTATCAAAGAAATGCCTTCATTTTGCCTGTCCTTTATAAGTTTCTAAAACCACGCATAACCAGATGAAATTTCTCATAAAGGAATGAGGCAGGTGGAACTACTCAGGTAGTGGTTAATGTGTCTAAACACTGCCATGTTGCCGTGTTGTCTGACATGCAACATATTAAAGGAAGCATGTTCTGATACCAGGTGACAACATGTAAAATATCCCCAGAATTAATTAGTACATGCTGAAGTGTTTTTTCGGCTTCACATTTTGACACAGTAATTGATTATGAGAAAAAAGCCTGAGAACCTAGGAATTTTGCTTTTGCTTTCTATCATTAGAAATAGAGGCTTTTGTGACAATAGGCAACAGTACAAATGCCGTACTAAAATACCATACAGTTCTAGAAATGCTTATTAATTTACTAAAACACCACCTACTTATTTTTTTGCCTGTGGAATGGTATAATTCTGTCCCAACGAAGGCGGCTCTAGTGTTTCCATCTGCAGGCTACAAAATCTTCATCCAGCCGAATTTTTTGCTCAGTCTAGCAGCAGGAATACTTCTGGCTGAAAAAAAAAGCTGATGACTTTCCTGGTTGGAACAAAGACACACAAGTTGGGCAATGAAAATGAAAAATCTGCTTCACTTGTATGTGGGTGCTATCCCACAGAAAGATAATATGATTCACACTTTTGAAATGAGAAAGTTGAATTGTTCCAGTCACAATTGTTGGATACAGAAAACCATTTCTTGGGAGAATCGAGATGTTTACTTGGTGCTCACTGATATCATTTATACAAATAAATAAAATGTAATGAAATCATTCCAATTAAGTGTCCAACAGTAAAGTGAAAGTGCTATGACACACACTGTAGTTATGTAACTCATCAAATGTGTATTATGTCAATATCTTGCAGGCAGAGGGTCAAAGGGTTAGCTTATATGTGCTTCTTAGTTTAATTGTATGTATTACATAATCTAATCAGTGTGTTTGTCTCCACAGATCCTCACATTAAGAAGACAGAAGAATAAAATAATTCATCTGAGCATCAAAGTGTGTGGTAGTGGGCCTGGCTGAGTGCTACATGATGGGATGCTTCTGGTCAGGATGGGAGAGGATCTCCTCCTCAGTGCATGACATATCACACTTGCCTTTTTTGATGCCTCCATCTTCAATCTGATGGCATCATTTTGCAATAAACTTATAATAAAGCAAGTGAAAACTATCAATCCAGACAGTCATCCAACAAGGACAGAATTTGAAACAATTCACCCACACTAAACCCATTACTTATTTAATGAATTGGCTTGAACTCTATAGCCTGGCACAGGCAGACGCATCCCACGTGTCTACCTGAGGCTGTCCTTCCGTTTTATGGAGGCCTTGCATAGTCGCCTGACGACTGGGGAGCAGTCCGGAGGTCAAGAGCATTCTCAACCAGAGTCTCCTCACAGAGGTCCTCAGCCCAAGTCTCCCTCCCAGCACTGTCAGCAACAGCAAGCTGGCTCCCAGAAGACCCATGACACATCACAGCAATCCAAACAGTCTAGAAGACAACATCCTGAACGCAAACGTCTCAGGCACCAGCGGCAGAGTATTGAAACAGATACAGCGCTGGAAGGTAAACATGCTGATGCACCAACAACCACAAAAACAACCAGGGTACCTTGTTTGTCTCCAGGAGCCCCAGCTTCCTCAGCTGTTGGTTCCACCCAGACTAACCAAGAAACCCAGGAGGGCACCCCAAAACAGAAACGAGAGCGCAAGCCTCAGAGGCCTGGCAAATATGTTTGCACTTACTGCGGACGTGCTTGTGCAAAGCCCAGTGTCCTTCAGAAACATATCCGCTCCCACACTGGAGAACGTCCTTATCCTTGCGCCCCATGCGGCTTCTCATTTAAGACCAAGAGTAACTTGTACAAACACCGCAAATCACATACCCACAGGGTGAAGGCAGGTTTGGTGTTTGGGGAGCCAAGATCATTAGAGGAACATGTCACAGAGTCAGAGGATGAAACCAGACAGTTATCATCAGCATCTTCCAATATGGAAAGACAAAGCAGTGTAGCCTCCCTCAAGAGCCATGACACAGACAGGCCCAAAGATCACTCTGGAGGGATGGATGACTCCTATGCAGTAAAAAAGAGACTGGCCATGCGTCTAAGCAGAGGGAAGCATGGTCCTCTTGACTCATCTGATGAAAAGACATCATCATTAATTCTAGGGAGTAGGGGCAGCACAGAATCTGGTTATTTCTCCCGCTCTGAAAGTACTGAGCAGTCACAGGACAGCCCACCAAACACAAGTGCCAAAAGCTATGCAGAGATCATCCTCGGAAAATATGGGCGCCTTGGACAACTGCAGAGGATGTCTCGTCACCATAACCAGCAGCCCTCGGGTCAGGAGGAGAAAAATATCCCATTCTCAGTGCCCAAGAAACAGGTCATTGACCATATCACAAAGCTTATCACGATCAATGAGGCAGTAGTGGACACCAGTAAGATTGACAGTGTGAAGCCACGGAGATTCTCCCTCTCTAGAAAGAGTAGTACAGAGTCTCAGAAGGGTTCATCTATGAAAGAACCTGTTATACACAGTCCCAAAGCAGGGGACTTGGGCTATAAAAACAGCGGTTCCATCACTATGGGGGTTCCATGTGAAAAATTTCATCATCAGTCTCTAAATGTGGAACCACTGGCTGGCCAAACATCTATTGCCCCTTTGCTGAGAAGTCACTCTATGCCATCTGCTGCTAGTTCAATAGATGCCTCCAGTGGCAGCTCCAATAAATTCCGCTTAAGTCAATCATTTGATGAACGGCAGTCTTCCCGTCGCTATGGGATGCTAAGACGTCAGCCAGCAATTGAAATACCACTTGCTGGTGAACTTCCTAAAGAGGAACATCAGAGTTCACACTCATTTTACCATGACAGCATAACCACCGTGCCTGACCACAAGCAAAGCAAACCAGAGCCATATGAGTGTGAGGCATGTGGCACTGGATGCAAAGATTGGGAAGGTTATAAGACACACAAGCAAAGCTCATGTTTAGCACATCATCCTGTCAATGCAAGTGAGGTAGCAATTAGCCAAATGGACCGCCCGCAATTAATTAACCATCCAGTCAGACCAGGACCTTCAGCAATGCGCAAGAGAAGGAAAGAGGAGAGTTTTGAATTTGATGACTCTTCCTCTCTTGTTGCATCTTCTTCACCATCTCTTGCCTTCTCATCAGGACAGTGTATAGAGGAAAGCAAAGTAGCTTATGAGGGGCCCAGACGACCTACGCTGCAAACTTGTTCAGTTATTCAACATACTAGTTCGTTTGAAAAACAGGAGACTTTGTGCACTGAGAATCAAGGCACTGAGGCAGGAAAAGGCTCTCCACCTCATGAGGAATATAAGTCAGCACCTCAAAAACAACCTCAGCAGCAGTCATCAAAGCCAACACCCCGAAAGCTTGTCCGCCAACACAACGTACTGGTTCCAGAAATACTGGTGACAGAGGATTCAAACATGAATGCCGAGTCCTTGACAGAGCTAACCTCCACATCAAAACAATCAGAGAAACTTGACGAATTTCAGTGGCCACAGAGAAGTCCTTCTCTGGCCCAGCTCCCCATTGAAAAGCTTCCTCCTAAGAAAAAGCGCTTACGCTTAGCTGAGGCAGCCCAGTCCTCCGGGGAGTCCAGCTTTGAATCTATATCCCTGCCCCGCAGCCCTAGTCAGGACAGTAGTGCATCTTATGCATCTAGCCGTTCTACATCCTTTGAAGAATCAAATAGACTAGACATGGAGATAGCAACATCAACAACACCATTGAGGAGATCAAGGGCTCCTCACATGTTAACTGTCCCTGGGGTGCATCAGCACAGGGAGATGAGGCGCTCAGCCTCTGAGCAGGCACCTCATGACCCCCAGCAGGGTATTCTAATGGCAGAGACCCGCAGCAAATCCTTTGACTACAGCTGTCTGTCCCCAGAGCGCTCTGCAGTTGGCTGGAGAGAAAGGAGAAAATGTCTCCTTATGAGACACAGTGCTGTCAGAGATCCAGAAGAGGAGGAGGAGGACCAATCTAGCAAACCCAACCCTAGTCTTGACCCCGTCAGCCCCACTACATCATCCCGTGCAAGCCCAAGTGGTGTACACTGTAGTAGGTCCTCTTGTAGTCCTTTATCAGGTGATACAGTGTTATGTAATCCTACACAATCAACATGCAAAGAGCTCTTTTCTCAGTGGAAACTCAATCAAAATATTCAGTTAACAGGTAGTACAGATTTCCCACTTTCTCATATTCCATCTGTTGGCCCTTTAAAAGAAGTGGCTTCGCATGTTCACACAGGGCAGCCCCCTGGTGTCTCTCTGCAGCTCCCTCAGCCGTATTCTGCACAGGGCCCATCAGGGGCAGCCAGGGCTCACTACCTCCCAATGTCCACAGGGCTGAAGTTAGAGATCCCTTCACAACGACATGATGAATATGCTGGGGTTCGACTGAGTCCCTCTCATATTCAGCACTCTCTCCCTAGCATCACTTCCAGCCCAGAGTTAGTGCGGCCCCCCACATCTCCAGCAGTAGCAGTTCGTCTCCAGACAGACACCCTCACTCCAGCCTGTGCCATATACACTACATTGTCTCAGACAACCCCACCTAGTCCTCAGGAGCCTATAGATGCTGGTTCACACAACACAAGTGTCTTAACATCTGAATACATAAGTCATAGTGACATAAATCCAGACATTCATCAGTGGTCTGTGGATGGGCTAAGGTCATCGAGCTCAGGGGGCAACAAGCGGATGCTTTCACCTTCAAACAGTATAGAGCTCAATCCCGAGTCACAACAGCAACAGAAGAGAGTGAAGGAAGAAGAGGAGAGGGAGGAGAGGTGTGTTGACAAGTCACTGGTGGACACATCAAACAAGGTGGACAAAAGGGAGAACCAGTCATGTCTATCCAGTGTTTCTTCACCCATCAGACATATAAGACCTTCATTCCCCAGTCTGCTGTCCAGCACCTGTAACAGCTGGTGCTATCTGAACTACATTAAGCCAAACCCATCTACTCTGGATGAGCAGAAGCCCTCTGTGTATTCGTCCTGGTCCATCAGTGGCTATGACCCCAACCCTCCTGGACTCTCCAGTAAGACAGCTCTATCCCTGCTGCACTGCAAGCAGAGGCTCAGTCCCTCCATCTACACTATGTCTCCCATGTCAGTGAGCACCCCTGAGTCAATGGAGCCAGACGACAGCAAAAGACCATGTTCTACTGAGGTATTTACAACACCAATCTTTTTGTACAGTTGCTTAAAAATGTATATAAAGATATTGGAAATTGGCGCTGTTAAGACAAACCTGTCCTATCAATCACATTCACAAAGTGGAGTGACATCAGAGAAGAACATTGCCATTCCCACAGACTCCTTTTACCCATATAAAATTTTAGTGTCAGATATGGATGCCTATTTGTTCCAGATGAAGTACTGAATGACATTTAAGAGCAAAATGTAAACTGTCTCCTGTACAGTAGCAAGTGAATACTCTGTCCAGAGAAAGCTGGTTTCACCAATGTTAGTCATTGTTACTGATTGAAACTAAAACATGCAAAAACACCAATAGGTCCTTTAAGATTACTTACTTTATCACTTCCTGTGTGCCTATGATTTCCCATCAGTGGCAATACCCAACACCAAAAATTAATTGGGGAAAATAGGGCGAATCTATGGCTTCTCAGTAAGGATGATGGGATGCTGCTCTCTGTTGTGCTGCCACTGTGTGATTCAGGTTGATAAGGCAGCTGTCCATAATAGTCTTCCCTAATGCCTCTTGAAGTTAATATGCAGATGACAAAAAACAAAGAAATGCACTGTAGATATGCACGCAGATATGCAACAAATGCTTTTGAACACAATTTTCAATGAGAATTCCCCAATTTCTGTCTCCCTGGGCATGTTGGAGCAGAGTTGGTGAATTTGCCCGTGTCTCTTTCGAGTGTAGGTCCTCATCTGCCAGTCATACCGCAAAGACCATGAGGAAACAAGGGAGGGACATCACTCAGCAAAGGACAACAGGTCAAATAAGGGAGAGGAGGAAGAGGATGAAAAACAGCAAGAAGAGGTGCAGTCATCCTGCAGATATAAACAACCTCCACAAGTTTGGATCTTAGAAGGAGGGTGAGTATGACCTTATGACAGTTCAACACTGTATAATATGGCGTTAGTCCATTCTATTGGTTTGTCCTTCAGACAGACATGCCTGTATTTATTCAGAGTTAAATCTAATGTACGACATTACCTAGAGTGCCTGGAGTGTGCTGGGCTTACGTCAGCAAGTGGAGGTATGTTGTGGAAACTGTTGTCTTTCCACTATGTGGGAAGGGCCAAGGGTTGGCTGTCTGTACCAACAGAGCCCGTCTGTTGAGGGGCTGAAGCCAGAAAACTACCTAGCTTCCTCTACCCCTGCAGAGACTCATTTACACCAGCCATACCAGCCATTCACGTGTAGCGGTAGCACATTTCTTTCTCTCTTACACAGACACTGTTGGAATGAGCGGGAAATCTGTGTGTACGCAATAATGCATTTGGAATTAGAGGAGTCTGCCATGAGAAATGTTAGTGGGTAGAAAATCAAATCAAGCCAATATTAGCCTTTTATCAGGAAGAGGAATTGTCAGTAATGTTTATCTGTGATACGATGGATATGACACAATTTGATAAATTAGGAAATTAGTGCTGGGTGATATGTTGATATTAAATCAATATCATAATGTGAGATTTGATATCTTCTGATATTTTGGATATCAAAATATTGCGATGTGACGTAAGTGTTGCCTCTTCCAGGTTTTAAAGGCTTCCTGTCAGTAAATGAATGCAGTAATCTGAACTTAGACTCTTGTAGCTGTTCTGGTATTTGCCTCTACCCACTTGATCATCATATCCCCAATAATGATTTTTTAGCAAAAAAAGTTTTGTGTGTAAATATGTTATGAAAGCACCAATAGTCATCACTAAAATATTGTCACAATCTGGATATTGTGATACTTGATTTTGTCAGTATCGCCCAGCCCTGTTAGGAATAATTGGTCGCTACTACACTGGTTGTCTGTGGGAAGCCCTTAACATGAGTAGATACCACTGCAACATTTTGATTGTATTTCACACAAGTGTGCAAAGGTTTGGTTGTTAATATTATTATTATCATTATTATAATTATTACCATTTTTATTCTTATGGGTTTTATTGGAAAGAGTGTGTAAATGCTGTTTTTACAGTTTTTTCCACCCTCAGATGATTAAATTTAAAAGACATCCACAGAATACTTCTTACCTTGCACAACTTTTTGCAAATATGATAAAAGTTAAAGATACTGAGCAGCAGCCATCAGCATTTTCAACCCAAAAATATCCTAATAAGAATGGTGACGATCGATGCTATAACTCACAGTATGCTTAGATGATAGGCTCTGTTTTCATGACTCAGTGAAATGAATACAAAGTGAAGCTAACAGCACATGGCATGTTCATGGCACATAAGGTGAGACAGCAAATGATCTGGTCATGTTTGAGGCACACCTGCAGCACAGTTGGTAACAGGACTGGATAAGGAGGAATACATTAACTGTCAGTGTGATAGGGGTTGGTGCCAGTCATGACCAGTCAAATCCTTTCTTCCCATTTAAATGCTTTGTGTCACGCTGCACTGGCAATTACGTGATGAGGAGAACGTGTATACTAATGCTGCAGGATATGGACAAAATTTCATACCTCGCTATTTATGCCAATTATCTTGATGGTGATACGATGTACGACATGACTCTGGGTTCACACTTTTAAGTTTTGCAACAGTGAAAATTCTTCAAAAACAGCATAATAATAACAACTGGATTTAGGAAATGTAGTTACTTCACAAAATATTTTTTTGAACAGACCAGTCACTGTCTTACGCTACTCCTAACCCTAAATGTCATATCGTCCATGTCATTGCCTTTTGAGATATTAATATCTCACATGGTCATGTCTAGATAACAATAACAATATATTTCTCGGCCCTAGTGTGTACACAGATGTGCATATTTTGAATGAGTGAAAAAGAAAATCTTATTCTCTCTTGCTTGAGGGATTTATATCAAAGTCTTTATTACTACTGAAACACCTGCTGCTGCACCTTTGCTCCCACTTTGGCACAGTCAAGTTTACAGCCAGTCAGCAAAATACAAAGGGACACAGACAAGAAAATCACTTGTGTGTGCCCAATGAAAATACCACTTTGCCGGTGCAAAACCTCAATATGCACCATGCACTGCCACGAACCTAGAGCCCAAGATGTAAGGTAAGAAGCTAGCTGCACATAATGCTTTATTGGATTTATCAGTCTTCAAGGACATTTTAGATTGCAAGAACCCATTTTGCAAATCCTGCTGGAAGATTTCACAATATATGATCAAAATTCCTCGATTTTCAAATTTTAATTTTTGATCGAAACACACACAGTGCTGGAATACTGGTGTGAAGAAAGTTTGAAGTTGCTGAAAGTTAAATTTCATATCTTAGTGGAATGAATAGAAAACAGTAGCTGGATAGAGATAGGAAAAATGATATCGGAGTTTTAAAATACGACCGCTTGCTTTGGGATAAGATTAGCAGAAACTTGTACACTCATAAGTACATACCTTCTCTAGATAGTATACTAAACATGCAAAATCACTGGTTTGGTCCTTTAACTTCATTAAGCTTGTTGAGATTCGGCTATAGCAAGGTTAAACCAGACACTCTCTGTACTTCTGATATCTATCAGAAATAAACACAATACAGTGATGCGATGTTGGGGAGTGCTGAGAGGTGCCATCTGTGTGTTTCTTTTTGGTGCGGGAGTGTGTCTGTGAACAAATCCCTGTTGTGACTCATGTTGACACTCATCACAGCCTTCCCAAAAGAGTGAGTCATCGTCACGCCTGCTCGCGTTCGCCATCTCCATCTGTTCTGTCTGTTTGAGGGACTTTAAGGCAAAGAGCTAAGGCAGCAAGGTAGTCAGACACTGTCCTTTCATTGTGGGTGTTGGGGGTCAGAAGGAAGGGCAGTCTAAGTCAGATGTTGATACGCGAATGGGTCTTGCATTAAAGCGTATGGACACAGGTGCTTTTTCGACCGTGTCTGCATGTGTAGTATGGCGGAGAAGTGTTATTTTCCCCCCGGTGTCCATGTGAGTGACATTAACATTGAAAGTTGTGCGCGACTGTAAATGCCACCGTTTATGATACCTGCCGAGTTTATCCGGCCGTGAAGCCTGTAATGAAAATAGCAGAAAAAACAGCAGATTATAATCAGAATGATTGTTTGTCATAGGAATGTGTTTTCATTTTCTGTGTTTTTTCATGCTTATTTGGAGCAGCAGCTGGTCTGGGTCAGGGTTTCCCTCCCTCTCTGGGCTGTTTTTATTGGCACGCTGCAGCAGACCCTGGACCTCGGGCCACATCGTAGGCTCCCCCTTGTTTGGACTGGGTGGTGGTGTGAGCCATGATGGGGTTATAAGGCGGTGGGGGGTCGGTGGGGTCTCTGGTTTTGGCTTATGAAAGCTGCTCTGTTGAAGCTGAAGTGGGGGCCTCGCTGAGGGACCCTCAGTGTACAGCGAGGGGCGGACCCCCAGCCCAGCTGCCCCAGTGTGAGCTCACTGGTGTTTGCCAAACAGATAGTGTACTTACACTGGATAAATAAAGACGCTAAAAAGCTGCTTACAGGTGCTATAAGGCCTGCAGTGTGTCTGTCAGGTCCAATTACACTCTCATATTGATTGCGGCTATCATCCTGAGAGGGGCAGCATCAATAGACAACTGACAGAGAATACTATGAGGACGAGATACCAAAACCTCTCTCTCTTCTCACTTCCAGATCAAATGTGAAGTACGGCTTTGCCCAACGTGGAGGTGGAGGGAAGTACGAATGTGAGGACTGTGGATTCCACTGTAAGAATCCCAGCGCGACACAGAAACACACCCACCTGCACACAGAATCCACACCTCCTGTCTGCAGACAATGCAACTTTGCTTCTAAAGCCAAAGGTAAGGGTGGACAAGGAAAATTATGTTTGACATATTGAAACCACAGTATATTGCTTATGTCCAGTGTAACATGGACGAAATGATCTCTTGTTTTGTGCCTATCAGATAACTTCAATAAAAACAGGAGGTCTAAGGCACATAAGGCACATGGGGAGGAATCCTGTTATTCCCCAGATGACATTGATGAAGGTATGGTTTTGATAGGTTTGCCCAGTTTTGATTTCAATAAAATTGACCCAGTATGTTGACACTGATAATATTGGTCAAAGTTTATGGTGATGGTGCATGGTGGGGCAAAGGGGATTGGGAAAGATGGAGTGAAAGTGAAAAAAATGTGTTTAAAGTGATACTTCACCCATAATGCATTGCATTTGTATCAAGTACCCACTGCATGCTGCCTTCAGTCCCTAATGTAAAAAAATTTTGCTTGCAAGCCTTCATGGTAAACTTATATCCCAAAAACGGCATCCATTTATGATCTAATGGGAAAAACAACTGGGTCTGTAATTTTACAATTTCACAACAGAAAAACTTGTGTGTTTCACTGGACTGGCAGTTTGGATAGGTGCGCTTGTGCTTGTGCACTACCTGAACAAATATGAGAGAATTTTGCAGTTTTGTGGCAAGATTTAAGCAAAAAATATGTTTGGGAAGTACTGAGCACACGACTACATACAGGAGACTTGGATTACAGTGGTCCCTCGTTTATCGCGGGAGTTACGTTCTAAAAATAACCCGCAATAGGCGAAATCCGCGAAGTAGTCAGCTTTATTTTTTACAATTATTCTAGATGTTTTAAGGCTGTAAAACCCCTCACTACACACTTTATACACTTTTCTCAGACAGGCATTAACATTTTCACACTTTTCTCTCTTGTTTAAACTCTCAAAGTTCAAACCTTCATAGAAAAATAAGTCCAGTATTATAGAATGAACGCATTCTGTACTGTACAGGAGACACGACACGGAGGAGGCTGATTGACAATGGTCTACAGTCCCTTAGCCAATCAGGACGTAGAACACAATGCGCTGTAAAAAAAAAAAAAAAAAAAAAAAAGCATGCAAAATTGCACTAAAAAAAAAATCCGCGAAACTGCGAGGCTGCGAAAGGGGAGCGAGGGACAACTGTACACCGCATGAGTGTGAGCTTTTTAAATGGCACTTTGGGCAGCATTTTTCTGTGTGAGATGCGTTTGTTTTTTGGAATATAAGTTTACCATGAAGGCTTGAGAGAGACCTTTCTTCTTAGGGGGCTGAAGGCAGCACACAGTAAAAATTTGTGAGAGTATACATATAATCCATAATGAGTGAAGTAAGCCTTTAAGAAAGGTTATTTTCCATTTCAAGGTGCCTGTGAGGACTCCTCCGCTCATCCAGATGAACAAAAAGCACGTAAACACTCAGATCTGGGGGGAAGCGGGCACGCCGATGACAGCAATGATAAGAACAAGAAACATGATGGGGGCCAAAAGTCCAAGTCCTCTCATAGCCCTGGCACTGCTTCCTCTCACCATGAGAAACCTGCTGATCCAGGAGGCCAGATCCGGGAGCCCGAACCCAGCCAGTCCCTTACCCTGACTCCCAAGGATCCCACACAGAAGTGTGTGGCGGGCTCGGCCAGCGCAAGAAGAGCCCTCTTCGCCCGTCGACACCTCCAGCCATCAACGTCGGCACCCTCGAGGGGCCCGTCATCTCCAAGCAGTCAGTCCCCGAGGAGAGAGTCGTCTCCACCTCGTAGCCCTTCGCCCAGGCCTCACCAGCCCCCTCCGTCCTCACTTTCCCCATCTGGGTGCCATGTCTCCTTGTCCCCACTGAGACCCATCTCCCCTGTACGAGGCCTTTCTCCTGTTACACTCCAGTCCCACGGCTCGGGGTCCTTGGGGCCCTCAAGCTCCTATACAGCCACCTCTGCTCAGAATCAAATCTGTCTTCTCCCGAGAGGCCGAGCAGCCACAGCGAGGCTGGTGAGTTACTTCTTTTTCTACAAAAACACAGCACACTGCCATCTGTTTATGGCATTCACCCATTGTTTGATTTGTTTTCTCCACCCAGATATTATCCTTTGCATGTATTTTGGTCTCAATCCATCACTGTTCTGTGTTTTTGTTGTGTGTATAATTAACGCTGGTCAAATTGTGGGTTTTGTTTAAACCACAGTGCTCACTCACCTGTGAGTTGATCCATCTCTGTTGGTTTAGTCGCGAGTTTTAAATAAGTTAGCGTTTTGCTCACAAAGCTAATCTTGTGTGGCGCAGTTAAATCCCAGTAAGTCAACATTTAGAACAAATATAGATAGGCTGGTACATAAGAGGTTATTTTAAAGTCACACCTTTATTGGAAAAGGAAGGAAAGGCAACTCTCTTGTTTTATATCGCTCAAACCAAGCATGCAGCTGTAAACCTTAAAATAATGCCGGAGAGATCCCAAATAGACACAGCATGTTTTCCCTGGGCAGCCAGTGATAAAATGAGGACCAGGCCGATCATTAAATACCAAAGATTGGAACCACATGTCGGTGACAAAAACAACGCTGGTTTATATCTCAGTTGACCTTAATAAAATAAAAAAAGGTGTCTGCTCACAACTTGGTGGTTTTGTTCTGGTGTAACCCTTACCACTTCCTCCTCACATTAATACAGGACAGGGGAACAGCTTTTAATACATACTATATGCAGTTTGTATGTCCAGTAAAGAATAGTTTTGTACATGTTACCTGCATCTGTAAGCTACAATATATCTTTTTTAGTTAAATATAGTGCTTTATGTATGCATGGCCTTGCTACACTGCAAATTTTACACATCAGATATATCAGTTCTATATTCACATTAGTTTTTAGCTGCAACCAGCAGCTCTATAGCTCGGTCTGTCAGTCAGGCAGGTGGATGACTGGTCCACAAAAACCTCCCCACCCCTTAGCAGCCACAGTTTTTGCTCTAGGGGGCTGAAAATTGGCATTGAGGTCAAGTGTGTGTGTGTGTGTGTGTGTGTGTGTGTGTCAAAGTGTGTGTGTGTGTGTCAACTGGCTAAAAGGGAGTGTGGCAATGGGAGTTCCAAAAAGGTGCGTAACTTCCAAATAGATTCACAGACTTGAACAAGATTTAGCGGAGAGGTTGGTCAGGAGCCAAAGGACAGCTGATTAGTCGTTCATGCTAATTGACAAAAAGGGGGTGTGGCAGTGGGAGTGGCTTATAAGAAAAAAATGCATAGCCTCCCAAATGGATTCATGTTATATGGCCAAACTTTGTAGAAAGACAAATACAGACGCACACACAGATACAGACACACACATGCACGAATTGCTGATCTTAGCATAGACTTCCTCTTTGATTGGTATGTTTTAGTCCCGCCCCCTATACTTTAGCCACGCCCCGTTAATTTCTACCTATGAGCCTGAAATTTGCCATGGAGGTTAACTGTTTGTGTGTGTGTGAATGTATGCACGCAAGGATGCGTATGTGGTAACAGCTGCTGCAAATTTGTGCCTGTTAACTTTAAAAACATTTCATTGTTTCTAATTTATATATTGCATTGATCCTGATACATGCACTTTTTCATGTTGTATATTTTTTCACTCACTTTTGTTTATCTGTTCTTATTTTGCACACCCTTGTAATTTTTACATTTCTATTCATTCATGACATGTTTCAAACGGTCAGTTGCATCACCTTTAAAAGGGCATTAAGTAAGCTGTGATCTTAAGCGACCTCTGTAGGTAAATATGAATTGCAAACTGCACATTTCATCCCCTTGAGTTAGACTTACTTGTAATCGACACAAACTTGAAAGTCCTGTGCTGACAATCGTGAATAGTAAGCTAGCTAATTAGAGCAGATATCCAACCGAATGTCTAGTGAGGCAACATATCACCATGCTAAATACTGGAAAATAGTGTTAGCAATAGCAAAGTTGATTATGTAGTTTTGCACATTTTGCCCCCCAAAAACTGTGACCTGTAGAATGTTCACAAGAAATGTGTCTGCGGGAGTATTGTTTTGAGCACAAACTGCTCCCTTTTCAGGCAATACTGTTGCATGGCAACAAAAATCAATAGGTATAGTGGCCTAACCACAATCCCATGTCTATAGCAAATATTGAAGGAATCAGTCAATAATTGTAGCCTCAGGAGAATTCATAAGAAAATCTGTGCAGATGTGAGCGATAATGCTTTCCAATCTCAAACACATGGTATCTGTTGAACTCGGTCCAGGGGGTACAGTAACACTGCTTTGTCATTTGCTGTAATTAGCTCGACAATGAGGCTGTTTAGCCTTCAGAACTGAAATGTTGTGGCATCATCCACAGAGAGTTACATTTCTGAAAGCCAGAAATGTCATTTCCTGGCACAGTAATTGTTGAGTCATTGGTATTGATCAGAAACTCTGTCAATTATATCATAGGACAGAAGAAAATCTTACTTATTGCCCCTTTAAATCCACCCCACATATTATATTCTTATCTTTTTCTTTTTGCTTGGGCAATAACCTAATTTCCCCTTTGGGAATATTCACCTTTTTTTCTCACTGATTTAGTCATTCGTCATACCCGCATATTCTGATTATTGGGTCATGAGGCGGGGGGGCTGGGGCCTATCCCAGCATGCATCAGGTGGAAAGCAGGGAACCACATACAGGTCACCAGTCTACCACAGGGCTGTTCTTAAAGCTTTATTTTATCTTATTTATCTTAGTCTGTGGATGACACTGGTCCGACCCACTTCACCCTTCATCCCGGTCAGCCTCGAGGGGCCCTCAAGGTCCTGAGCCACCTTCCTCTCCACTCCCAGCAGCCAACCAGGGCCCCAAGCCTCATGATTCCCATCGGTGGGATTCACATGATTCAGCCCAGGTCCGCCCTTCCTCTGTACAGCCTGGTGAGCAGCCCCACCCCAACCCAGGCCAACCCGTCCCCTGCTGGGACAGAGCAATCCCAGAGACCTGCTGACATCCCAGCGGGTCGGCTTCTTCTGCTGCAGCGCCAAGATACTCTCAAAGAGACTGGACCGTGCAGCCAGGCCAGCCCGCCGGGCCACAAAGCACCGGGGGAAACGTCTGGGAGCGGCCGGCTGACCGGTCTGCCCGGCAGGAACGGCTCACGTCGAGAATGCTTTGGCCCCCAAGAGCCACTGGGCCCCGGGAAAGAGACGAAACCGTTGCCTTCGGACGCCAAGGCAAGCACTTTGCACCAGGAGGCTGCAGATGCACATGCTACACAAAGATGTGTTTACCCCCAGACCGCCCAAGGCCAAAAGGCTCCTTCCTCCCAGACACAACTCTGATAGGAGGGAAATCCTTAAGGGACAGTGCAAAAGACTTCAATCTGGGAACTAGAGGTTGTAGATACAAAAAGTAATGAAAAAAATAAATAAAATAAAGTAAAATACTGAATCGCACTCTGGTTTCTAGACTGAGGACAAAAGGAAAGAGCACTTCAGCACCGCTTCTGAATGACGCTATTATGTAATTATATGAATAATATATAGACACTATGTTAGATATGCAGTATGTTTTGTAAATCTTTTTTTACCCTCTTGTTTGATGTCATTGGTGTTAACTTATTTATGTGCTATTATGCAATTCTGTACTATAAGCAAAAGCAGCTGGAATGAAAATAGACAAAGGTTTTATTCAGTTCACTTTTTCCCTATTAACCCCTTTAACAGCTATAATATACTATTGCTGTGTTAATGTACTGTATGACCAAAATTGATATAGAAAGGTACTACAAATATTTATTCACCCTGACCAGTATTTTGAAGTGCAATTTCTGTCAAGATTGTGGTTTGAAATATCATTCTTAAAGGCTGTGATTTATT
The DNA here is from genome assembly GCF_902150065.1 of Myripristis murdjan. NCBI lineage: Eukaryota > Metazoa > Chordata > Actinopteri > Holocentriformes > Holocentridae > Myripristis > Myripristis murdjan. Next base: position 26,895,597 of record NC_043990.1, on the reverse strand, counting down.
TGATTTTTTATTTTTTTATTTCTTTTTTTTTTGTCAACTATTTTTTTTTGTTGTTGTGTTGTTGTCCTCTTTTTGTGTTTGAGGAAGCAGGATTTGGGATCATCTGCTTTTCTAATATCTTGATAAAGTGAAGTTTCTGTTCAAGACATTCAGAGTGCACTGACAAATGATTTCATATCAAGGGGGAAACCTGTTTCACATACATGGTAGCTACGGTACAATTTTTTTCAGAAACAGATACATGTATTTTTGTGTTGTTGCTTTTATAAATGATACAATCACTGTCATTTTCATGTTTGCCATTCAACTTCTCATTTTACAGATTTATAATAAAAAAAAACTGTTACCGTGCAAGCGTGTGCATTTGTTTCTCTATTTTGAGATTTTTTTTTCTTCAACACATTCCCTAGGGAGCCTTTGCTTGCTCTGTCTTAATCCCAGTGAGTTTGAAAAGGTCTTGAAATAAATTTGATGAATAATTATGGTCTTAAAAGTATTTACATTTCATATTAACATTAGCACAGATTTTCTTGTACACTGTACATTACAGCATGTACATAAAACACACGTAACATAACTTTTTTTTTTTTTTTTTTTAATTCTGTGTTTTTGTTTGTGTGGTAACCACTGAATCAAAAAATATCCCGGACATGAAAAAAAAATTAGCAAAGGAAAATAAAAAGTAAAACTTACAAGAAAATTAACAACTCCCAAAGAAATAACAAAAAAAAACAAAAAAAAAAAAACATTTAAACATCTGATCATTGATTTTGTGCTCTTTGAAACCTGAACAAATTCACTTGATGTCTTTCAGAAACATGAAAAAGCAGTGATGAGCAAATGGGCAGAAATGACCAAAAAAAAAAAAAAAATAGCATAAAAATGAGTAATATGTCATTATTATTAATTATGGAAATAAAAAATTGTAAAAAATAAAAAAAGATGAAAAATACCTATGAGAAAATTAGCACAAAAAGAAAAAAATGCTAGAAAACTATTTGCTATTATTAAAAATAGATATTTTAATTACAAGATAGTAGCATAAAGATAGCACACAATCATCCTAAAAAATGCAGAAAAAAGAGCAATTGCCCCCAAGACAGAGGAATAAACAAAGTGTTTTTGTTTCAAGGGTGAAATAAAACCTCTCAAAATATTAGCTTGCAATGAGCTGCTGGGTTTCAAAGGGTTAAAAAGACAGGAGGCTCAGCTTTGGCTTTGTGCGGCCTGCAGACGATGTGCATGAACATGGCACCACCCTGTGGCTGTAACTGAGTGAACTGGCCTGCTGGGTGAGTTCAGCTGACAGCGTTCACCTTTTAAAACCCATTTCATCATTTCTGTAATTTAGGTAGCTCCCATGTTGTATTATTATCAGTTATAGTCCTGGTTTCTTTGATTTGAGCACCCAGGCTGACTCTCTTTGTCTCCTCACGCTGAAGATGCCACATGTGTCCACTGGGTGGCAGGAGAACGCAGCTAAAGTCACTCAGCCTGATACTGCAGATTCACCCAAAGGCATGACGTCACCTGCTGAAGGTACCCGTCCATTTCCAGACATCCACAGAGAGAAACCCTCTCCTTTAATATTCCCCTGATACTTGAGATTATATTGCACATGTAAATACAAAGATAGTTAGCGCTGATTAAGCTTGAGACTAAAAATATAGGAGGACTGAGAGGGGGAACAGAATTTGGATAATTTCTCTGAAACTGGGTGGGGAGATCTCTTTGTAAAGAGGAACCTGGCAATTAATAATATCTATCAAAAGCATCCAAGATGATAAAGAAAATATAATTCAGACATATAAAAAGCAACTGCAATCAGAGAAAAACAAAATGTGAAGCCTCAGTTGTCTGTTCCAGAATACCAAGAACAAGAGTCATAGAGGTCTGGTGACGTAAAGGACAGAACTCTCCACGTCCTGGTGAGGGATCTCTTTGTCCAGTATGATTGCATCTCTCCGTTTTTCAGCAATCGAAAGAAAAGCTCCCTTTTAGGACCTGAGGGAGGCGATGAAAGTAATTAAACACGCAGGATCCCGGGAGTGTTATTTTTTATGCACGCACAGTACCAGAAATAACAAGGTCCTCTCAAACAAATGGAGCCCAGACATGAAACTCCTCTGAGGAACATTGTGCATCAGGTGTCCAAGGGTAATAAGGATATCATAAAACATCAACCTCTCTGTATTCTGGTTGATAAGGTGACGACGATAAGGCTGTCTGCTTTGAACTGAATTATATACTTCCGGGTTTAAAAATCCCTTTTTTACCATGTGGTGACAAGTTTACTTTTTTATCATGCTTCGTTTGGTTGTAAACATGAAATTAGATAAAGGTACTGACATTTGACAATAACAAGTGAACAAGTAAGGCAATAAAAAAGACAAAAAAAAAAAAAAAAAAAAATATGCTCGTGTTGAGTATTTTCACCAAAAGATGTGAATGGAACCAGCAGCTGTGTTTGTTTTTAACTGCATTATTGCACTTCCTGTTGGTCATATTAAGTTTAGATTAATGTAATAAACTTTGGATCCATTTTGCATTGTTTTCCTGGCACTCAGGCAGAGATGATGCTATCACAGGTTTCCATCACCTCAGTGTTTCTCACAGAGGTCTTTGGCCCATATTATTGTAATGGCTCAGTGCTTTATGCCGTCATTCCTGCACCCCCATACCTGGATGTTAGCTGGTGTATCACATTCTTCTCTCTGACTCAAAGCTCATCATAGAAACTTATGTCATGTTTGCTTCCTGTTTTCTAGCCGCCTTTTCATAGACAGATGACATAAAGGCCGTCATTCATTCATTACCCCCCACCACCACCACACACACACACACACACCTTCCCTGCTCTCACTTGACATTTTTCTCCAGTGTGGTGTCACATTCCTGATAGCACGACTGATGTCATTAAAGTAAGAGCTGCTGTTTCCCGAGGATTAACCTTTAAGCCAAGACAACAAAGCCTTGCCGACCTGCAGGGAAGTGTCCTGAGTTCATCGCTCTGCTGCCGAATGATGTAGTTTTTATTGCTGTAGTTTAAAGGAAATGTTCACCCATTTTGAAAAATGTGATATTACTTTACTTTGCCCCCAGCTGTTCTGTAGGACAGTAGTGGCTCTATCTTGCTCTCATTGTTACTGAGTGCTGGATACTGGCTGGATGCTCCAAATGCTAACTGTTAGCCTCCTGCCACTGAAGTGGACTTCGCCCCAGCTAACATTCTTAAAAATAACGGCTTTAAACCTTAATTGTTAAATTTTTTTAAAAAAGTTTGCGTTTGATTTGTAGCAGAATTTTTACAGCCTCAAATGTGGACTGTTTTACAAAAGCAATGGTAGTGCTATTTCTTTGTTCTTTGCTAAGTGGCTGGCAGGTTCACATGGTAATGCATTTTAGTTTCAGAAACAGACACTTGTAAAGTCATGTTAAACCTCCTTTGAGTGGATTAAGGCGGTTAATTTTAAGAATGTTAGCTGGGGTAAGGTCCACCTTAATGGCAGGAGGCTAACAGTTAGCATTTGGAGCATCAGCCAGTATTCAGCACTCAGTAACAATGAGAGAAAGATAGAGCCACTACTGTCCTACAGAACAACTAGGAGGGTTGAAATAATACATAATATCAATTTATTAAAAATGGCTGAACTATACCTTTAACAGAGTAAGGCCCAACTGATACAGCTTCAGCTAATACTGTTACCAAACTTTAAAAACTGAAACTGACAATGCCTGATACATGATTGACCTGACTTGCAAAAAAAAAAAAAATTGAAAATTGAAAATTGAAAATTGAAAATTCAACATTTCCCAAAGAATTATAATGCTGGCAGGATGGAAAAGCCTCTGAAACAGTATTTTGACTGTGTGACACAAGAAGAAGAAGAAGAGAAGAGAGAGAAGAGCAGAAGGAGGAGGAGAGAAAGAAGAAAGGAAAGAAGGAGGAGGAAAGGAGGAGGAAGGAGGAGGAGAAGTGGAGGAGGAGGAGAGGAGGAGGAGGAGGAGGAGGAGAAGAAGAAGAAGGAGGAGAAGAAGAAGAAGAAGAAGAAGAAGAAGAAGAAGAAGAAGAAGAAGATACATTCATGCATGCAATCTGAACAAAATGTCTCATAGAAGTCTTTCAGTTCTTGCCATAGAGAACCATTGTAATGCTCATTACTTATATACAGGGGCGCCGCCAGGAATTTTGGGCCCCATGAAAAAAAAATACTCTATATATTTACATGATGTAGTTCAAGAATTTATATTAGTTTGTTACCTATTTTTGGGGCCCCGTGTCAGGCAAGGGCCCTTGGAATTGTCCTAACTTTTCCCCATATACGGCGCCCCTGCTTATATAGTAAATATGTAACCAGACAAATTGCATCATATCAGAGGAGGATGGCTCCTACTGGACCAGATGATGATTTTTTTTAAAAAAGAAGCCCAGTATATATCAGTCTGACCCTGTGACAAAACACTGAAAGTCTTAAGTCTTGAATGTATCTGTGCAAATGTGGCCTTAGAACTGCTCTGTCTAAGAATTCCCTGGCATATCCCACGTCATGTTTATCCTTCACCTCTTAATGTCTTGCCTCTGAGCAGTGTGTGTGTGTGTGTGTGTGTGTATGTGTGTCATCGTTTCAAAGGTCAGCACATGCGTTTGCCCTCTGCTTGAAAGAATTTCAAGGCATCCCGCGCTCACGGCTCCGCTGTTTGTGTTTGTCATCACACCGTCCCACATTCCTCTGTCGCCCTCAGCGCCAGCCGGACGTGGAAATGGATAAGGGCGCATTTTTACACTGTGAGTGCAGAGTCACCATGTTCCTGTATTGCCTTGTCTAGAGAAAGCAGGAGGGGAAAAGAGGAGAGGGGGGGCTTTAGGCTGAACCCATTCTCCAGTCTGTACTGCTGAACAAATATTTGCTCTAGATGAGTTTTTTTTTCCTCTATTGGAACAAATACTTGGTGAAATGCCATTTTTTCATGCACTGTGACATCCCTGTGGAATTTCCTCGACCCATTATCCGCTTACAAACTAACACCCCAATCCCCCACCCGACCACAACACTGTTTTTTCCTTCTGTTGTTGAAAAGTACTGCGTTTCCTTCATAGGTGTCCCCGGAGTCATTTTAAGGAATACATCATCAACAGCTCTGTAGCTGTGGCTCTGCTGAAAAATTCCTCGACTTTTCCATGACTTTGAACTTGAGGGACTTGCCTGGCCTCGAAACTTTCCATTCCATGCTGGTTTGTTAATGTTAATAAAGCATCTCGTGCAATAAATATGACACCAAGTTGTCAAATACATTCTGCAGTATTCATGTGAGGTGACCCATTTTGTCAAATTCCCTGATATTCCCTGACAGAGAGCTCAGTGCACTGACTCTCCCTGCCTGCACGGGACACCATGATAAATTCCATGACATGCCAGGAATTCCATGACCAATAGAAATCCTGTCCCGCTATGCAAAGATAACGGTTCTGAAAAGGTTCTGAAAAGGATTGTGTGGTTCCATGAAGAACCATTAATTAAGAACCACTTTATTGAGCGGATGGATTGAGTAGAGCATTTAAAAAGAAGAAGAAGAAGAAGAAGAAGAAGAAGACGAAGAAGAAGAAGAAGACGAAGAACTGGAAAAAAAAAAAAAAAAAAACATTTGAAAAGAACCAATAGACTCCATCAGGAACTATTCTGAAAAACATTCTTCAGAGTTTTTGTTTTGTTTTTGGCTAAATCTCCATAAAGATCCATTTCACCTCCACCTCAACAAACTTTTGATTGGTCTTTGAAGCACCATTCTTTGAATAACGAATGGCTGTCCGAAAGGTTCTTTGTGGAACCTTGCCTTCATAAAGCACCACTTTGAAGAACTGCTTTTGGCTCCAGTTGGCACCTTGTTTTTCCTTTAAGAAAGAATTATATAGAGAAAAATGGTTCTGTACAGTACCATTGTCTGAAAGATTCTTTATGGAACCAAAAAAGATTCACCGATGGCATCACTGTGAACAACCATTTCTGCTTCCAGCCGGCACTTTTTTTTCTGTGTGTAAGAAAAGCAGAGCAGATCAGTCTCTCTTGATGAATCCTATGGTGTTTCAGCAGCTTGGCTGATGACGAAACACATCGCTTCAGGATGACTCCTGATGATTCCTGAACTTTTGACATATAGCAGACCCTGAAGCTTTATGTAATTCCTATTAGAAATATAAAATCAAAATTCTAAAAGAAGCATGTAAAAAACTGAAGGTAGACGTTTAGGGAACAGACTCTTCAAGTGTATAAAAAGAAGAAAAATTGTAAAACAAAAATAAATAAATAAATAAATTCAGGAAATAGAACACTATAAAATTGTATTTAAAAAGTAGTATGTTGTTATGAGTAGTATAATAATAAAAGAAAGAGAAAAAATAATTAGCCATGAACTCACAGAAGTCAGTAACAGAAGACAGTAACATTCCATTTGTAACTATCTGTTTTTTCTAATTCTTGTTTGTTCTCAGCATCAGCCGTGTTGTGTCTGAGTTTTGAACTTTTCGAGGATCATCCGCACACTAATCCATCAAAGTATTTTACATATTCTGTCCTTTAGTATCCCTTTATCAGATGCACGTACTGCAGTGGTTTCGGCATCTATGTACACGGATTTGGCTACTGAATCACATAAATCCATCCCACAGCTGATAAGAGGAAGGAATACTGTACCTCAGGGCATTTGCATGACATAACTGGCTGTATTTGTCTAATGTGGTTGAATGCGTGGGGGCGGTCAGGTCCAACCCTCCGGCTGGTCAACATTTCCAGTTGGAAAGAAACGTCTGTTTGACCTGCTGGTAGGAGATATGCCATGGAAACGGGCAGTGGGGTCATGCCAGATGATCATACCCTGGTTCCTGTATGGGGATGTGTGTGTGTGTGTGTGTGTGTGTATGTGTGTGTGTGTCTGTGGGGTTTTGGCAGCTTGCCCTGGCTCCATCATCCCCATGTCAGCCCTGCTGCACGTGCAACACCTCTATCTCTGCTGGCTTTCCTGATGACACTACTGATCTCTTCCTCCTACTGCCTCCAGGTTCATCCAAATGCCTCTGGAAACAAACAGACAAAAAGAGCATTCCATGGCCTCACATGATTTCCTGCCTCTTTGTGACCGTGACTTGCTGCCATACATGGACTGTCACAGTTAGTTAGATCAGATATTGGTCAGTCAGTGTCATCCACCTCTGATGTGATGGAGGTTCCTCCCTGGCCTTTGCTATTCAAATGAATTGTCTACACGTTGTGTCTGGAAGACAGTGGTGGAAAAAAATCCTCACATCCTTTACATAAAAAAGCAGTGGCATAATAAAAAAAAAATGCTCCATTGAAAGTAAAAGTCCTGCATTCCAAATCTTATGTAAGTGAAAGTATAGAAGCATTAGCAGTAAAATGTACCTAAGGATAAAAAAATAAAGCTACTTACTGTGAAGAGTGTTAAATTACTGATGCATTAACCTGTATGAGGTATTTTAATGTTGGAGGTCTAACTATGTTTTGCATGTAAAACCTTATTCTGCAAATGCCTGGTAGCTAAATGTGGTGTCAGTAAAAAAAAAAAAAAAAGAAAAGAAAAAAAAAGTACAATATATCCCTCTGAAATGTAATAAGCGTTCATTGTTCCAAAAAAGCACCTTCAGGCTGAATCAAGACCCCTGTGTGGCCCCTCTGTTAGGACTTATTCTGCAAAAAGGAACAAGAGCTGACTCACTGCACATATCACCATTACTTATATATCAGATGTCGTACCAGAGACACGATCCATCCCAGTGTTGTAAAAGATAGATATTACTCACCAGTCTGTAAAACCTGCAGTGAAAACTGCCTCACTCTACTAACCCACTTAAGAGAATTTCATTAGTCTAGCTTTGATGTGAGAGTTTCATGTTTTTTATTCCCATGATGCTCAAGATGCTATTTCAGAGGCTTTTCCAACTGTGCCTCTGTATTTTCACTTCTCCCGGTAGGCAAAAACAGAGTGATTTGTCACCTAAGTCCCAGCATCAGAGGAGGGGAAATACGCCTGGTGGAAATGTGCTCTCTACAGAGTGCACTCCTCTAGTTTTTGGTATAAAAATAACACTGTATCAGTCAAAACCCAGTCACAGCCACTTCCACAGCCCCCCTCACCCCCGTCCCCCTTCCTCCAGCCTCGGCCTGGCGGGGGCGCTAGTAGGCAGGACAGCTACAGCAGGAATGTGCAGAGGGCAGCTGGAGCAAGTGTGTTGTGTAACAACAGTGTCTGGCACAGAGGGAGAAGTATACAGTACAGTAGTGGGAGGAGCTGGAGTCATGATATCAGCCACAGGCAGTATAAGTAAAGGGCCTGGCGGGGACTTGAACACAAAGCACCTGTTGCTGCTCTCCAGCTAAACCAGGCACCACTAAAGACATTGATCTGCACCAGCCTGACTGGATTTCACCACGTCCTAACTTCAGACTGCATCCACTGACGATGTTGATGATGATGATGATGATGGCTTCCTTCAAGTGCAAGATTCTGGCATTGTTTCTCCTCTTCTCTGTGGTTCTGCAAGAGGGTAAGTTACTTTATCAGCATCATTTTATTTATTTCTTTATTTGTGATTTTGAGAAGTTTGTTTGTATTTCCTATAACATTGGGGATTGCAATGTTAGACTGAGGTAAAACTCAGTGTAAAATGAATAATTTGTGGTGGTGACAGATGCCTTTTAATGCCAGTGAAAAAACATGGACCCATTCTTCAATAACCCTCCAGACTGAGAAAAGCCTCAATAGAAAATTATATTTAAAAAATTCATATATATATATATATCTATATCTCATATTATTTGATGCAGCAGCCTCTGACCTACTCTCAGTCACCACTACATTTTTTTTTAATACAATACAGAGCTGGGTTCAGCCTTGCAGAGTGGCAGATAAAGTATTTCTCTCTGATAAGCAGACCAGTTTTCATCGAAAAGATCAGCATTATTGATAAAGTCATATTAAGCAGCTTGTGCAGTTGTTTGACTTGGATAAAGTTCTTTGACAGGTATATTTGTCCTGTCATTAATCAGTATCACATTTGTTGAACCACACCGGTGGGTGTTAGACCGCCAACAGCATTTGTTTATATTTGCATGTGATAATCACTATCTGCACAGTCATGCACAAAGGTTTTGCCAAGGTATTAGTTGGCACTTTTTAACCACCGAGAGGATTAGTATGCGCATTTTAATCTCTGATCCTTTATGTGTTTCTAGGTTGTGGACTTCCCTTATCAGGTCAGCCTGAGCTGCCGGCTCAGTCTCCACATCCTCATCATGTCAGGGCCAAACGCTGCTCCTGCAACAGCTGGCTGGACAAAGAATGCATCTACTTCTGCCACCTGGATATTATCTGGGTCAACACCCCTAGGTGAGATTACACTAAAGACAGCACCAACAAATTCATGGATCAGTTTTGTTTGTTTTACATGTGCAAAGATTAGGATGAGAATGACAAGGGACTTGGGAATCTGATACTAAAACCACTGGTGGCTGATATCTTGTGGGGGTGTTCAGTATGTCTCAATTCAACCTTTTTCATGCCTAAAAAGTTCAAGATATTACAAGTATTCAGAAGTCATTTTCCTGTCAGGCTATAAAAGCCCCTGAACCTGCATGTAGACCATCATGGGACACTAAAATGCTCCACTGAAAGCCAGACTAATGAAATTCCTTGTGGCAGGGTGAAGCAGGTTCAACAAAATCCCCCAATACCACACTGGAACAGTTTCTTGGTTTAAATTCATGCCCATATGTATCAGACAATATTATTCTAAGACGTTTCCTTTTCCTTATACAGTAAAATCCTCCCTTATGGCCTGGGAAGCCCCCTGTCACGCCGCCGCCGTTCTACCAATCGCTGTGAGTGTGCCAACCCGGCCGACAACACCTGCTCCAGCTTCTGCCTTAAAAGGTAAGCCCCCCTCCCAACACACAAATACCTTTCTCCTTCCTTCTTGCTAGAGTTAAGACACTTCTTTTAAATCACGTATCCTCCTCTGGATGGTAGATGGTATCAAAATAGTGTCTGTGTCTTGCTCCACAGTTGGTCAAGTGTGAAGCTCCTGTATCGGGACATCAGTGTAGAAGATGAGTCAGACAGCAAGAAAATGATTAAGTCTATGATAATGTTACAACAGCATGAGGGTGGTAGTCATAACGTGGAGAACGGCCCGCATATTCTAGGAGGCCTTGAAAGATGCCACAAAGTTTACTGGTCATGCTGCTATTTTTAGAAAGTCCCTGTTTTGTGTTCGCGTAAGGGAATGTTTCTTGCATTATTGCGTATATGAAACCAATGATGAGGATTAGTCACTGTCTAAATGTTAATTTAGCTAATGCTTTGGTGGATCCACCCTGCCAATAGGGCATCTAAAAACATGTCGGACTGAGATTCCCAGGAAATTGGTTAGTCAGCCCTAGACTGGTTTTGCCTCAGGTAACATAATAATGCACGGCAAAACCACTTGTAAGAGTCTTGCAGGAGTTTAGGAAGTTCCCAGAAATGTTGCAAGTGTTTTGCCCTTGCTGTAACACTGCTATTCTATCTATCCACAGCTCAGAAAATCCCGGAATTGTTTTCGTGGCCCCTTTGGAAAATTCTGGCAGCCTCTCCAACAAGAACAGCAACAAATTGTTGGCTTCTCTCAGGTAAAACAAGTTTTAAAAGATGAACCTTTTATAAAGAGTTAATAATCCTCCTTGTGCTGTGTTTGATGGCCATTCATAAGATCTAAACATTAACTCTTCTCTATTGTCTTTGTAAAGATCTGTGATCAAGTCCAACATGGCATCCGCCCAAGAAGTTCTGTCCTCCAGAAAGAAGCCGTCCAAAGCCGACAGACTGAGGAACAGAAAGAGGAGGTAGAGGAGCAGAGGGGGAGGACGAGCTCACTGCAGTGACATTATATTTGACATTTCAAGCATTTAACTGACACTCTTATTCAGGATGACTCTACACAACATGTGCAACAATGGAAAAAAAGCTTCAGTTCTTAGATCACAAACGTTAGAAGCCCCCAGCGGTAAAGCCGAAGAGGTTTTTGAAGTGAGAATTCTCTAGCAGCCTTGCACGCCAGCGTTGAGGTTTTGAAGCTGTAACAGACAGATGTCAGTGGTGTGATGCAGAATGCTCTAGAGAGGACCAGTCAAGACTACTGCCAATCTTTGTGAAAGCAGAGACCAAGAGATCAAAGGCAAAAAAGGCAGCTGAGCAAGGAACTGAACAACAAAAACTGGAGCTTCCCTTCCCGAAATTGTCACCTGGATTAGGATCCTACTTCTTGGAGTCCTAAAGCAAGAGAAACACCAGTCTGCTTGTCAAGGAAGAGATCATGAAAAGGGAATAAAGATTGAGGTCTGGAGTCAACCTGATTTGCCTATTAAGGATGTTCAAGGTATCATCAGTGACTGACCTGCCACTCTCTGGAAGTATTCCCTTTATTTTACGGACAAAACACAACTTTGGACCTTTCTTGTGTCCACACAGAAGACAATGAATCTGCACAATCAAACTTTACATATTTCCTTCATCCATCACTCCCCCAAAGTCCATGTTTACTAAACTGGCCTTGAGACTGTTTGATCTTTCTTGAGCTGATATTTGCTTTCTATTCTTAGTTTAGTTTCATTTTCCTCTGTATCAGAGCTGAAATCTGTCGTCCTAACATTTAGGACAAATAAGGAAATATAGATCCTAAAATTATCAGGCGATACTTGAAAATGGCAGCTTATTCACTCTTGGCGCACATTGCCTTATTGAAATGAAGGACATCTCTTTAGACCTTATCTAACAAATAATTAGCTGTGTCCATTTGTTAAAGGTCCGTTCTTCTCTCTTGTCCACACAGACACAAACACACACATATTTTTAACAAGACCAGCGACTGCCGCCGATCTATTGTGTTGGCTGAAGTGTTTATTGCATAGCTCCTGTTTAATGTTTTGATTAAAGATAAGCCACAAGGTTTCAATGGCATGGAGCCTGCCAAAAATGCGGCAATTGTTTTTCTCCCCTGACAAATGTTCACCTAATCACCCCCTGGGAAATTATGACACTCTCCTTGTATTATGTACTTAAGAAGAAGTTTATCTGTGTCCTCCAAATGATGTGTGCCACGAATCGATTCACTCCATCAGCTCTGTTTGATAGTAGTCAACAGGAACCACTGGACTCAAATACAAACCTTCATTGTAACTGGTATAATATTTATCTCCGCTTATCTGAATGCTGTATATTGTGATGTATGAATCTGTGTAGCTGTTGTTCTTGTGCTGTTATCTGAAGAGGGAAAATCATTTGCTCTGACTATGTTTACCAGCTAAGAACACTGATAGGAAGTTTACCATTAAATGCTGATTGAGAGCAATAGCTGTATAAGATTAATTTATTGTCTAAATTATTCAGGTATGTATTTATATTTGTGTGAATGCTGCACTGGATTACGTGTGAGCAAATAAAAATTTAACAAGACATGTTTGTGTTTTGCTTGTTGGTTTCATTATTTCACTTATGGTGACTGTTCATTCATCACATTTATTTTGCAGAGAACCAGGTTATTTTGCAGAGACCTAAGTTATTTTGCAGAGAACTAAATGAACTGGTGGACTTAGAGCCTAAATTTCTTTCTGGTAAAAGTCCCAAAGCTGTTTTAATATGAATATTTACCGTACCATAATATCATAACATACTTTGCAAAAGTAAAAATGAAAAGCTCCTTTGGGTTTGACATTAAACCTTGCCACCTCCTGAATGTCGCCGTTTGTGAAATGCTGGTTGCATTTCCAAATTTCCAACATCATTTTGAAGCTCTTTGAAGTCAAATTTATAAGCAGACTATGCAGTTTCAAAGCGCAGGGCACCCAGCCTTTTAAAAGAATGATGAATGTCACTCAATCCTCCAAAGAATAGAAATGTCTCAGGAGTTCAAGACGGCTCTTTTACACCATCTTAACCCAAAATATGAGAGCGTCTCACTGCAGTCTCTATGTTTTTGTGCACATTTGACATCTGTCTTAGATTTAAGACAGGCATTTGAAAGTGTTCCATTAATTCTCTGGGTTAATACTTGGGTTTGAACCCGAGGGGTTTCATCCTTCCTCAGCTTCATCCTTGAACATTTGTAAACAAAGTGGTGTGCCCTCTCATTTGAAACTGCACAGCCTGTCTTTAATATTTAACCACCAAGCAGGTACACAGTGAACCTGATGTTTACTCCAGACAGGCTGTTCTAGGAGAGGGACATGAGTTTAGAGAGTATTTCTGCATCAAAACCTGGGCTTCAGCCACTGCTGTGCTATAGCTATTAGTTTCCAATTATTTCAAGGCCATATGATGTTACAGTTCAGGTGTGGAAAGACTGTTGGATGGGAATAAGACAGACAGAAAGCTATAGCTCCATACGTGTGGCATGTACGTGTTGTTTTTCCACCTGCATTTATATTATGCATCCTGAAGAAAACAACACACACGCTGTTCTGGCCTGAAACAATGGCATGATAGCTGTTGTTTCCAAGGGCTGAATAAGGAAGTGGGACCACAGGGTAAAAAGGACAGTAGGCTGCCCAGAAAAATGCACCTGGGTCCCTATTAGTTCACCAAGTCATTTCCCTGGATATTGACCCTGACGTCAGCAAGCATCCAAAGACCCCCCAGCATGTGCTAAAGAGTGTCAATAGCTGAGTAAGACCAAGAAAGGAAAACAGGATGCTTTTGCCACATTCCTGGCGCATTCCTTTAGCACAGGAGAGAACAGCGGAGGGGGAAAAAAACAAAGGAAAAAGTGGAGCACGTCTCCTCCTCGTGCAGGGAACTGATACGGGATGGATGGGGATTGAGATTGCAGCCTGCTTAATCACACGGTTGTCATAACAGCGACTGTATTGTTTTGCTGTGTTTTACCTTTCTGCCCATGATTATTTCACCCCCCCTTCCAACATGCTAGCTGATGGTAAATAACGATTGTGGGGTTGTGGTTGTAATTGTTTTTGAAAGACTCCCTTTGCGCTTGACTGGTGTGTTTGCTTGTAAGAGTTATGACTAGCACTTGGAAACAGGGTCCCTTGGCTCTAATACCTTCCAATGCCTATTCTCAATTTGACCTTGGAAAAATTAAGGCATTTTATGCATGGACTAAGAAATTTTGATGCACTGAAAAAGTTCTAAAAAGTTAGAAAGTTATGAAAACCTTTATTTACACCGTATATGGTGTAACACATTATGCATTTTCAGTACATTATTATGGTATTTTTAAATACATTTCAATTATCCCTGAAATGCTAGTCTATATTAAGGAATATGAACAATGCCTTGATTGCCATATAAACAAAACAAGGTTTGCATTGGAATATGTAGTCATTTGTCTTCAGTTCTGTGGAATTAAGTGGTTAAAGTTTGACATTTTAAGGGTTTGTTGGTGTAGGGTGTGTAAATGCAATAAAGCATTATAAAATCATGCAGCAATGCAATAATGCATTTAGGAGTAGACCATTTATCATCACTTTCATCACTGTAATTAATTGTGGTGTTGACATAGCCAAGGTTAGAGCTTCTGATTAATGCAGCAGGCACAGCACATTAAAGCATGCATGTCTGTTCACTGCAAGACGCTGTATAGCATCAACCGGTTTTCTGAACTTGCTTTCAGACCAAGCCATCTGATTACAGTAAAGCCGGTGTCGGTACATTCCTGCTCTTCCTGGTTTTGTTTTGCGGGGACTGGGGCTCACTGGCTTCTGGGGAAAGACTGAGGACAGACTGGGTTATCAGCACTGGTCCAACCAGACGTGCTGATACCAACTATTATGTCCAGGCATCACTGAATACCCAGCGCCGGCAGGAAGGAAACTAGGAGCAAGGGTCAAGGAGTGAAGGTGAAGTTGTTCTACTGGATAAAAATGCTCCAGCTATGTTGAAGGAAGCGCTTGGCCCATTACCTCAGTGACAATTTTCTGAGCACAGCACATAAACAGTGACACTGCTGTTTTGAATAGCATGCATTCCTGGACGCTTCCTCACCGAGTTCAGAGGTGAGACTCATCAACCAGCAGTGGTCTAATCATCCCAGGCACTCTGTATCAACATTTTAGAAGTGTTAAACACTATATCTGGTGAATGTTTCCATTAGGAAATAGCCCACATGAAGACTATAATTTGTCTTCAGCAAGTGGCCCAGATCACCTACCAGACATTCCTTCTTCTGCAGTAAACAGACATCCGTATTTCTTTATACGGCCTCGATGGCATGCCTGTACTGGATGGCATTCTTCACATTATAGTTTAGATTGCCATCAGGGTTTCTCCTGTGTCTGGATACACGTACACCAGATGAGGTGATAGGCCCTCACAGTACGGCGGCAGCTCACATTGCCACAGTGTAAACAATCTGTCCGACTCTGTAAACAGCCGCTGTCTTCTGTCCAACATTGCAGATGGATATCTTAATTTGCCATTCAAATGCCCGGTGATGTCCATCTGCTATCATACCATAGGACTAGGTGCAGACGTAAGGAGCTGCTGCAATGGTGGTAGATCAGTGTGTGGCGGAGCAAGGGGACAGTGTGAGTGTGCACGTCCACTGAGTCCAGATGGACAAGGACAGACGCTGTGTGCATGTTTGTGACTCTGACTGCTCAGATTGGTGGCATGAACTTGGCATGAACTTGCATGAGTACTATATGAGAATTTTGACTTCTGCTGATACTAATTAATGATGTAAAAATTTGACATTATGATACCAAAGCAAGAAACCAGAAACAAACAAAAATGTAGCCATAAGTGGTAAAGAGTGGGATCCAAGCAGCATGAGAAATTATTGAGCTTTGGTCCTTATTGAACAGTTTATGAATTCTAAAAAGCCACGAGCAGCAACAGGTTGGTTTCAGGCTCCACAAAGCTGAGCAAAGTCACCTCAGCGAGTTTGATTCTGTTTAAAGAAGGAGCAAGACCAGTCACATACACACTCACACTCACAAGCATCTGTGGCAAAAGTCACTGAAATGCTTTGTTATCTTACTTGTTGTACTGCATTTGACTGGAACAGCTATGCAGCAGGTTTAGCACCAGTTAAAGTGGACTGTGATAGACTGCAAGATACTTTTAGACCAGAACAGCTCTGGTTCTTGAAATGGTTTTGTGCAGAAGTCTTGGAACCAAAGTGTTAACTGGTGAAATGGCCCATGTTTGCACTAGTTTGGGGTGAAACCATTGTGATGGAGGGGTCACCAGCTCACTGAGCATGGACTCCAGCATTGCTGCAGCTGAATTCAGCCCCAGTCTGCTGGTTTGCTGCTCTATGACCCAACATATTACTCTGTTTACTGTTCTATTCTAATCCATATGAATGCCCTCTCTGAAAGCAAGGTTAAAATGTAAATTCAGCTCTCACCTCAGGCAGAAGACATTTAGTTAACCTCGGTTAAACTCTTGGGCTAATTACAAATGCATGCTGCATGGCCAACTTTTGTTTTAACCCACAGAACTTTATTTTGAATTTTAGCACAGATCAGGATTTCCAAAGATACCAAAAATATCAACATGTAGCCACAAAACAATGACATTTTGGGTTGGAGTATTTCAGTCAAGGTAAGTGTGATGAAGCTTTAAATTTTCATGAATAGACTTCCACATCCTCACACATGTAGGGATAAAAAATGGATAAAATGTGTTCTGAGCCTTTATAGCTCAGAACACATTTTATCCACTGGAGGGGCTCTTCTCCATTAGAGGAGAACCTCATTTATTATAATTTATCATTATTGCTATTATTATTTATTGCATAAAGGGACACCCTAGCGGGAATTCGATCTTTACTGCTAAGTTACAGTAGCCTGGTAAGAATTTCGTATTTACCCTGCACAGCAGCTCCCTTAATAGGTCTCTTGTTCTTATCTGTGATTCATCATTTGTGTACCTTTGCCTTTGCGCTCAGTTCAGCAGATTAAATTTAGAGAGTTGAGGGGCAAGGCACAACTATTTCATCTTCATGGCAGCTCTGTTGTATTTGGAAGGGGAAAAACAGGCCTTGCTTTATTGATAATAACAAATAAGTCTTTAAAAATACAGCATGTACACAGTTTTAAAGAGTATATTTCCAAAATCCTATGCATCCATTTTTGTGGAGAGAAACACATGTATCTCACATTTATATGTAATTTCTCTAAAATCTGGACATTTCAGGCTATACTATACTATATATCTATATCTATCTATATATATATATCTATATCTATCTATCTATCTATCTATCTATCTATCTATATATATATATATATATAGAGAGAGAGAGATATATATATATAGATATATGTATATATAGATAGATATATCTATCTATATATCTATCTATCTATATATATATATATCTATATATATATAGATATATCTATATCTATCTATCTATCTATCTATCTATATATATATATCTATATATATATATAGATATATAGATAGATATATATATATATAGATAGATAGATAGATAGATAGATAGATAGATAGATAGATAGATATATATATATATATATATATATAGATATATACTATATACTATACTATACTATAACCAAACAGTTTGTGTACCTGCTGTCCTTTAAAAAGTATCACAGTTTGCTTCAAGTCCAGCAGCATCCATGACTCCCTGAGAGCAGGTGTCACTGTTTTCCCTCCATCTCATTTCACACAAAGTGATGAGCCCA
Organism: Myripristis murdjan; assembly: GCF_902150065.1. Classification (NCBI taxonomy): domain Eukaryota; kingdom Metazoa; phylum Chordata; class Actinopteri; order Holocentriformes; family Holocentridae; genus Myripristis; species Myripristis murdjan. The sequence continues at coordinate 26,877,874 of NC_043990.1, read as the reverse complement.
AACTGATGCCTTAAAATTGCTTCCTTTGCCTGAGCAGGAGCCAAAATTTATAATTGTAATAATAATAATAATAATAATAATAATAATAAAATAGAATTCATTATATAATGATATAGAAAAAGAAAGACAATCTTAGCATGTTAGTGATGTTAGTGAAACTGGAATCATACAATGTCTAGCATTTGTACTTGAGAGATTACTAGAAACACACAATCTGAGACAGAAAAAACAAACAAACAAACAAAAAAAGCTTATCCCATCTAGTAATCTGTGTCAATATTGAGAACACTGTAATCTGTTAATATGGACATCAATGTAGAATAGGACTTGGAAGACATAGGCCTACAATTTCTTACTGCAAGTCAAAACCATTTTTTTTAACCAAAAATAACTAATAACTAACTAAATAAATAAATTATTTCACTAAATAATAACAACTAAATAAAATCTTTTAGTTGTTCATTCATTAACATGAGCCTTGTTTGCTAGTGTGCGTTACCTTTGACTTCAAAAACATATTATTATATATTATATGTTAATATATATTATATAAATTAAACTATAATATATAGCATAGCATAACAAGGTAGAGGGTAGAGGTAGAGGGTGGCCCTACATCCTGGCTTTGTATCAAGATGCAGGTGCAGGCGGTGGTACGTGTCACGGTGTCAGATAAGGTCACTGCGCTCTCTGCACCGACCACTGTAGACAGGCATGCAGACACACATCTGCTGTCCAGCCTGTAAAAGGCGAGTCTCACCTGGTCTTAAGACACCCTAAGACCAGGTTGAGCAGGTGTATGGACACACACCAGGTTCAGCAGGGTGCACACATCTGCCTCATTCAAGCTGAAGCTTAGTCGTGTTCCAGCTTGAATGAAGCACGACCAAATGGAAACTGAAAGCAAATACGACTGGATTCAGTTGTATTTTCATAAAATATATTTTGCTCCTGGGGAAGATGAGATTCTCTTATTGACTTCAAACTGCTGATGAAGAATCAGCAGTTATCTGCAGAATTAGCAAAGTCAGCTTTCATGTTTTTTTAATGATCCCCACAACCTGCAAGTTTGTCGCAGATCATTTGAGCTCAGAGTTGGATGGCACCCAGGTCCCTGGCTCTGTAACAGAGAACATGGAAATGATGTTCCCCGGCTCTGTATTCAGGGAGCTATGGTTCATCAGGGTTAAAAGGCCCATGGAAACCACTGAACCTCAATTACTATTCAGCCAGTGGCTGCACGTAATTTTGCGTGTGATTGTTTGGCACCGCTGGGCGAGGTTATTTGGAGAGGCGCCTGCCATGTTCGCGGATCAGTTCAACCAACCAACCCCACCTGAAACATGCCAGTGTCACTGCTCTGCAAACCTGATGACCGTGTATGTCCAAGAATAGAGTCTGCTGATCTCTACCTTTCTTGTGGAGTTTGGATGCTTGCAGTTGTACTGAGCAGCACAGCTCTCCAACAGGTTGTTGTTGCAACAAACCGCAGCACGTGACAGTGCTCGCTCAGCTCACAAAGACAATGGACAAAGTTTATTCTGTATTTATGAGATGTTATGAGTTGTTTTGGTAGTACTGGAGTTTTTCCCCACAAGAATCACCTTGCTCGTTAGGAGCAAGTGGATGCACCTGTGGTGTCCACTCCCAGCTGAAGGTCTGATTAATCAGCGGGGCTGGGCGGATATATAAGGAGCAGTTGCTGCTCAGTTCAGATGGGTTGTGAGTGTGTGTGAGAGTCAACACCCTCAGTTGGCTCTCTTAGTATTTAGTGAGGATAAACTGACTTTGTGTGCTGTTTGGGGTTTTGTGTTTTGGCCTTCCCCTGGTCCACTGATTTCCACTCTTTTCTTTTACTGTGTTTTTTTTTTTGTTGTTCTATCATTTTGATAGATTTAGTGGGTGGCAGGAAGAAGTAAAATTCCCCTGCCACCTTTTAGAACCCAAGACCCAGTTTTGTTTTTCATGCAGTTTGTTAGTTTCCCCTTTAGCAACCTTTGTTTCTCCAGTTTGTGTTCTACTTGGGAGGGGAAACGTGACATGAGCTGCAGAAATCATAGACCTGCGAAACTATTTGATCTTATCAATGTAAATGGGAATCCATATTCACCAAACTTGTCTAATATTTCTGTTGCCCAACAAGTGAAATTCAGTTGAGCAGCAATCCATTTGTGTTCATCATTTGCACTTAACAGTTAGGAGTCTGAATTATGAGCGGCGCAGCTATCCAGCTTAAATTACCTCCTTACATTCTTATTTAATTTGATATTCAAATTGCATGGCAGCTTTGTGTCAACAATTTCTGTTCAGTTTATTACAGCTCAGATTGAATTATTGATTTCTTTGATTGGTGATCATATCATACTTTCACCCTGTTATTGATTGACATTCATTTTTGGCCCTGAAGTGATATGTTGATTATTTCTGTTTCCTCTACAGCACAGCTGGAACTTTCAGTAAAACGCCACCTAGTGGTCAGACTGAGTCCTGCCTCATCCTTCCCTGGCAGCCTGACCTATGGCCATCACCCACCTGCTTATCTCGTCAGTGTCGTACCTGATCCATAACCTCACGTTTACAATCTGGGTTAACAGAAAACTGAACTGGGGAACATGGGAGCCTTTTTCATGTTCCCACTAAATACCATCTAAATCTGGAGAACCTTGAGAGCATAGGAAAGACTCCTGAATGTGGATATGAATGTTTGCTGAAAACATGCTGACAGTGACCACAATGTCATGCAAATATGTTGGGATGAATCATTTATGAGAAATAGATGATGTTTATGGATAATATCCAAGGGGTAAAGTGGAAGAGAAACTGAAGAAGGGAGGAGCACATCATTCCAGTGATTATTAAGATACTCCAGATATTTTCATCTAACAACTAGAATTTGGAAAGTGGTGCCATGTTGAAACTAAAACAGATACACCAGGAGGCAAAACCTTTAGTTGTTGTGAGAGCATTAACATGTGTAGGGCAGCCTCGCAGTGTTGACTCTAATGAGGGTCAGTCAGGTCTGCACATGACCGAGGACTGAGTGGGTTCTGGAAAGCTGACAGCTCACATTGATCTGCAGTTCCTCCAGCCGCTATCATAACCTCGGCGAGGAAAGGCTGTGAAACAGTTCCTGCTTTGGAAAACATCAGAGAACTCTGGAATTCTGTCCAACAGAAGTCTGCTGCAGTCACGCAAGGTCGTGATGTCTGTTTACAACCTGGTTTTACATGCCACGTGCCTCCAGCCAGACCAAAGGGGACTTCAGACGGCGGCAAGGCTGGCATGGGAGACTGTCTTCCTGTTTTGTGGGGACAAAAGTCCTGTCTGAATGCAAGGCAGGAACTGGGGAGGGGGCTGCAAGTCCCAGGCAAGATCTGCAGGCCCTGATTAACAATGTGCAGTTGGTTTATACGCAATGCAAGAGACATTTTACATTAGTTATGTAAACCAATAAAATGTTGCAGAATGTTTTTTTTTTTTTTTTTTTGTGTAGTGAAGATATCAGTGAGAAATAGCTGCTGTGTCCAGTTCAGGATGTTCTACAGAAGCCCTGCCATTCACAGGCCCCATTACAGGAAATCTCTGTTTCCCATTTGAAAACAATTAGCTTTCTCCATCTTACTCTAATGCACCAACGCATTCAAACAAACAGCCACCTCGAACACCACACACACACACACACACACACACACACACACACACACACACACACATATTACGGCTGGGCGATATGGATAAAATGAAATATACCATATCTTTGACCAAGTGCCTCAGTATCAATATTGTGATGAAATTTTAGGGATGACTATTGGTGCTTTCATAAGATATTTACACACTAGAGACTTTTGATAAAAAATCATCAGTAATGTGGTTATGATGACCAAGCAGGTAGAGGCAAATAACAGAAAAGGTAAAACAGTCTAATAAGTTCAAAGAATTGCATTTCTTTACTGTAATACTGCTTTTAAAACCAGGAAAACAACACTCATACCAGATCACAATATTATGAAAATTCCAGTCCAAAATCCCAGATGATATCTACTCCTGTACCACAATATCAGTATAACATCAGCATGTCATCCAGTTCTGACACAAAACAAGTGCTAGATTTATCTTTTGGAAAGAAGAAGCAATTCATCACTGTCCAGTGAAAAGCACTTGCCTCCAAAATGTCGCCTTTTCAGAGAAGAAAAGACGGCCTTGTGTTTAGCTTGACAGCTGTGGACTTTTCAGTTTATTTAATCCGTTTTGAAAAACTTTCAATCTTTCTGAACCTATAGGGGAGAGCGTAAATTCTCAAATTAAGTAAAAACATAAAATCACCAAAACAGGAGATAAGTGCTTTTTTCTGGACAGCGACAATTCGTTGATGACATCTTAAGACATTTTGGAAGTGGAATCCAAATAACGCCAAGAGACTACATTCGTTTTTCATTTTCCAATTCAAATTCAATGGAGTCAACTGCCTTGTGGATCAGACTGCTGGAACACTTTTTTTTACTGAACCAACTGATACTGATTAATCCTCTAATTTTATAGATGTGCAGGTTGTCGGCAAGCATTATAACACATTTCTACTGTGTCTGAGAAAACTGAGGCAAACACGGCCCAGGGAGGCTGATACCAATTTCAAGAAAATGAAGTCAGGCTTTTCTCCATGCTCAAACATTAAGGTGATAGTTGACCCATTTTGAAAAATGTGACATTACTTCACTATAACCGCTTACCCACTTACTGTTATATAGCACAGTGGTTGTTCTATCTTTCCTCTCATTGCTACTGAGTGCTGGATGCTGGCTGGATGCTCCAGAGGTGGACTTCTTCAAAATAACTGCCTTAATTCACTAAAACTGTTAAATAAACAAAGTTTGAATTTCATGATGTGTTGCAGACTTTTTACAGCCTGAAATGGCAGCATTTTATTATTATTATTATTATTATTATTATTATTATTATTATTATTATTAGTATTAGTATTAGTATTAGTATTAGTATTATTATTTAAAAATGATAATAATTTTAGGAATGTGAATGGGTGAACTACCCCTTTAAGCTTACTGCCGGTGATAAGATGAGACCTGCAAACTCTCCAGTTACAGGATAGTTAAGCACACACACACACACACACACACACACACACACACACACACACACACACACACACACACACTCATTGTTCTGGCAACACTTTCTCAGCAGTTATGCGATAAGAGGTTTCCACTGCCCTTTACCTCTGCATGGGGTCTATATACTGGCTAAAATATGAAGTATTTCCTTGCCTATTCCAACCTTTGGGTGGGCCATAAATATTCTATGTGGCCCCCTCTCTCCAACTACCACCACCCTCATGCGAGAGGGAGAGAGATAGAGAATAAGAGAGCATTACATGACTGTAAAGTACTGTATCCGCCTATTAATCATACAGGCATGCACTCCACCAGGCTTGTTTGATTTGCCAGGGATGGTCACACTTCTGCAGAACTACAAGAAAGCACTTTGTTTGGTTTCCCAGCGACAGTGATTAACCTTCACCATATCTCAGAATAGCCAGGTTTTCCCATGCAAAACTTTTTTTGTGTTGACCTCGAAGCGGAGATGATTTGTCTTCTCCGAAGGACAAATGAGGATTACTATCAGAGACCATATTACGGGAATTACTTTCTCTTTAGATTTCCTCTCTTTAGGCTTGCATATTGATTCATATCATCCTGTGGCACAGAATGAAAGAGAAACATGTTGGAGGGGGGTTTTCCATCCTTACCATACCTGCAGTTAACCGAGGTGTAACAACTTACTACTGCTGTCTGTGAGGAATGCCATTAACCCAATGCCCGTGTGACATAATCACATACAAAGGCAAAGGACCCCACTGAGCAATCTGGTGATAATTAGCCAATGAGAAGAGGTCTAAATGGTTAAAGATTAGGCTAAAATTAGACTCTGTTGGGTTAAAAAGTGAAAGCCACCACACATCTATGTCAAGGTTAGACCAGGGTTTGTCAACCTTCACCACCTCAAGGCTCACTTTCCTCGCTCAGAAGGCCCAACAAAATATTTCCTCTTTAATAAAAAGAGCTAGATTGTATCTGTAGACAGTTTTAGAAAGGTTTTGAGGAACGGTTCTGAGGAAACACCATTTCGTTTACATTTGAGAAAACGCTCCATTTTACCCTGTCAAACTTGCCTTACATCTTACTAAACCTGAAACAGTAGCTGTGGGGAGCATCTTGATATGCCTTGACAGACATTATTATTGTTCTTATATCTACTCATACACATTGAATAGTTTCTTTTTAAATACATATTTATGAAAAAAAAAAACATTTTTGCAATAGATGACAAAGGACCATTAGCATAATCTTGCCTGTTTCCATGGTGTTTTCCCTGTTTCCCTTTCTCAGTGTTTCTTAGTCTGACTCAGTGTTACTTTCGTCAAGCGATTATGATGACAAAATATTTATGTCAACGCCCTTTTTTTCATGACAAAGATGGCCAAGGGGTAAGTTGAGCCACCCCCTGTTGCTAGGAAACGGTAAAAAATATTGATCATGTGACCATGAAATATCATTTCATGGAGTCTGTGAAGGTAAGAACCACATGGGTAAAGTGGTTAGACATTTATTTCCAAAAAAAAAGAAACATTTTTTACTGACTAAAGTGAATTTAGTCTACCATCAGTTTCATGAGAATTGTGTTAAGACCAAGACTGATAATTTTAAATTTTGTTTTATACATCATTTGTGGTATCTATGAGCTACAACATGAGGTCATAAACCTAGCATAAAAGTGCACTATTTTAGTTGGGGGGACTAAAAAAGTCAAAATGGTAGCTCTGGGGTAAGTTGAGCCATTTGGCCAGGGGTAAGTTGAGCCGGTACCCCATATACTTAATAAGTGTATTTTGGCTGTAGCCTATATGTCTAAAATATTAAATATTAACCCTCGTAAAGCCTTAAGGGTCAAAATGACCTGAGCGTCCACGAGTCTTTTTTCTGGGGTCCTGCGGTGCGTTCGGGGCCGAGGCCAAGGTTGTTTTAACATCTAAAAGTCCCCAAACCTCACAGAGTTGGTGGCACAGCAAGGAGGTCTGAGCAATTTGTATTCCCCTGCAACCTCGACAGGTGGAATATTGAGTGAAAGCCAGGGGCAGAGCTATGTGGTGGCCAGTGGTGGCCACCACAAATGTGTTACATTCATATGTTCATAACTGACCTTACTGTCAGCAAGGACACCAAAAAACTAGTGTTCTAGTGTTTTCACAGTTGTTAATGTTCTCTTCCCAAGCGCACTTTAAGGCATGTTAAAACAGCTGTTTATTGTACCTGTTGAATTGTGTTTAATAAATAAAAATACACATGAATGTGAAGAAATGACTGTTATTTAGAGAGGGGAAAGGTGAGGGAGGGGTGGGATGGAGGTGGGGAGGAAGGTGGTGGTGGTGGTGGTGGGGGGGTGATCCTAAATATGAAAAATGGCTCATCTTACCCCAGGCTCCCCTAGGTGATGTAGTGGACTTAATGCATTATTTCCTCCAAGTGTGCGTGCAATCTGTCTGCCAAAAGCTCAAAATATGAGCAATGCATCCTGTGGCTGAGTTTGGTTGAGAAGGTGTGCCTACAGCCTCATTTACACTGTGGTGTACGCCGGAGATGCGCAGTTAACACAGCTGATAAAGGCTACAAGTAGAGGCGGACCATCCAGGGGTGCCAGGTACGCGGCCACACCCAGGCCTGGGGCGTCAGGGGCCCGGCTGTCACCGACTCTTATTTTATTTAGAATTTAATTGCGTGGAGTTGAATTTGTACTTTTACTTGAACTGATGGGCTGCCGTGACAAATGTAATCATATCATTCTAAATTGATTTTTTAGGTACAGTGGTGCTCTTAAGTTGAAGTGGGTTCCAAAATGTTATTGTCACTCTCCGTGGTGCTGAACACAAAATGCTTTGAAGTTGTGTGGAAAAATGTAGTTATTGCTTGCAAACCCCGCAGTTGCGGGCATGTGTTTGTTGTAAAGCATGTAACTTACAATAAAATTGAATTGAAATGTAATTTAAAGCTTTAATTTATTATCTAGCCAAACACAATAATGAAACAGTAGGCAATAGTGTGTTTTTCTGGCGTGACCACCGCTGCGCACAGGACTTTGTATTTTTTTTCTTTTTCTTATCCTTTTTTCAGGGCGGGAGGGCGGCGGTGAGAGGCCCGATCATGTGGCTTGCACCCTGGCCCGCCCGTGACTTGTTCCGCTACTGGCTACAAGCCCACACCGCGGTAGCGACCACGACCAGTGTCGGCGAACACAGCTGATATACAAGCCCACACCAATCGCGGTCGTGTTCGCCGCGCGTATCTATCCTACGACACAGTACAAACTAGGCTACCAGGCAGCCTGCGCACACACAAACACGGTAACACACGGGTGATGGTGATGGACTTGCACTTACAAGTCAGCAAATTTACTTAACTTAAAACAAACAGGTAAATATAGACTGGGGTTGTATATTTTGATGTCTGTTAAGGTTTACATCCTAATAGTCAAATGCATCTTCTAAATTACAGTGGCACAGTACACTCAAGGTCTGGTTCTCAGAAATAAAGCCATGATCAAAGAGAAAGAATGTTTTGTTTCTTGACTGTCTTTGTGTAATGACAATTGATTCCACTGTTATCAATTTTACATGTGTGTAATGTACAATCCTGAGGATACTGCATGGTTGCATTTCATCTCTATTGATAGGAGAGTCTACCTGTATTGGCATGATTCAATTAGTTTAAACTTCAAAGAATTAAGTGTGTGTGTGTGTGTGTGTGTGTGTGTGTGTGTGTATAGATATAGATATAGATAGATATAGATGTAGATATATATCTATATATATAAACACATATATATGACTAAAATATTTTTCATTTTTGTCGACTAAGACTAGACTAAAATATTTTTCATTTTTGTCGACTAAGACTAGACTAAAATATTTCATTTTTGTCGACTAAGACTAGACTAAAACTATTAAGGATAGCAATGACTAAAACGTGACAAAGACTAATAAGCATTTTTGTCAAGAAGACTAAGACTAAAATTAAAATGGCTGTCAAAATTAACACTGCTGCACACCTGCCAGTCATCCAGGAATCTGTACAACTGCCAGTCATCACGTCATCACCTCCCTGCCTCCAACACATCACTGTGCCACTGTCACATCATCTGTTTCATAACCCTCAGCCTCATCATGCCAGCCACATCAGCCATGTCAGTTCCCCACAACAAATCTCTGTGTTTCACCATACCTGCCTGCTTTTATGTCCGACATCAACTTCCTTCCGGCTCGTTGTTAATAGCATCCATGGCTACCACTGTAGCAACAACAAAACGTAGTTTTACTACAATTTCTTAGGGAGATCTGAAAGAATGTACGTCGAAACGACAAAACTACGGATCGTATACAAAAACCAAATGGATACTATAAAAAGAAAGTGTACATTTGTCGCTAGAAAAGTTATCAAAACAAAGCTAAAGCCACAAGCTATGTTAAAATAGCAATTTCCACCGAAAGTAGAAGGGATGTCTGCCATGTTTTTTGTTCACGCCGGGGAGAAACTGGGCAGTCACATGACCGAAAGTATGCCCGCAGAAAAGACTAGGCAGACAAAACATACCCATGTCACAATTTCAGAGCCATTTTTGTGAAATGACTACGTTTTGCCTTGTGGACCAACATAGCTATTACACAATTTGGAGTGAGACTGGGTTGCCCTGGCGTATCTATTCATGCCCGCAATTTGACACGAACATACACATATTACACACCAAAATGACCACGACTTCTGATGCTATTAGTCTTGGAAGCTGGTGAGTTCTAAAGTTAGTTCTAAAAATAACTGTACCCCTTTCTGATGAAAATGCCTGCACCTGCATGCAGGTACTTTCAACAGCTTGTGTTCATTTGTGACACTTTTCTGACAATTACAGAAAGTGTTTTTTTTTTTTTTTTTTTTTTTAATTCATGTGATAAAATGTTTATTCATTTATTCATATATTTGGATCCACATTAGTCACTACCAGTGTAGCAGCTACTCCTCCAGGGGTCCACACAAGTAAACATTACATCATAACACAAAATTACATCATAATGCAAAACAATTACGTAACCAAAAAAAAAAGCAAAACAATGAATCAACAACAAAAGGTAGCTTGAAGATGTTGAAAAGACATTTAGCCCTCAGTGGACTAGTTCTGCATTTTTAAGATGTTGCCTGCTAGGAAAAACTGAATGGAGACAAACAAGCTTTGCTGATTAACTACTGGCCTTGTCTTTAAGGACAGAGAGCAGGGCAAAGTCCTGAGCCCACATCAACAAGGACAAATGGTGAACATATACGCCTGTTCACAGATCTGCTCCTCACTGTTTCCTACAAAATTCCAGCTGAAGGTTGAAAACTTGATAAATAACAAAGGAAACCCCCATTTTCCCAACTAATGGATTCCTGTGAAACTGTGTGGGAAGGTCAAGTATGACTGGAGCGATGATAACAGGTGTCTGCTGTCAAATGAGGACAACAGCACAATCAAGCGCCATCTTCTCCCAATGTGAAAGAATGGAAGTGTGCCAGTGAGCATCAGGGTGAAGCTGGACGAAAACACGCCGCCCAGACAATGCTGCCAAGATAAATAAAGCAAATAAAATCCCCCTTCTCACCAGATCTTTCATCTGGGACCAGCACATGCACCGTATCTTCCGTTGCAGATGATGTCAGTGGGAACCATGCTGGGTTTTGGCAAAGCACAGGACGTAACCCTCCTCCAGTCTAAACTCATCTAACCAGTCATTACACTTGTCTTGGATCGAGTGTGTTATATTATTTTAGATTGGATGATCTATGTGATTTGCATGGCATTGTTATTTCAATGAAGACATTATGCAGCTAATCTTGGAACATCAGCATGGCCTTCAGATAGACTTTGACATTTCTGTGACCCTTGAGGTAATGTTTCCGATATCAGTCGGCAATCTTTAATATATTTTAACGTGACCTGGATTTTGTTCCTTTGTTCCAAGACGTAGAATATACACCTCCAAGGTTATTCACTTCTGATTACATTTTTCCAGTTTTCACCAGTCATAGTTCCAGAAAACGTGGGTGGTAAACCATTCCAATGTTCATGTTGAAAATTAAGGTTAATTCCAGGGAGTGATTTCCATGTGATGTCTAGATAGTAGAATTCCACAGCTGCTTGGGAAACTGAGCTGATGCCCTGCTGAGCATGTTTATCCTCATATAAACCTTAAAGGTCTGGGTTAGTCACCAGGCAAACCCTGGGTCTTATCAGTCTGCACTCTGACAACAAATACCACAGCTATAAACACCATTGTTTTAGTTTCTGCCCTAAAAATATCTGACATTAAGCAGATCTTTGGGTAACTAAAAGTGGTGTCAAGACTCCGCCCTCAAAACAAAGACCCTCACTTCAAATAACTCCTTTTATCAAGTTTCCATGATGCTCCTGGCTCCTCTGCTTGTATGTTTCCACCTCAGTCCCCTGCTTTATCGAGGAGGGAAGCCCAGGATGACAGCGGTTACTCATGCTGAGATGAGACAGGGTGGCAGCAGCAGGCCAAGGCTGCCTCATCCAGTTTCTATTGTAGTGTCAGACTGACTGTTTTTGACTGTCTTTTTTTTTTTTTTAATCAGTTATCAGCAGCCAGTGGCATCCACCTCTAGTGTGGTGTGTGAGGCCCTTAAAATCTAAAACCTCTGGACTCAGTTTATCACTCAGCCATTAGATTCATAACTGGTGATGAGATTAGCACCCACCACTGCATGCTCTATGAACATGTGGGTTAGACTTCTTTGGCTCTGAGAAGAGACAATCACTGTATTCTGTTTATTTATAAGCCCATGCTTAACAAGCTTCCTGTCTACTTAACAAGCTTGCTGTCATTTGTGCAGTTTAACTATAGCACTCATTCCTATAATTCATTAGCGCTTAATATCCCAAATGTCAGGACAGAGACAGGAAAAATCGCTTTCAGACACTTCACACCATCAAAATTGAATGAGATGCAAACTTATCTCCAATTAAGCAGCTTGATTCCTTTCATGAACAAGTTCTCACTTTTATGTTCTCCCAGTGTATTTGGACACATTAAGGTGTTCATTCTCCTTGTACTGTTATTGCACTGGTATTTTGTATTATTGCATATTGTGTATATTTTTTTTATTATGTAATCAGGGCATCATTGAAAAACAGAGCTTGCTCTCAACTGGCCCTCCCTGAATAAATAAAGGAATGAATAAACGACTTTGTTTGATAACACATTTCTGGTTGATCAGGACAACACTAGATGTCTTTGTGAATCCCTTAACCTGATTCAATTCTAATGAGACGTTTTGATCAGATTCAGAGGTGTGTATGAATATGCATGTGAACATATGTTTATGAATATCTTAATTACACACACATATGACAATATGACAATAAATAAAAAAAAAGAAAACAGTAAATGACCTTCAACTTTGCTAAGAAAGAAAGAAAGAAAGAAAGAAAGAAAGAAAGAAAGATTATTAGAAATTTATCCAAAAGAAGAAAAAAAAAACAACCCTTGGGAAAAATATCCAGAAAACAATATTTATAATTATTATAATTTCCTATTTAAAATGATGTTACAGGAAAAAAAAATTATTTTTCATTTTTTCTAATTTGTTAGTAATTGTTTTTGAAAGAAATCAAATTATTCTGCTCAGGTTTCAAAGGGTTAACTGGTGTTTATTACACTATAAACCTGATGATGCAATAATATCTAATCATGTAATAACTAAAGTTCTGGAATTTTTATTTTTATGAGTCGTTACATGATCAATTATTACTGATATTACATCCACATTTAAATACATGTTGCACTCCTTATGATGTAACAGTCACTACATAGTATTATGTAATCCATTTTTTCATTTTCACATTTAGATATTCAAAATTAGGGATTCTCGGCATCACCATGAAATATCAACCATCAGCAGCTTCAGTGTAAAATATATTGGAGCCACTATCAGCTTTCCAAAGCCATATTGGTTGCAGGGTATTCTGCTCATAAGGTGAGCGGCTCTTATCTGCTGATGCAGGCTGAAGCTTCCATTATCACACATAAGGAAAAACCAGCAGGATCAAGGCCTGCAGGATGAAATGCTGTCCTCAACAACAGACTGGATAACACAAACTGTGGGCTGCAAGACTCTGTCAGCGATGGCCCATGAAATTTATGACAAAATATGGGGTTTTTGCTATGTTATGTTATCGAGCCAGCCTGGAGACATGAATGTCACTCAGCCACTTAGAAGCTGCGTTCACACTGCAGCTGAAAGTGTCCCAGCTCTGACTTTTTTTTTTTTTTTTTCTTTTTTTTTTGGTCTCAGTTGCATTTTTGCATACTGTGAAAAGCAAAAGTCTTATAGTCTCATAGTCAGTGTTTAAATCTAGTTTTTTTTTTTTTTCAAACAAGGTGAGAAATCCACCAGTGGGATGAGTTCATCCCACTTGTATCCACTTCTAAAGAATCAACTCATCCCCAGAATTTTCTTGGATCAGGTGTTATTCTCTTGATCCTTGTGGGCTGATCTGACTCATTCTTTCTCATCCCAACATATCTAAGTCTACCTCTTCCTGTAACGAGTGAAAATTCATCAGAAACAAGGGGAATCATGCCATCCCACTGGCAGGGTTTTTTTCTACCTTCTTTTACGAAAAACAAGATTTTATCTATCATATCTATCATATCTATCATATCTATATCTATCTATCTATCGACTTACTAAGATGGAGATTTTTTTGCACTTGATATGTAACTTGTATTTGCATATTCAAACATGGACATTATAGTCCATGGTATCAAAATGCTACAACTTATATGAGCACTGGGTCATTTAAAGTGAAAGTAAAAAGCATAAATTAATAAGTTTCTAATATTTTAGTTGATTTTAACTTATATGGGTGGATATTTGCCTTGATTACCATCAACTGGAGGCCAAAGTTTTCTCTCCAGGTTTCTTTCTGACTCAGTGAGTACAACTGGGAGGTCAAGCAAAACTCCTTGGTCTTGAGAGGTGTTAAGATGACAAAGATGTCATTATATTATTCTTATATGACCATTACAATCATGCTACTCGTCCCAGATGCTTTTACTGTAATGCTATCTCTACCATGAGGTCAGCAACAATGCTACAGGTGTGTATAGGTTTGGACCACGTGTCTAGCCATCATAAGGCTGCGTTTGTTCTCCACACTCACATTCCAGGCTCTTGTGTCTGTTTAAGTCCATGAACAGACGATGCGTCATTATTACTGCTAACTGACAGATGACCCGCACTGATACAGTGAAAGATAAACCTTCTCATTCAAGTGACCTTTACGTGAAATACATTTGGGACGACGCATCACTTTGTGCTCTTCCCAAACCGTTTTGGAAAGTTTTTTAAAAAAACATTCCTATCTGCTGTGAAACTTTGCTAACAGGCAGTCCGTTGTTTGAGCTGCCAAACAATAAAACTACACAAGGCTTGGTTTAATAGTTTTACATGGTCGACATGTAAGCTTGCTGTCACAGGTCAGGTATGTTTGCTACTTTTGCAGCAGCTCCCCTCTGATGTTTCTCACCGCTTCATTAGACATTTTGTTTATTTCCAAGTTTTTTAATTGAAGCAAGCTTATATTGGAATGTGACTGACTTCACATCTGTACCCTTTAAGCATGTAGCTACTGATAATGTACAGTATTCTCAGCTAAACTAATAGTCCCTAAAATAAATAAATAAATACATACATACATACATACATACATACATACATACATACATACATAATGCCTGTTATGTATGTATGTATAACAAACTTCCATGTACAGTAATTGGCTCTAAGCGCATCACATTATTACATTAACGGGTGTTTATTACTTCATAAAGAATGTAAACTGCTGATGACATGCTATCTATTAATGTAATAACTCAAGTTGCTTCATTATTTCTTTTTCCTATGAGTTGTTACTTTATCAGACATTATTATTACATCATCAGTTAAAAAATGTGTTACACCTGTTGTGATTTAAGTCACTTGTGGACTTTTCGTGTTTTATTTAATCCTCTGGACAACATCAATTTTTTTTATTTATTTATTTATTTTTTGTTAATGTTGTTTTTTTTTTTTTTTTTTTTTTGGAGGGATTTCTTTCTTTCCAATTTGCTTAAAATTTGTTTGAAAAATTTTCCCCTTCTCCAAATGTGATTTTCCAGCTACTTTGGGTAATTTTGTGGCAACTTTATGGTAATTTTGTGGTCATCTTTTATCTATCATTTTTTGCATTAGTAGACATTTTATCATATTTATTATACACTACTCACAAAAAGTTAGGGATATTTGGCTTTTGGGTGAAATTTATGGAAAATATAAAAAGTTCACGCTACAGTGATATTATATCATGAAAGTAGGGCATTTAAGTAGAAGCATACACTGGTGATATCCTCATCTCAAACAATTTCTTGAAACAAAAGCCAACAACAGTGGTGGGTATACCACAACAAAAAATGTCAGTGTCAATAACTTGTCATGTGCCTTTGAGCAACAATTACAGCTTGACAACGACGTCTCATGCTGTTCACAAGTCGACTTATTGTCTGCTGAGGCATGGCATCCCACTCTTCTTGAAGGGCGGCCCTCAGGACATTGAGGTTCTGGAGTACAGAGCTCCGAGCCTCTACACGGCGACTCAGCTGATCCCATAGGTTTTCTATGGGATTCAGGTCTGGAGAAAGTGCAGGCCACTCCATTTGAGGTACCCCAGTCTCCAGCAGCCGTTCCCTAATGATACGACCTTGATGAGCTGGAGCATCAAACACCTGATGTGAATTTTGCCGTTAAACTCCTTGTTAGAGAACAGCAACTTGTGCAAAAAGTACTGAAACATTGAACAGTTGGACATGTGCATTCAAAAGTTTACAGAAGATCACATTAAGTTCACCTGTAAAGGTTATAATGCATTTTAGGTTCATCCTGAAATTTCACCCGAAAGCCGAATATCCCTAACTTTTTGTGAGTAGTGTATATTTATTACTACTTTGTTACATTACAAAAAAACAAAGGAATAAAGGCACCAAAAAGTGCTTCTCTAAACATTGTGATACTTGTCTTCATGCGTGATCAAACATGTTCAGTATTCCTCTCTGTCTGGATTTCAGTATTTCAACATGAAAGACAGATTCTAACCCTCTGAGCCATGAGAAATGAAATTAAATGAGGGAGCAGTAAACAGCCCATCTCTCAGCAGCTCAGCACCACAGAGAGTCCGCTCCCCATCTTTTCCTGAATGCCTTCGAAGAGAAGAAAAAGATAGAGGTCCAGAGGAGGGAGAGCTTGGTGCAAATGGGAAATCGATTGGGAGTACTCTGAGGTGCCCTCTATTTGCCCTGCCAAACACATCACACTGCCTTGCACTATGTAGTACAGATAGAGGAGGGTGTGTCAACCCCTCTAACAGCACAGTGGAGTGATGCAGAAATATGCATGTGCTTCGTCTTCCACAGAGGCAAACTGAGGAGGAGTACGTTTTTGCACGTGATGTGGTGAAACCAGACATAATACCTTGTTTACAGGTAGGATTAGAGTTCTGTTGAACAGACGCTAAAAGATTAGAAGTCACAGGTTTTTCTGTGACCCACATTTTCAAACATCATCCATATAAGCTAGTCTCAGTACATTTTCATAATGTACATACTTTTTTTTTTTTTTTTTAATCTCACGTGGATACCTACTATTTTGCAAACCCACATGAACTTTCATGCATTTTGTTCCTGAAACACTGGAATTGCCACTCACATAAATACCAACTTTTGCTTTAGAGTGTTTATACCTAGGTATACTTTCGACATATGGTCAGTTTCTTATTTCTTTCCATTTTGGAAGGTTAATGCGCATATTTGTACATTATGCACACAATGCACATACTTTTTTATAACTAAAATTAATGCACAAGCAGGATTAATGGATATATTAATACATAGTGCACATATTTTTTTATTTTTTATTTTTTTTTTTTTTTTGAAATTTCTAATGCACATGTTTCTTACGTCTTTTTCTATTTCTTATTATTTCACTTATGCTTATGATATGCAGTGCTCTTCTCTTGAGATTTTGAACAACTGAGATCTGTCACTGACCCAATTTCCCCTCTGGCATCAGTAAACTATTTCTGATTCTGATTCTCACTTCACTTCACACAACATTTGCTGACGTCATGGCAACATCTATTAAATATCCCATTCTTGTGGTAATATTTGGAGTACATTGTGCTATTGTTTGCATTGAATTAGTCAGCAGATTTGTCAGTTGAGACAGCTCTTTTGTATAATGGTGTTTTTGTTCCAATGGGTTGCATGGAATACCCTGTAATGAACCTGTAGCTTCACAGTGAGGCTTTTGAAGGCGAAGTGGTGTGAAGCTCTGACCCACTCCTCCATGGAAGGCTGCTATCGTGTGCCTTTCTGAAGGTCATAACTGTTCCAATGATGAGTCATCCAACTTTGTTTTTTAAGGAGCGCATAAGCGTAAGGTCTTATCAAAGGTTTCAGTGGAACTGTGATATGTTAATATGTAATCAGCCTCCCCTGTGTGTCCACAAAGATGAGCTTGCTGCTTTCCTGGCTGTTTCCTGTCTGACAAAAGAAAAGCGTAAGCTGACCTATCAATAGGACAATGGTTTCACCTGGACTAAAAATAACCTGGCCTTGCCTTGGTGTCATTTCATTTTTTCCACCTCTGGTTCAGAGTTATGAATGGTTAATTGTTCTGGCAAAGATTGGGGAAGAATGTGTTCTCAGACAGTATCATCACTCACCTCTGACCCAAAAGCAGCTCCATTTAAGGGCCGTCCAGCTGAATGTAGCCTATTTTCTCACAGAAGAAAGTAAATTCCACATCGTGCAATTCTATTTTTAATACTTGTGTGGTGTTCTGCAATGTGATGGCAATGAGAATGTTTTTATTCCTTTTGCAAATATTCCCATCCTAATATATTACACATGGCCTTAGAATATGGTGCATTATGAAACACAGAAACAGTGTTTACACACTGGCATTACTCTTGCTGCAGTAAAGTAACATTATGCAACATTGATTACCACTCTGGAGGATGGATGGAGACACTCCCATGAGCAGCCCAAGAACTGAAAATCAAATTTGTTGAATATATGCTGCTGCCTGATGGACTGCATAGAGTGTATATATGAGGCCTGCATTGAATGAAATGCATGAACTGAGGAACTGAGCAGATTTAGTGTGTGTGTGTGTGTGTGTGTGTGTGTGTGTGTGTGTGTGTGTGTGTGTGTGTGTGTGTGTGTGTGTGTGTGTGTGTATGGAGGGGGGCTACTATAAGGAGCACAAAAAGAAAAGACACTGCCTGTCCTCCTGGGTGCCTCTCTAAACTGGTCATGAGACTTTCATTTGACATATTTTTTCCATGCAGCTTGCCATTTGTGGTCTTTTTTATTAAATATGTGTCATCACCATATATTATTTTAGTAGAAGTCTGGGTTTTTTGGTGCCTTTACATCCTGTATTTCTAAGATGTCCATACTTGCATACTTGAGTTTTCTGAGAAGCTGTGTCTATATGCTGCAGTACCACTGTAAACACGGCACTGCCTTTAAAACGTACACTCAAATTTGATTTTCAGCATTGTGTAACCTCATATTTATAAAAACACCTGTGTGATAAATGGTTTCCAGATACAAATTTGAAACCTTAAATTGCATCGATTCATGAATGTTCAATGTCAAATCAGTGACATGATTCTGCATGTGGAGCAGTTTCTAAAGTTGGGTCAAGGAAGTCTTATGGGCATTCTGATTTTTCTGAGCTGGACCACATGGATGTACGCAAATTTAAATCTGACCCACAAGTTGGAAATATATGACTTACAACTTTGAATGGAACTTGACTGTGAAGGCTCAACTTCAGTATTTTACAGACAGGTGCATAGGAAGAAATGTCCAAATAAGCAAGAGATGAGAGGATGTCTTAATACTTGCAATAGAACGTATTTAGACAAAATGTTTCAGTCCTTCGACCTTCATCTCTGAGGACCTTCTGATGATGGCAAACCTAGCACCAACCTGGCACAAGTAAGGTCCTGAAGATCTTCAAGACCTTCAGAACATTTAAGGACATTCACCTGAACGCCCTTAGACCTCCAGGTGAACGTTTCGGTCCATAGATTTTCATCTAAAAATGTCATGCACTATGCAAGGTATCTGAATGACGCAGAGGATCATGCACTGACACATTTCACCTCTTCACCATCTTTGGCATTTCTGGTCAAATCTGCCAAATTAGTCACAGGAAATAAATGCCTAAACGATGTGCCAACAGCTGTACTATAGTCCTATTGCCTATTTATAGAGTAGAGACGTAGGCGTAACAAATCAAACAGTACGGGCATTGTGTGAATTTTATACACCGTGACAAGGTTTGACTATCCAGCATATTTATAGTTATCCTTTTAAGGGTTCACTGGTACAGGTTTCCTCTGTTTGTTCACTGTTTCTAAGTTTAAGATGAGGGTGTTCCATACAAATTCACAATGCTGACTGGGAAAAAATATTCTTTTAATAGGAAATTTATATGGGATGGGATGTTAAAGTCAATGACATTGAGTCTGCCTTGTGGAAAAACACTAGAAAGAGGGGAAATGCTCAGAACATAGCAACCAGTCTATATGGCTACCATATCTATAGTGCATTGTACTGAATGCAGTGTGCCGGCACACCCAAAGAATTATGACATGCTCATTATGCTTTATGATCATTATTGTTAAATTATAATGACTCATAGTTCCAACTGCATTTTCTATGACTAGTTATTTATCAGAGGTTATCTGGCTGAGATTAAAAGGCTTTCTGACAACCCATGATAGATAACTCATAGATATTCTTAAGACGCTTCTATTTATGATTTTTACAGGCTACTTTATATATGTGAAATATTTTCATTGCTACTTAAACCATTTATGATCTTCCTTATGAGCACTCATATAATACACTATAAGAATGGTATGGTGGTCATAGTTCCTTCTTGCTAGACTTTGTGATTCCTGACTGATTGATTTTCTGCTGTCATTCATTTTGATGAATCAGTGCAAAAGCATGCAGACATTTCAAACCGGTTGTGGTCCATTGATCCTCTTTGGTATTCAGGGAGAAGAGCATTATTTATGTAAACATAAGGAAAGTATGAGAACCACCACTAATGTGCTTGATTTTAAAGTCAGCTTGACTGACACAGATATGTATCTGTCTGTTATTGGCTCTATGTGTGCTGATGAAATATGGCTCAGTTATATCTGTTTGTTGGAGAGAGCTCATTTGTATGCTAATAAAATATGTTTAAATTCATTTGTTCAATTAATTTTAATTCAGTGTGAATCCGTTTCATAAATGAAATGACTTCTTTTAATTTGTAAGACTTAACACATCTGGGTCAAGATTTGTAATACAACTGAAATGTATTCATCTTAATAGACTAAAGTATGTTGGTGGTTTTTGTTTTAATTTTGTAATGTGATGTGACTTTGTCTTTTATGTGCTGTCAAACAGGAACCTGCTGCAAAAAAGTTTTCAACTGAGTCAGGCCAGTTTTAATTTGAAGCTCTGTAATATTACTTTTAATTTCTTTTCTGTGTAAAGAAAAATGAAATGAAAATCACATAGTTGACATGAAGCCATCATCTCTTCCCCTGGAACCTGCATCCCAGTACTTTATCAACAGGCAGCCAGGGAGACAATTTTAAGGGAATATAGTATATATTGAAAACCCTAACTCCACCTTCGGTCACGACCAGTGACCCAGCACAAAAACACTTTGGGATTAAGACATAAAAGGTGGCTATAATTAGATAACAGGGTGGGAAAAGCCTGTCTGGAGCAGTATGACTAGACTGGGTCCACCTAAAGGTCACTGGAAAGCTTGCTTTTGTATGGCTTTCCCCTTGGTACTCAACAAGTATTTGCATAGAAAGCTGTTCAGTGGAGCTCTCTGCAGAAAAACAACTTCAGACTGGGAATGGTTGTGGCTGCTTTTCTCACAGCAGGCAGTGCTGTGCTGTGTTTACTTCCTAATGCCAGGCAAACAAAGGCCACATAAATTTGATCACAGTTAGATGAATTGAACAGCTCCGCTATCAGGTCTGGCATCAGTGCCCACTTCTTGGATTACTGCAAACACATGCTGAGGGAAAGGTCAAAAACAAAAAACAAACAAACAAACAAAAAAAAAAAAAAAGTGATGGGATGATTGTGATAATGATGGGGAGCTCAGTTTGTTTCCACAGATGTATCCATTGTCTTAATATTGAAGCTGTGTCTAAGCTGGGTGACAGGACCTTTTGTCCAGTAGATGGCAGAGTGTGGATCTAATGTCTGCAAAAACATGCTATTGTACTCATGTAGTTCAGCAAATGACCAGAAGAGTTCACAGTATCCAAACTTTTGATGGCAGTACCTTATGGCAGAAAGAAAGAGGAAAAAAAAAAAAAAAAAAAAAAAAAAAAAAAATACTGATGTGTGCTTTGCTTATTTCATCATCGAGTGTTTTTAAATTTGTACCACTTCTATTTCATGCAAACCAGACAATTAACTAACATTTACCTAACAATATATTTATCAAAGGCATAAATTACACAATGAGAATTTACTTCTCTAATTCACCTGACAATATAGTATTACTAATAGTATTATATATATATATAACTTTAGCATACATGCTTACCTTTAATAAAAAAAAGAAAAAAAAAACTTGTTATCCTGTTTCTATTGTTCCATTGTTTTATCCTCATTTCATCTACTGGTTTATCTTGTCCTCTTGTTTTTATTTGATGTATTAAGTGTTTCATTATATTTTATGGGCATTAAGTGTGCTTTTCTGAAATAAACACACATTTACGAAATTATATATTAAAGATGATTCTTTATTTGAACAGTAACAACAACACTTAATACAATACTTACTACTATTGCTGCTACTACTACGGGGGCCACTACCACTACTAAAAACAGGAATAATAAAAGTGATATGAATAATACAAGAATTACATGACGTGTGTATTTTTTTTTTTTTTTTTTTCCGAGTGAGGAGCCCTGTAAAGGTGAGGGCGTGTACCTGGCGACTGACAATCTGTGTCAAGTTGGCCAGCAATAGCTAAAACCGGAAGATTTCTTATTTTGTTTAGAAAATAAAAGGTTTTATTTTTTACGTGAAATGTGTCACTTTTAAAAATTGTCACACACAATCCTCACTGTAACCTGAAAAGTACTCACACAAATCATTATACTGTGTACTGAGTACTACGAAAGCTAAAGGAAAGGGGTGTGATATCAATAACATTGAATTGTTATGCACTTTGAAAAACAGTAGCGGGACGTTACGTTGATTTTTGTCTGTAACTTGATATTAGCCTGCAACAGGCAGGTGATGAAGACGAGCCGCTCGCCAGTACGCATGCGCAACAGCATTTAATCTTCCTAAAGCGGAGTTAATGTCCAACACCTTTAGAAAGCAAAACGTCGAGAAACAAGTTTTAAGTACGATTATTAGCATATTCACTTAACGTTAAGCGCAAACCCAAAGCGACACGGCTGTAACGCTGCAACATTTTCTTCCCTGCTTGTAAAAGTTATTTTTCTGACTTCACATCGGGCAAAAAGGTGGTTAGCAAAGCTAGTTCCGCCTTGCCGTGTGTGTGTGCGTGTGTGTGTGTGTGTGTGATGGACAGCAGAGACAAGTGAAGTGTCAGAAGTAACCAGGAGTCACTTGGATAAAGTCAGACACATCTCTTGCCTTCACAGCTCTCTACATAAATTAACCAACCGAAAGAAAAGTGAGTAGCACGTCCTTTTGTTTACTCTGAATGTGAGCTAATGTAGCAGCGATAGCTAACGTTACATGGACAGAAATAGCCACCTGTTGCTGGCTCTGCTACAGCTAGTAACGTTAGCAGCCAAGGATTAGCAGTATGCCAGTAACTTCGTGAATATCTAGTAGTGCTTACTATCTTTAGCTCGGACAGCTCTTTTTCGGTTTTACAAACAAGAAATGTAGAAATGTAGAGATGGAGTCGCACGGACAGTGTCAAGGCTATGTCATGTCTGTATTAAGTTAATTTACTTTACCCCCCAGTCAGTTTCTTTTAGCCACTACCTGTACCTGCCTAGCTTGTTTCTAATTTTAGGAAGGCTGGTACAGGGAGGACAAACGTGGTTTATTGTTGCCACTTAGATAACTTTAACTGGTTTGTTCAATAAATGAGGCTCGGAAGATGGACTGGTCATTCTTCTGTTGATTGTACTTGTAGTGGGTGGTCATTTGTCGTTCACAGGACACTGTACCTCTGCTAAAAAGGTTCAACTTGGTGTTGTTTCTGCACATTGTTTTTCCTGCTCCATGAGCCTGAGAATTCACCGTCAGTGTTGCTTTGAAGCCTCTCTTTAGTATAGTATAAGTTTAGTATAGCTGCTGTTGTGTTACTATTTAGACACTGCAGATTTAAGTTATTTGTCTTATTGTGTCCCAGCTAGAGCAGCTAATAGCCTTTCTCTCCGGCATTCCAATGCATTCCATCTACAGGCCATTCTGCATGTTCAAACAAGCACCTGTTGCTTTTAGTGCTGACTGGAAGTAGAAATACGCCCTATAGGACAACACAGACTCTTTAAATGAGTGTATCAGCCAGATGAGGGCAGACAAAGAGGATCTGTATTTGTTCTAGGTGGGTAGTACTGTAAAACAGGTTGGTCATTTTACTGTGCTTTATTTACAAGTTGTCCTTGATCTAGTAAGGATTACACAGCTCTTTATTTATCCTCTTGGTGATCAATAAAGTATTTCTGATTCTGATTAACACACGCAACCAGTGTTGTTGTGGCAAATTTTAAGATTAATGAGATATTTAATTGTTTTAATTGTCTTAATGTTTTTACTATGTTTATTGCTTTTATTTTTCCTATTGCTGCTGGTGTCGATGAGAGGCAAGACCTAAGATTTTTGCTCTCTTATATGTAATATAATTAAGATGCAATAAAAGTGAATCTGAATCTGATCTGAATCTGAATATGATGGAGATGGGGAATGTGGAGTGAGAGATTGACAGCTTGAAACTGTAGGCGTGTTTACTAGCGCAGCTTCTGTGACAGATAACAAGCCCTGGTTGGCAGGTCATAGTCAGTTTTAAAAATTGAATCTGCTGGTGAATTTTTTGGGGGAAAAAATCAGGGTTGCTGGTGGATAAGAATCCATTTTGCAGGGTGTACAGACAAATTTGTGTAGTGTTTGGATGTTGTCGGGCCGTGTGGGATTTTTAATCAGTAGAGGCTTCTGTTAATGTGCCATTATCAGCTGGCTGTTGACAGTGGCTCATTGAGATCCATGCTGCTTGTTCCCAAACAAACTCCAACTTGGGTCTTTGTTTAGAGATTGCCAAGCCTGCAGAATGAACTCAGCACAATGGCTGATTGTGCTCCTTTCAATCCTGCTGTACTCTTCTCCTGTAGCTCATGTGTTGGAAGCTCTTAATGAGCTGTTTTGGGGGGTGAGCAGGCAGAATTGGGTGTCTGTGTGCAAAATGTATGAACTACCAGTGCAATGCAAATACAACACAGTTAACTCTAAAGCTTGTTTTATCATATGAACCATGTCACTTGGGAATGAAGTGTCTCTGGCCTTCTGCACACTACAATAACAGCAAGATTTGTTATTCCAAAAGGAAAACATTTAAAAGAATCAAATGGCTTGGTTACACATGTACATGAATAATCACTGTGACTCACATGCAAATCCAAAGCCACTGGGGAGCTGATGTACTCTTAGTAAGTGTAACCTGTTTTTTCTTCATTGTAATGACCACGAGCAAACTTGGCAGGAAGCTTAGCCAATTAGCTTGATACCATTTGACAGTGGTGCTTTGCAGACTTTTCTGTGGCCAGTGTCTGCTTTGATTTCTGTGAGTGATTGACACTCTAGAAATAAATCGGATTGCTACCAACACTTTGAATTCAAAGGATTTGTTTGATGGCAACTTTTTTTGGACTCTGATGAACAAATAGCCTACACTTGATTTTAGAGAACCTGCCCAAAGAGATTAGGATATAAAAAAAAGAAAAGTAATGGTGTCAGACCATGAAACTGTCAGCTCAATTAATAGAGTAGTTATGCTTTGACACGAGTGCATCACAACAAGAAGAACTAAAAGGATTTGAGACCATGTTCACGTATTGTATATATGAATATGGTTGCATACATTGTGGAATTTGGCTGCAGTGAGCTTTCAGTAAATAGAAAAAAAAAAGAAAAAAGAAACAGTTTACGCTTTTGATATGTAATAGCCTACCTTATCTACCCATGGTTGCCACTTTGGCTGATCAGCCATTAGCCTTCAGTGGGAGAAGCATCACATCCATGGATGGATGGAGAAATTAATTGCCAGTTGCATTAAAGACCCAGTATATCACATCAATGCAGTAGGAGTGCATAATACCGTTGAATTTATTCAAGATATACTGTGCATAGTTTTTTAATGTATTCACTCTTCTTATTCTTATTCTTGTTTATTTTAGGGTCTGAAACAAGCCTAGTATTTTTGGGGCTGTTTTTGTTTTATTTTACTTATTTCTTTCTATGGATTTTTCGGCGTTAGTCAAAGACATTTTTTGTTGGTTTCCAAATATTTTTTCAGTGAAATGGAAAAAAAGGTGATTTGTGATTGTGGAGTAATGGAATACTTGATGTAAGATGTGATAGATTATTAGAAAATGAAAATAATTTAATCTTGCAACACAACTGGGTGAGGTAATAACACACATACCTTTATTTACACACACACACACACACACACACACACACACACATATGTAAAGGTGTGCACCCACAATATACTGAAATACCTTAACAAACCTGAAAATCCGGCTGCTGTTCAGCCTACAATTCTTTAAGCCGTGCCCTAGTTGTCTTACACTGAGAGAGACCATGTGTGCTTGATAGACAAAGACAAACATGTAGCCTAAGCAGTGACATGGAACCGGACACAGTCTGAGCTAACACAGAGCACAGGCTGACACTGCTTTAGCCTTTGAATTTTCAATAAAAAGGTGACAGGACTAGGTGTGTTCTTGTGTGTGTGTGTGTGTGTGTGTGTGTGTGTGTGTGTGTGTGTGTGTGTTTGTGTATACATGCTCACGTGATGCCCTTGGGGCTTTAGCATTGCATTGTGGGGACTCGGACTCCTGGCTTAGCTGCTTTGGTTTACTTGCTTGTATGTATGCACACAAAGCGGTGCACATTAACTCACCTCTCTGTTTGCTTTCCTGCTGGCTCCCAGTAGTGAGGTTGTTGCTCTTCAGAGCTGAGAGTGGAGGCAACCTGGACCTGCAGCTGCGCATGGACATTTGAGAACAGAATAGAGTTGCAGCCGTGCTGAACTTGTCTAGTGAATTATTTGTGAGTTCAGCTGCGTATCAACTTCTTTCCGTTGATGGACAGGTTGAGCATGTTAAAAAACGCAGGTATGTAGTTAAATCCAACCTTTTTAATTCAAAGTTAATTTTGATTAATCTAAAATTAGCAGATTTCCTGTGTATTTCAGTACATTGATTTTGATATTCAGTCAAAATAAAATAAGATAGTCGTCAACAAACAGCACAACAACCACAGTGATTTTAAGTGTTTGGTATGCACTTACTTTAGTTTCATCAGATTTTTATGCCTGCCCTGTTTGGATGGCAGAGGTGTATTGGCGGTGTACTGTACAGACATGTAGTGCTGCCTGCAGCTGTTGCGCATGTGGTGTTTGTACATTATAACCCAAGACTTGACAGACCAGTTGGACTGAACCAAAGCTGACCAGGCAGTGTGTTTGTGCTGCACTTACACAGAAACCTGAAACTTAATGGTCAGGGTAGTCAGAGGTAATGTCACTAGTATAGTTTGGGTTGTGGCTGAAATTTTAATGGTTAGGCAACTTGGTGGAGTTCATATCAATACCCTTGACTCTTTTCCACCTGTTGTGACTTTGTTCTAATACAAGAGACCATGACATAATTCGTTCTCTGGTGACTTTTCAATGGCCCTCAGGAAAGGGTTTTTTTTAGGTAGGAAACATAGCTCCTAGAAGGAAGTTGACTGTGTAACCTTGTTTGCTTATATGTTTTACAGTCCTGTCATCACTTTGCTATAGAGCTGTCCTGCTGGAACCAATAATTGGACAGCCAAACTGTTAAGACAGCGTTGCTCTGGGAAACGATTTACTGGAGCTCAATGACCATCAGTAGATGTAAGTTGGTTGATCAGTTAAAGGACCATGCCAGTGATTTTGAATGTTTGGCTCGTCACATTTTACATCACTATAAGCCATTTTGCAAATCATGCAGGGTACAAAAGGTTACACAACATATAATCAAAATATTTCAGTTTTCAAATTTTATTTTTGGATGGAACACCCACCTTATAATATTGTGCTTCTGTGGATATCAAAGTCATCACCATTCATAAACCACGGAACTCGCAATCACTATTTTCTGGCAGAGACCTTTTCACTCAACCAAATTACAAGTCATCAAAACACAAGAGTGCTGCTGCTTTTAGGAAAACTAATGTGGACGACTTTATTACAGGAATTTATGATGTCTCTCAAAGTTCATTTTCACAATGTAGTCGAATGAATGGAAACCAGTGGTTGGATAAAAAATAGGAAAGATGCTATTTGAGTTCTAAAATGTGACTGCTTGGCTTGGGAAAAGATTAGCAGAAACATGAAGTTTATAAATTTTGTTGATATTAGTCTAAACTTGCAAAATCACTGGTAGGATCCTTTTAAGTAGTTTTGTTGCCATAATATTAATAGTCTGCTTTTATCAGGAATGTGTTTAAAAGACTGATTTAGAGAGAACATGCATGCTCCATTAGATTTTGTGGATACCATGCTATGGTGGCTTAGTCTAGTTGATAAGAATGCCAAATACTTAACTGCCAGGTTGCATTCTGCCTGTTATTGTACAGTGTACACATTGTACAAGCTATTCAGTCACCCAGGCAGGTTTTCGCCAGTTTATTTTTACAAAAGGACTTTTGACATTCCAAAGTGCAGCTTGATACAGGCATAAGGAACCTCCCCTAGTGCGTAATATGACCCCACCTACTGAATATGACCAATTACAAAGTTACAGTATCGTTTGAAAATTTAAGCTCATATATAGCAACCACACAGGATTTATGTATTTATGCTTATCAGTGTCAGCCACTCATACTGCCCAGCTTAGAGAACAGCCATACTTCTTACTTCACTGAGCTACTGTATCTTACCCTGCACTATTTCATGCAGAAATAGCATTTGATAGTTGTATTACTGCTGGAAACCTATGAACATACTCATAACTAAGGGACTTTAGTTCTTTGGATTACATTGGTGTCAAACTTCTTTAGAGGAAACAGTTTAAAGAAAAAAAAAATCAAGAGTTGATAAATCATCTGATGTGTTGTAAATGTCACCCAGCATGCTTATGTTTACCAACTCAGTCGGTTTGTGTTTATACCAAAGGATACAGAAGTGCTGAAAGAGGCAAAATATCTAACAAAGATAAGTCCAGTTTTATCTGGACAACACGCTCATTCACTGCTGTTAAGGAGAGAGTTTGAAGTTCAAGCCTCAGTTTGACTCATTGTTTCCTGTGGTGTGCAAGTGTCTGTACACAACACCAGAAATTAATTGAGGTGAAAAGGCTGAATGTACAGGGTCTCAGTTAGTAGGGAGGGACACAATTCTCTTTTGCAGCCCCGGTTTATGATTCAGTCTGGTAAGACTGATGTATTTTTAAATGAAAATCAGGCATAGTGCAGCTTTAACCTTGAAACTCAAATGGGTTGTGCTTCAACTGCTGTCCCGTTGTCCAGACTAAAGGAAACTAATGCATTTTATTTGCAAAGCAATTATCTACTATAGAAAGGCACTGAAAATGCAGACAGTATACATGGGTGTATTACCTGGGTCTGTTATATATCAGCCTGGTGTATTTCCCCTCAGTTGTCTTAATTGGTTGATAGCTTCTTAATTGTGACAATTGTTTGCTTGGCTCCATAAAATAAATTCTGAATTGGAATAGCTTTTTTGCCCTTTGGCTAAATAGGACCCACAGTTGGTTTACAGGCTAATTAATGCACCATTATGTTGTAGCTGACACAGCCAAGTCTTTCTCCAGTTCCAGGCTGCTCCCTGTTAATTACTGAATGGATCCAATCTATTGAGTAGCCTAGAAAGATGTTGATTTACTAACAATGCAAGATGCTAGTTCTCAGTGGTATTTCCCATTGGCAACTTTTCTGAATGCTTGTGCCTCATCAGATGCTCTGGAAATCCATACCTAACCCTAACCCCCACCACACACACACACACACACACACACACACACACACACACACACACACACACACACACCTATTGTAAATAGTGTTCCTCTGGAAAACCATTATAGTGAGAAAAGGTTAGAAAACTATCAACAGTCAGGATGTCAGTGAAAGAGTTTATTTAGGCTGTGAATTTGATGGTTTTCAGAACATTAAAGGGAAGTGAATGGCAATAATGAAGTCACAAATTAGAATATCTCACATTGATAGAGTCTTGTAATAACACAGTCCTGCACCAAGAAAGTAACTGCATTACATTTTTTGTGTTATTGAATTCCATTGAAATTAATTTCTTTTGTTCATTTTATTCAGGAGCCTCTGACTGCTGTGTTTTGGACACTGTGATGGAAAACCCTGGTAAGAAAATTGCCCCTTTCTTGTAGATCAGAACGTTTTAGACTTCACTCTTGCTTATTTGGCACACTTAACCAACTCTTGATGATGCTGTTGTAATCACCCCAGCAGACTCATTTCTCAGGCAAAATGAATCTCGTTTACCCTTCTCATTGTATTACAGGTAAACAGGCCTTTGTCTAATAACATTTTCACATAGGCTAGTTGTTAACATTTGCTTTACCCTGCCGGGTTTTTTATAATTGAGCCTTGCCACATAGGACAGCACTGAGCACCAAAATGAATGCTGTTCCCGCAGTAATCCTTCTGTTGCAAAATGCTGAGTATACACAGGAAGTGATATGTTTTATATTGCTATTTTGGTTTGAATATATAGAAGAAGAACCAGGCAGTTAGTATGAGCAGTGATAGCTACTATATGGCTGAACAGTCAAAGAAAAGAGCAGCATCTACAGAAACTCAGACTTCTTCAACAGGAAAATCAAAAGGAATAGTAAGAATGAAGGAATAGGAAATTATTGAAAACTGCTGTATTACCCAGGACTGAAACTACACCATCACTTGTTTTGCTTCAAAATGTTTATGATGGTTGTAGTAAGCCTGATATGACTGATCAGGCTTAGTGTCATGAAGACCGAAAGTGGTGAGTCAACACAGCGCTAACAAATTATGGAGTCCATTAAGGGGTTGGTCTTGTGACGCATTGTGATGTTGACACAGCAGCAATCTGATTGGCCTTCACCCAGAAGACACACCTGTAGGTTAGCAGAGCTGCTAGTTTCTGCCACTGCCATGCACAGCCTTGTGTCCCATTTCACTACAAACCTCGATAGCTGAAGGCCCTGTACGTATTAGGTGTACACTCACGTGGCCCAGAGGATCTGTTTTCTTGAACTGTTGAAAAGGGGATCAGCGAATTTGTCTTTTAGTGACATCCGTCAAAAATATCTGGAATGGCTTTACAGTCCGAATGTATATGTGAGTAAGCTTTTTTCCCTTTGTTGTTGGATGTTATTGTAGACTTTGAAAACAATTGGTGTTCACTACCGGCAACTTATGAGACAGGCAAAGTAGCCATTGTAGATGCTTTAATTGTGAAATAAATGTGATTGAGACACTGTTGAAAGCAACTTGAAGTCAGAGTTTTGATCTCAGGTGAAATTTTAGGAGGGGACAGGCCATTGCAGAATGAAACTGGTCCATGACCACAATCTAGGGAACAGGGCCATGGCTAGAACAGATTAGGGAAGCTTGATCTTCTCA
This sequence comes from Myripristis murdjan, assembly GCF_902150065.1. Lineage (NCBI taxonomy): Eukaryota > Metazoa > Chordata > Actinopteri > Holocentriformes > Holocentridae > Myripristis > Myripristis murdjan. Next base: position 26,846,780 of record NC_043990.1, on the reverse strand, counting down.
TCTCTATCTTGCCCCATGGCCAAGCTCCATAAAAATAAACTGCACTTCCTCTTTGGCTTTATTCTTTTTAAGTGATGTGTTTCTAAAAGGGCTGGGTATTACCACTGATTTCCTGAATTGATTTGTCACATGGATTTGAGATTTGAATCAATTCAATTTCAGTTGGGTAAGAATTTTTCTGTTACAGTGCCCACTTGGATTGGAAAGAGATTCTTAGAGGGCTGATGCTGTAAATTGTCCAAGGAACCTTCTAACCTGGTGCATTATCAGTAATATTAATGTTTACATTGACCCCAAAACAGTTCCATTAATGTACTTTTTATTCAGTATGACCAACACACTACAGCAATCAACACAATATAGTGCAACTCTACATATTCAGAGCAAAACATTAAATGATCGATTCAAAATTTAAATGAATAGATAATCAGATGGTTATGATGAAGACTAATTCAAATCGATTTTTAATCAATTGAACCTAGCCCTAGTTTCTAACACCAAGGCATGGCTGCTGAGTCAGCTGAAGGCTTTAGGTCTAGCTGTGTTTTAGTCTCAATGGACCAAGTCATCCAACATGTTACTTTTCATTGTATTTGTACTCCTGTATCTGGAGGCTGTCATGACGACATAGTGTGGTAGTATTTTTGTGAGTCATCAAGGAAGCTATTTTGGTTCAACTGAGCTTTCATGTTTTTACCAGTTAAGAAATAGCATTGACGCCTGATAAAAAATGTGTTACTCTCCATCTGCTGCTGCTTATTAGAAATAGTTAAACTGACTACATGGTGGAGCAGCGCCACAATGATTCAACATGGATACGATATCACAGATGGCTGTCATTCCAGTTAATTTATCAATGTTTCTCAGGATAGCAGTTCTAATTATTTTCCCTTTCCCAAAGGGCTGACCTCTAGCCTTGCATTCCACACATTCCTGCTTGTCATTTTAAGATTGTGATCCCATGCCATTGCTCTAATTGTACTCTAGAGGGAGCAACAGTGTCATAGCCTACAGTCTTCCTCATCAAAATGTAAGGAGTTTTTATCCTGTGAAGTGTGCTTTTTATGATTTCTTGAATGTCCTGACAGGACACCAATAATCTGGTTGCTCTCTGTTCACTAAAGCTTGGATGTTTTGACTTCCCTTATCTAAAGTTCACTTCCTGCCAAATAACATACATTCTGACCACTTTTCTTCCCTATCTAATGTAGATTACGAAGGGAAGACAAAGTAAAGAATTGTCCCTAGCTGTAGAAATGTTTGACCCTGTTGGCTGTTCTGCCGTTTAGATCTGGCCTAAACAAATCACTTAAATCTGACTGAGAAGATGTGTACATTACCTTTACTTGTTCTCTAAAGAAAGAAATGTAGTGGAAAATGATGCCTAAATAGTTTTTTCAAAAAAGGTCAAGGACATTTTTCCCCAGAGACTATCAGACAATTTAGCCCTTCTGGAAATTATACACTAAAGTTCAATTAAAAGAAAAGAATCCCTTGCTGGACAGAAGTCTTCTCATTCCACCGTGCTTTGTTCATACTGAGCTATTACACGGTGTTGTCTCATTCCCTAGATTCCTCTCTATAAACTAGCCTCTGTCTGATTGGCAGCACAAAATATGGCCCAAATCCTTTTCCTTATATCCTCCTTTATCTCCTTCACACCAGGAGGAGCTCCCTCCATAACTCCCACATACTGATAACATATAACAAAACCAAACAGTAGAGTGATGGAAATGTTCAGACACAGGCTGCCTGGCTGCCCTGTCTCGGTGCTGCACGGGGATTTATGTGAGATTAAACATTCAGTGAAATGTTCTGTTCTTTGTCAATTTGGTTGCTGACTGTTAATCCCAGATGAAATAAAGAAAGAAAGCACAGTGGGTCTCTTGATGAGCGCTGGTTTTATGTATGCTCAGGTGAAAGTACTGCACTCTGAAATACTGTTGTTGAAAGTTGTTAGAACTCTCTGGTATATGGACCTGCTGAATTTGCAAATGCAACTTAAACTGCAAAAAAACATTTACGCCCAAATCTATCTTAGATAGTTTTAATGTGCAACCCAGTATTGACGCTACCATTCCTTAGGCCTAAGTTTAACAACAAGCTCCCATGCTGATATCATTAGTTTACTCATGCGTGTACATAGTTTATATGGACAATCCCTTGAGAGTTATTGGACACCTCGGCGATGGCACTTCCTTTCCTCTGGCAGCGAGCGCCACCTTAGCCCAGCTTACCTTTCACATCTCCAGTTACCTCGCCCTGCGGAGAGCCCTCCCCTCGCCCTTCGGGGAGTAGCGTTGTGTCAGCCTGTGGAATGGTGCTAGAGGGGGGCCCACTGCATGGCAAATCCCTCAAGACTTGACGACCACACTGGCCAACCCTCAAAGCTTTCCCCCTGCGAACTTTGCCCCTGAAAAATCTGCCCTCAGGAATGACAGGCATCTCAGGCAGCAAGATTGCCTTATTGCCGTACCTTATTATGAAGTCAGAGTTCCAAGAAGGGAGGGACCTAACAACTGAGTGAGTGTGTTTGTGTTTTAGAGAGAGAGCAGGAGGGAGAGACCAAATCACACGGGCTGAAGGGAGGGGGAGGGCGAGACCATAGAGACAAGAGAGAGACTAAACGACGCAAGTGAGCAGGCAAGACAGTCTTGGGTTACAGGAGCTCTAAGGCTGGTTGGAGAGGAACGAGGTGGCTTTAGTTTTCCCTCCCTGCTGCGGGCCTCAGGAGAGGTAGGGCCCGGCAGGCCAGCGGGGACAGGAGCTGTAGCATGGGACACAGTGCCAGCACTGAGACAGTGGCCCAGCAACCAGCTCAACTCAACACTGGTGAGTCCGAGGCCAGAGGTTTAGCATCAGGTGGTTGCAATAAAGAAATATTGAGAGAACAAGTTGTTTTTAATTGAGGAAACAACCTGCCAGGCATGGCTTTGATAGTGGAGAGGAGGAGGAGTGTAACAGAGAGGCTTGTGGAAGGTGGCAGGCACAGGCAGGTGCTAAAGAATGCACGCAGATGGAATGTAGTGATTGTGAAATATACAAACAACACTAGCTCTTTCCTCTGTCTTTCCTGTGTCTTGACTCTTTTCCATTCTAATCAACGCTTTTATGAAAAATACGGTTTGGTGCTATAAGGCACCAGCTGACACCATTTCTTTGTGTAGATCTGCCTCTCGATTCTTACAGTATGACTTTTCAAGTCGTACTCTAGGCCTTCGTAGTACAGTTCACCCTGAAGCCATTAGTCTGTGGCAAGACTAATAGACAGAACAAACTTTCAAAACCTGTTTTTGCTGTCAAAAGGAGGAACCTCTCACAAGCTGTATTAACACAGCTAAAATTCCACTTTTGTGGTTAGGAAAAAGCACAGCCTGGTTATCACAGTCCAGTAGCTGTGTACCTTAGCCCAGACTCCACAAAAATCATGTGCCACATGACACTGTCCCCGTTTGCTGTGTAATGTCATGGACTTTGAGTTGCTGCTATTGTTTTGCTATGAACTTTGACCACTGCTTGTTTTACAGAAATCATACCTTGGAAGATTATATTTGTTTGCCCAATATTTGCTTTATATTTCACTGCAGATTTTAAGTGTGAACCGTGTTCTCCTCTGAATATGGTATGCAATATGATGAGCTTCTGTTCATGCCATGCTTTCTCCTTAGTGCAAAATGTGTTTTTACTTCTGGTGAGCCACTACATATAGTTGGTGTGCACATGTCATGGGATTAGTATGAGTCATAGGGACAGCTTGATCATAGAACTGACAGGTTCCGCTTTAGTACTATTAGCAATCCGTATTTTTAATAGTCTTTTTAATTTTGAATGGCTGAAAATTTGCAGTTGTCTTTAATGGATATAATGGCTGCCTTAATACTACTGTCTTAGGTTTTGTTGAAACAAGCTGTCCAGTGAAGAGTCATTGTTGAATGCAAACCTGTGGCCTGTGTATTGGTGTTCAGCCTGGGAGCTGTAAAGCTCTCTATTCTTTACCATATCACCTCATCTCTCTGGGGTCGGTGCCTTTTATTCTCTGGCTGATCTGTGAAACCAGCCGTCTCATCTGGTCATGCTCTATTGTAACACAAGGTCACCACACCACTCATTGTAGGCTGCTGTTGCAGTCAAGCACACCATCTCATTCATTTTCCCCTAGTTTACTGCCACCCACTCCTCCCAGTTTTGTAGCCGGTGGTGTCAGGGCTAAGTGTCAAGAATAGCAGTGAGGGTCACTGCACTTAACACGGAGTTCACTGCCCCCTACGTGGCTGCATTTCAATATGAGATCTCACACAGGCCCAACAGCCTTGTTTACCACATAGAGATGAGGATGTGTGAAGAGCAAGGCTCACTTTAAACCATCCATACCAACCAACTAACCATAGCTGAAGAAATGATGTCAGAGTACTGCTTAAGTTATGAAAGGAAGGTGAAAATAAAGAGGCAGTGGAGGTAGAAACGTGTGGGAGATGCAGGCATGGCAAGTGATGCAAGATGAGGCCAAAAGATGGTACGGCTGATTTCTCCCTTGGCAAGCACCAGGGCCGCCTCATTTCTACGGAACACTATCTGACAGAAGAGGGATTAATCTGCCTCTGTAAAACATCAGATAGTCTACTCCCTACAGTCACACAAGATCCACAGTTTATTAAGCCAGGTTTAGTATTATGAAATGTACAAAAGACTTGGAAAGATTATGTTCTTTTAGTACTATCTGTTACTGTTCCACAAACAGGTTACACCTGAGGGTTAAAGTGAACACTATTACAGCCTGGTACAACCACTGTGAGAAGCATGTCTTGTGGACAGTCTTGTCAAGGTCAAGGCTAAATGTAGTTGGTGTTGTGACTCAGAAAGCAACACTCAAGACATCACACTTCAGTGATAAAACATTGATTACTCCTCACTTTTGGTTGGTTTTTGCAGTTTTGCCCCTTTTTTCACTAACCCTTAACTGTGACAGATAGACAAAGAGGAGGTTCCTTGCTCAAGGGCACACTGCCTTTTTCCCCATGCATGCTAGTAGATATCAAAGCGCCCATGTGAAAATTAATCTGGAATAAAACTGTCACATTCATACCTAGGGGCTGACATTAACCGTAACTTAGTTTTGTTTCTCACTTTGACTGTCAAAGGGAGTGAATGAAAGAAAATTTTGGTTGGGGGGGGGGGGGGGGGGGGGGGGGGGGTAGTGTTCAAACAGTAATGCAGTCAAATGGTGTGAGGACCAATGACTGTAATTCTGCTCTGTCCAATGCCTAAAGCTGATGTATAACATTTTATGCAGTATTTTATTTTGTGCTTTATAACAAGTCATCTAGTGACATTTTTAAAAGGTCAGTACAGCTGATATTTTCTCTGCAACAGTAATAGCAAAGCAATAAACTCTTGCACATGGCCAGCCAAGCTGAAATATGGCTTTGAAGTGTAGGAGTGTGTTAGATGGGTTTCCTTTCCATACAGCCAGGGAAGTGCTGTCCCAACTACAATGATGCCTTTCTTGTTAAAATACCAGTCAACACTAGCATATTGCCCATGGATTATTTGAAGTAGATTATTTTACAAGTAGTCATTAGCATTTGGGAGTTCTATATCACAAATGTTCCATGATGATATTGCATGTTTGTTCCCCATTATTTTGTATGTTCCAACTAAAAGAGTGTGCCATGGACCGCCAAAATCCCTAGAAGTTTACCATGATAGTTTAGGCAAGAGCAAAGATTTTAAAATCATAGTAAGTACAAAGATGTGGTCTATGGAAGAGAGTTGGATGTCACTGAGCCACCAGACTGCCTGAAAATAAGACCGTTCTGTTTGCATCTCTGCTAACTTCATTAAAACTAGGGAGGTGAAATTGCCATTACTTGACTGGTGGTTTGAATTTAGAATGGAAATATTTCAGGTTTCAAAATTTCCCATTTAGACCCACTTGTGTCCCTTAACACCCATTTCATCTACAAATCAGAAGTTGTACATTTTCACAAGTGCAGAGAAGCAGAAGATAATTGTTTTTTTTGTTTTGTTTTGTTTGTTTGTTTTTTATTTTATTTGAAGGCTTTTCTCTTAGATAAGCAAAAATCCAGTGGCCTTTGTTATGTTTAGTTGTGATTTTGCCTATTCACTTTATAAGATGCAGGTAAGCTTAGTTTGTTAACTTTAATCAGGACGCAAAACTGAGAACGCAAATTGGGTTGAATATTCAGACATTAATGGTGGCACCTCAGCCACAAACAGCGCCAGTGGCACTATGAACATTTCATTAGGCTACTATAAAGTGTAGTGTGAGTTTTATGACAGTGCTTAAAGTTGAGTTGAGAACAGGAGTATTCTCATAACTATTTTTAGGGTAGATACACCCTAAAGCTCTATTTTTACAGGCATGTGTTGATGAGCTCTCATCTATAATTTGTGTTTTCTGTTGAGGATAGGGGTTTGTTGTAGTGGAAAATTGGCCTTATTGCTTGGAGTTGATGTGCAGTGCAGTGTGTTTCAGTGCAGACGCCTGTGGTCTACTGCCCTGTACTATACTGCTTTAGTGGCTCATGCTGAAATCATTTCTTTGGGAGACTCTGGGATGGGGCTTGGCCGAATGACCAAAAATAATATCACACTATATTATTTAATATTGATCAGAATCAGTCATGGTATTGACTTAATAATGTCCAATTTAAAGTGTGAAGAATATTTTGATATGGATGAAACCTCCATACTGACTCAATATAGACTCCATACTGTATATTAATCAACAAAAATAGGCATGTAAGTAAAACAAAGTGAGGAAAGTCTCTCCTAAGGTTTAACTTTATCAACCTTAATCAACAAAAATAGGCATGTAAGTAAAACAAAATGAGGAAAGTCTCTCCTAAGGTTTAACTTTATCAACCTTAATCAACAAAAATAGGCATGTAAGTAAAACAAAATGAGGAAAGTCTCTCCTAAGGTTTAACTTCTGCCACATTTAAAAGCCTTGGTTTCAAACATTTCTCTCAGGATTGTTGGTGAAATACTGAAGTAGCTAGAAGGCACTTCAATCTATAGAAAACGGCCAACAGCTTAACAATTTATCAACTTGCTGAAATACACAACAACAGAAAGAATTTGTTGCTTATATTTTAAGTGTAGTTGATTTGATGCAAACATTAGGATTTGAAATTAAGTGCCCATCCTTGGTAGTTTTCACAGTTATGGCTTAAAACAGATGTCTAGTGAAAGAAATTACAGATTTGGATCACTACAGAGCTAATAGGTTGGTGTTAATCAACTAGCTGATGTTAGCATGACACCACTAACTAATACTGCCTGTGTGCTCTGTGTGTTATCACATGATGGCAGATGCTGGCAGTGTTTTCTGTCGTGATTAACACAGGCTGTCAATCTGTTTTGCATAGAGGGTTGTTCTGTGGTCTAACAAGCTTGAATTAGTCAAATCATTTCCATATGATAAAGGTTGTGTGACAGTACTGCCACTATTGCTGTCCTTCTTCTGCCCGTTCATTTTTATGTCTCGCTAATGTAAATCCACTTACCACCACTTCCTGTATTATCTTCTCTGGTAGCTCTGTAGGCAATGTCACACTGTGCTTTGGTGCTGTTGTGTGTGGTTATGTACCTCAGCAAGCTTTTACAGTGTGATCAGCTTTTGGTGTTATGTTTGTGCCCTTAAGTCTATTTCTGCTGCCTGACTGTCTGGTCATGTTGTTAGTATGTGCCCCAAGCCTATTTTTGTGGGACATTTGCTTGTGTTGCAATTTTATGTACAGATTTAGAAATGCAAATGCTGGATATAATTTTAGTGACAATAAATTGCAAAATGTTAGCACTATTATTGTGATAAATTTTATTGTGACTGTTCCAGGGATTGTTTTATTGTATAGAGACTGAGATTGCATATATGTCATGGAGAATGCCCATGTATTGAATATGGTTTATGTTACACATACTTAGCTGCTGATTGGCTGTCGTTTGCCATGATCTCAGCTTTTAGGAGAATGACCATAGATATCTGGTAAGTGTTTTGTATCAGACTCTGCCCAATTTTAATTCTGTTTATAGTAGGCTTTAAATGAAGAATATTACCATTATTATATTAATGTTATGTGAGGAGTTTAGAGAACGCTTTCATAACATTTTTTGTGTTTCAGATAAATTGGTGCCATCCACTTGATCCCATTTATCATTGGTGCTCTGCTCAGTGGAGAGTAACCATGTTTCTCAACAGTGTTCACAAGTTCCCTCAGATGTTCCATTTATTTTTGATATTACTGCAGCTGTAGTAAGCGGAGATGCTTCATCTGCAAAGAAAGCACAGCCAGCTATGTCTCTGTTGGTCCATTTTAAACTTTAGGATGACAGTTACTGATGTGTGATTTCATAATGGTTCATAAATTTAAATGTAATTATCCAAATTCCTATCCTTTCTCACATGTAGGGGATTTCTCTTTACTGCAGTTTATTGTAGGAATAAACAGGGAGAATGACATTGTTTAAAATAGGGATGACATCAGGGGCGAAAATCCCATTTCATTATTGGGGGGGGACAATAAACAGCAAAATTTCAGAGAGTAATTCCCGGGGGGGACATGAAAAAATTGCTGTCTGGCACGACTGTACCTCCCTCTTTCTCTCTTACGCTCCTTTGAAATTTGCCGTACAGTGTTGAGCCCTCAGCATGTTCATATGTTGTAAAAAATAGTGTTAAAAGCAATAAACCTCTAACCAAATTTCTTTGCTCACTGTTCCATTTCCACTACAGTCCACCAAAGTAGCTTGACAAGAACTAGAAACTCAAAATAAGCTCTAAAACTAGAGGAAATACCTTGAATAATCCAACTACATCAAACTATTCTTCAAAAAACATTTATTGTAGTGTCAACAAAAAAACAAAGCAAGATATGGCATCAAATAGTGACATACAGTATGTTTGAGCTGTACACTGTCCCTTTTAGATCAAACAAGAAAATGAAACTATGCAAAAAATTAGATATCTATCTAGAGATGAACTCAAAATATCAGTAAAATATGAACTGTTTCTGACATTAATATCCTGACAGACTTTTTGAAAGAATAAAAAGCTCAGTATTTGCTCCTCCTGTAGTCTCTCCCTCACTCTCTCCCTCACTGTCCTGCACTCGCTTCAGCCTGTAAACAGTCATTAGCTATTAGCTTAAACAGTGAGCTGAAAGAGGCAGGTTTTGGACCAAGCAGGGGAAAAATATCGCTTTTCATATTACAGCCTTGTGCTTGGTGAACAAGTGGTGTGATAAATGACTCACTGGCTTTCACTTGAGGAGGTTTTCTTGCTAGTTCTCATCAGGCTGCTGCCTCTCAGGCTGATGGACTGACTGAAAGTTACCGAGCTGCCGCTCTGCCGGCAGCAGGATGCGGACCAAACCACATTGAGGCATGGGGGTCATAAATTTTTAACACTTAAAAACACACTATTTTACATTTATAATTAGCACCGCTTGCATTGTGCTTTGATTGAATATTACTATATTGTTCAAAATTATTTATTAGTGTTAACAATGATTTTTTTTTTTTTTTTTTCTGGGTGGGGGACAACTTTATGGATGGAGGTTTGGGTTATAGCTACTGATGACATATAAAGTGGGGCCCCATTTCCTAAGTAAAAGTAAGGGCCTCTACCCAGTCGAGGACACTCAGAAACTAGGGCTAGGGCCAAGGGCAGCGAATTGGAATTAGCCCTATATGCATGTGTGTGTGTGTCTGTGTGCGTGTGTGTGTGTGTGTGTGTGTGTGTGTGGTGTGTGTGTGTGTGTGTGTGTGTGTGTGTGTGTGTGTGTGTGTGTGTGTGTGTGTGTGTGTTTATGTGATATGAATTTTTTGCATATTGTATCTATATTTTCATTTTAATGGGTTGTCCAGACTCCCTATCAAGCCTGCAGCATCCACTCTCACACACTAATGCCCAGTGTTCCACATTAAAGAGGCAGTGGACTCTCCTGTCTTGTGTACGCTTGATTGGGAAACACAATGGTTCCCTGCACTTAAACCATAGGCCAACACATGGATCTGTGCTTGCTGTCATGCAGCACAGTATTGCGTAACTTCTGCCTCGCGACTCATCACCTAAGAATTATAATAGGAGCTTCACACCCAGTTTGTACTGTCTTCTGGTTTTGAACAGAGTCTGAGCAAGTTGTGTCATGGTTTCTCCTGTAAAGGCCTACTCCTGTTTTCTTTGTCTGCTCTCTTTTCCCTAGGTTGTCTTTTAGTGTATTCATTATATTGTTTTTGTGAGTCTTGATTTTAGTTATATTATTCTTGCGTTTTGATAGTGAAAATTAATGTGACAAATGCAAAGTTGATCTCGGCCAGTGAAACATGATACACACACGACACCTTTTCTCATGACAGTCATGGCAAACTCCAATAACTCCACTTTTTTGAGTTCATTCACTTGAGAATAATATACTGTGTGTGTGTGTGTGTGTGTGTGTGTGTGTGTGTGTGTGCGTGTGTGTATGGGCAGGGTTAAAGTTTGTTCATGAAAGTTAAAGCCCAGACAAAGCTGTGCCCATGTTTCAGACTCCGATGTCTGACAGCTGGGACAGCTCTGCAGGCAATAAGAGTGGAATTTGGACTAACCCTCACCCTTGCTCACAGGCTCCATACTCGTATTCCAGACAAATGTAGCACCAGCTTAAAGCCAAAGCCCTGCCCTGCATTTTCATAGCTGTTAGGTGAATATCTTATAACTCCAACTTTGGAGATTTTCATATTTTAACTTAAAATTAAGAATTTCTCCTACACACATTGGGTAAACTGAAAACTGCATGATCTTCAGGCTAAAACAAACGTATGTTTTTATTAATTCCTGAAAAGTTGACATTTTGAAGACAGGATTTTAAGCCATAAACTGCAGTAGGGATATGCATACCTGATCAGGACCTAACCGCATAATTTACGATGGCCTAGCCCCAGCAATGGTTTCCAGTCAGGAAAGATAGAGTGTTGTGTTTTAGCCTATATAGTAATGAACTGTAATGCCATTACAGTTGGTATTTTGGCTAGCTGATATTGATAATATCCCGATCTGATTTGATGGATAAAATGCAATTTTTTTTTTTTTTATTCATATTTTAGAGACATACAAGGCAAACAATACCACCACACAATATTGACACTAATCTAGACAAAGACAAAAGACTAACCGCACAAAACTAATAAAATGCAATTTTGTTTTATGAATGATGAGCACTGGAGTACCTGGTTGTCCATGGCAAGAGCAGTGACATTTGAACACATTGCAAATCATTATACATGAATATATCATTAATGTTTTCAGTATGTTTATCATCATTTGTTCTTCTTGCGTTTGTGTGTTGCAGATGATGAGGTTGACCTGCAGCGCAGCTCTACAGGGAGTGAGGAGGGAAACTCTGGGGAAGGAACACCTCCCGCCAAGCGCAAAGGCAAGTTGTCCAGCCTGGGTAAGATCTTCAAGCCCTGGAAATGGAGAAAGAAGAAGCCAAGTGAGAAGTTTGCAGAAACATCTATAGGTATGCAGAGTATCATTTTTCCCCCCCCACATTTTAATTTACACTTGTGTGTATATGTGTGTGTGTGTGTGTGTGTGTGTGTGTGTGTGTATTGTATACATATACATTTGAAACTTCATAAGATCATGGACAATGCCACCCATTCCCTCCATAAAACACTAGACAAACTCAAGAGCTCACTCAGCAACAGATTCATACTCCCCCGCTCAAGAGAACGCTATAAAAAGTCATTCCTACCTGCTGCAATACAATTGTACAATGCCTCCCTATAACTGACAAAATTTACCTGCACACTGGCCCCTTTTTACATGCACTTATAACTCATTTTACATGTACTGTTTACCCATTTTACATGCACTTCTACCTATCATTTATGTATTAGTGTTGTTACTTACTGTGCTTTTTTGTTTATTTGTTTTTCAGCCTTGGAAAGAAAGATTTCTGTCAGGAAAACTCGTCAAGAGCTAATTGATAGAGGGGTCCTAAAGGAAATCCCAGAGAATGGTGGGTTGATTTTTTTTTTTTTTTTTTTTTTCTTTTTAAGTTATTTTAACATGTTTAGGTATAAAAAAGATTTTCTACTGTTAGACTCAGTCTCTGATGACCTGTGATTCACTGCGTATGTCTTCACGGGACAGAGAGCAATGATGTGAACCACTCCAAACCTCCACCAGTGAAGAATGGGCACCCGGTGCCCATTGACGTGGACAGGGTGTCTGAGTCGGGGATGCGAGTGCCGCGGGGAGAGTCAGATGTCAGGGTGAATCCCACCTGGCTGCCACAGGGAGATGAACGCCGGAGCAGGATACCATCTGATGCTTCCCGAAGCAACCGGGCGCCTTTGGATGTGGACTCTCACGCCCGGCTTGCTGTGGATGTGGATAGGCGAAGCCGCCTCCCGTCCGATATGGACAGGAAAGGAGGATCTTTACCCAGAGGCCCTGCCCAAGACGATAGACACCGCAGGGACGAGAGGAGAGACGGCAAAGATGACAGGGAGGACAGGTGGCGGAGAGATGACAGGGAAGACAGAGGAAGGAAAGATGATAGAGAAGACAGGGGAAGGAAAGATGACAGAGAAGACAGGGGAAGGAGGGATGACAGAGATGACAGAGTAAGAAAAGATGATCGGGAGGACAGAGGAAGGAAAGATGACAGAGAAGACAGGGGGAGAAGGGATGATAGAGACGACAGAGGAAGGAAAGATGATAGGGAGGACATGGACAGAAGGGATCGGCGAGAAGACAGAGAGCGGGAGAGAGAAGGCGGCATTGACCGGAGGGACGACAGAGATTTCAGGGAAAGGAGAGAACAGAGAGATGACCGAGAGAGGAGACACGAAAGGACAGAGAGAGATGACAGGGAAAGGAGGGATCGTGATGAAAGAGAAAGGAGGGAGGACAGGGAGAGGAGAGACGCTCGAGGAGAAAAAGATGACAGAAGAGAGGATCGAGACAGGGAGGACAGGGAGAGGAGAGAGGATAGGGACCGGCGACTAGAAAGAGAAAGAAGAGAGAACCGAGGGGACAGAGATGACAGAAGAGACGACAGAGAAAGAGATGACAGAGAAAGGAGAGATGACAAGAGAGAAGACAGAGATAGAAGAGAGGACCGCGACAGGCGGGACGACAGGGATAGACGGGATGACTGGGCCAGGAGGAATGAAAAAGAGCGACGGGATGAGCGGGAAAGAAGAGAAAAACCAGAGCACCTGCGGCCTGCGGACAACCCACGGCCAATAGTCAGGCCTGTCTCAGACATGGATTTACGACCCAGTCTCCAAAAAAGTTCCTCAGATGCTAAGATACCTCGGCCAGCCTCTGAGGCTGACCGAAGGAGCACCCTGCCAAGGTACAATCCACCTGAGGAGTTCAGAGGACGGACGGGTAAGATCCTTCTTTTGAGTTTACACCCGCCTCCCCATGTTAGCCTTTTTTATATAGGCAGAGTGATGGGAATCCAGCGACTGACGAGTCCTCCTGCTGTGATGCAGTTTTCAGTTGACATGGTTGCTGCTTTTGTCACCTCACAGCACAATTGCCTATCTTGGCAACTTCAACCACATACAAAAATGTCAGTCAATGTTGAGATTAGGTGCTCTTTATGCCAAGACACTTTGTTGGGGAAAGGGGTCATAACAAATGCAGGAACTTTGTATTAGCAAAAAGCCAATGAAAAACATTTGGAGGAACGATCCAGTGAAGTCAGGCTAATTCTAACAAACAGACTGGGGGTCCTTTCCTCTCTGGTGGGAAATTAAGCTTTTGCCCACATCTTTTACCAAAGCTCAAAGCAAAGTTTCTTTGCTTTGAGTGATTATAGTTTCAGTTTATTTCAATAGCAGCTTCTGTGCTAAAATGCTATGATCTCTTGCTTGACATAATCAAGCTGCAGCACAGCTTGATTATGCCAGCAGCTCGTGTCTCACCATACAACGGCTCTGTTTGTCTCAGTTCATTTTTTAACTGAGAGATCTCACTTGAATCGGACACCAGACCCAGTGAATCCTTAGAAGCCGTGTGATTCACGGGTACGCAACCAAGGCTAAGAACGTTTTGACTCTTTGCTGCTGTTGGGATCCAATTCAAGGTTATGGGCCAGGCTTTGTAAATATGATGCTGTATGATTGCACAGTTCTGCCTAAAAACTCTCAAAAAGTTCCAGAAAAAAGCAGATATCTTCATCTCTCTGCCCATGCAAACTATATCCTTTGTAAATCAGAAGTCAGTGATACAACAACATATGTACAAATTCAAGTCACCTGATGGTGTCTTAGATGCATTTTGGCTGAAATTTTGAACAGTATTACAGTCAGCAGGAGCTCTGTAGCAAGCAAACATGAAAAGCACTGACAAATAAATCAACTGAAATGGTAAACAGCAGGCTTTTATGTAGCACTGGCAAACATAAAACGACAACTTTTCAGAAGCCTGTGATCTTTTCCCATGTCTGTTGTGTGTAGACTTTAAATTGTCTCATCCACCTCACTTCTCATCCCCTATGAACTGTAGAACCTTGATCCAAATTTCCCCTTTGGTTAAGCTCTCGGAAAGCTGCTTACTTTACAAGGCTGAGTAATGGCCCGGCTTTGCCCTCAGTGTTTTCTGTCATGAATATTTGTTGTGTTTATACTTATACTTTCCTCCACTGGGAGCATCAGAGACCTTGTTGTAACTTCTCCCTTTGTGCTTGTGTGTGTTTGTGTGTGTCCCCCTGCTGTAGAGTCTGTCGGTGTCTGCTTCACCCCTGACCTTGACGCAGCTCGAGACTCTTTGAGGGAGCCCCCTCCATCCAAACAGGCTCTGCTACCCCCTAAATGGCTAACAGCTCCTCCCGCTGAGTCTGGACGGACTTCAGCCCCCTCCTCCTCTTCCTCATCCTCCTCTTCCTCCTCATCATCCTCCTCATCCTCTGCTATAGCAGTGGCTAAGCCGCCAAGGACAGTCTCCCTGATAATTAGCGATGATCCACCTCGCTCCTCCCCTGCTGCTCCTTCATCATCCGACTCGGACATGCCGCCCCCTGTCCCTCCCCATGCCAAGCAGCCTCCCATCCCTCCGCCCAAACCCAGCAACCGCATGAGCAACCCTGCACTGCTTGGTGAGTCCGCAGGACTCTGCTGCCAAAATTTTATTCCACCTCCTCAACATAAGATTTGCCTCACTGTCTGTAAACCTCTGCTGAGATCATTCTTAATATTGTTAGTCAAACAGCTTTCAAAAATGAGCATTGTAGTACATCAGGATGTATAAACATGGCTCAGATTTACTACACAAAAGATTTACCCCAGCGTATCCAAGGAGTCAGAAATTCTAGAGCACAACAACAGATTATCAAAACTTGGAGCAATACCACTTTTTCAAAGTGGATACTGACTATTAAATTTGATGTATCGACTGATAACCAAGTATTGATCTGATCCGTTAATTTCACTGACCAATGTAGGCATGAACCATTAGTTTGGTGTCTTTGGACAAGATATTTAATTTCAAATATGTCTTTTTCTTACCATTTGAGAAAAACATCTGTGGGCCAAAAATGGAGAAAATCAAGACAGTTTACTTTAATATCTGACATAGTACTCAGGTGTCCAGGCATCTGCTATTAGTCTTGGGTAAAATCTCTGCCACTGATACTCCATTTTAGCTTAGCATTGGTGTCTGTGTAACTCTTAAAAAAAAAAAGTTTGTCTGAAGTTGGATTTGTATCTGCAATTGCATTTGGCAGCCACATTAGACCACCCAGCCATCCTGACAAATGGTTGTATACTATGGAAACAAGCACAGCAAGCAAAAAAATAGATGGTGTTACTTATCCCTATAATTGCAGACTTTTTTGGCCACCCTGCCTATATATTGCTGTCAGTGAAAGGTATTCTTGAAGTTGGTGAAAGCAGTATTGCCATTCATCTTAGTCTGTGTCAGCAAAATATATTGATATTCTGGTTTACCGTAGCAGTTTAGCTACTCTATATTTTCTTTCAGGACTGTTTTGCCAGCCAACACCAACCACCAGTCCTCATTTCCAAATCAGGCTAATTAAAATAAAGTTCAGACACTCTTACATTCAGACAGAAAGATTGATGTGAGGTGTCAGTTAAGGTCATGGTATGTTGGATGTGCAGTGTTTGCCTCCACACCTGTCTTCAGGAATGCTGATGTTGCCTTTTGCTAAGTTTGTAGCTGAAGTTTTTCCAGATAGATTTGAAAGTGTGTGTGATGGAGGAGCTGGCAGTGTTGTGATGGGTTTGTAAGAGACTCAAATATTTCTGAAAAAAAAAAAAAAAGTACACTCAACTTTATGTTCAGCAGCTTCAACTCATTAAGTCCCTGTTATTCACTTTCATTTTTTAATGGCAGTGAGTTGTCAACAGTTACATTTCAGCTTGATACTGGTTGGTGAAATAATACTGGTCCAAACAGAAATGAGAATCAAGCATGACTGTTCACCCATCAAGCAAGTCGGTCCTTGTCGGAGTGGTTTTCTGCTGCGGAAATCTTTGCTCTTAAGCTGCTCTCATTTCACGTAATGCAACAGATTTGAAAGCATTTGATGTCTGAGAAATACACCTCAGGGCATATCTCTCACTGAGACAGCATTGCAGGAACTCTTTGTTACCAAGCTCTAATAATATTCTTCTCCAGTGGACTGTTGTTTAATTTTACAGCTGTGTATCTTATGTAAAGCACGCACATTGTAGCTCAAATGGTACAGTAAGTGCTGACTTTGAGTCCAGAGTTTTTTCCTTTATGTAGCTGTGAGTTCAGTCATGTTTGCTTCCTAGCTTAGTGTTACATTCTGTGTTTCACCATATAGCCTTAGTCTGCAGTTTGAGTGTGCACACAGCCATCACCCTCTGGAGAGGGCAAGCACTGACTTGTTTATGCAGTGTTTATGCAATGCCAGCAATCCTCTCCAGAGATGATAGACCCGGATTGGCTGTTGTAGTGTTTTGTGTCCTTTGTCCCAGCTTGCCCCAGCTGCCTTTGTTTACTGCCCATCCCAATACTCTCATCTGAACACATACACAGATTCTGTGGCAGTCACACATTCCAGTACCATTTGTTAGGTGCAGTTCCCATGCATATGCTATACCCAAATTCAATTCACACTTGTATAGATACAGTTTACATCCCCTTGTGGGGGTACAGAAGCTTATCTTATCATCTCACTGAGACTGAATTGGTGACGGACTGAGTCAGTAGAGAGGGCCATGAAACTGTAGGTGTGTATTTTCCAGTGCATTGGTCCCTTGGGGCTACACACACACTATTTTCTAGTGTGGGCAAGCCCTGTAGCGAAGAACTGCTTTTATTTTCTCTTTGGTTCTCTCAGCCCATAGTCAGAAACTTCAGTGTTCTTTACATATTTAGTCTTTTGTTCATTTCAATTTTTTGCCATATCTTGCATTTAAGGAAACACATTAGAGATGAGTCAAACAAACCAGGTGGCAGCAGTGTCTGTAAAACAGTAACACCTAGACAAATGGATCAGCAGGGTTATGAAATTGACACAATTTTAAAGTATAAAGTTTTGAACCTGGACATTAAAATGAGGTTTCCTTATGGGTAGGGCACTAAACTGACTGTTTTTCCCAAGATGAGTAGGAGTGACATAAATTCATCATAGCCAAACCATGTCTGAAGTACTGCAGTACAATGGCAATCCATGTTAGTGTGTCAGCAAGATTGATCCATCTGTCTATCTAGTAGCTTAAATAAGGTTGCAATCGGGTAGTCATTAACATTATGACCATTTAATTCATAAACAACTAAAAATGAATAGAATTTTGCTTATTAATGCAAATACCAAATGTTTGTCTTTCCCATTCAAAGCTTATTTTTTAACATCTGAAGTATGGGTGGACAATTAAGATATAGATTGCAGACATATGAAAACAATTTATTGATTTTAAGGTTCCAATACTTAAAAAATTATGAGAGAATGATATGAGAGACAGGCACACAGCCTACAAAATTGTGTTTGACCACTGTAAAGTAGCCTGTAATGCAAAAATAGATTTTAAAAAGTACAGAAAATAGCCCACATCTATGTAAGAAATCAATCATTGGTTAATCAAGCATTATTAACACAAATTCTTAATGTTGATAAGTCCATCATCGATTAATAATAAACATCCCTAAGCTGGCAGTTGTAACTTGTACAAAGTTTAATTCAGCCCACCCAGTATCCTGTGGTATTTTGCGGCCTGCTTGGTGTGTTAAAGTCATACCTGTAAACACCCTCCCTGACATCTCCACTCATTTTTGCCAGCTTCCACATTAAACAGGAGCTCTAAGGTCAGGCCGCCTGGTTACTGGACCAGCTGGCGACACCAGGGCGAGCTAGGCCTCTACCTCTCCTTACCTGTCTACCTCTGCCACAGGGCTGGCCAGACCTGCTCAGGTACCAGGCGAGGCACTGGGTCTCAATCCATCTCACATTTAACGTGCACACCGTTGCTGCATTTTTACCATCTTGGTAGCATGTGTAACACGTCACCGCCATGACTACATCGCATGACACAAGACTAAAATGCAGCCAAGGTTGAGCTCAACCAGCTCAAAACACTAGCAGTAAAACATTGCATGGAAATTTAACACCCAGTGTGTCGCAGCGTATTGACTGTTTGTTGACCCTCAATGGATGTTCACCAAAGACTGCAGACATCCAAGTGAAAAATTGCTTCTATACTAATAGAAAAGCTTTGTGTTATTTAGAAATGATAAACTTCCCAGTGTTGCACGGCTCAGAGTGAGCAGAGACTTATGTAGTGTCATGTCACACCACTTACAGGCGGTAATTGAAAAAACTGTCAGTTGCCTAATCATCCTTGTCTGTCACAATTCACTGACTCACCAAAGAGCACTGAGTTATAGGGACATTTTTCATCCCTCCCTAACTGAAGCTGTTATTCTCATATTTGCTTGCTACCTTGGTTTTGTTCACTTTCTAACCCTAACCTCCATCCAATCACAGACTGACTGATTGTTTTGGCTTTGATAAAATTAAAGATCATGAGACATTGTGCTGGTGTGTTTCCTGCACAGTAATAGCAGGTGTTTGATGTCACTTGCCTACATCTAGTGAGTGTCTGTTTGTATGATAAGTGTTGGATCACTTTGTGGTTGATTTACAGCGGAGCTCTCTCAGCCTGGCAGTGGCATCATTGTAGTGCCAGCACCTTCCAAGCGCTCTCCGCCTACCCCACCCAAGAGGACAACCCCGGTCACCAAGCGTCATTCTGTGGAGTCATCTCTCCCCAGCCAGGCTCCAGAATCACCCACCTCCAACCCGGCCTCAGCCCCTGCACTGGTGCCCTCTGCTGTCCCCACTGGAGATAACACTGAGGGGGACAAGGCTGGCCAGCTGCCCTCGACTGAGTCTCTACCTTCACCTCCGTCCCACATACCCCCGTCTCCTCCCAGGGCTCAGTCGCTCCCTCCGCCCAGTGCCTCGTCTGGCCCCATGCCCACCGTGCAAACTGATCCCCCCAGTCCCACGACAGAGCCCCCCAGCCAGCCTCCAGCTATTCCCCTACATATCCTTATCCAGAGAGCGTTAGCCAGCCCGGGCCCCATTCACCCCAACCCAGACGGCTCCCAAAGAGCGCACTCACAACTGTTTGAGTCTCCTCCAGAGTTCCTCACTGAAATGTCAGGAGGGTCACGCTACTCGCTCCCAGTTACCATCGAACCTCTCAGGCTGTAAGTGTCCCTTATACACTGCATGCATACATAGCACAACAATGTTGTGAGTCTTAAAGTGATAGTTTGGATTCTTACCCATATAGTAGTGTTTGCTGGTGCATGCAAGTGTGATACATCCACCAAGTTTGGTCCATTAAATCCTTCCCTGTCACAAGAACAAGAGCTTGTGACAGCAAATGTTTTGACAGCAAATGCTGTCACAAGCTGGGTAAAAATATGCGTAAAAATCTGAACTATCACTTCAGTTTTAGGGTGCAATCAGATGTACAGTTTGTTTTCATTGGTCTGAATAATGCATATTTGAATTTTTGAATGTTTGTTTTATCCAATTACAAATGAACAAGGGCTTGCAAACATTCAAGGTCACAGACTCAGGTAATTCAGCTTTTTGTATCATGTTATCCCACCAGTTTTTAGATTTTGGAGGCAGGAGGAAATTTAGACCAATTTTGCTCCAGTCCTCCAGTAACTTAATATGCATGACTGACTTGTCTGCACTACAGCAGTTTACCTATTCTGGTGTTCATACCAGTTAAGAGCACATGAATGAATCTCAGTCTCATAAAACATTGTGTATTAGGGTTGTTGACTGTAGTTCCTGTAATCAGTACATTCTGATTTTTAACAAACTGCATTAAAGTTGTCCTGGAAGAGGAAGCAGCCCCACCACCCATTCTTAATGCAGTTATTTGGTCCCGCACAAATTTGAATGTTATGGTTCTCACCTGCCCAAGTGAAACCAATTTAGAAAACGAAATACTTCTGATTTTGAATAGACCACTCCAGACATTCTTGATGTGATGTTTCCCTTAATGTAAACTAATGCACAATTGAATGTTCCCTTCCAATATGATTAAACTTTTTCAACCAATCAATCAAATTAGGCTGGGGATACACTACACAACTGAACAGACTGTAAAAACACTGGGCATCGCACACTCAGTGATTGTCTTTGGCAGATTTTTGGTCCATGTCCAAATAGATTAACAATCAATTGGACCATTTTGTTTGCAGATCACACACTACCTGAGTTAAAGAGAAATAGAATGCAGAGCCAAAAACAAACATGGTGATGGAACATTTTTCTTCCCACAGAGTTTAATTATTGGCCAGGGCACACTACAGGAGGACAGTGAGTCATAAAAATGGCCCCCTTTTTGAACGCTCTGGTGGCCAAATTGTGGCTGTAATTGTGGCAGCCCATTTCAGCAGGAAATGACAGATTTTTTTCTAGTGAACTTCTGAGGGCAGTTTTCTAACAGCTGTGTCTCTGCAGGCCTGAAGACGACGACTTCGACATGGAGGAGGAGCTGAGGAAGCTACAACCCCAGAGGCCTCCCCGCCAGCCTGAG
This sequence comes from Myripristis murdjan, assembly GCF_902150065.1. NCBI lineage: Eukaryota > Metazoa > Chordata > Actinopteri > Holocentriformes > Holocentridae > Myripristis > Myripristis murdjan. The sequence continues at coordinate 26,825,693 of NC_043990.1, read as the reverse complement.
TTTGAGCCCCGCAGCCGGAGGGCTTTGGTTGATCCCAGAGTCAGCGTCATCCCTGAGGGTGGAGGCCCAGGGGACAGTGAGGAGGAGACCGACTCTGATGGTCCTATCCTGTACAGAGACGATGATGATGACGACGATGAGGAAGGCCCGCCAAGTATGTTTCTCCCATGTTATTAGGTCCCATTCACATCTGTTCACCTCAGGTTTCAGATTGTAAATACTAATTGAGATCTACCTGATTTTTGCATTTATTTAAAATTACACAAGCAAAATGAATGTTTTTCGTGAGCACTTTTGTGATCACAACCCTTAAGAAGCCATGGCAGGGATTTTATGGCATTTTCCATCTTCAGACACTTTGAAGTTGTTGCTTTGAACTGCCAAAATGTGACATTTTTTTCTCATACAGTGTAAATATAACAGACACACACAGCACACAGGAACTGATTTAAGATTATGTCTTGGATCAGAGCATAACGCTAATAGACGGTGACTGATGAAAATTTGCAATTGTTGTTTTTTCTTCCTCTCACTAAAACTTGACAGCGTTGTCCCCATGCTGTAGGATGTCTGGATGTGTAATTATCACATTTACCATATGTTATGTCCTGAAGCTAGATGCTACTATACTTCCAATGTGTGTGACAGGTGGCCTAGCAAGCCGTGTAAAGAGGAAGGACACATTAGCCCTGAAGCTGGAGAGACAGGAGAGACAGGAGAGAGAGGAGAGGGAAGCTCAGGAGAACCAGGACGCCATGAGCTGGCAGAGCAAGGAACAGTGGTTGGCAGTGAGGACCAAGATTGGCACCGCCCTAACACGGTAAACAACATCTGGAGCTCCCCTCCTGTGCATGACAGATGTGGATTTCTGTTTCCAATACTTATATGTATTGGAAACATTGGAGTATCAGTATGTGCATTTCAGTAAAAAATCGCAAACCTGCTAGTCAGTGCCATCCACCTCTGATGTGATGGATATGATTCAGTATGATTGATTACATATTTAGCATAGAATTGATCAATACTACGCTGGTTGTCTGTTGCAGGAGTTAAGCCCTAGACCCCCACTTTTTATTTTGCCTTCAGTATTCTGAAAATATATTTTGATTTGTGTTAATTATGATGTTGTTTAGATGTCATACTTATCAAATACGTTCAAAGTAGTGAGACTGAAATATAATCAAACAAATGTGAAAACAATACACAAAAAAGAAGAAAATTATTAGAAAATTAGCAAAAATTACCTGAAAATCATCAAAAGTATTTACAAAATGACAAGAAAACTATTATAATTATTAAAATTATATATGTAACGGTTAGATCAGTGAGGCTGAATGAACATCAGATTTATTTTCTTTAAATGATAACACCTCTCACAAGTATTTAAATTAAAATGAGATTAAACTAGTACTTGTTTTGCTGAGGATCCCCCAGAAGACCCTCAAGAACCCCCACTTCGAAAACCTCTGGCTTGTGGGGCCTAAATTCAGAGTGAATTGCAATCCTAATGTGATATTTTGATTATTGTTCTTAACATTTTGGGTTTTAGTTAAATGGTTTGTGTTTTCTAACTGAATGCTGTTTCAGAGGGTTTTACCAAGTCCTAAGGATAACATTCTGATATTTGAGAAAGCCATATCAGTTGAAACTTAATATGTACAAAGCGTGTAGAGCATTTGTTGCTTGCTGTAAACAGTGTTTTATATCTAGGCGTTTGAGCCAGAGACCAACAGCAGAGGAGCTGGAGCAGAGGAATATCCTTCAAGGTAAATCTCTTCCTCTTTCTGTGCCTCATTCATTTTTCAGCTTCTTCATTCAAGTGTTTATTTGCGCTTGGATCCCTGCACTCAGCAAGGTCAGAGCCCCACTTCTCATCTTTTTCATCCTCGCTAAAATCAATATTGGCATTTGGCTCCTCTGTCAGTTGACTAATTTTTTACCTTTTGCTTCAGGCATGCTAATAGGTACACCACACACGGGATACCCACAACAGTTCTGGGCACTACTGGTGGTCCACATTGCTATGGATTTTTTTTATCAGATGTGAATAATGTTACAACTCCCAAATAAATGCCCCCTTGTGAGCTATTAGGAGAAGAGTGTAAACACACTGACCTATGTGAACTGAAAATAGACTAAAAAATTAAATGAAAATCCTCTCCGGTGTGGTTAAACTTTAATTCATCATTGTGATGCCAAGTTGGATCCCAGAACCATGTATCAACATAATACTCTGCAAAATCTCTCAACACCATTTTATCCAGGATGCATACCACACTACTGCGTCTCGCTTGTCCTCAAATGACTCGGCGCAGACGGTGGCTGGAAGCCACACTAAAACAATGTGGTGCCTTGTGTACAGAGAGGCAGTGATTAAAAACGACTCCTGTTACCCCAGCATGCCGGCAGAAGCTCAGGTGAAGTCCCCCCTGACTGGCTGCAGTGTTTTTTCTCCCTCATGGAATGTCTTTTTCCCTCTCCAGCCAAGAATGAAGCGGATCGCCGGTTAGAGAGGTGCGAGATCAAACGAAGGCTCACCAGAAAGGTCAGGATGCAGCACACACACACACACACACACACACACATATACACATTCAAAGCATGAATCAGTGTAAAGCCCAATAGGAATATGACATGAAAACCCAACACTTTCACCTTTGATCCTTGGCACTAATTGTGCATGTTGTCTAACAATTATGGTCGGATGGTGCTTCCCTCTTATTACAAATCAGATATGGTCTAATCATTGTTCCTAACCCCCGATACAATGGATATGACACAGCGTGATTGACTACATATTTATTGTAGGATTGTTCAGAACTACACTGGTTGTGTGTTGGAAGTCAGTATTAGTGAATTGCTATTTTTAGTCATAGGAGGTGCAATTTAAAAATGACTGGATGTAGGCAAAACAATCATTAGGACACTAGGATAGACGTTCCTGAAACCTGGACAAGCTTATGTTTTGAAACATTTCATTTCACCTCAACAAAATATAGTTTATTTCTGTCTATTTATTTTTGAGGTAATTTTCCAATTTGCATATTGACAATAATTGTAGTTTTCTTGTAATTTTTTTTATATTTTTATATGGATTTTCTTTTTTTCTTTTATTTTTTCACTGCATTTTTTTCCATTATTATTGCAATTATTATTGACATCTTTATTATTATTTTCAAATTACTGATGTTGATAGTTTTTCTGCTTGTTTTTCAACATTTTTAATAAATTTGTGGTTATTTTCTGGTCATTTTATTTATTTTTTACTGGTTTCTTTTTTCAGTCATTTCATGCGAATTGGCTTACCTCCTTTTCCCAGTGTTTTTAGAGGAAATTGAGTGAATTTGTTCAGGTTTCAAAGGGTTAAATGCTCCTGTTCATTCTGCCACCAGCTGTCCCAGAGGCCCACAGTGGCTGAGCTTCAGGCCAGGAAGATCCTGCGCTTCCATGAGTATGTGGAGTGCACCCATGCCCATGACTATGACCGGCGAGCAGATAAACCCTGGACCAAGCTCACCCCTGCTGACAAGGTGAGGCTGACCACACACACACACACACACACACACACACACACACACACACACACACACACACACACACACACACAAATGCAGACTTGACTCCTTTTGCTAACAGGGCTCGTGAGGCTCAAACCCTCTTACCAAGGGAGCGCCTAAGCCTTGTGCCTTTTTAACAGCACTGTTTTTGCTTTGGTCAACTCTGTGAGGATTTGCATTCCAAGTAGATTCAATGTCAAAGAGGAATCCCAGGAATCTAATACGAATTCTGCCTAATGGCCGTGTTGAGTTTAACCCAGTGAATTACCTGGTCCAGTGAAGCTTGGAGAAAATGTAGGAACAGAAATTACATGTGTGTTCTCATATGTAGGACAAAGATATCATGCAAGAGCAGATCAGTAATTTTCTAGTTTGAATAGAGGCCTTATTATTTTTTCATTGAGTTTTCAAGTGTAATGTCAGTGTTTATGGTCGTAATTTGTGCAATATTTGAAGTAGTGCACCACAATGTGAAAACGTGACTTGATGGGGTTGTCTGGAACATCAACAATAACAAATAATCTAATATGCTGAGCTTTGATCACAGAATCCCACTATTCCTCTTTGCAATGCCAGATAAAGTCGTTTTTGCTGAAGCACCATTTCTATCATGTCTAATCTCAGGCTGCCATCCGCAAGGAGCTCAACGAGTTCAAGAGTTCAGAGATGGAGGTGCACGAGGAAAGCAGGATCTACACCCGGTCCGTCTCATACACAGCTGCATCAATAATTCATCTCTGTTCTGTCACTCTGTGCTCCAACTTCCACTTCAGCTTATTGAGAAGCTTTCATGAATACTTTATTAGTGATTTAGTGCTTTATTTTTTTTCCCAAGAAAGCAACATTTGTTGCATTGCAGCATGTAAACTAACACTGTAACTTTGTCCTTCTCTTTCAGCTTCCACCGACCTTAGCTGTCTATGCTGACCAGAAAAGCACTTAAACTTGGGACTTAGCGGACCATTTGTCCGCACTAAGGAGGGACGCTCCCCCTTCTCCCACTGCATCATGGGTAGTCCTCTCCTCACTGTGGACTGGAGAGATGTCAGCCCAAACTACTGACCGCCTGCTGGCCTATTCCAGCTAAGTACTGTTGTTAACCGTGTCTGGAACTAAAGTGAAAGATGCCACAAATCAGTAAAAGGAGGGGAGCGAACTTGTTGGTGTAATATATGCAGTTCACCTCACGTGTATCGGAGGTGCCTCGGTGCCAACGCTAAGAAGTACGAGCGATCCCACGGCCATGCGCTCGAGTTCCCACTGTGACAAAAAGGGTGCATATACAGTATCAGGAGGAGAACTGAGAAAGAGTCGGCTCCTACCATACTCTCTGCCTGTCTCTACCTGTTGTGTTCCTCAGGGTAAACCACTCTGATGAGGCCTTCACTTGCCTTTCTCTAGAATAGATTTCTTTTTTTTTTTCTACTCCCTTCCTCTCCAAATGAAACAGAGCATTCACAGAAACAGATCATTGTTCTTTACTTTATAATAGCACCGTCAGTGGTACTTACTTCAGCAACTAAACTGCTGTCTGATTCGAACCCTTTGTTTTGTATCATCCTTTTATATGTGACTGTACGGCACTGCAAATACATAACTGTCTACGGGTGCCAGCTGCTGCCAGCCTTACTTCCTTAACAGCTCTGGAAAAAAAAATAAAGACCGCCTCCATTTCATATGTGTATTTTCTACCTCTCTTCAAGGCACCCTATCCATTCCATGTTTTTGTTAGATTCCTCCACCAGCATGATAAATGGCATATGGTTCAACTTAATGAGGTGTTGATTAGGTATTGACTTAGCATGCCACAACACATCAAAGCTGTGATAAAGAATCAGAGTCACTCCACCTAATATTGATTGTCGAATCCTCCCTAAGCGAACGCATTGGTGTGTTTATGACTAATTTATGGGTGTATAGCCTATTTGTTTAGTGTATAATGAGGAAGTGTATTTTTTGGCACTTTGACCAGTTGTCATTTTCTACAAATGTCCTCAGTGAGAATATTTTTGTTAGAAATTACAAAGAAATGTCCTTAGATTATCAGAGAATATCAAATTAGATTTTACCTAGAATTTTCATGTGGTCTCTTAATTTTTTTCCAGAGCTGTATGGTGTAATATTCTTATAATTTAAGGTTTAGCCTTTATATCACAGAGGTACAGAGAAAATGTGAATTGGCTACACAACAGCGTGATGCTGACCTTATTTAAAGCTCAGTTGTAGCCTCTTACCAATCAGCTGCCGGGCTCTGTATATAGACCATCAGAGCATTAACTTGCCCATTATCCCCATGTGTGCATTTTACTGTATTTTGTTAATTATTTAAATGATTTTATTACAGCACATATCAGTGGATTAATCTGTAATAAAGCACCTTATGTTCCTTAATTGGTGTATAGATGGTGAAATATAAAAGTTTTGAACCAGGAATAAAAAAGACGCTGTGTAATTCTGTTCCTGATTGGACTCTTGCGGCAGGAAAATGCACATATTTTTACACTGTTTTAAGGTACTTTGTATATGCAGGCTGGTGGTTGCCTGCGGCTGTATAGATAAATTGTGTAGATTCAACTGACTTTATATTGTACATCTTCTAAAGCTGACAAAATGTTTTAACTGTAATGAAAGTATTTCACAATGTTCTTTTCTTATTAGTTCCACCAGATAATGGTACCAGAAAGTTGTCTCTTCACTGAAGATGTATAGTGTATTTTTTTTTTTTTTTATGTAATACAGAGATCTTTAAAACTTTTTGCCACCCATTATGTAAATGAACAATTCACTCAAATTAAAAGAACTTAATGATTTTCATGCAAATGTACAATGTGATTATTTTGTTCCCTTAAAGTCAACCTCTAATCATTTTGGGCCTACCCATGTCTTTATTTAACACCATCTGCCCAGACTCATTTACTTGCCTTTCAGCCAGTTCACCAGTTTGCCTCTGACAGTTGAGAATAATTTTCCCCCTGCTGCTTTCCTTTTTTTCTGCCCATCTGTTGGTGGAAGGATTTTAGTAATTGGCAGTGGTTTGGAAATCAATCATGTATGGCCTTCTAAAATGACCAGATGAGGGCAGTGTTATATTAAATGTGCAGATCAATTCAATATATAGTCATCACCATCATTTCAATTTCTAAATCCAATTAGGTTGTCTAACCCAACAAAACCCTTGAAAGAGTCCAATTTTTCTCTTTCCCTTTCTCAAAATAAGTAAAAAAAAAAAAAAAAAAAAAGTTGTTTCCTTTAGTGTCTTTTGTCTGGTGGTTTGTCCCCTTTCACAGCCTGTAAAATGTTAATAAGCAGGAAACATAAAAGATATGGCTTCAGTCAGCACCCCCTCTCCTCCATTTAGTCTTAAGGAACTAATTGCCTGTGAGACATTAAAATGATTATCAAAATGAATTAGGTATAGGTTAGACCTTTCATCTGATGAATTATCATCTCAGTCATTGCAGACTTATTTTCCTCTGGAGTAATGATCCATTATAGGTCCTATTTATTAACTGTGGTACATACATAGATAAGTGCTTTCATGGAAACTTAATAGGTAATGCTGTTTTTTTCACTGTATTTGTTTTGAGGAAAAAAAAGTGTGTTACTTGTATTCTATAAAATCACAGAAAACACTTTCAAAAATGCAGTGTTAAATTTTCCAGCTGCTTCCACATAATGAGTTCTACCTTGACATCAGCAGCTGAAATGTGCGATGTGCATATTTCAAATCTCATTTTGGAGCAGATTTTTTATGTGTGTCCACCACCCGTTTTCAAATGGAAGATTTCATACTATTCCCTCCCTTACATGCTGTTGGCTATACTAATGCAAAACACTAAAATGAATGAAGAGATCAGAAATATGGACATGATGATAAATCATGATCCCGCAACACGTAGTGAATATTACTCTCAGTAATCACAGGTAATAATGTCAAGCCTTGCAGTGAAGATTACAGTAAATCCATAAAGTCCCATTTGATTCATTTATATCTCATTACATCTGCCGTCATTTATATCTATTACAGATCGTGGACTTGTATTTTTCTGGCTCATTTCAAAGCCTCTACCTTGGGTGGTGGTGCTGATCACCTCAAACACAATGGAAAATCCTCAGTTCTTGAAAACGACTGACTGAAGAATCCTTCCATCAACAGAACTGGGCAATATTTACCAGCTTAACTCCCGGGCTCGATACAGTCTCTCATTTCGATGACGCCTGCTAAAATGAATCCCATAATTACCTTTGTCATGCTGAACGCACGGATCCTCGTCAACAGTTTGTCAGAGAAATTTCATCTCCAAATTGGTTAGCTAGTTATCACACTGTCAAACCATTTGCATTGCCTTCAGGTCTTGTTAGGCACAACGGAACATGAGGTGAAATAATTAGAGCTGCTGATGTCTTGGGCAGCATCGTGGACACCGGCAAAGACAGGGAGCAGGAGGCTTTATTCTCCCTGTTCCTCCACATGGATTTCTTCAAAGGCATACAATTACTATTATAAACATTTAATGTCAATAATAGTAATAAAGTTTTATGTTATTATCAGCATTTTATGTAGGAGTAAAAATGTAAAATTTCCTCAAATATCAAGGTGTTGCACACAGAGCTCCACAGAGAACCTTTTTCTCGCTATCTGTGTCAGTAACGCACCGAGAAATGTTTAAAACCTGCCAGATTTACCCTTGCGCTTTTGCGTTTTCATTTCATTCCTGGTAAGCAGGCATATACGCTGCATATATATAGATGAGATACTTAGGAATAAGACATTCAGACATGCAACTCTTATCGTGTTCTGAGTCATTATACTTCCCGGGAAAAATATCGAGCTGAACTCGAGCTCATCTGGGATATGGGCATTGAATATTTATGATGACACTGGGGAAATAAAAAATTTATATCCTATTTGTCTTCGCTGAGACTAATCAATGCTTTGGGCATTGGTGGCAGCTACATTTAGATGACAACTGTAAACCACAGCCAAGATGGATAGCACAATTCATAGTGTCCGGACCATAAGCGTAATCGTGGTGTACTATGACTTGTGTTATTGTATGTGGACATCCTGTCAAGGGAGAGATTAATTAACATCTCTTTGATAGCTAACTCTCAGCTATGAGATTACAATAAGTTGAATCCCCGGTCATTACAGCATCTGTGAATGGCTCTCAGCGTCCCACTGGCTTGTGGTTGGTGCTGCTGACAAAGCACAACTGTAGGCACTGTGGCTTCAAAGGACCTCGGCCTAGAGGACACTAATAGAAGGATGTGAGATGGATTCTAAGAGGAGGGAAGGAACATCATTGAATCATTAGAGAACAGGTCGGGGCTCGAGCATCAGCTCCCCCCGGGGGGAAGCTGAGAGAGCAGGCCACTCATGTGAGATTGTAATTACTTTTTTGTAAATGTACAGCAACAAGGCCCGCTGACACTCTGCTGCTGAGGCCAGGGATGCCTGGTGGTGGTTCGATGGCTTCACCTCAGGAGAACATATCCTGCCAGATGAGGTCCTTTGTGGCAGAGGTAGATGAGGGTAGACAGGAGGGAAAAGGGAGTGGGTGAATACAGCTTGGCAAGATATGCTGAATACATCAAAGCCCCCTAAAACAACCAGCATTAACATAAACACCAATTTAAAACCAGTGTGCTCTTCAGCAGGAGGCTTACTGTTTTCCACCTATGTTGTTTTGTTAGCAGCGAATTATGGATCCCTCTCACCGCCAATTCAACTGCCATCACACTAAAAGGGGCAATCAGTGAAAATTGCACTGCCCCACGGCATTAAACAACCTCATTTATCTGTGGGAGGCTGATAGGGTTGTTGATCAATACCACAGACTAAATAATTCGGTGCTGAGATTTCTGCATTTGAAAACCTCCCCTCCCTTTCGGCTCTCAAGACACTTCCCGGTCCCTCGGTTTCTCTCGTTAGCGAGCATGTTCGTCTCTGATGAAAATGTGAATTTTAAGTGGCTGGGATGGCTGGCTGCGCAGAGGTGGATCAATTTTATTGATGCCGCTGCAGTTCTTCCTGCTCACCGATAGAGGGTGATAGGGGTCATAGGTTATTGATCGCCCCTTTAAATGGATAGTTAGACTGATGGATTTAGCCAGTCTTGGGCGTTTGTCAAATCACATGTCGACCTGTCAGTTGCATCCACCTCTGACATGATGGATATATGAACTGAATGTGAACCTTTAAAGGGATATTTCAGCCATTTTAAAACTGTTAGCCTCCTGCCATTGAGGTGGACTTACCCCCGGCTAACATTCTGAAAAATAATTCTCTTAGTCAACTCAAATTGTTAAATAAACAAAGTGTTGGTTTGATGTCAGAGGCCTAAATGATGTAACAAAAACAAACAAACAAAAAAAAAGTAACAAGTGTGTAACAGAGGGAATCGGAGGAAAAGAAGAAGCTGCTACTGGCCTGTGATAGTTTATACCGGTGGGCAAAAACGTGATGGGAAAGGCACAGAGCACCCATTGGTTCAGCTGAGAAAAAAAGAAAAAAAAAAAAAAAAAACTGTACTCTTGGTTTAGAAATCTGTGCACACATGCTCTCAGATTCATAATGTAAATGGTGTGCTCAAATTACGGTTCCTGCTCTCTGAAGCAAATAGTCATTTTAGCACATGGATTTGGTAATCAGTGGACTCTGCTTATGAATCCATGAGCACGTGCATCCAGATTTCTGAACCGTGGGTACAGATTTACACAGGGGTCTTTTTTTCTCCTCAGCTAACCCCCTCTTGTAGTAAGGCAACAGATGGAGCAATGGTCTAGCTTCAGTTGGTCAGCTCCTGCGCAGCAAGAAGATTTCCCATCAGTGACCTGAATTTAATTTGGGCAAACAGGGTGAATGCACAGCATCTCTAATGGGAGGGACGGGCCACTCTTCTGTTTTGCAGCCTGGCTTTGTGCTGTAGGCTTGTGCAGCTCCTTTATACTGGTGATGGTAGCCTAAAGATGAGGGAAATGGACTTAGCAGCTGAAATCTCAGCACTGTCAAAGGGAATTCACTACAACCACCGCTGCAGTAAGCTCTTGACCCACGGCAGCTAATCCAGGATGTGCACCAAGCATAACTTTCCCACCCGCAGCGCCTACTCTCAAAAGCCATCGGTGTTAATCAGCGACACTGGTAGTCAACTAGTTAAAAGCTCCTTGTGATTAGAGCTTCATTACTCATGCTTACAATTTGCTGGGAACAGGGTGGATGGCATTAGAGATGTTGTAAGGCACTGGAACTGCTGACAACACGTTATTCTTACACTAAGTTGTTTCCAATGTGAAAGAATAATTGTGACTGGATGGAGAATAATGTGAGCACTTAGTGTAGTCTGGAACAGAGGGTTTCATTTCGGCTGAGTGGGAGCTGCCGGTGCAATAGTATCCACAGCGAAGACACTGAAAATGTTATGGGAGGTGTTAGAGGAACATTGATGTCCATGAAAATGGTTTTGCCTAATTTAATTCCTCCCCTCTTTCAGAATACAGCCGTCTCAAATCAATTTTCAGAGTCATTTGGAAGATTAGGAACATTACCCAGTCTTTTGTAGGCCTTGAACATGATTGTGGGAATCAACGCTGCAATTTAGTGTGCGACTACAGCGCTATTTTCAATTGAAAACAGATCAGAATAGAAACAAGTTCCCTCAAGGTTTGTGTGTGAGTATGAGTATACGTTTTATTTTTCAAAAAATGCAATTCAGTATTGGGTGAGTTTAGAGAACAGATGCACTATATCTGTTCCCTAAATGGTAATTTAATCATTACTATGTCATCATTTACTGCACATACAGAAAAACACAGATCTCCTGAATTGTTTGGTTCTGCATTCATGCATAAATTATATCCATTCTGTTAATTACACTAAAATAAGTGAGAAGTGCACTGATCAGCGGTTAACTGTATGTTGGCAAAATACACACTCTTTTTCTGTACGGCAGAAAACTATGTTGTGGTCGTAGATTTTTTTTTCTTCATAATTTGTATTTCACTCCCTCATTCCAGTTCACTGCATTTTCAGCTGTGCTCAGCCTCAGATGGCACCGTAACACACGAGGTGAAAACTGTGGAATTTATAAAGATGACTTGAAATCGTTGCCTCATTAATTACCTTGTTTCATTCCATCAAAGTAAAAATCTCCAGAGGGTAAAAAAACAGACCCCATGATGATTTTATATTTGCTGTCTAGATGCAGCCAAACAGCAGCCGCACATTTCAGCATGCGTGATGTTTTGCGTCTCCATTGTGGGGGGTTCCATTTACCCTGGCTTTTATATGGTGCCGGAAAACTTCCTTCCATTCCGCATCAGCCTGAATCAGTCCCCAATACGCTGAGAGCCCTGGTTGAAAAATGACTGTATTAAAAATGTAATGGGAGCCACACATAGAAAGAGAGAAGCAATAGGGGGTCGGGGAGAGGGAATATACCACAGGAAAGCTAGAAATGAAGTATTGCAATGTGGGCTGAGCACTGAATGCTTTGGTGTTTATATAGACCCTCTCTCTCCACAAAAAGGCTGTGCTAGTTCCAAACAAAATGGATCTCCAATGACATCCTATCAGCTCCGAAATTAGGTGAGGAACACTTTTGTTGCCCTGCGGCACAAATTGAATGAATTTGAGAGAAGTGCAAGAGAGAATTCATTTCATCTGTTTTATTCTAGCCAAGCTCTCCACAATGCAAAATTGCGCTCTCCAATTTTATGCTAATATTTTTTGATTACCTTTCCTTTCAAAAAATCTTTGCCGTGCACTCCGTGTCTGCTAACTGCCTGCATTTTGCTGTCGCCGATGTCCCCCTCCTGAATCACCAGGGAGCTGCAGCACGGAGCTGAGCTCTGCACCGGCAGACATGATGGTGACGCTGGTGTAATTAGTGGAATGCCGCTGCATGCTTGGCAATCTAGACTAATTAGCCAAGCTGTGCTGAGTTCTCAATCCACAGGGGCTGTGAACGCAGCAAACTAAAGTACGCAAAATGCAGAAAACTCACCGAGGGGGAAATAAATGTATAAATGTTGTTAATTCTTTCTGGTGAGTGAGGACTGGGCTTCCTCAGGAGAGAGAGCTGAAATGATGCCGCATTGTTTTGCAAAGAAGAGATACATTTTCCAGCTGAACATAATGTAATGATGTATCACAGTGCAACGTAATTTACTGTAACAGTACCCTGTAACATAATAGACTGCCGTATACAGGGCAGGCAAAGAAGGGCTTGTTGAAGCTACCCATTTACCAGATGGTGGCCTTCTGTATGGGCCTGGTCCCAGGGATGGACTCCATCGATCACAGTGCCTTATGATTCATAACAGCTGCTGGACAACTAACTCATCATTGTCAACTCTATCAAATAGACTATAGTTTTTCTGTGTGAAATTCATTCGACACAATTCAGCGTAGTGTTTCATAGTGTAATGCAGTGTAATGCGGCGTAACACAGTGTAATGTAGCATAAAGTAGACTAACAGCATGGTAATGTGGCAAAACATAGCACAGCTTAACATTACATAGCATGGGGTAACTGCACAGTGTGATGCAGCATAGCGTAACGTAGCGTGTGTAACAAAAGATTAATACAATGACGTGACTTAACACAATTCAGCATAGTGTAACATAAAGTAGGCTAATGTAACATAGTAATGTAGGGTAACAAGCACAGCATAGCATAGTGTAGCATAATGTGGTGTATGGTAACTTAATGTAATGTAACAGACTGGAACACCACTGAACTGTTCAAGGTGGCGGCGTGCTTAGACACAGCGGCTCAGCGGTTTTTACCTACAGAGCAAACAGATCCACAGAGGGCGCTGTTGCTCCAGCTGTCCACACCGCCCTGGCCCACCTAGAGCAGCAGAGGAGCTTTGCAAGGCTGCTCTTTTTGGATTTCGGCTCTGCATGTAATACCATGCTCGCCCACAGGCTGGTGTCCAAACTGGCAGACCTGGGACTCTGGAGCTTGGACTTCCTGTCTGATCGCTCGCAGAGGGGGAGGGTAGGTCCCCACGGGGCTGTGTACTGAGCCCCCTACCCTACACCCCCTACAGTCACGACTGCACCAGCACCCACTGCAACAACACCATCATAAAGTTTACCGGCGAAACAACAGTAGTGGGACTCTCTGGGGGGATGAGCCAGCACACAGGGACGAGGTAGAGCAGCTGACTGGGTGGTCGGCTGATCGATGTGTCCAGATTGAGGAGGACCTGACCTGGGCCGCCAACCCCACAGCGTTAATTAAGAAAACACAAAGACTCTGCTTCCTGAGACTCCTCAGGAAGGACCAGCTGACCCAGAAACTGCTTGTGTCCTTCTCCCACTGCTCCACAGAGAGTGCGCTGACATACTGTATGTGTGTGAGGCATGCCAGCAGCACAGCAGCGGACAGAACAGCACTGCAGGGGGACGCCAACACCGCCCAGAAAATTATCGGCTGCCCTCTCCCCTCCATGGAAGAGCTATACATTTCCTGCTGCCTCAAGTCCACAGCATTCTCAGGGACCTGTCCCACCCAGGTCACTGTTTGTTTGAGCTGCAGCCCTGGGGCAGGAGACACAGGACAATCAAAACAAGGACAAATGGGTTGAGAAACAGCTTTTATCCAAAAGCAATAACTGCACTTAACAATAAAACAGGCACCATGTCTTGACTGTGGCAATACGTTTGAAGTGCAATATAAGAGACCTGTGAAATAGGTGGAATGCCCTGTGTGTTTTTTTTTTTAGGTGTTTATCATGTAATTATTATTATTATTATTATTATTATTATTATTTTACTATTTATGGCTTTTTGCCAAATTTTATAAGCTTTGAGCTTAGAAGGTTGCATTCAAGTTTGTTGTACATGTACAATACACATATTCTGTTCTGTTCTGTTCTGTTCTAATGAACATAATATAGCAGCATAGCATAGGGTAACATAGTGTAGTATAATGTAATCAAGCATAGCAGAGTGTCAGAATATATTATGTAACTTGAGGTAATGTAACATAATGTAACAGAACAGAATGGAACCTTATAGAACATAATATAGCACAGTTTAGCATCGCATATGATAACATAATGTAACAAAGGGTAACTGATGTGACACAATGTAATATGATATAACATCACTGGAATGTAACATATGGTGATATAGTGTACTACTAACCTATTACATAATATAAAAAGATATTTATCGTAAGGCTTTTAAACAGCTTCATTTGAAGTTCAGGTTTTAGTTCAGGGTTTGATGGTAAGTATAATCTAATGTGTGGCAGCTGATCCAGGTAGAGTAAGCCATAAATCATGTGCTTTTTAAATTTAATGTTTAAATATTTATGGTTGTACCTGGTCAAATTAAATGTCACGTCAGAGTTGATGGCCAGACAGACATTACATAAACATGCATTTGAATTCATATCAGACCTGCTGACCTGAATTATTCACATCCATCAGCCTCTAAGCAGAACTTACTTGTCTTGTGCTCTTGTGCCTTTCTGTCGTGAGAGTTTTCTTGGCTCTGCTCATCTCCCGCATCGCCAGAATGGTAATCGGGAGGCTCGATGTAAATTTGTAGCAGGCTAAAAAAATGTACCATTTATGAGCACTTAGGCACAAAGAGAGGCTGGCAGATTTAGCAATTACCTTGTTGAAAATTGTCCTAAAAGAAAAAAATAAATGTCATGCCTTAAACAGTAAATGATGTAATTTCACATCACTCATGCATACAAATCTCTTCTAATACAGAATAAAATGCATTTATTTGGTTTAAATCTAGTTCTGCAGCTTAGAAGTCATGTTTTGCCTTTATTTATTTTTTTCTTTTGACTCTGGGGTGATTAGATAAATTGGCATTCAAGTGGAATCTTTAAGAGGGCTGTGTGTGCTGAAATAAGATGAAGCAGAGAACAATTTGGAGATACTTTCACTATAGTTGAATATTTTTGTCACGTGAAGGAACTGTGCACATTTTTTTTTTTTTTTTTTTTGAGTCACACAGTAGCCATCCTACCATTAATGTAACATAGCTGTAACAAGCTGCTTCATTTTAAACAACCTGGAGTCCACACAGTTAAACCCTGATGAAGACAGAAACTACTCATGACCTCATAAACTGATCTGGCTTCCAAGCACGATTGACACTGCAGTTACTGCAACTACAAACAATCCTTCTAATATTTCTCAGCACGGCTCCTGCTGTGTCTGTCTCTCCTGTCTGGGAGCTCGTCTGTTTGACTGCAGGCAGCCAGGCAGGCTTACTACAATAAAATCAATAGATCAGAATATTGATTCATGTAGTATCATCATATGCATCGTATTCATTATTTATTCATAAATGCATACATAGTCGGTTTCTTCCAGTGGAGC
Source organism: Myripristis murdjan (assembly GCF_902150065.1). Classification (NCBI taxonomy): domain Eukaryota; kingdom Metazoa; phylum Chordata; class Actinopteri; order Holocentriformes; family Holocentridae; genus Myripristis; species Myripristis murdjan. The sequence continues at coordinate 26,809,776 of NC_043990.1, read as the reverse complement.
TGACATGAAAACTATTTTGGTTCAGTAAAAATCTGCCGCCGGTCAACCTGGGGAGACCAGAGGCTGGAGGCCGCTGTCCGAGCTGCTCCTGTGAACTCAGGTTAGGCAAGGACAGAGAGTCCAGTTCCTTGTTGGGGGGACAAGAGGCAGAAAAATTTTCCTTCAGCAATTCATGCACACACATACTATCTGCATAGTATGTGTGTGCATGAATTGCTGAATGCATGCCCGTTATTTACAGTAATAGTGAAGAAGCAACACCTACTAACTAAACTAAAGCCAATATCTGCCTAAGACACAGTTTTCCCAAAGGAGCAGATCTCTAATGTCTTGCTGTCATTGTGTAAAAATGTGGAACGCTATGAAAGCTGCAAAATATGTAACATGGTAGGGTAGTTGTAGTCATGGGTCCAAGTTCGGTTTCAGACCCGTTGAAGCACCAGGTGGTGTGGCAGGCCCAGCTGCATGGCCTTGTCCAGGACTACACACCTCAGAGGTTGGCACCAAGACAGGGAGGGCTGGCTCCGTGAGGGAAATGGTGGAGAAACTGATGAGGATAGTGCTGATGAGGATACTACTGGAACTAATACAACATACAAATCCCCAGTCTGACCTTGGTCATTGGTTTGAAAGAGGTGTTAGCTAACCAAAATCAAGGAAAAACTAAAAAAAAAAAGTATACAGGGGAAAGTGGGGTAAATAGTGCCAATTTTTACTTAAAGTGCCTTTAAAGCGAGGGGATCACAGTAATGCCTCCAACTAAAATATGCACATATAGTTTAAGATGTCGTGCATCCCTGGGAACAATCACTTTGGATCTTATATAAACTGTTTGAGAAATATAGCTTTTGAAAAAAAAGTGGTTTTGTGGCACAACTTGCCCCCGGTGCGGGGTAAATTGTGCCATTAGAGAGAATACACTGGGGTAAATTGTGCCATTGATAATTGAAGTAAAACAGATCATTTTAATCTCACAAATGTTAATACTATATAAAAGCACAACAAATTCAATACAAAATTATTTATTTAACATTTATTTATTATTTTAAAAAGATCACAGGCCACTTTTCTATAACAAGGCCGAGCGCCACATGAACACATACCCAGAACAAAATAAAAATTCCAAAATGAGCACCTGCAAATCATCTTCATCTGAATCTGAATAGTTTTAGTGATCAAAGGTAAGAAGACAATGTACAATAACAATAAAATACAATAAAGTAATATATAGTATATAATCACAAGTTGTGCCACTGGCACAACTTACCCCAGGCCCTTTGGCACAAATTACCCCAAACCCACCATTTTGAAAAAAATGCATCCCCCAGCTGTTTTGAGCAAACATCATGCTAACTGTATAGACTCATGGTGTAGCTTACTAAAGTACTAAAACCCGTGTGAACTGTTTTCAAAGTTTTCTATAATTGTTCAAACACAGCAATCAAAAAACCTTGATCATGGAATTTTTACTTTGGGGGACAAAAAAATGTTTTTTGAACTTAAATGTTCTTACTTCTCAAGCCATGTGTCTCCCTTCTTTGCAGGGTGAGTAATAGAAGAGGAATGAAGAGGAATAGATGCCTCTTCAAAAATATGTGGTCACATGACCAACTTCTTCTATGGTTTTCTAGATAACAGGGGTGGCACTACTTGCCCCTTGGCACAAATTACCCCACTCTCCCCTACTGTAGTTGACAAAAAAACCCTTTTTGGCATCAGATTCAAACCCAGGACACTCTAATCAGGACTCAGGACTTCTTTTGTTGTCGTCCACACCATATGCATGTCTGTTGAGACATGTTGCTGTCCAGTTGAAATGATATTTGACAGACAGGTGACATGACCACTGTAATTTTGAGGGTCCCCTGATTGGCAGACTGACCAATCTTTGACTGAAGTACTAAATTACTGGGATGGCTGGAACAGAAGTGAATTTTTCCATTTTTCTCATCCCTGGCTTGAATTGCCAGACTTTTGTCAAGCTGTCCCTCCCCAGCTGTTTTGATGTGGTCTCTACATCTTCCTTTCTCTGTGAGTTTAAAACAAGTCTTTGAAGCTTGGAGGAAGACAGTGAGAAAGAAAACAAATACTAGGGCAAAAAAAGTTTTATTGTGTCAAATGGAATCCCTTAAAAGAAGAAAAAAAATTCTATGTAGCTATTGATTTGGGAAATGACTCTTCAATATCCAGTTGTGTCTGAATATTTCAGTTGATCATACTGGAAAAGATGACGCAGCATGACATTTGTCCCCCCAGGGATACCTGTCTCCGGAAGCAGGCCCGTAGGAGATTCCAATATAACTGCTGTGCCACGAAACTCGAGGTCTTCTGTATCACCTGGCATGATAGTCTGGAAGATGATAAACACACGCTCTGCACAGCCAGAACTGCTTAGTGCACAAACATAAGCCAAGGTTTCTTTCTGATTCAGTGTCTGATCCAATGTCCTCAAATGGGGGTTTGCGTACCCCTAGGGGTACTTTGGAGTCAGGACATTTTGAGTAGGTGAGATTTTTTTTTAAAAATGTAAATGTAAGTTTGATAAACTGCATTTTATATACAGTATTCCCTCAGGGTTTTCTGAAGGTGTCAGATGTGTGTTTTTCTGGTTTAAATCTGCTCCTGTGGTCGGTGAGCGAGGACGTTTTCTCACTCCGACCGGGTAGCCAGACAAAAATCAAGAAAATGGATTTGTTATCGAAATGTAGCAGCAATACAGCTGAAAACAAGGAAAGAGAAGTGGAGAAGAAGCAAAAACAGAGGGAATAACATTTTGTCAGTCTCAGGCTGTTGTTTCAGGCACTGATGGAGCTGGGTTGGACCTTCTTTTTCTACCAGAATTGTTTTTGCACTGGTCAAGGGGTACTTGGCAAAAAAAAAATATTGCAAAGGGGGTACATTATTGAAAGAAGTTTGAGAACCACTGATCTACTCTAACTCAGACTCCCTCCCCTCAGTCTAGCACTTTCACAGCAAACAATTTTGTTGAATTCCATTATGACATTGAAAATAGCCTGTCAAATCAACTTCCACCCACGTGTTTTGTAAGTTCTCAAGAGATTAACCAAGATGTGCACCCTCTGACCCAATTTTATACCATCCTTTTAAACTGGTGCACTCTGCTAAACCAGCTTCTTGCCTTCTTGACCCCTTCCCAGCTAATGTTTATCTCGTTTTTTTTTTTTTTTTTTTTCAGATCTTGGCCCAACAATCCTTAATCTTCTAAATCTGTTGCTTAAATCGGGCACTTCACCCTGCTCTTTTAAAAACTGCTCTTTTTGTTTCAAAAAAACAAACCTCGACCCTGAAGCTCTCTCTCTCATTTCACTCAAAAATTCATGAAAAAATTGTATCTGATCAGATTGTAGACCACATGTCTTCCAATATTATTATTATTATTTTTTTTTAATCAGGCTTCAGGTGTATGCACTTTACTTTACTTATCCTACTTGATCTGAATGCAGCATTTGGCACGGTTGATCACACTGTACTGTTAAAGGTCCTGGAAGATCTAATTGGTATTCATGGCCTGGCGCTCTCTTAGTGTAAATCTTACCTCTGAGAGAGGAAGCAGTGTGTCCACTACAACAGTATGACCTCTGAGTACTGAGAGCCTGACTATGGTATTCCTCAGGGGTCGGTCTTTGGCCCTCTCCTGTTCTCCATCTACATGCTCCCTCTGGGTGAAATTAGCTGCAGCTATAACATTAGTCTCCATTGTAATGCTGACGATACTCAGATCTTCATTCCAGTCAAGCACAATGACCGCTCTGCATTGGCTAACCTTGAGGCATGACTGTGTGAAATTAATGCATGGATGTTCTCAAAATTCCTTACGCTTGGCCACTGGCCCCCCTTCATAAAACGTCTTTTCAGTGATCTTTTCCCCTAAACTTCGACAGTTGCCTCTTCCCTCAAACCTCTACAGATAAAAACCTGATTTTTGACTCCAGTGTCTTGTCAGGCACTCACAACAAAAACACCATTAAAACTGCTTTTTAACCTATGAATAATTCTGATTTGAGCTTTGATGGAGGCTCAGTCTCCCTGTCTTAGTTTAGTTTAGTGTCTTTTCCCCCACAGTCTCTCTCTTCATGTCTTTTCTCTCTACTCTCAGTTGTGGCTGTGATGTTTTCTGTGTTACTGTAATGACTGTAATGTTTGCAATTTGCTCACTGGGATGACGCCTATTGCTTCTGGCAAGGAATGGGGTCTCCTCTCTCCGTGGTTCTTCTCAAGATTTCTTTCATTTTTTTTCCTGTTCAGCCTGTTTTTTGGGCCATTTTTTCTTGCCTGCTATGAGGATTAAGTCAGGGGAGTGGGTGTGGTAATGTTTGTTGTAAACATGTGGGCATATAAAGCCCTTTGAAACTGTAAACAGTGATATTGGGCTCTAAATAAAGCTGAACTTGACATTTGTCGAGGATTGAGCGCAGGGGAGGGATGGAGCCAGACAGAAGATTGGTGTTACTACTTATGTCCTCTGTGTTGAGTGCCGTCAGTTGCTGCCCCGCTGTGTACTTCCTGTTGTCCAGCCTTATTATACAAAGAGCTGCCTGAGATCCCCTTGTCTCCCATCTGCCCACATAATGTTTCCATTAGGGTTTAGACTGATGGAGTTAGCCATCAGTGGGCATTTGCCAAAATTACATGTCAACCTGTCGATGCTATCCACCTCTAACATGATGGATAGATTGCAGTTAGATTTGTTGCTGTAGAACTGATCAATACTACACTGATTATGTATGGGAAACCTTTAACGGGATAGTTCATAGTGTAGTTCAAAATGTGATATTATGTCACTTGCCCCTTGGCTGTTACATAGGACAGAAATAGGGCTATCTTGCTCTCATTGTTACTGAGTGCTGGATACTGGCTGGATGCTCTAAATGGTAATTGTTAGCCTCCTGCCATTGAGATGGGCTTCCCCCCAGCTAACGTTCTTAGTTGTTGCACCAGTAGTAGCTTTAGTGTCACATGAGGGTTTATCTGCTGTTTCAGGGGCTTTTTCACCCTGATAGGAATCTCATTCTGGGGGAATAACTGAATGTTTGCCATTTGTTTTGGACAGTTTTGCCATAAAAAATGTCCAATTTAAATGTCCTCATGTCGGTATTAGCACACAGCCAGCTCTTGATACATATTGGTGTAGGCTTTGGCCTTTGAAAACCCATATTGATCCTCAGTATTGACTCTTTAGTAGAGCAGGTTGAATACAAGCCCTCCCTGCAACATGAGGCTATTGACATCAGTGCTGGCTCAGGAATTACTCGCAGCTTGTCAAAACCACATTATGTTAACAGTGAATGATACGTGTAATCTCAGAGCTGTTGACTTCTTAGCCAGCAGTGGCTCGATCACAGCTGCTGGCAGTCGAGTTCCTCCGTTCAGCTATCAGGTTGTTTCGGTGTGAGATTACCCATCGCTGCTTTTCCATACGCTTACGTAATGGTGTTTTAGCCATGCCGGATGGAAAAGCATTGATTTGGAAGCGAGCCAAGGAGCCTGTAGGTCTGTCAATTTGTCATTTACATCTTGTAACTGCTCAAATTCAGCATCCGTTGAGAAAACTTTGATTAGTTAATGAGAACCAATCAATTTTCTGTCATAGAAATAACAGCTGATAAAACCTGTATCAGCCTAACAGATGAAAATTGGATTTCAGTGCAATCGCTTAGGGGAAGAGAGGGATATCGGTGCAAGTCCGCAAAGATTTTCTTTCCAAGATGAGATATCCATCACTGGGGATAAAAAAAAAAGCGGAATGACAAAATGAATAGTGACATAAAAGTAAGACTGTTCCCTCAAAAAGTTTGTAGATACCATCAAGGGAAATCTATTCTGAAGCAAAATTCTTGTATGCTTTGCTCATGACCTTTAGGATGTTTCTGTATTGATTTTCAGCATGTATAAATCAAGAAGCAGGCAAGCTGTTCTCATCTTGAACAATACCGCCAAGAGACAGATCCTTGAGCCGCTCCATTCATAATGCAAGGCAGATCAGATTGATGGAGACGGAGATGGAGAAAATGTCAGTATCACTTCGATTTATATGGGTGTGGGCAAAATATTTGGTTAAAACTGGATTGTTGCTGCGTTGAAATGAAAGTTATTTGTTTGTGAATGCACATGCCAGCTCAAAAGGCAGGTTTCAGCTCGCTGTTAATGTCAGCAGGTGGGGAGTGTCTCTGTTACTGACATCAAAGAGACTCGGAGACGTAGAGACATTCTCTTGCTTTTAGCTTCGAGAGAGCTGCTTGTACCCACAGCTATTAGAGATTAGCAAATATACTGTGTGTGGTGGCATTTTTGTGGTTGCAATCATCTGTATTTTTTAAAAGACTGAGTATTAAATGACAGTTTTTTTTTTTGGTTTGGTTGTATTCCAAAATAATAGATTCTTAGGATTTTTTGGAAAGAAATGCTTTGATGTTCTTCGAGTGACCACGGTTGTGAATTTTTGTTCTCTTATAGACACATAAAACAGGCCCGCCAGGGGTAAAATACACCTGATGTTGTAGTATTATTGATTGTTAAAAAAAAAAAAAAAAAAAAGCAATGAGTAGATGGAAATAAAGGGAAAAGAGAAACTTAAATGAAGCAAATTGGACTCCACATTCAATTAGCTAGGGCCCTTAATGCTTTGAAGGGATCCATTAGCTCGTCTTTGTAGAATGGCGAAGGGAGACGAGAGCAGTAAGCAGGGCAGCGGCTCTGACACTAAATTGATGTCAACAAAAAGGGCTTTCAGGTAGCGTGCTTTGAAGTAAACTAGCATCTATTAATTCTTTATTTTAGTGCCTGTGTATTACGTCATGGTTGATAATTGAATGCTGAAACATAAACAAGGGGAAATGGGAGCAACTTCTGAGAAAGGAGGGAGTGCCAGTTGGTTTTCTATCATAATAGTCAGCTCTGTGCAGAGAGCTCTCTCCTCATGCTGTGGTTTTTCATTACCGCCCCATCAAAAGTGATGCTCACTGCTCACTACAGTGTTCTTTATCCCAATAATGATGCATTCTCCTCCTGATCCAAGACAGTGGTTCCCAAGCTTTTTTGCCATGACACCTCAGAACATGCAAATAAGTTGGCCAGGTGTCTTTTTGTTCATTTTTTATAGCCTCTGAAAACTGTTCATTTTGACAAAAAAAAAAAAAAAAAAAAAAAAAAAAACAGATTCAATGTGGAGATCAGCGCAAGGGGGGATTTCTGTCCATGCACAGGATCTGGACACAACACTGGGACATTTAACTCGCAACACTCTGATGCAAACACTTTGGTCATTCATTATCTGTTGCCCAGGACTGTTAAGGCATTACTGTAATATCACAAATGAAAGCTAGCAACCTCACACAAGAAGACCATTGCTTTGCCGACAGACAGAACAACAACTAATTCCATTTTGCCTTTAATTAGGATTTTTAAGTTTATTGAAATATTGTCTGACATCACCCTCACAATCAGCCAACATGTCATAAGAGAATAATAACATACCCGAATGCATTCTTGTATTACTGTGATAACATGGCCTGTTTATGCATGTAAAAAACAGCATCAGAGTATAGCTGTATACAGTCTGCTTTAGGCCTAAAATAAGCGGACCTGCTTATGTGAACGAAGCCATTTACTCATGGTTTTATGTTGGAGGCTGCCACTGCCGCTCTGATGAGCCACGATCTGTATTTATTCTAGATGAATGTCTGTGTGGAAAATGTCTTTTCAAATAGGCACTAAATGTAGATCCAAAAGGAAGTGAGTTGAGTCAGTGAGCGTGATGGGAAAGAGAGAGGCCCAGCAGGGCATCGTCGAGCTCTGATGACAGGTGTGACTCACTGGAGGTGGTGGAAGGCTGCCGTATCCCGTTGTATCGCTCTGGCATCTGTCACCTTTTGGGAGGTATCTGTTGAGGCTTCTGAGGTGAGTGGAAACAACTCCTTTCATAGTTTGCTTTTGTCGTAGCTGTCCATAAGGCCCTTGAGTTCTGGAAACAATTGAGCACCGGCCTCCTCGACTCGCACAGCCCACAGCTCCAACTTATTTTTACATGCAGTGACCTTGTGAAAAAGAGCAAGGATGTTGGTGTTCGGGCCTTGGAGGGACATGTTCGGACAGCTCAGTTTGACAGATACGCCTGCCAAAGTCAGGTGTCAACGTCAGATGGTCAGAACTGTGATCTGACATAAAAATACCCACCTTTTCATGCAGGTCAAACAGCTACTGATCCCGTGAAAGGGATCTGACTTCTGTATGAAACTGCACTGATTTCATGCACTGATCACATGTCGTGCCACTTCCAAAATGCTGGCTTTTAGTCCCTTTCTTGTCCCCTGCATAGCGCTAGCTCCATCTGTGGCTCTACACGGAGACACAGTTTTTCCAACTTAGTCCCTCTTTGTGCATTTTACTGCCCAACTTGTTAAAAATGCCGCGACCGGTGCAAGTTCCCTGAAGTGACGTGCAAATCAACACAACCTCATGCATTTTTCCCTCGTGCAAAAACAAGCAGCACCACCCGACACATCTGTCGATTTGAGTATTTGCAGTGAAAATCTTCTACTTTTGTTCACTCTGTCACTGAGCTGGTTTTTAATGTTGTTTGCCATCTTGTTAATGCTTCTCCCCATGGCGTCATTTGACAGTGGGATATTCTCAAGTGTGCGTGGTGTTTTCTCAATGTGCATAGCTCTTACCATTGCAATGGCTGCTGGGAGGATGAGGCTCTCAGCAACGGCATGGGGCAGGGTTCCCCAGTTAGTTTTCCCCAAGGGCCAAATCATGTCAAGCATGCCAAGCCAGGGGCCAAAACATACATGTTATTTTCCCCATTGCGGCAGTGAAAGTTTTTTTATGTGCAGACTGTTTCTGTTGCTGTTATTACGCTTTTAAAATATGACACAACAGCACATTAATACTCGTCTGACGCTTTGCTTACCAAACAATATCAGGCTGTAAATACCAAGTATTATTTGCTTTTCCTGTGGCAAACAAGACAATTTGCTTTTATTTTTGTATCATTTTAATTTCTTTTCATATTATTTTATTGTTGTATAAAATTTTTTAGTAATTATGTAGTTTTTTTTTTTTTTTTTTTTAGTGCTGCCTTTTCCACTGCTCCTGTTCTCTCATTCTCTCATTTGTTCTTTTTAATTGAGCACTGTGGCATTTGAAGTACAAAAAGTGCTATAGAAATCAAATTATTTGAATTATTGTTGTTGGAATTGCTATTATACGGCAGTAACATTGACAAACAGACAAAAATAAATGGATTTTCATCCACCCACAGTCAGTGAGAGAGGTGAGATCAGCGAGATGAAGCAATCTTTCTGACGTCGGGCTTGCATTCTGTTGTGGCAGTCCTGAGGCACTCACCGAGATGTGCATTGGAGAGTCTGTTTCTGTCCTGGCTCTTGAGTTCATTGAAGAAAACGATTACTCGCTCACTACCGTGGTGTTTCTGCACTACGCTTCCAAGTGCTCGCCTGTCAATCAAACAGCGTGGGCAGGACTGTGATCTTCAACTGGAGTGTAAGCTCTCACTCCCCTCTATGTCTGTGTGGCCACACCAGTGCGCTTATTTTCAATATGTTATTTTGGATACACCTCCAATGCACTTAAACCTTATCTAGCTGCCATGTGTCAGTATGTATCTGTATAGGACATTTTGTGTCAGCTGTGGTGCTAAAACCAGCAGCCCTAATGAGGCCCTCTGTTATGCCTCCAGGGTTGATGATAGAAGCACTCACGGTGTAGAACCCTGAATTTAATATACAGAACCTCGCTGTTCACCTCAATTTACATAAATCGTCTTTTACATAACACGTCTTTTCTAATCTAGTTGACACCTGTTGTTACAGTGAGACATCTTTTCATCAGTGACCATAGGTTGTTAGCTGTAATAAGGGCTTCTGTCACAGGCATAATCTTTATGGGGTCATTTGCTCTCGCTCTGCTTTTGTAGGATGCGCTCATAAGATGGTGCCCTTCAAACCTATTGGCCTTTATTAATGTGTTCATGGCTGAAAATGCCTATAATTTTCTTTGCTGCATCAATTGTTTGATATTATGGGTCATGAATTGGGAACACAGCTGCACAGAGAAACTGTTCCATGAATCAGGTGGTAGTTAGTGCTTTTATGAAGCATTTTCATTGTCACATATTCAGCATTGAGAGTCTCCTGTTTTTGTATCTGCACAAATCTCTTAAGTGTAGTCGCAAATTTGCCAGTTATCTGGGTGACCTATGTCACTGAGCAGAAATTACTTCAACTGACAATGAAAAATAGATTAAACATAGTTTAATGCTTCCTTGCTGGTCTCTTACAGAAACAATCTGCATATAATGTGGCTACTCTCCAGGCACAAAGAATGAATAAATAAATAAATAAAATAACGTGACACATTTAAGTCTAGTGTTTAAACAAAGGCCAGTTTTACAAAAGTGAGCTTTAAGAAGCATTTTAAAAGATGATGATCACATTCAACAAGTTGTTTTACAGTCGAGGAAAGTAATGACTAATCTTGCTTTTTGTTTTGGGTATAGATCACTCTGCTGAAGAATCACAGTTTCGTAAGGGATTGTTCAGCTTTGAAAGTCTTTCAAAGATTAAAATCAGTTCTAAAACTGACAACCACCTGCAGGTGCAGCTTTTTATTATAAGTTACAGTATTATATACAAGCATCAACAACCTTCTCAAAATATGCGGAGCATAAACCTTCCATTTTTGAACTACTGTACTTTCTGATCATCATATCAAATCACTGTTGACAGGAACTGAAAAGAGGATTGGTCCAAAAACTGAGCCTTGCAGCATGCCACAGGTGCTATGTGGTAGGTGATGAGTTGCCTGTGGTGATGGAGAATCTCCTGCTGGAAAGGAGAAGGAGTAGGAGGTGAACCAGTCTGAAGCACAGCCAGTATTACCCCACCAGTGCTTCAGGCATTCCATTAAACTGAGGTAATCTACAGCCACAAAATCCAAGCCAAAATCTCAGAGGAAAATTGAACAGCTCGCCATATCTGCCTTAATAAGGTTGTTAAGCACCATCCCTGTGGTCTGTAGACGTCTAACACCAAATGGGCTCCTGCTGTTTAAAAAAAGATAAATCACCCAGTTAAAAATGTCTTTTTATAAAACAGTATTTAAAACTGGCTATAGTCCATGAGTGTGTAGTAGTGTCCTTGATCAAGACACTGATGGGCAGCTTGGCACCTTGCATACACCTCCAATGCACTTAAACCTTATCTAGCTGCCATGTGTCAGTATGTATCTGTATAGGACATTTTGTGTCAGCTGTGGTGCTAAAACCAGCAGCCCTAATGAGGCCCTCTGTTATGCCTCCAGGGTTGATGATAGAAGCACTCATGGTGTAGAACCCTGAATTTAATATAAAGAACCTCGCTGCTCAACAGTGAACCTGAGGGGCAGTGAGGTAGAGTGGCCATCTGTTAATTTTCATGGTTCCTGGTTGTGATCCTCCAGAGTGTGTAGTAGTGTCCTTGATCAAGACACTGATGGGCAGCTTGGCACCTTGCATGGCAGCCTCTGCCATCAGTGTGAATGTGGGTGTGTGAATGGGTGAATGTGAGGCAGATATTGTAAAGTGCTTAGAGTGGTCAGCAGACTAGAAAAGCTCTAGAGAAATGCAGTCCGTTTAACTTTGTTAGTATTCCAGATGAGGCAGGACGGGTGGTCCACCCACCCATCTTGCAAGTTTTTGTTCCACCTCAACTCTTGCACACTTGATCCAGTTACGGCCTGCACACTTTCATGCATGCATTGTTTAGGCAGATCTGTTATTAAGGCTTTAATTGGAGATGTGTTAGAGCAGAACTGGAACAAAAACTTGCAGGACATGGGGCTGTTGAAGAATGAGCCTTAGGCTATTCTGAATGTTTCTAAAATATGCCCACATGATAGAAGGGAAATCAAGGGAGTTAGTGTAGACAATGTAGACACTTTAGATTTAGAGCACAGTCACACTGTATGAGACTGATAAAGTAACTGTTAAAAAAAAATGCTCTACATGAGCAAACAGAATACAGCAATCATGTTTTTAATAAATTTGCTTATCTAAGGCTAAAGGCTCATATTAGATCTAAACCATCCTGTAAACATTGTGCTTATACAAGTATTTAGAATTACTTCTGTGTACTGCAATTATCCCACAAAATCAGCCTTCATGTCCTGCATTTGGTTCATGCCAATCTGGTCGCCCTAAATGTATTTCAGACATGGAAGTTCAACCAGACTTCATGAAAATCCTACAGTTTCTTGGACAGTGGACACTTTATGGCAGGCTTTAAAATTGCACAGTGATGACAAAAATGTTGAATTTTGAAAACAAAACTGCACCAGGAGTGATAAATTTTGCATTGCTGCAGTTTGTCAGTTTAGTGGATGATTTACCAAGGTTGATAATGCAAATGTGCACAGTTGCGGTTGAGTTCATTTGAATGCACTGCCACTTTGCCCATTTGACACTCACTGCAGCCCGGAAGGGGACTCTCTCTGTCTGCGATCCCCTCCACAGAGTTCCTCCACTCTTTCCCCTTTTGCCTTTTTTTCTTGCCTTCTATGAGGGTTCAGGTCAGAGGTTGTCATTTTTGTTTTCTATGAACTTGGGCCTCTAAGGGCTATTCTCTTAGGCTTAGAGAATGCAACACTTACTCAAAACACACTAGAACCTGTTGCTGGAAGAAGTGTCTGGAGCATGTCTGAAAAGCAAGCAGAGAAAGTCTTTCAGCAGCAGAGGCAGCAGCTATTAAAAGATTGAACCAAAAACATGTTTCTGTTTGCAAAGCAAGTTTTATTTATTTATTTATTGATATATATTCATTGGTTCATTCATTCATTTTTAGCCGTAGAGCTTGCAACAGGCAGAAGTTGTTGAGGATAGTGCAGCACAGACACAGCTTTATCCACAAATCACAGGCTATTTCTGCAGCTCTCTTTTAGTCCCACTGGAGAGAAAAATATAGTCCAGAAAGTCCAGCCAACACTGGTGGAAAAACATTGCCTCTGAGGTATTCTCAGACACTGTGGCTGAATAACATTCACATAAGGAGCCCCCAGCTTTTAAATAAGCATCAAAACATACACCTTAGGGGACCTTTTACGCATGGATACCCACCATGTCTGTGCGTAAAAGGGAGGTTGTGGCACTTTGTGTTGTAAATCAATAATGTTGCTTGTAATATCCAGATTATGTACAAATTTATGATCACACCCAGTTGAGATCCGATCTCAATGTGACCAAGATCCACACACACCTGACGATTAATGCAGAATAACATGATGCCAGGTCGGATGTGTTGAACCACGGTCAAAAGTGCTGCAAAAGAACTGAGGTGCTTTACAAAGGTGTTAAATAACAGCAGCAATTTCCTTCCTTGCATCGACCACCAGTCATGATATCAATTTTAGATGGTCATTCGTGTATGTTTTCCGTTCCCCCCTCCCTATTAGACGCATCTGAAAACATATGCATTAGGCCACGCATGCCATTTTTGGTTTTTCTCTCATTTCACGTGTACAATACTGTAAAACAATCCCTTGTCAAAGAGTTTAACAAAAAACAAACCATGCAGGGAGTGGAGATGACCATTTAATCCAGACTTAGCTCATCATTTTTAGTCTTAAAAACTTTGAGACGGTCAAAAACTTGCTGGGCAGTCTCTGTGAGGGATCTGAAGGAGAGCTATACAGGGGAGGGCTGTAAAACTGATTAAGGGTTTACTACCCTCTCTGTGCTTATCAAATCAGTGCCTGGAAAAACTTGGCATCTTTGTATTCAGGGAGAGGGCAGTGCTCTGTCTGCAGCTACCCTTCATTAGCCAGACACCCAGGCAATGCTCCTTAATGAGGGGGGAGGCTAATGAAGGTGATTTTTTTAAAGGGCCTGGTGGCCATCAATGAGAATGCAAGATGTAGCTGTCACTGATACTGATAGGTTCTTGCTTTTCATTTTGTCTTATCTTATCTATTTTTATCTTATCTTCTTCCACACCTTTTTTGATGGACACTGAGCTTTGAAGAAGCCCCTCCCTCCCTCCACAAAGTGCTGCTCAGTCAGGAATGGGCAATGGCATTTGAGACAAAATGCAGCTTTTTCTTTCTGACATACCCATCTTTCTGTCCTTTCCTTTTGTTCCCATCATCTCAGCAGTTTTATTTGCATTTCAAGTTCAATTGTATGAACGCTGAGCTGTTGCCTGCTACTCGGACCCATTAACGAGAGTGTCACGATAATTAGGCTGGATCTTTGAACTGAGAGATGAGGCAAGTCAGTGACCACGTTGGGTAAGTCTGTAAGTCTGAGGAGTTAGGCAAAAGCTTCTTTCATGTTCCAGGGGCCTTTGAGGGAAGCTGAAACAGAGACGTGGCAGCTGGTTTCATGCTTAACTGTCCTGTTGCTGACAGGTGCCAGTGAGAAAACGTCTGACTAAAAGAGTTGACTTTCTGATGGTGTGGTGGTGTGTTCATCATGGATGGCTGCCCACAGATAAAAGGCATGTGTGTGTTGAGCATGTACGTACGGCTGAGCGTTGCTTTTATCTTTCACTGAGAAGGGGTGCTTGCTTTTCTCAGCGCTCTCCATGACTACAATATCCACATGAGCAGTTATCTGATTTCATTTCTTCTCTTGCACGTGGATTCTCTGCCTCCACACAATATAAATTCAGTGGTGCGAGTGAAACGGACCAACAAAACAATGCATGAGTGCTTGAATTTCTTTGAGAAATAGAAATAGAAATTGAAATTGTGGTAATGCTCTATCCTAATGCCCGCAAAATGCTTTATGCTTGACTATCAAAACAGATAATCATCCCTTAAGCATAATTTTATTTATTTATTTTTAGCAGTAGAGCTTGCAACAGGCAGCAGTTGTTGAGGACAGTTCTCAACATTTAGAAACAAACTAAGTATTATATGAATGTTTATGGCCTCATTTTTTATTACTTGAGTCTTCATGGTTTATTTTAGGTGCATTAGAAAGTGTAATAATTTGCTTAAAAGCATAGTTCACCCATTTTGAAAAATGTAACATTAGATAGATATATAGATAACACCACTACTGTCCTATATAATGGCCACATGATATTAAAGTTTTCAAAGCGGGTGAATGATGCCTTTAATGCATACAATGAGAACTATTGCATGGTGCATGGTGCATTTAAAATGTATTAATATGCATCTGACTTGATTTGACACTGAAAATGATCATGCGGCATGTGTCATATTAGTTTGTACCATTAGCACTGGTAATAATTTGTTGTTTGTAGCACTGGTTGACTCACTGGTCATAAACAATGCTTATACTTGTTGCTGACATAATGCATCAGTAACTATTTGTGTGTTCACATTAGCATTATTATGAATTATCATGACCTTGTAATGCATTGCTGAAATTTTACTCATACGTTTTTCCCAACATTGCTTTTGGAGAAACATGATTCTTGATTTACTTGTCATGCTTTGTGTCTTTTCTGCCGTGCATAACAGATGCATCTTCACTAACCTGTGGACTAAAAAGCAGCTGTGAGATGAATAGCTGACTAATTACTCCACACAAAACCCCTTTCGCTGCCTCTGATTCATGCCAGTTGAGCACAGAGTTCAGCCGGCTCGTCAAATTGACGGCAGGTGTGGAGAGAGCAGAGCATACGCAATGCTGCAGTCCAAACACTGAGGTTTTTCTATCTTGCTGTTGGGAAGGTTGGCAGGCTGTGGCTGGCTGACCAGCACACAGGGCAGCGGCAAGGTTGCCTTTTGTCTTGCAACTCATGCCGTCCGTGCAACCCTCCTCTATCAGCACTCACAGCCACACACTGGTCAGAGTGAAGCACAGGCCTGTGTGAGGCTGATATGGTAGGCTGCTAAATACAAACTTGAGGGACGGTCCTGTCGTTGTGTCCTCATGCAGCACAGGTGATTAGACTTATCTGCTTTTGATTTCAGTGCCTCCCAGAGGTCAGCACCATGGACTAAAGCAATTCCACATCAGGCATTCACACTCCCACACCAGAGGTCTCTTGCCTTGGTGTACGTTGAATAGCCACACAGACTGAGGCAAGGCCAAGATGGGGTTAATAACGTGAAGTGATTTCACTCAGTCGCAGATGGCATTTTCAATCAGAAGCCAGTATAGGCCAGCATTCCTGAAGGTACAAAATATCCCAGGTACTGAGTTGCACTCCACACCTTATGTCTCAAAACTTAAAACTCATCCAGCTCTGTTAAGCTACATTTAATCCTTTGTGTTTGGTGTAGATTTAATAAGGGAAATCAATAATAAATGACAGATTTTACCTCACCAGTGAACCAAGAGTAAGATCCTGTTATATTTTGTGAATTCACTGCATAATCAGGTTCTAAATGAACAGACGGTGCAGGAGGAGCGATGGAATGCAGCATGTGGGTCCACTTATTTGGGATTTTTTTTCACATATTTTCTTATTTTTTCTCTCAAAATCCTGGTGAATATCCAGCCTAAATTTCCCATAACAATTTAAAATGGCAAAAATCTTTACACTGTTTATCAGTGAACCCTGTTGAAATCTGTGCATTAGTTGACAAAACACAGCATTTCACAGTTTCACATCACAAACAGCTCAACAAAGCGAGTCTTTGGCACATGAATTGGCGCTGTCCGGCTGATGTCAGCCAATGGTCACAAGCTAGCGAGCAAAAAAAGCTTTGTGCCAGCCCTCTTAGCGATTTCGTTGTATCCTGTTTCAATTCAAAATGCAAAACTGTTTGCGTGTTCCAACATGCAGATGTGACCGGGCCTTAAGATCTACTCGTCTCACTGTTGTCTCTTACATTTCCATGATGTCCTGATTATTTATTAATTTCCTCATCCAATTACGTCACATTAAAAATGCTTGTCTTGAACCTGAATGTAGATGGGTGTCGTATGCAAGTAGCATGAGGCTGAATTTCAGACAGGAGAAAAGGGAAGACCTCTGCCTTAGAGGTTGGCTGGGGCCCTTTGTGTTTCTCATATTATTATTCACTACACATTCATTATACATGCATTATTCATTATAATTCGCCCCTCTCTAATCCTTTAACACAACTCTTTTTGCTAATGCGCCACACTCTTTATTCTTTCTTCTTCCATTCTTCAAACACCATACTTATACACTTAAAAGAACATCATGCCATCTATATTCCATGCTATCGGTTGCTTGTTTACAAGAAGCCAATACTCACTCAAGACCAGAGATCAGAGCTGTCTGCATGAAACATATTGTAGCTAATGAGTAGGCTAGCTCGCTCAGTATCTTTAACCAGATGTTGAAGGCTCCAAGAATGAAATTCACTATGTGAGATCCATCACTCTGAGCAGCTGACGCGAATTTTGCTGTTATTATTGTTGATTGTTATCAACACTAAATAAAAAGACTAATCTAGCCGACCAATGATATCAGTGATAAAATATGAATTTAACATTGGAGTCAGTATTAGAGGATATTGGAGACAATATTTGCAGTATTTGGGAGGCTGCAGTACTATGCATGGTAATAAAGGCTCCGACACTTATTATGGCAGCAGCATCGTGGCACACTGTATATTATAGTAGATATATTGAGCCTCTGTGGAAAATGGGATGTTGGCCTTGTTGTGCGCGCTGTGGCCTTCTAAATGGCTGGCCCTTGCTTGAGGAAGCGTCAACATGGAGTCTTGTCTGTTGTCTTAGATACAGGAATAGTGGTAATTGATAAGTGGGTGCCAGTGAGGGAAACTTCCATAATTAAATTGAAACACTTCAGCTCTTTTACTGGAGCACTCTGTGGTTATGGTGCTGCCGGTCTCCATGGCGACTGCAAGTTGCTGCTCTGGATTTGCAGAGAAGATGCCACGTTGGATTTTTAATTTTCTGATAGCTGTCAATAGCACATACTCTTGAAACTATACAGGGTGGAGAATCTCATTATGAGGCCGGTGATTTTGAGGATAACAGTAAATAGAAGAGGACTTTATCTCTCTTTAAAAGAAATACCAAAAAACCCATTCAGTTTTCTATCAGCTTCATTTTTATTTTTTTTATTTTCTTTATTCTTACCAATAATTTTTCATTCTTTCCAAGGCTTAGAGTGAAGCTTGAAGCATACTGTTTTTGCCGTTGCATTATAAATGTATTGTACAATAGATGCACAAGCAAAAGCTAAGTAATGTTTTAACACTGCAAGATCACTATTATAGTGTCAGTTATAATTAGCACAACTGCCATCAGTGAGTGGCTATGCAACAAAATAGCATCTTACACAAATGTACAATTATTATCGTTCACACAAACTTCAGTATTCATGTTACAGTGTTAAGTGCATGTACATATACATACATATACGTATATATATATATATATATATATATATATATATATATATATATATACGAATGCTCTTAATGATGAATGTTTAACAATAGAACAATGTAAAAGGGTATAAAAACAATCATATGAGAGTTAATAAAACAAAGATATTGAATTCAAAGAGATGGAGAGCAATTTCAAAATTCCCAAAATTCATTCCAAACATTTGTTTTTCAAATTTTCAAAGAATGGCAAAGAACATCAGCAGCTGCTGATGCTTACAAATAAGTGGCTGTCTTCCAGACATTACGCACACACTCCCAATAGGCTTTAATGGGAATCTCTGTCAATTTAACAAGCCTCCTGTGATTATACTATAAATAAACTGAAATGTATACATAGTCCAAGCACACACACACACACACACACACACCATTATAAAGCCACTGTCCATTCTTTATTATTTTTTCTTTTTCTTTGCCTTTTCCCCCTCTGAAGAGACTGATTTGTTATAAAATAATAATTTGTCCTCCCTCCTCTCCAAGTTTTTTTTTAAATTCCTAATTCTATTTCTCTCTGTCATTCTACTTCTAAATGACGTTGCAAACATGATGAAAGATATTCTACAGATGCAACACTTCATCAAATCTAGACTATGCAGTAAGTGGGTACATACAGTACATAGTTTAAGTCACCACAATGTCATTCATGTACAGCACAAGAAATCGTCAACATTTATTCTGTCTGTCACCATCTGTGTGCTTACTGGAGCCTTGAAGCAAATCCCGTGAGAAACAGAGTACCAAGAATTCATAAGTAGAGCAAGAATCCTTTTCTAAGAGCTGGACTAGTTTTGAATTCGAGACACATGAGAGTAAAGTATAAAACCTTGTCGTGAAATATCAATATCCAAAAAGTTAGCATAAAAAAGCATACAGAATCACAGGCACAAATGAATGACTCAATTTTCAACTGCCACTTGGAGGTTAGCCAAACTTGTTCAAATGCAGAAGCTTTAATATCTACAAAGTCAATGATCGATTTAGTTTTGCACTTTTAAAACTCCTTCTATCCACAAAGGTTTGGGATCCGTTTTTTTTTTTTTTTTTTAGCAATGCTCAGAGGTATATTTGACCTCCTGTCTCTGCCACAACTGGCAGAAGAAGAATGATGTCTGTGTCAGAGGTAATAGATTACCTTTGATGATGTGCTACAGATGTTCACTGCAACAAATGGCAGGGTTTTGCTCGCTTAAAATGCAATTCAGAAATCTCTAAGCGATTTGTTTGTCCATCCACAATGTGATGAGGTGTTGCTCCTTAATAATCCTTAGTAATGCACTAGCACTGGAGTGTCAAGTCCTCGTCATTGTCAGGTTTATGGTTCTGTAGTGATCCTACTCAGAGGTTCCTTGTGAATTTGACACCAGCAACCATGAAAGTCAAGTAGGTGAGAAGAAAAACAGTGAGGAGAAATCCAAGCTTCAGTGGTACTACTTAGGAATTTTCATGTGAGCGCAAACAGACTTCAAACCTTTGTACTTGAATTTGAATCCATGTCCTTGATACCATACTCAGTCAACTCCTTTGAACGTAAGGGAAACATTATCATTGAACCTCATATTTGTCTTTGAACATTGTTGACAGCGCTAGAATCTGACATAAGTCAAGGGGGAAAACATAAAAACAACTGGGTGTTTCTATAGTACAAAAGCATAAAGTTGGCTAAATCATACAGAATATCAAATGAGACTCCCCTCTCCTACCTCTTTGAGGAGTGTTTTGATAACTTTGTTTAGCAACAAATATGTTGTGATTCATCATCCAGCTCACACTGGGTATCTGCAGCGTAGGTCGGCACTGTAAAGCTTCAAATTAGTTTTGTGCCAACTTCTGAGATAAAGGTAAAAGAGTTATACATTTCTCTTTCAAAGAAGGTTTTTTACTGTTGAAATCTCATTTGTTTTGTTCAGGCAGAACAAGTTTGAAAGTGTAGGGTTGTGATTCTTACAAGAAATCGAAGAGTCTGAGGGCTATTGTTTCGCACTGTTCTTTTGTTGTAATTCACATTTCACCCTACACCACTCTGGCACCAGAGACCAGTCAGCTTGTTTTATTTACAATCCTTTTTAATGGATAATGCCAGAATGACGCATTTTTTGCTGCACTCGGTATGAACCTGTGGGTGGTTCTTTGTCCTTTCTGCATCAACAAAAAGTTCTTAGGGAAAACAAATATTGAGCTAGGGATTTTTGCTTTTTAATTTTGTATTAACTTTTGATGTAACCCTTGGACCATCAACCTCTCTGCTCTCATTGCTTTTGTAAGGCATCACGCTTTGTGTGAGAAAAAGGCTCCACTATATTATTAGAACCTTTTCTAGAAAAGCAGTGTAAATCATTCATTATTGAAGATCTTTAGTTATTCCTTTGAATGATGTCAAACAAATTCTAGAGAATGAGTGACAGGACTCCTAAAGTGGAATTGGAGACTAATTTGACACGAAAAGGCCTCTTAAAACTCTGTTGTGGAGATTTGTGTGACCTCTGACTGTAGATCCTGCTGGATCCTCCGAGAGCGAGAGCCACGGGGGATCCGGTCCATGCCTAGTCATGCCGGCTTCTTCCCAGCCTCTGATGGGGCGCAGACGGATACTGGCTCCCTGGTAGTATTGCGGTCTCTGGTCAAGCTGTTTTGCTCCACGCGGGTCCGACAGGGAAGGCAGAAATCCCTGAAGCATCTCTTGAAGTTTTCGTCCAAAAATGCATATAGGACAGGGTTGAGGCTGCTGTTGGTGTACCCTAAGGCAATGCACAGGTGCCAGCTGGCTATCACGAAGGGGTTCTTGGTGTCGATCTCGACCAGAGTCTTGACAATGATGAAGATGTGGATGGGTGTCCAGCAGATGATGAAGGCTGCCACCACCACCAGGACCATGCGGGTGATGCGGCGCATATTGCGATCTTTCTCCTTAGAGCCGGAGAGCAGACGAACGCTCCTCAGACGCAGGATCATCAGACCATAACATATGGTGATGACCATCACGGGAACCACAAAGGCAAAGATGAACACACAGATCTTGGTCACTGTGTCCCAGTACCAGTCAGGGTCAGGGAATTTCAGCATGCAGATGGTTTTACCTGCGTAGAGAAGTTTGGTGGAATCAGGCAGAATAAGAACAGCGGGCTACAAGAACAGTGACTTTAAGTGTCCAATGTCCTGAAAAACCCTTACAGAGGCCCTTCAACCCTACCAATAAAATGTGGATGATCTCGGATCTTGGAGGGGACTGGTAGATGTTTACTCATGTGGACACACAATATACCAGCACATTTGCCTTTCCATTGTCTGCCAAAGCTTGACCGCCAATGTTTTGACGAGCTTATCAAACATTGGAGTCTTGTTAATGCAAAGCCTGACAAACGTAAATTGCATTGATCTAAGTGTGCTTATTGTGGATTTGACTGGCTCTCCAAGGTCTTAGCAAAGACCTTCTGGGTGAGTAGTTACTGAACACATCCTACCACAAATTCACCTCGGGGAGAAACATTGAACGCTAGTAGTTCTTCAGCAATAAATGGCATGTAAATGGTTTGACTTAAAATGCTTAGTGTAAGCACTAGACTTAACCCAAAGCAATCATTTTCAAATGCTAATCAGGAACAGAAATCACAATGGACAAAGATGAATCCTGACACAGAAACACTTTCCATAAAAAAGCAGGGCCCTGTTTCCCGGAAGGCTCTTAAAACTAAGATGATTGTTGAATCTATTTTATGAAGCTTCTTAAACTTACAAAGCATTTCCTTAAGCCTCATTGAATAAAAATGCACTTGAAAATGGTTCCAGAACTACGATTACTCCTGACTGCTGTAGACTACTAAGTGCATCACAGCAAGGACGCTGGAGGTGGACCCTCACATGCATTTCAAGCTTTCTAAATCTCAGTTGAATATCAGTTTGGAATAATGACCATGCAACTAACAACTGGATTTTACATGTGTTTATACAATATATATATATATATATATATATGTGTAACCATACACTGCTACTGTTTTCTCCCTTGCCCTCATGATTATCTGTCAAGCAAAATGCTATATCTATGATCCTTTGACACCCTTTTGATAAAACAGTAAGAAAATTTCAAAGTAACAGGGGGGTTAATAAGAGCCTTAGCCTGCTCCATGTGATTTTTCCAAAAACATGAAACGCTGTTTGTTTTGTATTTCATGTATTTAGGCTATATAGTGTGGCTTGCAGACATTCATTCTAAGAGTGATCTTTAAGAACCATACCAGTGATTTTGGAAGTTTATTAAACTATCTAAAGAAATTATTTACTTATATATACACGTTTCTGTTCATCTTTTCCCAAAGTAAGCAGTTGTATTTTAGAACTCTGATATCATATTTCCTGTTTTATCCAGCCGTTGGTTTCCATTCATTCCACTATGATATGAAAATGAACTGTCAATGACTTCAAACGTTCTTCACACCAGTATTCCATCACCATAATAAAGTTGTCCACATTAGTTTTCCTAAAAGCAGCAGCGCTGTTGTGTTTTGATGAGTTGAAATTGGGTGGAGTGATAACATCTCTCTGCTGGAAAATAGTCCCCAGCCAAATGTTTGCTTTACACAGCCAAATATTAGTTGTGATTTATGAAAAGTGATGGCCTTGTTAACTATAGAACTTTATAAAGTGAATGTTTCAACCAAAAATTCATATTGGAAAATGGAGGGATTCTGATTGTATGTCAGGCAATCTTTAGTACCTCTGGATGACTGGTAAAATGATTTGTTGCAATGTAAAATGGAAATCGTTGTAAATGAGCCAAACATTCAAATCACTGGTATGGTCCTTTTAAAGCAACGTTGGCTACTGGGTGTGGGTACCTGTTATGTGCTGTTTTGGAAAAAATATGTAGAAATTTAAGAACGTGTATAAAATCACCTCTGAGATTGATTGCTATTGGGAAATGATGCCCAGGACAATATTAAGTCCTAACAAAGCAGTGGAAGAAAACATCAACTATCTCACCGTTGTCTGCCACCTTGGTCACCGCCATAATCATAATGGGCACTCCGATCGCCGAAGACAAGACCCAGATGAGCACGTTGATGAGCTTGGCCTTGACTGGCGTCCGAAACTCCAGCGCCCTCACCGGATGGCACACTGCGATGTAGCGGTCCACACTCATCATGGTGAGGGTGAAGATGCTGGTGAACATGTTGTAGTAGTCAATGGCAATAATGACTTTGCACAGGATTTCGCCGAAGGGCCAGGTACTCATGAGGTATTTGGCGCTCTGGAAGGGCAGCGTGCTGGTGGCCAAGGCGTCGGCTAGAGCCAAGTTGAAGATGTAGATATTTGTGGCTGTCTTCATCTTTGTGTATCTGGTTAGAGAGCAGAGAACAGTGTTTTGCGATAAGCACCAACAGTAATGAGAGAAGTTGGGTATGGAATTCTCTGTTGTGGGGTGTGGGGATTTGAAAGTGATATTCACAGTGCAATGTGTTTTCATGCCCTAGATGAAGAACTAATTACCTCATGCTATAGATGTGTACTGTGGAGCAGAGAACATGTAATACTAATTCTCCTCAGCTTAGGCTCATTTTTTTTTAGTTTAGGGATTTGAGATAATGGATACAGTTGGCTTGTTGGCCTCTGATCAAGCAGTCTACTTGCAGTAAAGGCATCTGAGAGTAAAACATCAGGGAGAAAAAAATACTACTACTATAAAACTGAAGTTCATATAAATTGTATGTACTGGATCCTACTCCTACCACTGGGACTGTGAATTTTTTTGCATTTATGTGTGCGTGTGCACTGATGATAATTTCACTTACATATTTGAACAAAAAAGGAAATTACAGCGAAGCAGCTTGGAACTCATTTTAGTTGGCATAGATATTGGCTTATTGGGGTCAGAAATTCTCACCAGCACTTTAAAGCTTAGGTTCACATATGCTTCTTTCACAGGGTAGCTTCCAAGATATATTCACACATGAATCCCAGTCGGTATTCTAGGAAATAGCTTGCACCTCTATTCCCCTGGTTGATTACATTCAAATACAGTCCAACTTATGTACATACCAGGCTAGGCAAAAGTGCAAATGTATATTAAGTATAAAAAGGAACTGGGAGAGTACAAAGTGTCCATTAGATGTTTGTTCAATTGTGTCGTTTTAAATAATGAAGAAGAGCAATGGCACAAAACAAGTGAGAATTTTGATTTCAGTTTACTGTATGTATATTAAGAGAATAAAAAGGGCATATATGTGTGACATTTCAATTTTGAACAGGGAAAAAATGACTTTTATACTCATGACACAATGTTTATTGTTAATATAATAATGCAGACAAGGTGATGCAGCAAATGGACAGATGCATTGATTTTTCTCCTGGTCATTTTTCACACAGACATTACATTATAGACAATGACCTAGGGGCTTAGAGAGGTTAAACAAAGCCTCAATAGAGGGGTGGTGGGGGGTTTCCAGTAATGACCAGAGCTAGTGCACACAGTAGCGCTTATCTTATAACTGTAAAAGCAAAAATATCACCTTGGTTGTAATTATTGATTCCGCTCTGATATATGGATATGATCCTGCATGGAGACATTTCATTGCCTCAGCTAAATAATCTCACGGTTCATAATTCACATACTTATACTGTTTCACTGCCAACTTGGGCTAAATAAGTCAGCAGAGGCGGACTTTCATTACATGCATTTTTCCTTTTTGATGGAACTGATTGCATAGGCTCTTTACTTTGCACACCCAGAATGCAGCCCAGGCTCCCTAAACCTTTGTATTAAAATGCAAATATGCGCTCCATGCATGAAAAGTGAGAGAAATACATTTCTCACATAGAGGAGACATGACGAAACAGGCAGGAGTCTGGCACTGAAATAGTGTGGAGGTGGGGCTAATGGGTGGAGGAATACATTTATCTTCATCTCTGATGACCTAGCCCCTATTCTTAATCATGCATACGTTTGGTACTACAAGTGAAGTTAGGGAAGGTTTTTCTTTTGCAATGAGCATAATCCTTAACCCTAACATTTACTAAACTATCTTTCTGGACAAAACATTGGTAAGCTTTCTAGATACAAATAAGCAGGTGACAATGGCATGTCCACATTGTGCTATTGTCACCCTATCCAGTTTGTGGAACATAAGCTTCACATAATTTGTGCCTCAGAGGTGCTTGTTTCACAAGCTGTGATCAAACTGTGTTGCTTGCAAAATTAAGATTGCTCTCAACTAACAACAGACGCTGGATATGCATCAAGGGAGCCCCACCAAGGATCAGACATCAACAGATGCTGTTTTATGTCCTAAATCTGGCCTGTCTGTCACGGCCATCATTTAGCCCAGATATGCATTTGAAATTTGGCTCTTTAGTCCATCTCTTTTGGTCCTAATTTTGCTCAAGAGCCACATCTGTTTTAGGTTTTAGTCCAAATATAGCCAATAATGGACAAGAGCAGCCTTCCTTATTTATAAAAATAAACAGAAATAGATGTCCAGTTTTCAGCCATGCTGTCCATTTTTCAAACAGTTTGGCCATCGGATGAAAGGTTTGGAAGGACTGGCCCTCTGGACAGCTACGACTGCTCAGTGAACACAGACACTAAACTCATTCATGTGTTTCTGGTAGATCATTGGCTCCATGCAAACCCTTTAGCATATGTTGAGTGATACCAGCATGTAGCATTACCTCCAAAGTCAATAATAGGAATTTATAGCACCATAACCCTAAATGTCAGCCATTTTAAATCATATATGTAGCTTTAGTGTGCCAGCTATCTGTAGGAGTCATTTACCTGATATACAACACACATACTCTCTCTCTCTCTCTCTCTCTCTCACTCTCTCTCTCTCTCTCTCTCTCACACACACACACACACACACACACACAAATCATTGTTCAGAGCCAACAGGGACTACTTTCTTTCCTTAGGAAGTGAAGGTGGTTGGTAATGCTACATCAGCTATGTGAAGTTAGGAATACTTAGTTTAAATTTATGAATCTACGGGTCGTATAACATAAACCCTCAATACATTTTATTTGTAAGAGGTCAGGTGTCTTTGGTTAATGCTAACCATCACTCAACAGGCTAAATTATGAGCATGGAGCCCTAAAGTCTAGTTAATGATGTAGTTAAGATGAGACATGTGGGTGATTTTGGTGTCGGTGTTGACATCATCTCATATATTAACTGGTAGGTTGGCCAAGTTCACCAATCTCCCAAAAATATATGCTGTTGACACTGCACTTCATTGTGCAGGATGATAATGAAATACCTTTTGCCTCTACCTGGAGGCAGTACTAGGATCCTTCCTGTGCTACTGCAGCATACATTTCAAACAAGTATGGACTAGAATGGCACCATAATGATTCTTATGTTCTTGTTGGCAAGGGGACCATTACAACCTGGTTATTTCAAAGCTCCAATAAGAGTGTAACGCTGCAATCCTTCTGAGTCTGCACTTTGCTCTCCAGGCACAGCATGGACCCAATTAACAGGCCATGGAACGAGTCCAGAGAGACATGTTAATGTGGGGCAGGTTTTGAAGTTTGGAAGGAGAATCTGTAATGTTCCCCCTACTGTTACTAGAGCTCTAATCTAGATACGCTGCAAACGGCAGTGTAGCTCATCTTGTGATTCTGACAGGAAATAATTTTTTCTTTAATTGTCAAGATTAATATCAGTTGCAGTACTAATCTCTCCCTCTTTTTGAATGAACAATGCAGCCATCGCTTTTGCACAAGATCATTTCCAACATCAGAGAGAGCTTATGAATACCAAAGATGTGTTCCATTTCCAAGAAGGCGATTAAAATATCTGGTTAACCATGCAATCATGCTTCCTTTTAGGAATAGAAGCAAAAGTAATTCCACTGTCAGGTTTAAACTGGTCTATAATTGTGCATAATTGCATAGCAATGTGCCATACAGGTCTATCAAGGTATTATGCCTCCAAGCTACAGGACAGGCCATACCTGTTTTTTCTACTGGATCTTGATGATTGACCTGAAAAGAGTCTACCATGTTAGTAACTTTGAACACATGGAACCTAGGTTTTTCCCCATTTTTGTGGCCTAATATTTAAATTATGTGAGTCAATCAGTATAGAGTGGGTTTCCAGGGGATGAACCACTCAAATGAACTTTGCTGAAAAATACAATAAAATTAGCAGCAACAAAGAGAATACATTTCATTCAAGAAACAAAGAAACCAGCACCAGAGATAAGATAACATTTTTGATCTTCCTAGCTCCATGCCAACACTATGATAGGTCCCACTGATAAGAAAGGAGAGCACTTTGCTTTAGTTATGTATGGGCTGTCTCTGAGGCAATACTAATGTAGTGCTTTGACGCCTTGAAGAACAGATGAAAAGCCTTCTCTGCTCGGAAAAGGGAAAGATACTGATAAAGAATGCCATTAGTTATTCAGTGCATTTACATGCACACTCATTTTGTGCTATTCTTATTATGTGGCAATATTCTGAATTTGATACAAGTCATGTGAACAGAATATTCCTTTTGGATATTCTTAATAAAGCCTTTTTCTGAATGCAGCATGAAGACATGTGGGATATGTTGATATTTTGGGTTTTAGGAGTATTATTTGGTCATCTATACAGTGCATTCAGACTATGCGTCTCAACTGGATTTTTACCGTAGTTTGCAACACGTGGCTGCCTGTTTTCAGTCAGCTCTGTGCATTGTACACTGACCAACTAACCAACAGTTTGAGATGCATTTACAAAAGAAAAGCCCATATTTCTGGTCAGAGGGAGAAACACACCTGCTTTTATAAATATTATGAAAGACAGCATCGACCTGTCCAATCAGATGGTTGAATGAATGAAAAAGGGAGGCTGTGTTCACACAGTCGAACAAGTGAGAGTGTGCACAGCTGCATGTTAGTGAGAATATTAGTGGAATATTCATTTTCATTAGCCATGTAAACAGCTTAGTAGGAATATTGTCTTTTTTGGAATAAGGGCAAAAACTGGAATATTTTGTGCATGTAAATGTAGTTCGTGAAACAAGGAGATTACCTGGCTTTGGATCAAAGTCATCTTACGAGGCAAACACAAAAACTGTTCCAGTCGTACTAATGAAAATTGCTCCTGATGTAGTTTTGCACCTCCATCTGTTAGAAGCCTTTGATTCAGCACATGAACCTTGCCTGTTGTCAGCAGCGGAGGATTATGTTTATTCTCAGATTCACATTCACAAGTGAGCCGCGATTCAAAGGAAATCATTACCCCATTCCCTAATTCAACCTGACATGATGAGCTCGAACACAATATTCCGCTTTGTGCCAACTTCCTCTCTCCCTTGAGCAAACAAGCCAGTGGGGCGAGTGGACGTAGATGTTGCCCTGGATGGTGTATTATGATTGCGTGGCAAATGGAATTTAAAAGGTGAAAGGAGGGAAGAAAATAATGCAATTCTTTGATTTGTATTACAGGCTTTGTCTACCCAGGTACGCAGGGTAAATCAGCGAAGGAGGAAAGAGAGAAAGGAGCGCCGGTAGCCTTGCTTGGCCCCAAGATATTGCCACATTCGCAGTGCCACACAGGAGCTTGGTAGGATTATGAGGACGCCAAAAAAAATGGTAGTGTTGCATAAAGAATGCTGAAGTGGCTACAGGGGATCCTCTTTCATGGTATTAGCACAGGAATCGAAGCTGCTGGGAAATACAGTCCTCTCAGCAGGTACAGAGCGCAGGCCTGGCTGAGATAAGGCATTATGCTCCAGTTCTCACCAAGCAGTGACAGCTGTTTATGCATAAACCATAGAAGCAGCGAAGAAACAGGCTTCTCCCACAGTTTTGTCATCGCAGTCAATTAGCCGGTCCTGAGGTGATGTCATGGCTAATTGTTGAACATACAATTCAGGAGGAGGAGGAACCTTTTATGTGCCCATCGTGCTTTGTAAAGGCTTGTAGAGACGAGGTGCCAGGAGATCAATTTTACCACCGGACGTCATGTTCCAGTGGATCGAGAGCCTTTTGTATCCCTGCAGCGCAGACTCTCCTGCTCTGAAGCTGTCATGGCTGTCCAATCCCTTCCTCCTCACACATTCATTTGGTGCCACATCCCCAGAGGCAGAGCTGAAGGAGGGAAAGCACTTTAGTCTCAATGCCGGCAAATGACTGAGAGCTAATCCTGAAAGCTTCCTTCCATGGCCTTCATTTCTAAACAAACAGAGACATACAGCCACCACGGCCT
The DNA here is from genome assembly GCF_902150065.1 of Myripristis murdjan. NCBI lineage: Eukaryota > Metazoa > Chordata > Actinopteri > Holocentriformes > Holocentridae > Myripristis > Myripristis murdjan. Next base: position 26,780,199 of record NC_043990.1, on the reverse strand, counting down.
GGCAAATATCGATTAATCCCTAACTGACCTCTGGTCTCTAAAGGTAAGGCCAAGTAAATGATTTTTGCCTGTCCATCTTGATGGAATGCCATTGATCATAGTCAGTCACCTCTGATTTATCATTCAACCCGCAATGAATCCAGTGGAGCAGGCAGGGCACTGTATAAATCCACTAACTTACCAGACTAGATTGTAGCAGCTCTGTATTTCACAATGTGGCTCACAGAAAGCCCAAATGTTCTTCAGCACTTTGTTGAGAATTCGAGGGTTAGGGTTAGAGGTCGTGTTCGTGTTCAGGTCGCTCCTGATGATTGTCCTCTTGTAACTCATGACCATGCAGTAATGTCTTTCTTCTCTTCATCAATGCTTTCCTTGCAGATGTCGAAGTCGAGCTTGACTCTGCTGTGTTGCCAGAGCTGAAATACCATAACACCCGCACACACACACATTCTTGTCTTTCTATCTTTGTGACTTCCATTCATTTTTCTTTCTACTGCCTTTCGCTAATCTTAACCATAACCAATACATAACCTGACTCTAACCTTAAACTGGGACAGCGAGCATAAAGGAGAACAGCTCCCTCTCATTCATTCTCCTACTAATAAATTACTAACAACCAACAGTCACTGGCTGTTGCAATAGCATTACAGATGCAGTGGAGGAGTTGCAGGGTTTTGTGATCCACACAGAACCCTCACCACTGCCCAATCTTCCTAACTACCCCATAGCAACGATCAACAACATGCGTAACTTCTCTGAAAGGACGTAGGGTTCCAATTTGTTGCAACATGTAAAGACTGCAGGGATAAGATGATTCCATAAATCTGAACCAAGTCTGACAGCTCTTGCCACCCAGCGCCGGGCATCAGGGGCTGCCACACAGTTTCATGTTAACTTGGAACCGGTGTCGAGGCGTGTTGTTCTTCAGAGTGGTGGCAGATAAGCTACAAATGTTGGCCAGTGCCCTTTCTCTCCAAAACTCACCTCGCAAGCCACCTGTACCACCAAAATTTAAAATAAAGTAGGTGTGAGATATCAAGTGAATTGTTCCTCACACTTAACCAATAAGCTCGAATTTGCCTTTGCGGTTGCGAGGACCGGCCTAAAATGTCCTCCCTTTCACAAAAGTGTCCCCCTGTTGGTTAAAAATTGATTTTGGTCCTCGCATTGTAGCATTTGCAAGTAAACACATACACAAACACACACACATGCGCACACACATGCACACATAGACATGGACACTGCCGGGGATGAAGGAAGACATGCAGTGAGCCACAGTGGCCATGTTGACTCAGCCCTCAAAATAAGCAACCTGACAGACTGGCACACACGTACACACACACACACACACACATGCGCTCATGCTCCTACTGGCAACTGGTTGCAATATATGAGGCCAAATTTCCACTGTATGTGCCTATATAAATAAATAAAAGGGGGAAAAAGCTGTGTTGACTCATACTGTGTCATTGTCTCTTGTCTTTAGCTGGCTGCCTGTACCGGAATATTAGCATAGTGCGATACCAGTGTATACGAACAGCATCCAGTCTCTCCACGGGATCCCCTTTCATCATAAATATGTTAGGCTTCTCCACATAAGCAAGCCTGTTTGTTTGTGCCCCACTTGCACTCAAACTGATCCATTGTTCCACTGCATGCCAACAGAAACCCGATTTCAGGAGCTGACCACTTGAAAATGGATTGCCTGTGCACTGAGGCGATGCTTATCTAACAGGTGTGGTAGCAGCGATATGGGCTAGAGGGGAGGAGGAAGAGGAGGAGGAGGAGGAGGAGAAGCAGGCAAAGTGGAGCTGCTCTGTGTAGCTGCAGTGGACTGTGCCCAGGGATGGCAGTGTCAGCCGCTCCATCAGCAATCACACCGAGGGCTCTCATCACCGCCGCGGCTCAACGTCTACTTCACACCAACATGAGCATCCATGCATCCATCCATAAACGGTCTGTGTGTATGTGTGCACGTGTGTGTGTGTTTCAATCCAGGAGCCTAGAGGCGACTAAACCTGCTTTAACTTGGTTAGCCCAACTTTTCTTCTGTGATTTGTGGCTGACTTTTGTGACCTCGGTTAGAGCTGGCTACATTTCAAAGTTCCTACGCCTTGATCATTTACAGCCATGTGGCAAAGAAAGCCACCTGAGCTTGCTTTACTCACCTTTTTATCTTGCTTTTTTAGTTTGACATAAATCTTTTTGACATAATTTCAGTGTAAACACCATAAAAAAAAGTAGAAGAAAGTTAAATATTGATGCATGGAGGTAGGTTTTTCAAAGGAAAAATACATATTTTAAAGTATAACTTGTTGTTTACAGTTATAGGTATGTTTTGCCTGATGATGATTCCCAAATGGATTCCATAGTATACTCTCCTTTTTATTTTCCACCTCATTACTGCCAATTTCTGTACCAAGGCAAAGGAGATTATTCAAAAGAGTGACAGGAAAGCAGTATCATATTTTCATTAAAAAAAGGCTGATGACACAAAAATGACAAATCCTCACATCGTCAAAGAAAAGCGACTTCTTTCTTTTCTCTCTAAGGCTTCCCTTGAAATCTTCTAAGAGGAAAATCTGATTTAATGCTTTTCCAAACTGTTTTTTTGCCTTTCTGATGATTACCAAGTGGATTTCATTGTTTACCTAGTGTTTTATTTACCACTACATTATTATCGCCATCTCTGTCTGGGAGTGTGTGTGTGTGTGTGTGTGTGTGTGTGTGTGTGTGTGTGTGTGTGTGTTTTCTAAGCCTCCTCCCTTCAGAATTTACAGCTGTTCCAGCAGAGATAATACATTCTGACCGAGATGGTTAATGCGCTCAACTTTCCTCTGCCACCATCTCTTGGGGCATCTCGCATCAGTGATGAGTCTTCTCACTCACAGAAATACAAATGCCAGCGAATCGCTGCTTGCGATTTAATTCACCACCATTTCAACAGTCCCATCCATCTCCTATTTGTCTCCCTTTGTGCCTCCCTCCCTTTTTCCCTTTACTTCCTCAATCTGGCATTGCCCATCAGCTTCTCTCTAGTGTTTCCCCGTAAATATTTATGAATTTGACTTTAATATCAAAAGCTTGCCACTCACAGAAAATGGCTTGCTTCTGGCTTTTTCTGTATTCAGCACATCATCTCTTTCTTTCCTCCACTCTCTTTCTCTTCCTCACTGGTTCACATATGCATTGATAGATTGCAGAGGAATACCAACAATGTGCATCTAATAATTTACACTATGCATGCAACTGCATGTTTTTGTCATTGCTTTAGCTTGTCATATTTGTGGACTGAACAACCCCTGGCCTTGATTAGCACACCTTTAGTGGATGCTGTCGCCTCCTCTGGAAATTAGGACATCTTCAATTAATTCCACCTACATGTTTAATTCAGCGACTGGCTTGAGTAATTAATGCTTAAGGTGAGATTGAAAGAACACACACACAGAGTGTGTGAGATTAGTAGGTAATTAATATGATGATTATGGACAAGCAGGCTTATATTGCAAGGGAGCTGTTCACCCATGACAACCCAGGGCTGCAACAGGGATCAGCTGTTTCATCCCTGATAAGCATACAAGGTTAGGGCTGCAAGGCTCCTCAGAAAACATCAAATGACAGGGTACATGTCTTGCATGTCCTGCTGAAAAAGGTATAAGCTACACTGCATTGCTTTTGAGTCAAGGGAAAACACAGTGTGTCTTGTCACTCTATTGAATAAATCTATTAGCTGCTGTATAGTTACAGTCAGTCATGCAGTGGCAAAGAAGAGTCTGACAACAAGTCAATGATCATAATAAGGCAAACAACAACCATAAACAACTAATTACACTTTAATGTCTTCAACCTCTTAACGAACCTATCTTCATATTTATTCCTCATGTTTTCTATACTACTGTTTATAATGATGTATACTGAATGAAATCAGGAACCCTGATTTATGTCAGCCTAAAAAGGCGATTAAACTGCAGCAAATTAAGAGAGAGCAAAATAAGTTTAGGTGGGTGTCCCCTCTGGGCTGATTAAAGGAAATCATATAGGCTTATGCGAATAAAGAGGTGGCCACCGAACATTCATTTGAATTTGGAAATCAAAGTCCCATTATTCCTACCCCCCCACCCATTCCCCCCCACAGCTATATTACAGCTGTGGGATTTCTCATGTGGGAGGATTCCTGTTCACATCAAATCAAATGGACAGGAAGCTGGAGCTGGTATAGTCCACACATCTCCAGGAGGCAATGGATCCTTTGCTTGACCAGCCCACTGCCCGAGGCACAACTGAGTCAGATCGAATTGAGAAATGGCACAGGAGATAAAAGACTCAACTCCCCCCTCCCCAACTCTGTCTTCAAGTAAAACTCATGCTTGCTGTTGAGCACAGACCTGATGAAGGAACAACCTCATGCTTTATTCAGACATCCTGGATCACTGGTGTGGATCATATGGTAGGCTATATGAGCATATGCAGGGCACACACACACACACACACACACACACACATACATTCATGCACACAGGCTCACAGACACACTGCACACAATGTGCATTCAACCTCTGGGATATCATTTCATTCATTATTAGAGCATTTCACAACATCATAAAGACCCCATGTTGAACCATTTGGTGCAGTAGAGAGCCTTCCTGAAATGGCTCTTAATGGCACCAGAAACAAGCTGTGCAATGGCTCAGCCCAACTGAACCATTTTCTGATGCTATTACATGGAGACCTTTTTCTCAGGAGAGCGTTTTCCACTTTTATGACAGGGGGCAAATGGTGAAAGCCAAATGTAACATAAAAAATAAAACTATCTATCTTGATGAAGTAACATCAAAAGTGTTCAACTCTTGACATTTGACATAATGTCCAAAAGGATCACTCAAACTCTGAACACTACGTAAAGGTCCTTCATAATGCATTATAAGGAGTGATAATCACAGTGTGAGTGCATCACAGTCACGACTGCACTCATATGTCACAAAGTATTACAGTTCAGGTAAACTGGAGAAAATGAAGTAAGAATTAAAACAGGTTGTGCTTATGAAGTGTAAGTGTCACCGCAGACTGACAGGTTATTGGGGGAAGCAAACGCAAATGCAAATGCAAAAAAAAAAAAACAAAAAAAAAAACAGTTTACCTCACTACCCCGTACATGACGAGGATGTTGCCCAGAAGTCCCACCACGCAAATGACGGAGTAGAGAGCCGTGATGGATATGGCTATGATAATACCCCCGGCACTCCTCACCGGACTCTGCTTCTCGGTGTAGTTTTGCAGTGTGTTGCCCACCAAGCCGGTGTCCTCGTCCGGGAAGGTGACATTGAAGGGGATGACAGAGTAAAGGTCGGACAGAGACAGATGAGCGCCGGGGACCGTGAACGGCTCCATGCTGAGGCTGCGGCGCTGTCCACTTTGTCGGTGGTGCTGAAAACTTGTTCACTCAACTCGGCAAAAGAAAAAAAAAAAACTGCCAGGGAGGGGAATATGGGGGGTTTCCTGTGAGAAACGAGAAAAAACAGAAATGCTTTCTAAAATAAAAACAAGTAAAATCTCTTCAATCCAGATGGAGGGGAAGGTGGCCCCTCAGCGCCGTCTGGTTGTGTGTAATGGCTCTGCTGTGGCTGTGTGTAGCTGTCTTATACTCTGGGCTCTCTGAGATCCCCACCTCGCCTCCTGGTCGCTCCGTTTTAACCGTGCGTCGACGTCAAGGCTGCGCAGTTACGGCCACCGGCGTCAATTGGGTATGGCAAGGTGTTGCGCTCTCCACAACTTAGCCCGAGTGAGTCCAAACCTGATCTTGTGGTTTATATCCTCATGAGGCAGAGCAAAGATCAAGCAGAGAGTGGCAGATTTCCGATCATTTCCACTCCACTGGTTTCTATTTATGCAGATTGACTTCAAAACAAATGCCTCAGCTGAACATTCAGGGGCCAGTGTTCCCCACCAAGCTGATTTGTTTGATAATGTATCGCATTGCCTCACAGTTTGTCCCTAGAAAATTAATCCCTTTGAAATGAAATACCTTAGGGTTTGGTAAATTGATGTGTGCGGTTACAAGCTGTGAAAATAAACAACCGAGGTGCCGACAAACAAAATCAAAATCAATGAAGCTCCCGTTGAAACTGTTTAGGTTTTTTTTTACAGGGAATATTTGTCTGACGTGTTCATGAATACCAAAACGGAGAAAAGGCATTCGTTTAAGCAAAATAATTACAAGCAACCATGCATCAAATTATAGGGGGATAGTGCACAACTATCACAGCAAAACTTTAATATATTCTAAGATTATTCCAGTGATAACATGCGAGGTAAAACAAAACAAAACAAAAAAAAACATACATACAAAAAAGCAGAAAAAGTCACTATAAACTCACTATTGTGTACCTGAGTACACAATATAAGTAAGTATAATAATAATAACAACAACAACAATAATAATGAAAATGCTCATTTAAGCAGAGATTGATTGGAGGAATCTGTGCTGGCTCAATAATTTCAAGCATCCTCTGCTTGACATCAGTGGCAAGCTGAGCGGGTGTGTATTTTATTCTGTTCAGTGCCAGATCAGTGTGAAGAGAACTATCTCACTCCAGTCTGTGAATCACCTCCAGTCTAGTCTACGTGCTACTCAGCGTACAGACAAGCATCTTAACACATCACACCTCTGTGCTGTCCGTCTGCTGGATTGATTGTGGCAAGCCAGAGGTCCGGGCAAATAGCAATTACAGCGGGCTCCCATGGGTGGACAATTCGGACTCTTCTCCACATGCTCATCAATACTCATCTGATGGCTCTGATGTACCCCCAGGGAAATGAAATACTTAGCAGATATACTGCCAGTGGTAGGATCCCTCGATATTCAGATGGGTCATTAAGAGCTTCAGATCCATCACTCGCCTTAACCCGTGCTGTCTGTGCCCCCACCGCCCCGTCCTCTATCATCCTCTTATCCCAACCTCTCTCTTGACCAGGGCAGCCACATCGACTGGCCATCTCCGCCGTGTTGCCAGCACAATATTCATGTGCTTGAATGTAATTACGCGTCACTCACTCTCGCTCACTCTCCCGGCTCCCTTCCTGCCATTATAGTGTAATTGAACAAACCATTTCCTCAACAAGGCTCCTCGGCGTTTCATTAGTGTTGAGTTTCGCTCTCTGCAGCACACTTTTCATTTGCTCAGTGCTGTTTCCAGTGTCTCCCCTCCACCATCGCCACCACCATCGCCACCTTCTCCCTGGAGATACCACCATAAGTCTTAATTACCTCTAATCGAAAATGTCTTATGCTCACTGATTAATCATATTGTTAACTTGCACTTTCCCCACTTCAGTGCAAATGTCCTCTTTCTGTGTTTTAGACAACCTTGTCGTCACCTAGCCATATAAAGGAAAGGACATTGTGGTTAAAGAAAATGTTAGCGGCACTATCTTGGGCTTGTGGCTGGAAGGTGAAGGTGTCAGCTCAAATCCCATGACTGCATTTGAGAACTGCTCCTTTGTCACCACAGGAACTGCCCCAGAACACCTGTCCCTTTTTTCTAAAAGATTATTTTGGGGACATTTCTGCTTTATTAGACAGTCACAGTGGAGAGAGACAGGAGAGGCAAGACAAAGAGAGGGGATGACATGCAGCAAAGGGTCTGGGCCGGATTCAAACCAAGGCCACTGTGCCTTAGCCTTAGTATTATATGGCAGGGGCCCTTTTGAGGGACCAGGAACCCTGACCTCTGTTTCCACCAGAGGAACCAGTGCCTCCTTTTCCCCTGGAGGTTGAATTCATGAGTTGTAGAATTGTCCCTGCAGCTAAAGTACTCTCATGAATTCCTTGAACATCTTTGATCAAGGATGAACATCTTTGATTTGTTGAAAGTATGATGCAAGCAGTGCAGAATGGAAATTGCCACTCCATTTTTTAAAACAGTCTATCACTCTATCAAGAGATAGAACCAGTGGCAATGATTGGGGCCATGGCCACCATACATTGAATAGTGGCCACCCCAAGCACCACCTCGTGCAGTGCCATGGCACTGGTGCCCATGCCCCACCTGTTCGGCAAGGAAAGAACTCTTGGCACACAGCAGACTATTTGAAATTTAATTTGAAAATCACATGATCACAGGAAAGTTTATAAAACCTCTTTGACTATATAGTGCATTTTTGTGCACTGTGAAACACAATGAGCCTGCTTGCAGCCGAGTTCATTAGCTGACATCTGTATGACATAGCCATTTTCTAACATGGCTTGAAGACAATAGTATCATCTCTATGTAGAAATCGTAGAAAAAGTAAACACTGGTCCCAGGCCGGCCACCCCAATGAAATTGTCTGGCTCAGCACTGGATAGAACTGTTAGTAATTGAGGGAAACACATACCATTTGTCTTTGTTTGCAACTGTGAGTCATGTCACAGCTGACTTTTTTTACTCTACATGCAAGCAGTTTCCCATTTTCACCTCTTGCTTTCCTCGCGCCTTCAATCTCATTCTCAAGCGCCACACGTCTCTTCTCTGAAAGCACATCAAAATCACAGTGACACAGTAGTAAATGATCATAAACATAACGATGGCCTCGACATTTTTCATGTTTACCGTTTTGCTGTTGTCAGGCCCATGCAGAATGACCGGACACCTCCTCCTTAATCACTGCTCTCTGTTCTCAGGGTGTGGTGGGAATGCAAATGTAAAAAGAAGTACAGGTGCTCGCTTTCCCCCCGGGAACACTCTCCCAAGAGCAAGACCCAGGAACTTTGGCCTGGAACTTTTTGGCTGCTATAAAGGCCTGGAAAAGGAGAGAGGGGGAATCCTCCTATGTTGAATTGTGGAATTAAAGTATTTAAAAAAAAAAAAAGGGACTTCCTCTACAGGCAGGTCCCCTGTGTGTCATGGCAGCTCACGTCCCTTGCGGCATCCTGTTTTTCTGCACCCCTTTCTGACCTTGTCTGGTTAAGCTGAGGTAACAAGACGTATAACATGTATTTATACCTCATGAATTTAGCCGGTGAGGCACTGGCATTTTCCAAATAAAAGTCATCCCACATTAAATATGTTGCCGCTGCTGTGGGGATTATAGTGAAGGTGTAAGATTGAGTGTGTGATTCCAATTTAAAGTTGCACTTGTGACAATACCCCTGTCTTATCTGTTTAAATCCCCAAATGAGGCTGCGGCAAAGAAGAAGGTCCCATTTCCCCTAATTAAGATGCTGTAGGCTAACCCTGTGATAAATGAATCAAAACAGAAGAACAAAGTACAAACTGTTTCCTGAACAGCAGCCAGCGTCTTGAGAAAACTAGTTTAATCATGCTACAAAAAGGTTGTTTTTTTCCCCCCAGCATCTCCAATCCTCACTTTGCTGTTCTTGCTTCACTCTATAGGATATTTGGGTGATGAAGTCCCTCAAAACAATAAATACATAAATTCCTCAAATTAAACGCTCATGCCCTGCTGCTACCTTGGCGTGTGAGGTGTACCAGTGCAGGTTTAATTTCCGAAATTTCCGGAATTCAATTTGGTGATTCAGTCAGCAGGAACACATCAGAAACAATAACTCCCACTCGAGCGTCATCTTGAGAGGCGCATAAACTTCATCGCGCCACATTGCGATGACGCTTGTGTCTTTGGCTGCCAGGAAGTGACAAACAAGTTGAAGATTTATCGCTGCTCCACCTTCTGTTTGGCTCGTGCAAAAAGATGAGCTCTTGTTGTGTGTCTGTGGCTGATGTTGGTTTATTTTTTTATTTCTTGATCCAGAGAAGACAGCAGCCCAGCAGCTGCCTCAGCCTGCCAGAGGATCTGACGGCTGACCCCCAACTCCATCCTCTTCCAACAGCAGACCAAAAACTTTCCTCTTTTACGAAGCCTTTGAAACAGTCTTAACACTTTTATAGGTGTGTGTGTGTGTGTGTGTGTGTGTGTGTGTGTGTGTGTATGTTGGGTGGTGCAACTCTATGTGGTGCAACATATCTGTTTCTCCTTTGTATTTTTTTTCCCCCTTTTTTTATCAGTATGTACACTCTCTGTGGCCACTGTGTCAGGTCCACCTGTCCAGTCTAATGCAGTTCAGTGCAGCAGCTCTGCCATCAATTCTACATTTTAACAAAGTTTATAATGTTCAGTTTTTGTGTACATTTATTTCTCTCATTTAGAGGTCTTGTACTGGATTACATTATATTTAGAGGTGTTCCTAATTATTTGTCCCCCTTATTTATATACAGTGAGGGGGGCAGAATAGTAGAAACAGCTGCTAATAAAATGCAGTCCAGTCCAACAGCAGCACTAACTAAGAGCTCAATGCCTAACACCTTTATTACTGTGATAACAAGAAAAGCAGGGCTTTAGGTCTTTGTGTCTATGGATCAGGTTTTCACTGTGACACGTGCATATTCATATTTTCTTTATGTGATATGTGTAAAAGTAGGACCTTTCTATGCACTATTTGCATATTTTCTCCATGTGATATGTGCACTATGCTGCTATGTGTTTTCCTCGTACTGATTTGATGACAAGCACATGGAGTTTCCTTGTGCGTGAAATGTCGACTTGGTCCCTGCCGGCCCCTGTGGAGCCCGGGGCCAACGCTGGAACAGGTGATGAGGTGCTTCATGTCAAGTTTATTACAGTTCGCCTGAAAATAGGGCACTTTCTCCACCCTCCTCATCACTGCCAGAGCAGATGGAGGGGAGAGGTGGGAGATGTCGAGACACATTAGCTGCAGCCCCGTTTCCCTTCACACTTGGAAAAAGACGTTAGCTGAGTTGGATCTGTTCTGGAGCTGGGATTCTGCCACAACATATGGCCGGTGCACGTTTCCTGTTCTAAATCACCGCTTCCCGGTCGCATTTTCAGACACAATTGTGCTGATGAGCTCACATCATTATTCAGAAACTGCTGCTGTGTCAACACAACCCAGTAAATTTGCAGACCAAGTGCAAAGTCTATATTTTGCATTGTGAAATGGCATGAACCTGTCAAGCTGAGGAAACTTCTACGGGAAGGCTGCTGTGTTACCTCTGCAGCACGGTCAGAGTTGTTCTAACTTCACTGTAGAAGTTATTTATTTTCATACTGCTGCATGGTTTCTGTATGTGTTTAAAAAAAAAAAAGTTTTTGCCACACCGCACCATCTCTCCACTCTCTTCAAGTTTTGTCACCCGCTTTTGTGCCTTGTAGTCGTTTTGCTGATATTTTGGTGACAAGCACAAAGTTAATTACTTAATGAAAATGGCTAATTTGGGAATTAGCGACTACTAGAGTAACACTGGGGTGTTTATGAGTGGCAGTGGGAATCATAACCATCTCTTTGCACGCTCCTTAGGCAACAAGTGCCAGTGGGCTGCAGCTGACACCGTGGCAGGCCTGCTGCGTCTCATTCGGATGTCAAAGCGTTGCTCTTGTTCTGCCCTGCTGGTTAGATTGGCACATGCCCCTTTGGCATCGCTACTTTTTTCAAGAACACAGTGCCAAGCCCACAGCTGTTCCCAAATAATCTGGCATTAAAAACGGCACTGGAGAAAAAAAAAAAATAAATAAACAGACTGGAAAACTGAAAGCAAAGAACATTAAATTAAGCCTGCAGTCATTTCTTCAGATTGCACTGCTGTTGGGGTCATGGGTTTTTAAATAAGAGTCACAGCAGCTGTAAAGCGGAGCACCTTGTGTGTAAATGTGTGTGTGAGAGGGAGGGAGTGTGCATGTCTGTGTAAGATGGGGCAGGTTGCAGACAGAAGGTAGATAACATTGGAGAGGAGAGAACCATATTGTTGTTCATTCTTGTTTTTAGTCAACCGTCACTCCCCTCCAGCCGCTCCGGGCCTGACACTCGCCCAGTGGACAGTCAGAAGTGGGCAGCGCTCGGCGGTTTAGAGGAAAATGCAGTCGAGACCTGGAGCTGCACGGAGCTCATGTGTCTTTTTGTGCTCTTGTTACCAACTTGTTGACTGACAGCTGGATGTGGAGCAGCCGCTGTGTCTCAAACCCAGGAGCCCGTGGGCGACCTTTCATTTTTGAAAGATTTTATTTCACGTCATTTTTATTTTCTTTGAAATTATCTATCTGTCTATCTATATATCTATCAATCTATCTATCTGTTTATTGGGCGGGGGGTGGGTGGGGGTATTTCCATGTAATTTACATCTTTATGTTTATGGTAATTAGATATAGATACAGTCACATAAATAATAATCTTAAATAGTTTTCCTGTATTTTATTTTCTTTTTTGTAAACATTTTGTATACATATTTTCTGGTAATTTTGTTAAATTTTACTGTTTTTAACTATTTTATTTTGTTTTGTTTTGTTTTATTTTATCTTATTTTATATCATTTTAGTTCTTTAAAGGTAATTGGTTTTCCAGTAATTTTTTGTTATTTTATTTTTAATTTAATTAACTTTAGAATGTTGAAGGCTGTATTCAGACACCTTTCACAGGTTTTTTTTTTTTTTTTTTTTTTTAAATGTTCCAGTAATGTTTTGCTAATTTGCTCAGCACCTTTTCCCCATATTTTTTTGAAAGACATCAAATAAATTTGCTTAGGTTTCAAAGGTTTGGGAAAAAAAAGAACTCACCTCATTTATTTCCTGTATCACTTTGCCTGGCACTCCAATCAACAGAGTGCCAGCCATTTCCGTCTCCATGAAAATTGCACTTGTCCATCACCGAGGAATTTTCACGAGTCAGAGATAAAGGAGCAGACACTCACAGGAAGGAAAAGAGAGACTGGGAAAACAAAACCTTTTGAAAACCGTGTTGATCAGCCTTTGTGGCCCTAAGAGGTTTTAGTTCAAAATAGAATCCAAATCTTTCTGGAAGGAGGAGGTTTGCTTCTGAGACTTGAAGCAAACTTTTTTCTTCTCAGGTTGCACGGTTACTTGGAGGGGGGTTATCATGCAAAGATAAAAAAAAAAAAAAGAAAAGAGCTCTATGTTGTTCAGGTTTATTGCAATGTGCTGACTTACTGTTTTAAAACGGAAACTGCCAACAGCAACAATGTTTGTGTTGCTAAAAATGATGTAATTGAGGGTAACTGGAATTATTCAAGGTGAATATTTTGCCGCTGTCATGGCACATTTGTCCTATTTGATACCCTGAAGGCAACACGGAGCTTTGTTTCTGTGGAGAACTGTGTACTCCATCATATCACCTCGATGTGGCTGTGTAATGTTGGTACAGAGGAAAATGAAAGAACCGAGATAACCTTTGTATGAGATTGAGATTAATTTGGGTAAATAAGCATCAGGCTCAGTGCAATAGCGATAAGCAGGCATGCACTCTTATCAGTAATAGAGCCAATTAGGAAGGTGTCTTGCTTGGGTCGGTCTTTCAGATAGAATATAATCAGCCCTAATAGCTTTCTGTGAAAGGCCCTTCTAAAGTTGCAATTATTGCCCAAGAGCAATTATAGTCTCAGAATATTTCAAGTGAGGCATATCCTTTTATTTTTCCTTGGAGAAACAACTTAGAGGAATAGAAAAAAAAGGACAGGAAAAGAAAGGAAGTGTGTCAGAGAGGGAGAGAGGCTGAAATTCACATACTGAACTTGTATCAGCATGTAAGTGGAACACAGAGTCCACAGTGGTCCCATCAACCACGCTGTCGCTTCATTGTTTTTTTCCCCTTTCTTTCTTTTTTTTCCTTCTTCACTGGAGGAAATCTATGGAGAAACGCTTTTCTTCCGCTCTCTGCAGCACAGATGCTGCTTCAAACACACGCGTGGTGGAGAAATGCACTGTGGAATTTTCCCATCAGAATATTGTCAATTTCATTAAATCCCTGCCTTTTCAACCTCTGGAGGCCAGCTGTTACTTCTATGAATTTATTTGGTTTTATTTATTTTGCCCTCCTTTGTTGCTGCCAATGCAGCATGGGCACATTTTAGTGAGACTAATCGAGCAGCAGAGGCCCGTCCAAACCTCGGCGGCGTCTCCGCCCCTCAGGCCACAGACTTGGCATGCCCGGCTGCAGTCTGCGCCCCTAAACCTACACGACACCAGGAGGCATGGAGACCCTCTTGGAGCAGACTTCAAGCGCTGTAGGTGGCAGGGATAACCCCGGGCAAATCTGCTTGTCTAGCTGCCATCTGCGTTAGACCGAGGCGTTATTTTCCCCCTGGCTGTCCACTTCCAACCCCTCTGAAGTTTTAGGGGTCACCCCTGGTCAGCCAAAATAAAAGCGCGAAAAGGGTGACTGAAGCCAAAGGTGGTTTGAGCAAAAAATTACAATGTTCATCTGCCTCAGTGTGCAATCCATGTACGAGAAGTTTGTCAGAGGCGGTGGATTGTCGCTGTCATGATGACATGATCAACTGTGGGAGATCTGTAACGCAGCGTGTACCATGAGATCCTTCAAGCAAAATGTCGGCCAGGGTCTGGGATGTAATAACTTCTCATGTAAGGAGAATAATCTCTTTAATTTCAGCCTCCTGCCACAGGAGACTTCATAATTATCCGGTCTAGCTCTGGTAAAAACAATGTCATTTGACTCCTGATTATCACTCAGCCCGTTAACACCACCAATCACAGACATAATTAACGCTTATCAGACTCAAAGAGAACCATTTCCCATTATTGTCTTTAATTGGAGCTTCGTAATCTATAAAAGTCTCAAATTACATTTTCATCTAACAGCCTTGAGTGATATACAAAGGGACTATCCTAATTTATTAGCTCACTATCTTCCTGGTACTGTATAATTGTTGGTACTCTTTAATTGTCCATGATAGGGGAGGGGACTATGGCTTGGTATCTGTCTTTTGGTTTGGCCTGTTTTGAATGAAATACGGGATTTTGGAGCTGGGATTTGGCTTTTTGCATATAAACTAGTGTGCGGATACGCGACCGGGGCCCACTGGGACCCATCGGGTCAAGGTGAGACCAACAGGTCAGGTCAGGTTCGAACAATAAATTTAGAAATTCTGTTGTGGCTCAGGTTGGGTTCAGCTATATCAGTGTTATTTTAGTGAAAAATGATACTGTGTGTTCTGGGCAACTTCCTGTATAGTGCTGGAGTTAACGTGATGACAGTGAAGGCAACACATAGGCTATTTCAGGCGGTAAATGTAACCCAGTCATGGAGGACAAGCAAAATCTCAGGCTCTGGTCGGGTTCAGACACAAAAAAGAATGCCTGCTGGGTTCGGGTCAGGCTTGGCTACTATGCTTCTGCTTTGGGAGAAAAAGTGTGTCCTGATCCACACTAATATAAATCTGACTGGCCCAGCACAGCGCCACCACCAGGCCAACAGGGCCATTTGATTCTTGGACGCTGCTGTGTCAGATTTGACAGGATGCATTTTTATATTGATATGCAGTATCAAAAAAATGCTTTGGTCATTTGCCCACTGGGTTGGCAGCTATTGCGCACCAGTCTGACTGTGCAGGGGTCTCCTGTCTCTGCGGTGCTTCTCCTCTGGGTTTTTTTGGGGGGAGTTAAAGTCAGGAGGTGTCGTCCTGTTTGATGCAAATCTGTGGGCCTGGAAAATCCTGTGATTTGGGGCTCTGACTAAACTTGAACTTCAACTTGAAATTGAACCAACCTTCCAAAACTTCAAGCAGCGATGACTCAGACAAAAAAACATCTCACATTTAAAAAAAAGAAGATGAAAAAATTTGAATTAACCATTTGCTTGTTTATTTCAAATGTAATTTGTACTCTGTTTTCAACATTGCAACAAGACAGCATCCTGCTCCAGAAGCAACACTGTGGCTCACCCCGAACGATGAGTCCAGCTCTGATGTTGGTTTAGGATCAAATGTCAGAAAGTGTTGGGGAAAAAAGGAGATTCTGTACACTTTACTTTGCCGTAGCAGAGTGATGGAAACATTGTCAAGACAAGTTACTGACAAGCCTTCTGACTGAAGCTGAGGCAGAGACACCCATCGGTGTCAAGCAAGACAGATAAAAAAAAAAAAAAAAAAAGACTTCATGTTGGAACTTTCAAAAGGTTGGCAAGGTTTTTTAATTATTAAACCGAACTCCTGTTTTATTTTTTATTATTTTGAAACTTGCATCCAATCCACCAGAGAAATAGAGGAGAAAACAGGGGCCTCCGAAAGGCTGCTTAAAAGAAAGTGCTGGTAGCCACTTCAGTGCTCAGGGTGAATCAAAGAGCAGTGATGGGATTCTGCACAACAAGCAAGATAAGAAATGTGCTCCAACCTTTGCACTGTTCCTCAGGCAGCGTCAGTAGTGCCCGTGCAGACAATACCCTGAAACAGAAGAGGGAGGGGACCACTGTTACTCTGCAGTCTGATTAAAAAAGCGTTTCACATCACCCGTTTGGTGGCATGCACTGTCACTAACACACATTAAACCAAACTGAAATGTGCTCAGACGCACTTTGCTCCAAACGTTCATGTTCTGGACCCCTGCGTTGCCTCTCATTAGGTCCCTAACTGGAACATTAGTAAAAAAAAAAAAAAAAAAGAAAGATAGATAAAAAATATGAGACAATCACCAATAATAATAATAATAATAATAATAACAAACATCTTTATTCATAATCATTAAAATAAGGGCCATATAAATGGTGCTGGACCGCCTTAACAAATCACAAATTTAAAAAAAAAAATTGAAAGAGCAGAATTTATAAGAAAACCACTAGAAAATTAAAAAAAAAAAAAAATGAAAATGAGCAAAATAAATAAATAAAAATAATAATTAAAAAAAAACCTTCAACACCAAAAAATAAAAGAATAATTACAAGAAAACTATATTCATATATGTTAAAATTCATTCATTTTCCAAACCGCTTATCCATAAGGGTTGCGGGTATTTATTAAAACAATATATTTGAAGATTGGATCAGTGGTGATGAACTTCAACGTGTAGGCTTATTGTCAAGGTCCCATGAAAGACGACTAACCAGTTCTTTCAGTTGCATGGAGGGAGAAGGAAGAATAACGTGTGCAGCACAAGAGCGAGAGCAATTTCAGAGACTCGAGTCAGAGGCTGAGACGAGCAACAACATACAAACAGGGAGGCTGACGGATCAGGTGTCACTAATGACGGGAATCAAGGCTCTGCTCCATGTCGGGCTAACAGAGGCAGGGTCCCGCTCAGGCCCATGCTGCCTCACCAGACTGACTAACTGGTGTCATTAGAGGGCGCTGGGCAGAGTGTGCCTCCAGTACTTCCTGTCAGCACCTCTGTCAGGAGCACAAGGTTAGGTCAGAGCAGGGATTAGAAACTTAATTCATGTCATCAGTAACACCTGTGTCACCTATTGTTTCATAGATAGATAGATAGATAGATTTACTTTATTGATCCCAAACTGGGAAATTCTCATGTTACAGCAGCATCAATAGAAACATAAAAGAAAGTTAAAGTTAATTAGAATAGAAGCATAAAATAAAGTTAAATAGAATAGAAAATGGCTGCTCTGAGAAGGGTCCATGATGTGCAAAGCGCTGCCACATCTCAGGACATAAAGCTTTTGTGTGAGTCGAGTTTTAACTGTGGCATCGGGCGGGTGAAGCTTTTCCAAGCCGAACTTATTAAAAACTCTATCTGCACACCAGCGTGTGGCAAAGCAGGCTCTGTGGACTTGCCATTCTGTCTGCTGAAAAGGACGTTGCATCCAAGCTGGATTATAAAGATCTTATTACTGGGTTTGCAGCCAAGAGGCAAGGAAAGTAACTTTCACTTAATCCTGTGTATAGTGAGTCTCCCTGTAACTTCAAGTACAGTACAGTTCTTGAAATTACAGGGAGTAAATTACAAGGAAGTACACTGACATCATGCGCCTGGCAGCTGTGTTGGTGTGTCTGTAATCATAAGGGGCCTGGCGTGCTCACAGTTTGTTAGCTAACCATTCAACTGTGCAATAATTTATAACTAGGACCTGACAACAATTCGACACTGCAAGTTCCCTGTGTAAATAGGTACTTTTTTTTTTTTAAACATATGCTTTATTTCTTATTTTTGTATTTGTTGTAATATTGTGTAGGCGTAATGCACATATTGAGACTTGTGATTCACCTTGATACATAATGCACGTACTTTTTTAAAATAGGTAAGGCGCAAGGTTTTTAAATTTTATATTTTCTTTCTATTTCTTATAATTGACTACCTGATCCGCACCAGAAACCCAAATAGTGAAAACCTAACATTGCTGGCTAAAGCTAGTCTTTTTGTTATCTTATTAAGCCAATGGCAACAACCTTTCCATGTCTGCTTGGCAAAGCGCATGACAGCAATGCTATTTTTCACTAATGTGATTAGGTTTTCGGGGTTTTATTGAGGGTTTTATCAGCTCAAACGTCTTGCAGCTGAGAGTCGCTCACTGCTGATCGGGCAAGAGGTACGGGTCGGGTGGTGACGATGCCCCTTTCAGCAATTCTGTCATCACAGGACACACCTCTTTCAGCCAGTTAGCATGGGGAGTTGTTCAGCGTCGCTTTGACCCATGTCCAGCCTCCCTGCCGGGTTTTCTATCGTAATGTGAATCTGTTTGGGAGCCCAGTTCGTGGTAATCACAGCCCGTTCCCACACCTCCTTGAAGCAGATTGAGCTGAAAAGTTAATCACTTCTTTGCTGGCCCGTGACCAACTGTCCAAATCTGTCCTGTTCTTTCTTTAGTTATCCCACTGACAGACAGATAGATAGATGGACGGGGGGGATCACATACCCTTGCCTCAACAGAGGTGACAAAATCACCAGTCCATGCCACTTGTGAAAGACAAAAGCAAAATCTTTCCATCAGGTACATTCTTTGATTATGTGCCTGATTGGAGAAGCCCACCGAGACTGAGACATGTCAGAAATCTCACAAATTTTCACACCTGCTAAGATAACCCAGAAAAAACACAACCCACACCAAAAGTGAATGCTGAAAAATCATAGTCTTCATTTATAAGATGACAACGAGGCGGGCTAATAAACAGGACTTTGCTTTTAGATGTGTGGTCAGCTATGATGGCTGGAGAGGAACCTCCCGGCGTTAATTTACCCAGAAGGCAACATTAGGGTGATAATTATACTCCATGCTGCAAGGCTCCTGGACTTTGCTGTCAGCTGCAGGCTAGATGTACAGATCTGTGAGCTTTTACGGAGAGATTAATTTGTTATGCAGGTAGACTAATTACTTTGATTAGGCGATGAGTCAAAGTAACTGGGGAGTAATTCCTTACCCCTGCTTGCTAAAACTAAGCAACTGCTGGTTGGTGCTGAGGTTTTTTGGCCTGATTTACATGTAAAACGTTCAAGCGTTTAAATTTAAACGTTTCCCTTCCCTCTTCCTTACGCTTGCATTAAAGTTGTTACTGTACATACAGCACTGTAAGCCTCAAGCCTATGAATGACAGGTACACCTCAAGAGAAGTCAAGAGTTACAATGTGAGCGCTGCCGTCAACCCCGTGTCAGCCCGCCCTGGTTTTTAGCCTTCTTTTGAGTGTTCTCTACCTCTGATTATCATCCTCTGTTCAGAAAACCTGTTGTTTTATTTAGTACAAAAACCCTGACCTACATAAAAAGCCACAGTTTCCCCCCATTTTGCAGTTGTTTTATAATCTCCACAGCAAGCAATCAATTGAAGAGGCTGTTAGAGAGGGCCTCGGTTGAAATTACCCCAGGTTATAGATGCTTTAGAAAGCTCACACTTGTTACAAGTCGTCAAGATTCAATATTCCCCCTTCACTGGAAATTAACTAAAAACAGCTCCCTTCGGCCCACGCCTGACATGTGCTTTTGTAAGAAAATGATGTCATGGCCTCGATAAGAAGTCTCTACTGCAATAGTCATGGTGTTGCGGTTTCATTCTTCTGTTTGTCCAAGACTTCTAATTACTCTAAATTAGCTCGCCTTCTAATGATGAATGTGTTGCTACAGACTCTGCAGACCCATGCCTATCCCACAGGCCTGCAAAGCAAAACGTAATATTTGATGAGTTTGATCGGCTTGGACATGAGAATTGCTCCCTGTTTTCGTGTTTCCTATGTTGCAAGATGCAAGGATGTGCTCATTTTGTCACTTGTCTGTGCAACTTGTCAGGGAGCCTCGCTGCACCTTGGTCCCACAGTAGGTGTGACACTCTGCCTGTAATGAGCTCCAGCCTCTTCCCTTACTCCTGGCACTCAGTCAGAGTGGGAGGTGACAGGGTCTCATACAAAGTCCACTAATGAGACATTCCCTCGGCAGCAATGTCTTTTCGATAGTTTGTGTGTCTCCAATATTTTACCTTTATGAGTTTACCTTTATCTTGCCTTTTGTACTCCCAGTGTGGGAAGGAAGTCAAAGCATTGATTTCTGACAAGGCTCACAAAAAAATCCATTCTTTTGCTTTCTTTGCATGGCCTAGCTTACTGGTGAGGGGAGACTTTACAGTAATAGTTTGTGTTCTTGCCCATATAATCACATTTGCTGCTCCATGCGAGGGTAATAGATCATCCAAGTCTGGCCTGTCAGCTCCTTCGCTGTCGCAAGACCGAGCACTTCAGTGGGACTGTTCTGATTCATTCAAAATGAATGAAGTAGATGTGACCCAGCAAACAGCACGATGTTGAGTGGTGACCTAAAGCAGGAAAAATGTTATGAAGGATGCACCACAACAAACATTTGTTTGAGATTCATCATCAATGCTCTTTTCCATGTGGCCTTTTGCTTGCTGACTTGCGGAACTACTTTTTCTCTGTATCACCACACAACCATGTCACAAACCAGGTGCATTGAGAGCGAGACAATCACACGTTATTTCCGTCAGCATTTCTGGAAAAAGTAAGGACACCTTGGTGCCGCATTTAAATTGAGTTGGTTGCATTGTTTCTTCTACCATTAGGCCTTTATGTTTGAGCAGCGTCTTGGAAATCTCTGACTCTCATTTTGTAGAAAGAACTTTTTTTTTACGTCTTGTGAGTGCAATGTGATGACATAGCTTTATGGTGTGTGAAAAGGTTTTAATCCATGATTTTGGTCTGTCATGTATGAAAGGGATAATGCACGGCTTGTATATAACATATGGGCTCACTGAATTTATACTAAGTTACAGAGTTATGCCCTCACTAGGAATAGCATACATATCGCTTTGTGCATTCCTGAGGGGAGCTGTTGTGTAATGAGACAGAAACATTCAGTCTTTCCTCCAGTTAGCGAGCAAGAGGACTGCTAAAGATCACTGATGAACCTCAAACAAACTTGTGTTGAGCATCTTTCAAAACATTTTTTTCTGCTGCGTGTTGCTGCTCAAAAATGTGTTGTCAGCCATGTACTCTGTACTTCATTTATTTTGAAAAAGAGCAGTCTCAGTGAAGCTCTCGTTCTCTCGACAGGGAGGGTGTTGGCATGCCAAACCTTGGAGGGTCTTTTATGCACATATAGAATAGACAGTACCACTCATTATGTGGGCGAGAACCTGAACTGTCACTTTAAACTCGGCATTGCAAAATCACGAGTTTGTCCCAAAAATTCTGTGCAGAGATCTTTTTGATTGTGTCCATGCTTGGTGTATTTTCTGATGGGGACAGTATAGGCACTGGTTTCAGATGAGGATGTGGTTCAGTGTGGGGATTGTGCAGTAGTCTTAGTTATCCCCTCGCTGAGAATTGACTGTAAAACAAAGCCCTGGATGCACTTTTTATGAAGATGATGATGAAGCTCACTGATGCTGGCATTGCATCTGGTGTAAAAGCCTTTGAGTCTTGCAAAGGTCTGTGTTTCGACGTGTGTGTACGTATGTGGACGTTTCTGCCGAAGTGGCCATGAAGTGAAGAAGCCACGGTCTTGTGAGCTATACTATATTGCCCAATGCCCAGTATGTTCTTTCACCTTTATGAAACCATAAATGTTAAAGCCTTTTATTCGCCCAGTGGGTCTTCACAGCCTGGTGACTGCACTGCTCCATTATGGTCCATCTGTTCTCCTGTGCCACGTTGAGTCGAAGCATACGGCTGGAAAATTACAACAGTGAACTAATGTGTCATCCAATAAGGTCCCCCTGTCTGCTGCAGCCACATACCTGCTTCAGGGCTCTGTGTACTTTCCTGGAAGAGACTAAACTTTAATGGTTTCAATTGGAGCTCACGCACTACTTCATGTCTGGGGGATGGAAAGTCGATCAATACTCTCTTCTCCTCAAAAGGCCCTCTGCTTTCAGCAGTGGGCATGCTGTGAGCTAAAATTGTCAATAAAATTATTTTTGCAATTAAGCAGCTAAATCAGAGCTGTGCTGAAACATCGAGCTGTGGATATGACTACACTGCCAAAAGGCCAGCTATATGGTCTATCTCCCCGTGTTCAATATAAAGAGCAGATCACAAATATTTAAGGGAATAGTAATGCTTCATGCAATGCTGCTGGGTAGTATTATTCATTGGGCCTGGTTGCATTTAATTTTTAAAAACAGTGTCCATGCCTTCATCAGTTTATGGCTGATGCAGTGTTCTCCATTTTCAAGGCACAGTATTTACCATGAATAAAGACATTTTTGTAAGTCTCTGTAAAGCCTGATTTTATTCGCAAAAGTCTTGAAGGCTGTGATCTATATTAAATGAATAAGCTATGCTGTTCATCTAACTCACTAAAAAAGAGCTTTGACAAGATTACTATCCTTCTGTATTATAGCACTAATTAAGACTAAAGGTGGTTTCTGACCCTGCACTATTAGTCATGCAGATTTCATTTCAACTTTTGATCAAAATTCACTGGTGCTGTGGGCAGAGAAGTAAACTAAATGCAACTCACCCTCATTCATTTTCTTTGACTGAGGAAGATTAAAGAAAAAATCACGCAGTGTGTTTACATTCACATGCTGTAGTGTGAGAGAGTGAGAATTATTAAAGCCCTATCAAAAAAAAAAAAAAAAAAAAAAACTTTTTAAAGGAATGAAAGGAAGTTTCAAACATAAAAATGAAGGGCTATATTTTTAAAGAGGCTTCCCCGTCCCACCAGAGTTTGTGCAATGCTCATGAAATTTAATCTACAGATTTGTGTCCGTGGACACGAATTGCCCATTTCTTTCATGCATATGCCATGGTTCTGTGTATAGATTGGACTTTTGTTGAACTTTGTCTTGTGAGTTTCCCCCAGACTCTGTTTATGGACTTGGTTTCGGTTCTGTTCCTGCTCTGTGTGTGTCTCATGTTTAGCTGCTGCTTTGCCCTGCTGTGTCACTCTCTTTAGTGTCTGCACCTGTGTCTTGTTACCAGTTTGTTAGTCCTGCCCCCTGTGTATCCCAAGCCACTTAGCTCCTCTGTCTGTTCCCTGTGTCTCACTTGTTACTCCTCCATACCTGTTCTGGGTCAGTCTTTGCCCCTCCCAGCTCTCCTCACCTGACCTGAGTTTGTAATTATCCCTGACTGTTCTGTTTCTTCCCCAGTGTTTCCCTCAGCCAATCCTCTGCGTTCTCCAGTCTGGTGTTCTAGCTCCTTCCCCAGGTGTTTCTAGTTTCTAGTGTATTTAAGTCCTGTCTTCAGTTTAGTTCTTTGTCCACTTGTATGTCATCCTAGTGCTCCAGTTATTGATTATTTTGTGCACCTATGAATCCTGCCTCCACATGTGACAGCATTTGGACATGAATGAACACAAATTTGCCTTTTCATGCATATGGGCCTACTCCCTTACTGGAAGTGGCTAAAACCACCTCCAGAAAGGACTGCTGCAGTAGCTTTAGCCAGTAAAAATGTATGTCCTGATGGGAGGAGGGGGCAACATAAAAACCACTTGATTAAGGTTAGGCAATGGTTAGGTTTAGGCATACAAAAAACACTTGATTACGCTTAGGGTTAGGCACTAAAGCAGGAACCAGACACGGTCTCAGTCAGTGAAAACGAACACTGGTGTTACCTCAGACACAAAGTGAGTCGCTTGGGTGGAAGTCATGTTGACTGACCCATCGACAAGCCCACCTTCCTCCTAACATGGAGGTTGTGGCTCTTTATACCAGCTCACGATACATGTACAGGCACAAAATATACAGCCAAATGAAATACATTACTTTGAATGTAGTGCTGACAATTTGTTTCCAGGGACACAAACCTATAGACCACATTTCCATGACTATGTCACAAACTGAATGACAGCAGGCTGTGAGAGGACAGGACCACAATCTTTAGCAAAACTTACTACAACTGCTTCTAAAAATGCAGACGGAATTAAAATACACAGTACATAGACTGTGCACCAAATATTCATTTCCACTAAAACCACGGATAGGGGAAGCATCATTTCTGGTCATGGAGCAATTTTGCTCCTTCGCAGAGGTTCTGACCTGTAAATTTGCGCAGCCAGCCGAGGCCCTCACTGTGGCAGAGTCACATCATTCTGAGTTATAAACTAAACCACTCACAGCGCCATTCACAGCCATTTATATTTAGTAGTCCTAATATTGTTAGGCTGTACAATCATAATAATCATGTATAAAGAGTGAGCTCTCTCTCTGTACTTCAAGCTTCTAAAGACATGCTATAGTGCCTTAACAATATTTATGAGACTTTACTTTCTTCGACAGAATTGTCATTCACAATCTGTTGTGATACATCTGAACAGTTCTCCAAGTGCCATTATGACTTGTCTTTTTGTAGCTGAACACACTGGTGCTCTAATGCGATATGAGCCTGGAACTCATGGGACATTATGTCAAAAACCTTAATACATAATAAATCCTGTCATGTGTCATGCAACAGGCCTTTAGAGGGCCTGGCAATTCACATTAAAAAGATCTTCAAACACTCACTACGTCATAACCTGTTGAACAACAACAACTGATATGGAAACAGAAAATAACAGGGAATTTTACAATAAGCAGTGCTGCACCATACTACATAATTAGAAGGCATTTAGAAGGCAAAATATACTATAGTATCATTATTACTTACAAAATTATTTTTAGATTCATGTTTGTAGAACCTCTTCCTCGTTGTGAAACCACAAGAGAAACTTCCTGTTGGTTGACTAGAAGAATGTCATCCATAGCCTAATAATAAATATCTACAATATGGTCAATAATCCCTTTTAAACACATCATAGAACATAATGAACATGCTTACAGTGCATCATAGAGAGGGTTACCACTGTTTCTGAGTTTGATTTGCTCTTGGCTCCAAGCAACAGTTGGCATGACGGCACACTCATCATCACTGCTGCTGTGTGGCGCTGGCAGCGGAGCTAACATTGGCTTCACTGGAGCGCTTTGAGCTCACAGGCGCTGGTCAATATGGCTAGCAGCAACACCAACAGCAACTGATTCTCTGATGACAAAAGCTGTCTACAAAGGTTTTCTTTCCCCTTTTGTTTGTCAAAGAGAATTAATCGCCAGACTAGTGCGGACTAGAAAGACCGATGCGCATGAACTGATGAAGCCCCTTGGATAAGAGGCGAAACGTCTTCCTAAGACAAATACAAGTCCAGTTGCCTACGATTCAATTTGCCCAAAGAGAACGATGACCTGGATAAATGAGAATATCCATAGACAAAGAGAATGAGCTTAAAGTCAACTTTTAGTGCCTTTTATAAGCAAATTTTCTTTACATTGCATTTCACATTGCACCGTGCACTCAATTCAATAAACTGGAACTGTATGTATAAAGACAACTGCTCAGCTGGTGATAGAATCATCATTACCCTCACTGGAGTCAATGATACCCTCAGAAGATTTATCTGTTTTGATTGTGTGCCAGCTGTGGAACAAGCAATTTTCTTTACTGGGGAAAATATTATACTTACAGCACTCCGCCTCTTGGAAAGTGGACCTTTCCACAACAGTGTGGACGTGCTGAAAGCCATATGCATCAAGAGAAATGTAGGCCTGTAAAGATACCGTGGCAATCACTCAAGAGAAAACACTCGCTTTCAACGTAAGCCGCGATGTGCCAGTCATCCCGTCCATTTGTGATGTTTTTCTTTTTTCTTTTTCTCTGCTCCTCTTCAAAACCCAAGTCTTGTATGTCGTGAGCAGATTATGGGCAACATGAAACCAACGGTAATTATTTCACCCCTTTGTGGAAGAACAAAACTTTGCCTGTGGCTCATCAATCTTTTGATCTTTTTCAATCACATTCCTCAAGATGGACTTTTATAATACTTTATAAACAAAACAAACAAACAAAAAAATGCAGTCAAATACAGTACTTTAATGTGCTGTGGCAAGTATAAGTCTTCAAATCCATCACAGTTGTGTCTGCCCTGCTTCAGTAAAAGCTAACTAGCTGGCAGATAAAATACCTGACTATCTACATAGGTATATATTCAAACATTAAAGTTACATATTACACAAGTGTTAGTTTTTAGCTGTTTTGCCGTATTTTTCTTCAATTCTTTTTTTTTCTTTCCATGAAGCAGCTAAATTTAAATTCATGAAAGCTGAAAAGTGATCCTACTAACACACATCACACTGATCTCCTCTGTCGACCTGTCCTGGGCTCTCTCTTGGCTCGCCTTGGGCTTCAGACACTCCACAAGACTTTTAAAATCCACACCAGTTTTTGAAGACACATTGTTTTGCACCTAACGTATTTCACTGATTTTCTTTTGCCCTGCTGTCGAATTAAACAAAGACAAGGATATAAGGGATTGTGCTGACTCCTGAAAAGCCGCCGTGTTCAGCACCTCAGGCCTCAGCGACGTGAGTGATCCCAGGGGAATCATTAGGTATTACGTTCACATTCATGCGGCATGCATTACTGCACTGGGGAAAAAGAGACCCAAAGAAAAAGCACAGAGACTTTGGGGACAAAGACACCGTCAGTGTGAGCTGTACACTTTTCAGTAGAGCTGGAGGTGAATACTCTTGATTCGACAAAAAGGTTAAGTTAGCTCATCTGGTGACTTGCACTCATTATAGTACAGCATTTCCCAAAGTTTCTCCAGGACCTTAAACAGGTAGGGATTATTATAATACAGCTTTTTTAATTTATTTATTTATATCACTTCTGCCTTACATCAATGTCAACTGAACCTTAATTTTTTTTGCAGCAAATAAGAGAAATAAGAAGAATTGTTCACTTTGCAGTACAAACACCAAAACTGGTATGAATACTCATGTGGAACTACTTTTTCAAAACCATTTAAACATTCAAGATGACAGCCATATGGGAAAATGCTTTGAGACCAGGGACTTATGCTGACTTTTTTGGAGAAACACTTCCAAGCATTCAGGGAGGGGGTAGTGCAAATGATGCTGAAGGAAGACTGTTGCCTCTTCTTTGAGCTCTTCATCTTATCCCAGAATGGACAATGTGACGTAAAGGGCTCCCTGCATGATAATTATTCCCTGTTGCACTGAGGGAGAATGGTTTGCTGCAAACCTGTCAGAGGTCTCAGTTCGCTGTAATTCTTCAGGCCCAGGCCACAGTCCCTGTCACTAAGCCAGATCTCATCCATGATCATAGATGTCTGAGTTATGTTGATGTGCTGACACCACAGAATGCAAAGATGTTTGAGGAATATGCATCACTCGGGGTCCTTCCCGCTGTACAGTCTATTCTTCAAAGTACACAAGAACTGACATTGTGTTTGATGTATATCATGCCTCAAGTCTGAACACAGAAACAAGATCAAGTTAAGGACGGGGCAAAACAGAGTGACAAGCAAAGTCACGGCTAACAAAGTAGCAAAGTTTCCTGTGACACAATGACGACAACAAGGCAGAGCTGTTTAGTTTCCTAACACACAAGATTTGCACACACTCAAAGAGGTTATTGTCACTGAGGAAGATGATGCTCCCAAGTAACCAAACAACCTGTCTGAATGAGGTCACAGAGGTTTTGTGCATGCCAAGCGCAGTTAAAGCAGCAGCTGTAGATGACCTTAGGGCACACCTTGAGGTGGAGTCCGATGCATGAAATCACCACTAATTGTGCACCACTAATTGTATTACAAAAATCAAATGTGCTGTTCAGATGGAATCTGTAATCTCTGCAAACCAGAGATCCCAACCATGCCAACAGACTGATGGGAAAATCAGATGTACACTAGCCTGGTAATCCTCTAGGGTACAGACAGTCTTCGTCCCTTATGTCACTTTTTTTGGTCTATGTCCTTGTCTTAGAAGAATCTCTTTTGTAACATCTCTAAAGGTCCGCTTTAATGAATTAATACTTACTGTAGGCTCCCTCCTCTTCCACTTCTTTTCACCTCTGCTCTCATTCCCTCCTGCTGGGTCTGTAATGCTGGTTCTGATATGCCTGTGTTCCCCTCCGTGCTTCACCCATCAACATCAATTACTCTCTATCTCCTCCTCCAGCACTCAGTACAGTTTTACACAGCTGTTAACTCTAAGCTGTGACTACTGCCTGTTGTTACACATTTAACATTCACTCCAATTAGCTCTCAGCCGTGATCTCTCTTCTTCACTGTTTCTTGTGGCCATCTGTGTTGAGCGGTACACAGCTGATGGATAAGGCACATACACATGTGCTGGAGGAATGTGTTATTGATTTTCTGGACACTCCTTCATTTATTATGGTCAACCATGAAAGCAGTGTTAGCAGAGAGGCTCTGGATGATGGATTCCTGTGCTTGGATGGCAAATAAATCACCTAGTTACTATACATCCAAGGTGGAGCTTTGATTTATTTGCAGGTCAATCGATTAACCAGCCAAAAGAAAACCAGCAACGACAAAAAAAAAAAAAAAAAAAAAAAAAAAAAAAACCTCCCACTGCACTCCTGCTCGCCCCAGCAGTCTACTAATCTGGTTAGTCCATGCAGTCTCATTAAAATCCTCCAGTTCAGAATCATCATTCTATTTCATAGTAAACACATGGCCATGCATTATTTATATGTATACCCAACAGTATTTAGGCCTTCTGTACTATAACTCAGTTTAGTGATATTGCAGCTTAACACTACAACATCTAAAACACACAAATAACTCCATTTCATTTGATTGATCTCGCCGCCACACAGGGACACGAGTCAGACAAACACTGTTACCTGCGATTAAATGTTGAACTGCTCTCAGCTCACAGCTGTGATTTCAGCGTGCCAACAGGACATGTGAGCACTGACAACAATCACAAGAAAGTATATACACGTAAACACAAATCCTTTCCACTCTCATCAAACTGAAAATGAGTTTTTGCGAGGCCTGGTATTGAAGCAACAGAGATGTACTTCATGTGGAATAGGTGCACTTCAGAGTGGGTCTTGTGAAAACAGAAAGCAAAAGCTCAAAAGAGGACGACTCAGTGTAGAAAATAACATAGCAAAAGAAACCTCAGCTTTGCTTCAGCATTCACACTGATCACATGTTTTTCTTTCAACAACAAAAAGCCAGTCTGCAAAGTGTTAAAGGACCATACCAGTGACACAAATTCATCATCATGGGGCTCTAGTATAAATATTCCATTATAAATGTTTTTGCTATCTCTCGCAACTGAATATGTCTGAGGTCAGAGGCAAGGCTATGCATTTCCATACTTTTGAAATGAGGGTCAACAGATGGGGAATTTTACCACGCATTTTTTATGGCCACTTTGATTACAGTAAAAGCTATAAATTCACAGTATCATCATTCTCAATATCTTCATGGCATTGGTGCTTTTTGTCTTCTGGGTTTGGTTTCCTAGCAACACAGCTTATGAATTTGATGAGGACTTTAGTCTGCTGTTATCAGACGCAAGTCAAGTCATCAAAACCCAACAGTGCTGCTGCTTTTAGGAAAACTAATGTGGACGACTTTATTACAGTGATGGAATACCGGTGTGAAGAAAGTTTGAAATCTCTGAAAGTTCATTTCATATCCTAGTGGAATGAATGGAAATCAATGGCTGGATAAAAGGTAGAAAAATTATATTAGAGTTCTAAAATATGACTGCTTGCTTTGGGAAAAGATTAAAAGAATCACATCATCACTTAAGGTATATTAGTAATAACCTGGTGTGCCTTTTAACAAAGACAAATCAAATATCTGAAGATTATAGAATAGATCATCCAATAGTAAGAATTGCTTTAAAATGTCTGTAGTGGTATTATAATACATTCAGCCCAGGTCTCAAATCCTCATCATCAATAATCCTAAAAAAATATAACAGCTGAGAAAAAGAAGCTGCGTTGCTTTGTGATGAACATGTTTTCAAGAGAGCCGGGTGGCATATATCCACCTGACAGCAGTAAATCTTTGGCTTGACCTTCTTGACTGATATTTTCTTTTGGTGACTGAGGGAAGGCTGGGAGGACCAGCAATGAAGAAATAAATTGAAGTGACAGGACCAAAGTATGCTGAGGCACAAATGTCACTCAGGGTGTGGCATCTACTTCCATGGGAGGTGATGCAACCTTGTAAACAGTAGGTGATTTGATATTTTTATTTTTTTTTAACAGGGAGGGCGGCTCAATGGGAGCAACCCATGCCCCCGCACTACTAACGAACACACACACACACATCCATGTGCACCTCCCGAAGGATATTGTTGCAGGACACCTTAACCATTCTGTGACATTTCTACAAATCCATTGTATCCAGGTATCTTCCTTCTCTCACTACTACAACTGTCTTTCATAGCTTTGTTAAAACCAGCACAGATGCCACTGAATGATCATAGAAATATTAAAGGAATATCATGTGAATACTACATGTGTCTCTGTGATCCTCTCACTCTTCCATGACTACACATTGCTACTTGTCACTTTGATCATGAGGTGTCTAGGCTACAATATTGTATAGAAATGAGTATTTATAGCAAATAGTTTAGAAAAAAAAATAGATCCAAGACAAAACTGACAGAAGGTGGCACTGAGAGGAAAAGGTGCAACTATTTAGTCTTCTGTCGCTTCAGCACAACAGACAGCGCCATGGATTCATCAACACACAGCACAGTGAGGCTGCTGATATTTCAGAGTTGAGGTCGGGCTGTAGATTCTACCTGGTACAAACCTCACTCAGATCAATGAATCAGGCAGACAAGACTAATATATTCAACTAAACACCTCCTCTGTCCCTGCTCTCTCTCTCTGCTACTGGGGGATGGAGAGGGGGGATGGCATGCTAACAAGGAAGATCATTTTGTTAACGAGGGGGATGCTTCCCCCTTCATCCTCCCTCCAATCATCTGCTGCTTGTAACCTGACTTCCACACTGAGAAGGTGCACAGCTCAAACTCCCCGTCCTCTGTGGCAAACACTGCACAGTGTGGTGACAAACCTTTTTAAAAACAGATTCTGCTGCGGTAATATGGTGGATGCCTCTTGAAAGCGGTAGAGAAGGGTGTAGACTGAGACATTTTGTACCACTGCAGCAAAATTACTCTGTTTTTAAAGCAATAATTCTGATGCATACCTGTAGAAAAATCTCACCTTCAATTATTTGCCCACTTTGCATATAATCAATTTGTTATGGTCAATGTATTATACTTTGATGTAGTGTTGTAATTTACTTTTTCGTTGTCACTACTATCACTACCTCTGTAGTGATTCCCTGTGCCTTTCAACAGCCCCCTTTACAGCTCATCTAGACTTGTTGCATCAAACTATTGATTTTCAGTATGTGGGAGAGCAAAACCAACAGAAGCAGCCAGTGTAGCAACAAGGACATGTACTGCCAGGCAAGAAACAATGAGTCTCCCTTTACTCCAAAACACACTATGTGGTATGTGATCCTTTGATGCTATGTTTATTTTTTTTTTATTTAACTTTTAATTAACCAGGAAGTCCTTTGAGATTTAATATACTTTCTGAGGGAGACCTAACAAAAATAACACACCAGTTACAGTTTAAAGAGTGAAATACAACAGTCGGGGAATAAGAACATCAAAACACATACAAGGAAGGGGCTAAAACCAGCTCAGATAAGACAGCTGCATGTCTCAATTACATGGACTTTTAAAAGAGCTTTCAATTTTTCAAACAAACTTTTTCAATTTTTTTCAAGAGGGACTTATTAAGATGTAGTGTGCTTCATAGATCATTAAGGGAGAAGGCTCTTTTCAGTGCAAAGCCTTGGAACTTGGTAAGGAAGCCACCTGGTGGAATGAAGCTGAAGACTGCTGGGGGTCAACATCAGGAGATTACATTAATATGAGGGGAGTTTACCCAGCATTATCTTATACACAAAAATATACAAATGACTTTGTCTTCACAGACCAAATTGTAAAATTTGTTATAGATCGCATTGCACTGTGGTACACAGAATATGAAAGATGAAGTGTAGAGGAGGCAGCATGCATGTACACATCTCCATCATCCAAAACATTTAAAAAAAGGACGCCTGCACAAGTTTTGTCCTGGCTAATCTGTTAAAACAAGCCTTATATTGAAAATAAAAACCTATCCTAACTTCCAGCTTTTTCACTCATTCAGTCCCCATTTACAGTATAAATATTTGTAGAGAAAGATATGAAGCTGGTTTTTGAAGCAAAGGCATGAAACTGTTGAAATGCTATACTATGAAGCTCATGAATGACTTGGCTCAGGGAAGGGGCAACTGTGTACACCACTGTGTCATCCACATAAAGGTACAATTTAGCTGTTTTCATGTCCTGCTCAATGGTATTTATAAATACTTTCAAAAAGAAATTGGTTTCTTTTATGATAGATCTCTCCTTGTATATTTACTGAACTACAGTGCAAAATGGTGCGTATATAAAGAGGCTCTTCCTCTTTGATTCTGAGAAACTGACACCAAAATATGATGCTGACCATAGATGTTTTTACACAGCCGGGACAACAATTCTCTCCTATTAAAGTCCATTGTAGCTGTGCTGGAAACATCTCAGCACGACCTCATGTCAGCTACGTTTATCCATACACCACAACAAAACAGACGCAGGAATGAGGCTACATCAACAATAGCTGTGAATTTTCCCCTCAATATTGTTGGGGATTCAGAGAAATTGGAAACTTTTCCAGACCAAACACAGAAGTTTGACACAGCTCACCCCAAAGCGGAGCCCTACAGTATAGGGGGAAAACACTGTACAACTGATTTATTGTCCTTTTCAGTCCTTTCGCAGGCTCCTTTTTGGCATGCAGGGCCAGACAGTCTGCCTCCTCAGTCTCCTGAGAAGGCTTCAATTTTCCCTCTGTCACACAGCAACAGTGTAAATGGTGTTTACCCCAACATCACAGGGATAATTTCTCTTATTTTTCAAGGAATAACAATGCGCTTAACTTGATTCACCACAATGTAGTGTGGTTGGACCTGTGTGTGTGTGTGTGTGTGTGTGTGTGTGTGTGTGTGTGTGTGTGTGGCTGCTTTTGATAGTGCTTCTTTGTCAATTTCCCCAGTATGTCTCTTCAGTGTCATTCTGTCTTTCTTCTTTGTCCTTGTCGCTGATTGAATTGACTCTCTGTTCTTTTTATATCTTCCAATGGAGCTGAGCTACAGAGAGAACTGTGCAACTAATGATAAATATTTATAGAGGACAGTCCACAAATTACACATGCTCAGAGAGACAATCTCCAAAAAATACAATATAGTACTACTACTACTACTACCAATAATAATAATAATAATGATAATAATAATAATTAAATAAAGACAAAGACCGATTCATCAGACGTGAAGCATCAGTTTTTTTGCGTGCTGGTGAACCGCCTGTCATGCAGAAGGTGCCCTTTTTATTTTTTGCCCTTGCCCTTCAAACAACCTGAGTCCACCACTGTGTTAGTCTGTTGTAAAATGATACACAAATTCCTTGGCTCACCTTGAGTTGGGGAAAAATAAATCATCAGACATTTGGCAACTTTTGTCCCTCTCATTTGGCTTAACAAAATGTTCAAAGCTGTTTCTAATGGAACATTCAAAACATTTATTTTGCTTATTGACTGCATTTTTCCCCTTTGTTGCTGGACTAGTGCAGTGCCCGTTCCAACTGTGCATGATCAGAATGAGCTGATTGCTTGGGCTCTGGTTTTGCTGCTTGCAGTTTTCTGGAGAACAACTCACCTAAACAACTTCACAGTTGACACTGCACTTCACTGGATTATCAATAATATACCCGCCAAGAGTGAAGTCGGTCATACAGTATGAATGGCTTTGGAGAAAGTCAAACAGGTCAGACAGACAGACATACAGACAGACAGCAATTCCTTCCATTTTACTGGAACAGCTGAGTAAATGGTGGATGCAGAGTGCTGAAAGCAGGTGTCTGATGATGAGAGTGTGAACTGCACTTTTCAGATCACTCAGCCGTCGTGATGGTGAGGTAAAAGCTAAACAGTAAACTGTGCTGAGTAATCTGTCTTGTGATGAAACATTTCTGTCATAATGCAAAAAGATCCGTTACATAGTGCATGAGCGCTCACTGAACCTCGTAGTGTATGCAGAGATCATATATCATGTATATGGAAGCCATAAACTTTATCCTATGACCATTTTAATCATATTCAAAGTGTCCTGGAGTAGTTACGGAGACGGTGGTGATGGAATGCTGGAATTTCTAATGGAGCAGGAGCTGACCAGCCAACACAGATCCAAACTGTTGCAGAGTTTTTAAAAATGTGTGTTGAAGCTGCTGTTGTGGCCCAGAGCCTCATGGATGATGGATGTTCACACTTGATTTTGGTGTTTGCAGTGTTCAGGATTTACCTCGGTTACCTCTCTTGCAGAAACTTTTAGTACTGACAGCTAAGTTGTCAATGCCTTATGGCTTAAGCAGCTAAAATACTCTATCCATTGACTATTCATGCCCTGTAGCACTGCCAACCAGAAACAGATCATTCAAATCATGGTGGAAATGCTTCACATAGGATTAAAAGTGATCACTCAGAATACTTTCTAATTTACTGAGCTTTACTATTTTAGCAAAAAGGTATCATCTAAAGTTAGGGTTAGACCATGTCAGCTGTTTGAAGGTTGTCAGGCTTTCACAAAAGGCACCTTCAAATTCACTCGCACTTATATTGGGTAAAATGCTAGCGTCATGCATTTGCTCAATAGCCCCAAATCCTGTGTAGGGTTGGATGGGATAGACCTGTGATCAAAGAGTCCTTTGAGAAGCAGGTAACCTGCCAGCTGACACTTTCAAAAGCTACAAACATGGAGCCATAAGTGAAAAGAGTAACAGTAGGGCAGCTAATGCTGTAGGCATGTCTCCAGCCATGTGACAGTATGTTTGATGAGGTTAGGTAATGTGTAGCCACTGCTGCAACATAGCTAAAGATTAATATTAGCTGTAAGTAGCCAGTAAATTGTTCAGTTAGAAAAGTTAGTAAAGTAGTTAGTAAATTCAGTTAGATATCAGCAAAAGCATGATGATCATCCTAAAAAACAGAAGCCAGTGCTTTGTCTGTGGTGCTGATTAGAATATACTAATCCAAAACCACACCTCCAGGCTAAAGTCAGTTCTTCTAAGGAATGTATGCCAATGCCATGGCTATGGCTCCACAGGTATTTAGATTAAAAACTCATGAGTGGCAGGATGAGTAAAGTATCAAAATACAAAAATGATGAACAACTGAATTATTCAAAGATCCCATGAAATGGACTCTTGCTTTTTTTGATTTGATGTATGTCTTGTTGAAACAGGGTGTTTGGGCAGGACATGGTGCAGGGAGGGATTATTCATGAGGACAATTTTTTTGACGGGATAGGATGAGGGAGAGGTTGTTGAAGTTTTGTGAAGATTTGTGAAGCTTTTATTGGTGGAAAATTTAATTTACACCCACAAGTACAGGATGACGTCACTACTTAAGGTGTTCTGTTTTACAGGAAGAAGAAGTCTTTCCATGGAGCCTTCAAGTCCCTCATGAATTAAAAAAAAAAAAAAAAAAAAAAAAAACATGACTACAGACTGCTTTAATTAACCAATCAAAATTAAGTATTCAACATAGCTGTGTAAAAACACTGCGGACATCACACTATCTGGAGCAAAAAAGTCATTTTAACTTTATTTACCGTGTCTTTTCAGTAACATGGTAGGTATTATGGTATGCTTGCTTCTTAATTAAATTACATGCATGTGTTGAGTCTACGTTCATGGCTCATATTTCATAGCACTCCTGCCTCCGGTGATATACTATACAATAGGTTATACACTCCCTGCTTGAAGTATTGTCAACCATGTGTATTCCATACTGTAACTGCTTCTACAGCTATATTATCTGCAAGTGGTGAGGCGAATCCAGTCAGCAAGAATATTCTGCTAATGGCAACTGTACCAACGAATGTAGCTAAAGTAAGCATTTCTCTTTATAGGAATATGAATGGTTTCAATATGGTGGGTGAGAATAACATTGCATGAAAGTCAAAGTGAGCCCAGAATACAAGTTATTTCACATAGATATGCAGGATATGCTCTTGTCTAGAGGCAAAATAACCTTATAACCTCTATCCCCAGCTCTCATCTCTATTCCTACCAGAGCACTAAAGAATGACTCTTGCATGTTGCATGTAATATTGATAATGTAGGAAGTGTGCACCTACTGTAATTCACTCTGGACGGAGACAGATAAATGTCTAACAGCTGAGACTGGTGCATGGGTGATAGCACAGTGCCTATCAAAGGAGCACTGAAATGAAACCAAGAATATCAGTAATATCAGTAGACTTCGTGGAAATGCAGGACTTCCAACAATAGTCCCCATAAGACATTTGATTAACTTTATTTCTGAGGCACAAAGTCTCAACACAGTGGCAATGGAGTGGAACAACCTGCCTAATGAAATGACAGCTATTCAAATTCCAGCAGAAGCCTCAGGAGTTACTTGGAGTTACTAGAAAAGGTCTTTGGACAAAATGTAGGAGGAGGTCGATGTACCAGATGGTAATTTTATATTTTGTTCCAGAACAATTGATTTATTTTTCCTATCTCAATGTTTACTTCTGTAAAGGTAGTAATCTGCAACATCCTGATTTTTTGTTATATATTTTCATCTCCATCTCTGCAGAGGGGAGGGTTGTTGTCCTCAGGGCTAACACACCAACCTGTGACAGACTGTTGTAACGGTGCAAGCTGTGTTGACTTTTTTTTGCCAGAACCCATCTCAGCAGGGTCATACTGTGCACAATTAGATCCCACGCCCAGACTAACTGTCAACAGACATTTCCATCCAGAGCAAGCACCAGTTAGCTAAAGGTTAGTGGAGGGTTTCTGACATTGTTTGGTGTCATCTGTTCCCCTGCAGGACCCTTGTGTGATTTCGGTTGCGACACTTTGACCTTCTAGGAGGGACACATGTGCCCTTTATAAAGATGGACGGTAACAATGATGGCATATTCACATTTTTAATGGTGAGGCTGAGCGCGCCAAGACCCTCGAACATGTGGTTTATCAACATTTCATATTGGCCACTCAGCCTCTCTTACATCCAGCACATTAGTCCAAGACAGAAACACCAAACAGACACTTTAAACTGAGGTGGATTAGCTGTTCATTTTGAAAACAATATACCCCTAAGCTGTTATGTGGGACAGCAGTGGTGCTACCTTCCTCTCATTATAACTGAGTGCTGGATACTGGCCAATCACCAATGATGAATACGTTCACTTTTTGTTATTCATGTAGATTAGCCTGGTATGCAAATCAGATGATGTCAGCTAGTGACTTCTAGTGACTTTTGGGACAATAGCAACTTTCCTTACACAGGAGATGGCAATGCTGGAGAAAATACATTCCCCACTAAATGTAATTAAGAATGTAGTTTAGTTTTAGTTAGGGATTGGGATTGCATGGGTGAACTGGGTGAGACGGGGTTGAATAAATAATGCTGGACCACTTTTGAATGACCACAAGGGTAGATTGATCTTGACAGCATGATGGGAAGAGCAGGAAAAGTGCTCTCAGGTTTACCTACCCTCCTGTTGCTTTCCAGGATGACAAACAGGGCATGATTTGATTTTTATCAGTCTGTCCTGCTCACTAACCGCAGATGAGATAAGGATTTTTCTTCCCCAGGCATTACCATGCACTTGCACAGGAGAACATGACTGGCAACATTTAAACCCAGGCGCCACAACCAACATTTTGGTTCTGTGTCTGTGTCAACAGCATCCTTCCACAAGGTCAGTGTATAGTTTCCTTTTATAGTTATTTTTTTCCCCAACTTTACCAGGTGTTTTCCCCAAAAAATTACATGACAGTTGGTCATGTAATGTCTTTACAGCCTCATAGATTTTAAGAATTTGTTTCAAAAATGAGCAAATGAACAAAATGATACAATAGTCTTCAGTACATGTGCATTTTTTATATCATAATTCTTAAAAATACAATAATTCTACTGTTTTGTGTATCATATTACCATTTTTATGATGCCAAAATGTGCTCTAGCACGGAAATTGTTTCACACTGTAATAAGAGTAGTATATACAGCAAAAAAAAAAAAAATCATTTTTCACAATTCCTCCCCCAAATTGGAAACCCCTCCTGAGAAAAATAGATGCCACTGGATGAGTCAGTTAACATTATGTGATGTTACAGGCACATCAATCTTCCCAAATTGTCTGGATTTGAAAGTCACACAGAACAAAAGAAAGATGGATAAAAAAAAAAAAAAAAAAAAAAAAAACTCCTTTTTTTTCCCATTTCCTTGCTTGGCCGCTGCTTTATCCTTGCCTGTGGAAAGTCTTAAGCAAAGAAGCTAAGAGTTCATTGCTCAAGCTCAAAAGTGGCAGAAACTCCATTAAAGCCACAGTTGTAACGGCTCCAACTTGTGCCACCTCAAAGTGGAGAAAGTTGAAGAGAGTCATGTTCTTTGATCGTGTTTCTTCCATCTATACAGGTAGACTGAGGCTGGCAGTGCAGCTGCGGTGCCCGAGGGCTGGCAGGTGTTTATAATCCCTCGGGGTTTCGGGGAGATAGTGTGGCTGCAGGAGGTGATACATGTCACTAATACCAAAGCGATCAATCTTGATCTACAGCTCTTCCACTTCAGTGTGTTGCAGGCGCTTCAGGTCCTGTTTAAGTCTATTACGGGACTGCTTGGTGCATTAAGCAAAGTGTTTTGAGCCTCTGTGCCATAAAACATTTCTGCTTGCACTGGAGACATTATTCATCTTAATGAAGTATCAGCAAAAAGGCCTATGGTTAAAAATGAATAACATACAATAATAAGTTGACCCAAGTCTTTTGACGATCTGTAATGCCCATGGCGAAGGCCCGTGTCTGCTGTGTGTGTGTGTGTGTGTGTATATGCACACACACACAAAGACGTGTTAATATTATACATTCTTCGCCTCGCTGGCTAGTAATTTCATTCCTTCCATGCATCACCACATATGGGCTATTTAAATTGCCTATTCTCAGGTCTTGATAATCACTGTCATTTGTTTGTTCAGGTGCAACTCAATAGTGTGTGTAGTGTTCTATTATTTATAGGGAGCTTTGTTCCTGAATTCACTTTTGCCTCACAGTGAGACTGTCTGCTATAAGAGAAACCATACATCTGCACTCTCTATATGGAGAGGCTTAGGGCAAAGGTTTAACACACGCTCCCATGGCTGCTCTCGCTTAATGAACCGAACATGGCTTGTAGCAAACATGTCAATACATGTGTGTATCTGGACATTGTGGACCTCCAGAGGGTGTCTTGACCTTGCTGTCATCCTTTTCCCATCCATCACTGCACAGTTTGTCTTGGTTTACTCACACTCTAAAAACACTTGGGCTATTTCTTTAACCCAAGTCCTGGGTTACTTGTGTTGGGTTACATTTCTGGGTTATTTTTCCAGAGCCATAACCATTTCTTGGGTTATAAGGATTTTATTTTGACCCAATTTGTGGGTTTTTCAAGTTGGGTAATATTTCTGGGTTATTTTTTCTGAGAGTAACCCATTGTTGGGTCAGAGACTTGGGTTTGATTGATTGCTTATTGATTGATTGATTGATTGAAT
This sequence comes from Myripristis murdjan, assembly GCF_902150065.1. Lineage (NCBI taxonomy): Eukaryota > Metazoa > Chordata > Actinopteri > Holocentriformes > Holocentridae > Myripristis > Myripristis murdjan. The sequence continues at coordinate 26,740,511 of NC_043990.1, read as the reverse complement.
ACTTTACGAACAGTTTGCAAAACAACAACAACAACAGAGAGGTACAGTTTCATACAAAAGGATGCTAAAATGATAGACCTAAGCACTATGGCTTGTTTCCATTGGGGTCCTGTGTATTAAATTGACCAAAACTTAATTTACATAATTATTTCTTGTCATATTCATGTTTTCTTGTAGGGGAGTATTTTATTGAGTTATAGAAATATATTTTAATGCAATACAACACTAATTCTAACTATAAATAAGTTAAAAGTGGTTCTTTAATATAGACTACATTTTGGGTAGGGGATTAAAAAAATAATAATGATAAATAACCATCTTTGGTTTTATTGACTACAATCCTGGGTCAATATAACCCAACTTTTAGGTTGAGTGGGCTAAATGAATATGACCTATAAGTTGGGTTATATTGACTACAATCCTGGGTCATGTTAAACGAAAAATTGGGTTATTTATTTAACCCAGATTATGGGTCAAAATGAATAACCCAATTTCTTGAGTCAAAATAACACAGCCAGTAGTTGACACTTTTTGACCCAGGGGTTGGGTTAAAGTTGGGTTATTTTTTAAGCCAGCAGTTTTTAGTGTGCAGTAACTTGTATTTGAAGTGTGAACACCTTTCCCAGGCATCCTCAGTCTGTCTTCTCTGCTGTTATTGTTAAATATGTTGGCACTACATCTCTCAGGGGAACATCCTTTGTAATTCATTCTTTTTTTCAGGATTTTCTCTGTGCAAAGACATGGTCAGTTTCTCTTGTGCTGTGTCTGAGCTGCTACTTTGCTACTCTAATTTCTGTGCTATCTGACCGCCCCTCTGATTCCTGCAGGCTGCTGGCACTGCTTGATAAACACTACTAGGCCTCAGAGATTAACTGTGCTGCTTCTCAATGATACTTCCTTCCTTTATCTATTAAAAAGGGGACTATTTTTGGCCAGGCTAATGCTGTTAAATAATTGTTTGTCAATGCAAGCAACCTCATTCTGTCTTCAAAGAAAGCTGGTGGTCTGTTTGTTTGAGATATCTTGACCCTTGAACCAGTGGCTGAAAGAATACCAACTCAAAATGCTATCTATATCTATAATTTAATGCAGTTCAGTGCAACAGCTCTGCCATAAATTCTACCTTTTTAAGAAAGTTTATAACATTCAGTTTTTGTGTAAATTTAATTAAGTAAATAACAAATGTGTTTATTTGTCTGAGATTTGTTTTAAAAAATGGTAAAATAAAAATCACACATTTTTACAAATTGAACACGATAAAAAAAAAATCAGATTTGCAGTCATTCTCCTTGTCATCCTTGAACAAAGAAGAGGCTCGACAAACACATGCACATGGTAGCTGCTGACCAGTTATTTTTTATGGCTCAGCAGAAAGGTAGAATGATTCTAGGTGTGCATTTTTGGGCAAAGCTGGTCTATGAGCTATGTATATAATGCATTTATAAAAAAAAAAAAAAACTAGCATTGGAAGGTTGCAGCAGGGTTCAAAGGCCAACTTAAGAAAGAAATGTGCTGATAAACATCCTATCACAGACTCTGACAGGGCCTATTACATGGAAAAAAGAGCGACTTTTCCCCAGAGAGAAAATGCATTGGATCTGGAATTGGGTAAAGGCTTGTGGTCAATGTTTTATCTGACTTCTGAGGTCTATAGCCAAGAAGACATTATTCACTATCACTGTGCTTTTGAGCAATGCTGTATAGTGGCAGAAATTCAGTGGCGCATCCAGTGTTGATCAGTCGTTAGTGTTTTATTCATCATAAACAAATTCATCACAGAAATTGCTCTTCCAGATTTGGAAGCACTTTAACTTCAAAGAGTGTACAACTTTTCATATATTAAGCAGTCCCCCCCTACTCCATCACCATACTTCAGTGCTCCCGTGATTTTTTTTTTTTTTTTTCTACAGCTTGTGCATGGCAGCAAATATAAACTGTCAAAAACTTGGATTGAGTTTACTTTCTAAAGAACCTGCAGTCATGTACCTGAAATTTTAACACCTGCTTAAATTCAGCTCCGTTTGACTTATTCCTCTCCATTCACACCAAAATGCATGTCTGTCACATTGTTATGCTGATGATGTAATCTTTAAACGGCTATGTGTTTTGCAACTACTTTCCATTTCACTCAATTTTCCGTCTTTAATGAAAACCATTTACAGCTTGTTGAATGTGTTCTTTTGCTTAGCTCTGCTTTGGCATATTTCCCTTTATTTCCCATTCATGCTAAAATGTTGGCTTTTTATTTGCCTGGGAGTCATCTTAGGCCCACTTTTCACAGAAGGAGCACATATCAGACCCTAGCAAGCCAAAAATCCTGGGAGTCTTAGTTTGCTGGTGTACTTCTTGGAGTTGTACTGTATTAGTATCTGAACAAGCACATTAGGCCTTGATCAGAAAGCAGTACAGTGTGATTCATTTGTAGAGCTGATTTGAGTGAAGTTAGATGACAAGTTGGGGCTAAATGCTGAAGCTGGTATAGTCATGGCTTTGTGATTACTGGGTGTCTGCGCCTCAGAGGTCAGCTGGAGGCCTTTTCCATACCAGCCATTTGTCTGCCGCCCCTCCTCGCCTGGACGTCTGACTGCACGCTGTTCCTCAGATCTATCACACAGAGGGTAATAACTCAGGTGGGCGCCTTTTTTCATTCACATGTCCATGAACTTAGTAAGCACTGTTGGTTGCACGCTTCACACCGGGCGCATAGAATCGTCTCACTGTTTAAGAATGGACTTCTTTAAAGTCATAATTTATACAAGTGGGAAACGACACCATGTCATTTTACAGCCTGTCCTCCCGCTGCTTTGTTAGGCGTACATTGTTGAGGCGTGTCATTTCTTGTTTGACTGATTAAAATTACTGAGCTGTAATGCCGCCTATCCTTCAAACTCTTGACAGCGAACCAATTTCCGACCATGGCAAAACAACGGCTTCATTGACAGACAATGACAAAGACATGCTGATTGGTAGAGATGCACGACCATTGTTATTGCACATGACAGTGCTGGGGTTCAACTTATGAATAATTTTATTGTTGAAGCAGCCTATAATTTAACCTTAGTAATCAAGCATTTGAGTGGCAAACATGACCATACTGTGAATATGAGGCAACACGGCTCATAAACTGGTGGTCAGAAGGTTTTTCTAATCAAATCTGATCCCCAGAGCCTGAATGTCAAACTCAAGCTTTATGATGAGTACCCATCATGGAGGCTCTGTGTGATCCGGCACATGCGGTTTAAAATCGGCTACGTTTTCCTTTTATCTTTGTCCAAACCCAACCCTCAGAGAGAGAGACCTCAAACACCACAAAGCAGGAAAGTAGAACATGGTCAGTTGAGTTGGCCCAGGGACACTGCAAAGCCCAGACACCCACAAAAGGCATCTTAGATGTCAAAAGATGAGTAGAATTCCTCTCTTTTGGGGGCTGATATAGCTGCCTTCAAAAGCAAAATTTAGTGGCACACTGGAACCAGCTCTCAACTTCAGATTTTGCTGCAGGTGCTGTTTATAGCGTGCCAAACACACAGCAGAAGACAGGTCAGGGTGCAGGCAGGGCTGAGGCTGCATTATTTAAATCTTGCTGCACTACTTTAATGGTTCTAGTGGACAGCTGTGTACATTATGCAGAGATATGTCAAAAAGCCCTCACAAACATTTCACATTCACACATAAATAAAAGTCTCAGTAATCCCCCGATGACAGTGGTGACTGTAGCAATAAAAAAAAAAAAAAAACATTTCAAAACAAGGAGTAAATCCCATGCTTTCAAAATACTTTAATTCCACTCACAGCAAAAGCACTCAAAGAATACATATTGAAATGGTTGACTAAAGACAAATGTGTTCTGTATATTTCTTTCTTTGCTTGAACAGTTTATTTCTGACTTTATACTTTACTTGAGGGTTAAGATACTATATGTAACAACTTTTACCTTTACTCCACCACTTTCCATGAACAAAAAATAGTTATGTTACATACTGTAACATTGAAACAGACAATGTTACATACAGTAACATTGTGTGTTTCCATCTGTGCACAGTCCCCAGCATCTTATTAGTTATGGACAAGATATGCCCGCATTAGGGAGAACCAGACATTAACCCTAATCTTGACAATAAGCTTTATAGATAGATGCAGTTACCCTACCCTTGCTTTAAAGTCATCATTGTATTAATATATTCTCTCATTCTTAAACATTGCATGTTTGTGTTTATGGCAGTGACTTTTGTTTGGTATGGATTGTCACACTGGGAAAAGTTGACAGTGCTATTGTGGCTACAGTGAGTTGTACGCCATGAGCTGATTGCCCATGAAATGACTTTTTTCAAAGTGAGCATCCACTGGGCTCACACTGACTGAGTTGTTATTATAAAGCTCAGTTTAACATGCAGTTATCTCACCTCCTCTCTTTCCCTACCAACTACTAGACCAACTCAGATACAATCACCATTTACACCAAAAAAGTTATTACCTTGCTGTGCAGCACATTTTTCTAAATGTGAAACCCAGCTGCAGTATTTTCTGTCCTAAATTGGCTCCTGCAATAAAGCATTTTTGCTGGATCTTTAATGGAACACAGTTGGCAAATCCTCTATGTTTTTAAATGTTAGTGCATTCAGCAAAATCAAAGGATATTCAGGATATGCTGTGTGCCTAGAAATTTGTATCACAAACTGAAAGTAAACAAACTTTAATATAAGATTAAATGGAGATAAGATTACATTTATGTTTAAAGAAGCTTTTCACCTGTGCCAGCAGATGCTGTTGCTAAACGCCTTGATATCAAATATATTAAGGATGCAATGGTCATTGTTAAACAATGCAGTGCTTCCAGCAGAGAAACTGCCCATTAAGTGATTCAAGGACACATCAGTGGCTGGGGAGCCAGCCATATTTCAGTTTCAGTCTGGGAAGGTCAGAGCTTTGTTTGCGCTCCACAATACCACAGGTCACAGGCAGGTTGCCTGATAATGGGCCTCTCTTCTCACAAATTTACAATAGACCAGCAGTGCTTGAAGAAAACTCCCATTATTGTCAGCTAGAGTAGCTCGTTTCGACTTGAGATAAAGTAACCATTCAGAGCTTTTGTCTTAACCTGCCGTTGAAGATGAGGTTCTTTGCCTGCAGAGCTGTGTGCACTCCTCCATCAGTATATGGACCTAATTACGGATAGATTTATAGATGTTTGGCTATTTTAGAATGTCAGCACGGTGTGTGTGTGTGTGTGTGTGTGTGTGTGTGTGTGTGTGACTGAAAAACAGCAAGGAGTAAACATGCCAAGAAGGCTTTGCTCATAATGGTGGTGCTTCATCAAAAAGAAAAAGAAAAAGAAAAGAAAAGAAAAGAAAAGAAACACAGGATAAATAGACCTAAAAAAAAAAAAAAAAAAAAGAACACAGTCAGCCCAGTGTTATACCAGATTTTGATGATGACCTCTGCAACAGTTAAACCTGCACATGTAACTTCAGAATCTATGAACAACTTTCAAACTAATGTCTACTTTGTGGATATGTTTTGAGACCTGTGCAGAAAACTCATCTTGCTGATTTCAGCCCATTTCTCCTCCTTTCCAAAGTTTGTGGCCAAAATCCATGTCTGACATTTCGATCAATATTGGATTTGCTTTTCAGCAGTGGAGGAATTGACAGTCAAGGAAAGGGCTTTAAACTGACAACGGTATTGCGTTCTCTCTTGTGCATAGCGGGGCTGAGCTCCGTGCTGTATCTAAGTAGCCTGTCATATTTGCTTCTGCTCTTTGCTTTTTTGTATTTTGTTTAATTAATGGTTATTCTGTCAATCAATAAATGCTCACGCCTGGTTTGATCATCATCCCATCCTGCTGCTCCTCTCCCGATCACAGATAATACTTGTTGGATAGTAGTCATAGGTCTATCCAGGTCACCTCTCTGATTGGTCCAGGAGCTGTTTTGTAATCTTCCCATGTTCTGTGGTTGATTTCCACTGATGGCAGCGATCTGCTGTATGAACACTGTCCAACACACACCTATGAATACTTTGACTGCTGTAAACATCTAATGCATAGCTATAAATGATAGTCCAATGGGCAAGTATAAACCAGTCTTTGTGTTGTCTCGGGTTTTATTGGTAGGTTTCATGAAGCTGCATGTCTAACTGGCTAAACAGGCAGTGACAAAGCAGTCCGTCCAGAATACGTTCACCTGGGTTCAACTCTGAGTCAAAATGAATGCAAATCTGATAGAGACGGACACGTCATCTTCCCTGACGAGACAACAGGCAGCTTTAATTGAACATAAATTGAAATTAAAGTACACTGACGTACACAACAGATAAGTGTTGCAAACTGCTAAAAGTATAATAAACACTTTTCAGGGACTGCAGTCCAAAAAGGAAAAGGATGGTGGCTTAGAGAAGGAAGATGGATGCTGGGAGAGAGATTATCTGTGGCTGAGTAGGTAAAGCATATATTAGAAAAAAAAAAAAATCACTGGCAAAACAATGGTGCAGGAGGAAGCCGGCAAGCACACAATAAATCTGCAAAATGAAGATAGTCATAGACAAGGACAAAGAGGTGGGTGAAACTGAAAGTTGGGGAGGATAGTGCTTAAAGGAGGAATTATGGGGAGGTGTGGTGAGCAGATAAAGAGTTTTAGCTTGGCACGCATTCTCATATGCTTTGACTGAAGGAAAGAGATCAATTTAAAGAGCGGGGAAAGAGGGCTGAGACTTACGGTCACAGAGCCTCAGAGAGCAGCTGCGCCCCGTGCTCTCAAGACACTGGCCGGCTCGACTCAATAAATCAATCCTCTGGAAAATGTGGGAGGGAGAGACACCGTGACAGCTCACTCACACTGATGTTTCCTTTGCTGATCATCAATCTCAAAGTGACTCCTAATCACTGGCTAATGGAGCACCAAGTGCCTGATCAAACAGCAGAAGGAGCTGGAATCTTTCAAATGCCATGCAGGCCACCTTCTGCACAATGGTCAGCAAGATTTAGGGAGTGACTTTGAAAATCGGATCCAAGTCATTTTCTTTGGAATCCATCACATCAGTCTCTCTCTCTCTCTCTCTCTCTCTCAAATTCAAATTTGCTTTATTGGCATGCATGTTTGAAAAAAAAAAAAAAAAAAAAAACAGTTGCCAAAGCATCAATCAATAAAATAAACACAAGCAAAACAAATATGTTTCATAGGTTCAAAATTCATAAATTCTTTACAGTGTAAACAAAACATATTGAAAAGGAAATGAACACATAGGCTACAGATGATATTTAAAAAAAAAAAAAAAAAAAAAAAAACATTACTAATATTACTAATGATGATTTATACATGTTGATACATATGAAATGTGACTATATTTTGTTATTATGGAAACATCATATAGTCAAGGAATTCTAATTAACATTCACGTTCTCTAATTTCATGGCAGAGTCTTACGTATTGTGCAGCGAGCTGTGTAAATTGTGGATTTTCTCCCAGGCAGAGTTTTAACAGTTCATCACATGTTTTCCCCTGATATGATGGGTCTGCTGCTGTAACCTGTTGGATGAACGTCTCTCTTACAGTTTGGTCCAGGTGGCAGGAGAGGAGAAAGTGGGCCTCTGTTTCTATTTCCCCTGATGAACATTGCTTACATATTCTCAGTTCTCTGGGCTTCCATTCTTTCTTGTATCGACATTTTTCAATCTCTAATTGATGGTTACTGAGTCTGTACATTGCTAATGTGTGTCTCTGTTTGGGGTTTTTTACACTCACCAGGTAATTTGCTAGAGAGTATTCTCTGTTCAGTGAGCGATAACATTCTAATTTGTTGATGGATTTCATTTCGTTTTTCCAGTTGTTGACGTAAGCAGTTTTGTTTTCTTTGTCTATAGACCTCAAGTGTGTTTTGGAGAGATGACGGAGGTCTTGGAGTTTGAGGTGGCAGGTTTCTCTGATGTGTGTCAGAGGGTCTGTCTCTGGGCAGAGGAGGTTACTGATAAAGGCTCTGTGGTGACAGGAATCAGGATCAGCTTGTGCTAAGTGAACCTGGAACTTAACTGACCTCTTGATCATGTGGAGAAAAAGAGGGAAGTGTCCCAGCTCTGCTCTACATGCAAGGTTTGGATAGTTTCTGTGGACCTTGAGGATTTCCTTGCAGAACTGAAGATTGAATTTTTCTGTGGGTGTTGTGTCCCATGAGCTGTGCCTCTGGGTAATTAGAGGGCCCCACACTTCACTTCCATACATAAGGATGGGTTGGATTACACTGTTAAATAGTTTTAGCCAAATTTTAATTGGGGGATTGAATTTATTTAGTGAACATTTGATGCTATGGTATGCCCTGCGTGCCTTATCTTCTCTCTCTCTCTCTCTCTCTCTCAGCTCTGATTCAGTCCAGACACAACTGTCAAATGTGTTGAATAAGAACATCATTTAGTGGTTGAGTCTGCACGGTTCTCATGGCCGGACCGAGTTATAAGCACGACTTCCGTGACAGGATACTGTTTGCATCTGACAGATAACAATGTGTTTTCAGTGGAGATGGAAGTAACTGAAAGAGAGACCTGCCAGAAAGGAAGCCATTCAGACTGTCTTTTCTAATGCACTCTGCTGAGCAGTCAGCCTGTTTCAGACAAACACAGTGGGTGGGTGCATTCTTAAAGTTCATCAAAATGTGTGAGAAAATCTGGGGAAATGACACTCCAGGAGGACAGCCGGAGAGGTGCAGGAAAATCAGACGCGTTGACAAGCATGGGATGCATATTTGACTATCGGTGAATTTTCAGTGTGTTTTCCTCTTGATGCTGCAACTGGCACTTCAAAATGCAAACTGGCCACAGAGGCGAGTCCGGTTTGAACATCCCAATTGGTTAACATGAGCGGCGAAAGGAAGCAGGCAGCGCGTCACTGTCGTATACCCTGCCGTAATTGACTCTCTTGGGCATGGAATAACATAGTCCTGGATTTATCTTAATCTGCATTTAAATGAGTGAATTTCCGGATGACAGACTAGTGTTGAAGTGTTGAAGTAAATGGAGGTTTAAATTCAGCCTTCAAGGTAGCAGGTTTACTCCTATTTGTCAGAGAGAAATAGCCTCCCCTGTTTCTCCTTCAGTTCCACAAAATTCTGAGCTTTTCTATCCAGTCCAGGTTTTATGAGCATCATCCATTTTTGAAAATAAAGTAATAATCCACAACTGTTTGATATATATGCCCACTTTGATGCCCTTTATGGCCAATAGGTACCATACAACAGTGATTCAACATATAGCCAGTTCATGAAAGCTTTATCCCTGGAAAAATCCTGCATAAGCCATTTAATTTAGTTATCCAAAGGTATCGCCAAAACCAAGAATTATCACTTATAGTCAGCGACTCCATAATTCAAAAGTAACTAATCTGAAGATGTGTTTCAGAAACTCTTTTTAGGCTATGATTAACTCTAGCCTAGGCCCAATCTGGTAATAAAATTAAAAGTTAACTATTAATTTCATTGTAAACATGTTTTTGAGCTTACATGTGATGTTGTTTCAGTGGCATTAGAGCTCACTGCCTATTGTCAAAGCTGTTGCTGAAAAGAACAAGTGAATAGCGCAAACTGATTATGATTATGGCTTCGGACTCAGGGTATCATCTCATTTTTGACCTGCAAAACAATGATTCTTACAAATTACATGTCTCACACTCAAAATTATCTGGTGAACAATAATCCCATCTCAGCTGAGCCTGAAATAACACAGAAATGGTTCAGATGAGTTAAAAGTCAACACGGGCGCTTCCCTTTAATACTACAGCAGGCACACCACGCAAGTATTCTGCTGTGCTGTGTCCAGGCTGTCACTGCTATTGAATCATCACCCTTGTTCTATCGATCCTTTCATTTTCCCCTCAACTTCGCCAAACACTGTTTGTTTGCGTGTGGTCAGCCCTGCAACCTCTACTAGAGGCTGTTCAATCGATCGCCCCAGACCCCTGCGCGCTACATTTCACCCATCACTAGCTCCGTCTGACAGTGGAGATGCTCTCTCAGCACCTGACTCTGTGACTTTTCACTCCCTCGAGTCTCCTCGTGGGCGCAGTAAAAAACACTCCCAAATCCTGATTGATTTACTTACTTAAATCCACAAGACCCAAGCTCAGATAAAAGGGAGTTTTATGTACAGTATATCTCAACTTATTGCAAAAATAATTACATTATTAAAGGATAAAAAGGTTGTAATTCAAGTTTCGGGAGGATGAGTTGTTCTGGCGGTCACTCTGTTTGTGAGACAGCCTGCCCAAAAGTAAGAAGTATTCTAACTACAGATCTACTGTTCTTCTTATTTCCCCTCCCCAACACAGAGGAGTCGTGTATGAAATCAGTGTGAGTTTTAAAACATTTACTTTTGAAATTATGCTGCTGAAAAACAGCTGTTCTGTCTGTCATTGACTCACTATAACCATAACATGGCATATCACTCAAAGAATGAGATCAGTGCTAGATCCAAAGACAAAGTACTTTGTCGCATTGAGAGCGTAACTCTCATGTCTCATAAGTGTCTAACATGTCTCATCCAAGACTGCGTGCAGTGATCTCACATTGGCTTACAAAGAGAAAAGTGTAAGATCTCATCCTTTAATGCTTACACAGAAAAATAAAACAGTAAGCTTGAAGGAGATTCTCCAATGTCCAGTTCATGGCTAAGACCAATGTCTCAAACATGTTTCCTTCATCTCATGACTGCACTTTACCCGTATCTCACAATATTAACAGCGATATTTTGGGATAAACATTCTGTCAGATGTAACATTTTAGTAGCCAAGAATACAAACGCATACCACATGTCATAATAACTGAAAGACATTTGTCCACAGTTTTGGGTGCATTTTCATAACATGGATTTACTGTCTTAGTGGCAGAATCTTCTTGGGATGTTGAAGGCCCAAAATATCTGTTTAAAAGACTTCCAGGTGTTTACTCCCAGTTTAGCCTGTTATCACAGGACGCATCGTCTTGGATACTGGGAAACTGCTCTTCAAAAAGTGTTTGCCTCCAGTTAGCATCCTGTTCCTCTCCACTAGGGCATTAACGCAAAGGTTGACCCGTCGAAATGTCGACGTTTCACTAGGGTCTGTTGAAAGTCAAAAAAAAAAAAAAAAAGGTGCCGACAACCCAATGTTCAATGTTTAATGTCTCTCAATACATTATAAGCATCATTAATTTAGCTTCATATTTAATGACTTTACCTAATTTAATTGGGAAAGTGGGTAAACATAAAATTAACATGATGATATGTTTTCAGTGTGCACAATGAAAACCATCCTGTACACTTTTCATACACATCAGTGTTTCTTTGGGGTTTATTTGACCCCAGGCTGTTTTAGTTGTAGGGGTGAATGGGGGAGGTTACATTATGTGCTATTTAGGTAGTCAACAAGAAACATAAAGTGCCTGAGTCATAAACTTGGGAAACAATTTTCACCGTGATCATTTTCTGGAGGTTTAAATTACTGTGGTCATATTGACCCCAAATGATAAAAAGTGTTAGTAAATTTGAAAATAACAGCAGAGTTAACAAGTGGAGCCATGGCTGAAACTATAAGGATGTTCTATGTCATATTTGCTGTAACATTAGTGATTGTTATATAAATTTGTGTTTGAAGAGTGTGACAATAATTGTCAATTAGGAATACAACTTGACAGGCAATACTGGTTTCACAATATATACTCTAATTAAAAAAAAAGTGTTACTGTAGTCCTTATTCACAGACTACATCAGTCAGTGATATGTAATGTGCCTTGGCAAGATGTAATTAAAGCATAGCCATAGGAGAGGTCCCTTTGGGCCAATTGATTTGTGAGCCTGTGGAGCGTGCCATGGTGGATGGAGTCCCACACCTTTTCCCCAACACACTGACAGACACAGTCGCAGCATAACTGTTGAAGTAGTATAGAGAAATAAAGCGAAAAACAAGAAGGTGGAAAAATTACATTCTCCTGATGTCTGCTGCCAAATGCTGCAAATCACCCAACCTGTCTGGCAGTGCCAGTACCAGCAGTAGTAGTAGACATATAGTTGGAAGTGACAATGACACTCGTGTTGACAGCAGCATGCATGTAGCATCACACGGTGATGAAGAAAATGAGTGTCCACCTACAGCACAAGGCTGCCAAACAGTGCAGCCAAAGTGGTGGAATAAAGCAGGGAGGGCTCTAGTGGCATTTCCATCCACCTATGTTTATGCAATTTTGAATGTGGAAAGCTGAATGTGAACACTGAAACTTTGCAAAAAAACGTTATCAGGCATGGCTGAGGTGACGTGGTTGATGTGTGAAGCAAGAGAAAATGCGAAAAAGGCTGATGGGAAAAGCTTCTAGAGACAAACAGTGATATAGCAGGGACCTTTGGCACATGGTCCCACTTCGTTTAATGGCAGCAAACATGGCAGCAGACAGAGTACTACATGCTATGTGTGGACACCTAAGTGAAGGCTGTCACTCCCAGTCTCACTAGAACACAGAGGTCATCAGGAGATCATCTCTCCATCCTCTTCAATCACCTCACAATTTAATTTATCAATTAAAATCATGATTATTAAAGGGGACACAATGTTTTTTTAATTTTAAATCTGTTCTCTGACAGCTTGACACAAAATTTACTGCAAAGATATTTTAGACTGCATGAAGATTTTGTTCATTTTAATCAAATGTATATACTGTATCTATGAGGTTTTGTTTCCTCAATATAAAGGCATAATGGCCTGTCAGTATGCCACTGTGCAATGTTTAGAAATGCTCTCCAATGCTTTCGTTTGAAAATCATGGAATGGAGATTTAGAATACAGCTGATTCCTTTCCCCACCGCTTAATTCAATAAACAGTAAGAAGTAGGACACCATTATTCTTTTGGCCAGATGAGTCACATTTGCATTCAATGTCTGGAAAATCAAATCTTTACAAAAAAGTAGAAATGACAGCCAAAATGTAGCAATAGACATAAATACTCTTGAGCATCATTCAGTGAAGCATGAATAGAAAAAAAAAAAAAAAAAAATGTAAACTGTCATGATTTTTTACGGGCACATTTGCCTGTCACCTTTAAGCTTTTTTTCTGTGGCTGAAACTAATACGATTTACAGTCCTATTCATACCATACAATTAAAGGCTATGACTGGGCTTCTGCTTTGTGCTCTGCGCCGCTCTGAAAATAGCACTGCATCAGGCCTCTACCTTGACGTACACTAGCTGTGTTTATACAGTAGGTGGAGGTACAGTACGTGTGTATGTGTCTGTGGTGACAGGCATTTCCTGCAATTAAACATACAAAAGAACTAATGTCCTCTTTACTCCATCTGACAGATGTGCGCACACATGAAGAGGTGACAGATGACAGCAAACGCCCAACAGTACTCAAATGATAATGATAGCACCCAGGCTTTAGTCAGATGCTGAAACAACATGTCCAAAGCAGGATTGAGAAGTGAGAAAAACAGAGGAGGAGCATGCAGCCTCATTGCCCCCAAGCACACATCAATGCCTTGGTCATTTCTTTCTCCTTAACAATTAATGAAAGCAGTTCTGACAGGGCCACCTTTAAATGGCCTTTAAGCTTTACGAATGGCAGTCCCAACTTTACCGATGGCATCGTCCTTCCTGAGCAACTTGAAATCAAGGAGTTGAAGAATGTTACTCCTCAGAGACATTAAAGTCAAGTGCTTTAGTCTGCCTCGCCCTCCTTCCAAAGCAGAGGCTATTCTTGATGAGCCCGGATTTGAAGAGGGCGTGATCTGCAGAGGCAGCAGCCACAGGAAGAGTCATAACCCGAGGGCTATATTCATGTTGAGGAATACTGAGCAGAAGTTCCTGCTCTTGTTTAAAGCAAAATTCAACTTTGGGAGAGTTGCTGCATTGTGCAGTCATTGGAGTGATATGAGTCTACATGGTGGTGAGATATCCAGTCATGGACAAAAGTATTGGCACCCCTGGAATTTTTCCAGAAATACACCATTTCTCCTAGAAATTGTTGCAATTACAAAGGTTTTTGGTATATACACCGGATTCATTACTGGCCAATTCAGAACTCTCCAGCGCTTTGTCTCCAGCCATTTTTAAGGTATGTTTTGGGTCATTCTCCTGCTAGAACCCCCATGATCTCTGACGCAGACCCAGTTTTCTGACACTAGGCCCTACATTGCGGCCTAAAATTTTGATATTCTCCAGATTTCAGGATTCTTTGCACACAGTCAAGGCACCCAGTGCCAGAGGCAGCAAAACAACCCCAAAACATCTTTGAAACTTCACCATGTTTGACTGTAGGCACGGTGTTCTTTTCTTTGTAGGCCACATTCCGTTTTCTGTAAACAGTAGAATGACATGCTTTGCCAAAAAGCTCTACCTTAGTCTCATCTGTACATCTGTTGTCTTCTGCTTTTTTGTGTTGTTCTAGTGCACATAAAGGAAATAAACATGTGTATACCAAAAAACATTTGTAATTGTAACAATTTCTGGGAGAAATGGTGTATTTTCTAGAAAAATTCCCGGAGTGCCAATACGTTAGTCCATGACTGTAAGTATTTCCACAACTCCCAAAATAACACTTTATGCACATAAACCAACAAACAACAGATTATGTTGGTGTTAAAAAAACAGCAAGTGCCGGTACTTGTTTTTTGAGGAAATTAAAATAGGTGTTTTCTTGTTATTTTCTTTTTTGAGTTGGAAAGTAGATCCGGCAGGTAGCCCCGGCAGGAAACCTCTGCATAGCAACCTTGTGCCAGTAAGAAACAACCTGACTTTTACAAATAATTGTAATTACACAAAAAATGGGTACCGGGGCTTGTTGGTTATTGGCTTAATCCACTTTGTTCTTGTTTGTTGATGTGCTAAAAGTGTAATTTTGGGAGCTGATTTGCTGCATTACAGAAATGAATGGATAGACACAAATCCAGTATTGTGGATTAGCAGCCCAGGGGAGCACAGAGCAGCTAATGAGGATAATTCACCCACACTTCAACCCAACACCTGGGACTTAGCAGTGATAAAAAAAAAAAAAAAAAAGCTGCTAATTAATGTCAAAGTTCAATTTTGCTTTAATTGAAGACAACTCTGAGTATTTTCAGTAATAATCTTCAGCATTTCATCAGTAAGCACCTGTGGATCTGTTTTTGTGTCCATGAACATGAATTTTCCTTTATTGGAAGTGGCTAAAGCTACTTCCAGAAGGGCTACATTTTGATAGCTGGGAGTAAACAGTTGTTTAATGATAGGAAAAAGTTAGGTTTCGCCTTGGACTTCCTGCTAATATCAACTTTGCAGCTCTTTATGTTACGCACAGGCATGAAATATACTTCTGATTGAAATACATTATTTTTAAAGTTGTGCTGACTGTCATGAAAAAAATGGACAATTCATGTGTGTGGACATGAGTCTATACATTCAGTTTTCATGACTACGTCACAAACTGTCGTGAGACCAGGCTGGAAACTGGAACTGCTCAGTTGCATTCTTTCCATTTTAGCTTAGTTCCACTGTCAAAAATAACAACAAAAACATCCACTGTGATTTTCTGTCAACCTGTCATTGCCATTCCAACGGCTTACTCAAAAGACTAGTTTGTGTGTCTTTCAAGCTGCCTCTCTTTAGGCTTCTGTTTTAAGTCTGTGCACAACTGGGTGACAGCTCCTTTGCCGTTGAATCAAACCTGCCAAATTAATCATCTTCAATAACACAAATCAATGAGAGCTCTAATTCGACTGCGTTATACGAGTTGAGCCCAGCGTCCTAGACTATGGTGCTGATTTTTTTTAACACACTGGAGCACAGTGTTACATTGGAAAGCTATTTACCACGTTTCCATCTGCTTGCTTGGGCCCGAGGCCTTGTTGTGCAAGTGTTTTGATTAACGTCCTCTGTGATTTTAAGAAGTGAGTCAAGGATGTTGCATAATTTAGGCATAATGCTTTGGTAGCCTGGGCATGAGCGCACCATCTTTTATCAGATAATTACTTCAGACCCTTCATTCTCTTGTTTGCATTAGGCTCTGGGCTTTATGTCACACTCATGTCGTAAGCATTTGCAATTTGAGCCAAAGTTAAAAAAATATATATATATTCTGTATGAGTGTAAAATATTCAGAAATTTGGAGGCAACAGTTTCCAGGAAATCTACCATTTTTTTCAAGATTAAAAATAGCACACCACTATCTTCAGTCCTTGCACTGCAGTTTTGAAACTAGTGACGACGGTGGAGAGTGACTAATGGACTGGGGTTAGTGTCATATTTTCATATCCATCTGTTTGAAACCAGTCAGAATGGCACTGAAGAGACTAGGCCATATGATTGCTTGTAGGCAAAAAAAAAAAAAAGAAATCGGCAAAACCTTCGTGTAATGATCCCTCTGGGGACACAGAGCCTATAATGAATGCTAGAATGTTGATCGGTGCGTGATTTGTCAGCAGTGGGATCCATATTGATCAGAAGATATTTGGCTATCTTGATGCTATTTGCTGTTCCAGACAGAACCTACCCCCTAATTAACAGAGCAAACATGCCACACATTATTAAGCAGAGACAAGACAATGTCCCCTGGCCTGCATTCCAACAACATGCTCTTTAAGGAAAATTCCAACTTAAAACATGGTAATGCTGTTTACAAAGAACAACCAGTGGCTTACTGCTGTTGTTGCTGAGTGCAATTTCAGTTGGTAAATTCCGCAGAAATGAAGCACATGGACAGCAGCTGCAACACAAAAGATCTTAATGGCAGAGGAAAATGTGATCTTGCTTCTCTGTGCTGGATTTTACCCCTTATATTTCTTTAACATGGCTGCAAATAGGTGAAAATTCACTTTAAAACCTGACTGACGTTTCAGTTTTTGACTATGTGTTTGTTTGTTCTGCTATTAACAGTGTACCATGCAAAACTAAGCCTTGATTGAAACAAGGACCATTTAGACTCAGCTAACAAAAAAGTGGAATAAACACATCATTTATCAGTAAGTAAGGCCCACAACCACAACCACAAAATTGAGTCTTAACTGTCCTCATCTCAATGCATTTTACATAGTGCACCTTTAAACAGCATTGTAGCTGTGCAGATCACCCAATGATCAGTGGAGCAAAATGGCGCCAAAAAATAACGTAAATCAGCACTGGGTGGTTTTCAAAGTGGGGTCCTCGGTCCCTGAGCATCCCCTGAGGGTTTGCTGCCTCATCAAAATGAGGAGCAGTTTCATTTCACTTTAATTTAAAAACCTGTAAACGCTTTCACAAGCATTTCAAAACAAGAAATCTGACACTTATCCAGTAACAATCACCTTACATTTTCATACTTAATTTTAATAATTATAATTTTTTTTTTTTTTTTTTTTTTTTTTGCTGTTTTAGTGGTAATTGTCCCCTTTTACATTTATTTTTTTTACTAATGCCCCACCATGTTTCTGCACATTTGCACTAATCATCTGGCAATTTTTGCTATTTTTTGCTTTTCTTAGCTATAATCAGCAGCTCTAGAGCTTGCTGTGTTGGTCAGTCAGATGGTCATATAGCCCACAAACACCCTTTGGTGGCCACATTTTCGCCCTGGGAGGCTGAAGTTGAGCGTCATCAAGGCTACTGCGAATTTGTGCATGTTTTGCCATGTTTATGAGGTAAATTAAGTGAATTTGCTCAGGTTTCAAATAATTCCCCAAATTCTGTAGTGATTGTTTTTATCTCACCTTTTTGAATTTATTTGACAGCATGTATGACACCTGAACAATTCCATAATTAACGTCAAAATAACTTTTATTAGAGTCCCAAGGGCCAAATCAGCTCAATTGGTGATGAGAGCATGAAAAAGTTTGAAAAGCCCCTCTCTAACTGACAGATCACTTCTATACATTCTCAAAAAATACCGCTCTTGGTTGACACAACATGCGTGCCCTTTAAAGACGAACTCACTCACACACAGAAACTTTACCACAGCTGCAACTTGTATCAAGTGTCTTAACCAAATATTGGCATTTGGTCTCAAACTGCTGCTGCATTCCAAAATCAGCTTGTCCCTGTTCCAGAGTGCGCTGCTTTGCTTTGGCTCATGCTGGTGGCTGGTCGGCTTCTCCCAGTTTGGGCTTTGCTGCTTTGAAGTTGCCTGTTTGCTTGGATGTTTCGCTTTGTAGTTGGGATTCCTCCACCATGCTCTTTCCCCCCGTCTTTTTTCAGCCTCTCATTAAGATGTAGTCACAGTTTCATCAGTTCTGGACTACGTCTCTCATACACTATACTTTTAAAGGGGATTTTCCCAATCTGTCAACATTTTTGCCAAGCTGCCATCCCCGGACTTCTGCTGTGTACATTTAATCAATCAAATCTGTCCACATGTTCTGCTAACCAACCATCGTACTGCTGCCAGAATTCAAAAATGCTCTGGCTTGTCATTTCAGTGCTGCTGTTTTTGCACCCTGCCACTCGACAGTACCACCACATCCTCTACTGCTCTGTCATCATCAATCAACTCCTGTGTTTAGGCCTGCAGTTCTTCATCAGTTGGTAAACCTCTATGGTCAAAGCTAGGGACGCTCCCCAATTCAAGCACCATATTCAGCAAAGCACAGATATCACGTTTTACAACAATAAAAATGAATAAATAAATAAATGGTTCTGGAAATAATTTGCCTGGTAAAGAAAGCGTGAAGGAGTGTGTTCCAGATTTGCTGTGGGATTAGGGTATTATTTTGATGACTAATTTAAAATTGGCAACGTCTGATTTTCTCATTTTCTTGTCCCGACGGGTCTGATCCTTTGTCTGCTGATGGAAAAAGGATGGAGGAGAGTGTACATGTGCCACAAAAACAACAATGGACGGGAAAAAAATGAGCAAGTTGGTAATCTAGTCTGTGACAAAGTGCTCAGACTGTCAGACTTCTGAGGCAGAGGGAGTTCAGTTTCACATAATTCCAACTTTAAACACTGAAAGAGGCAAAAAGTCATTTTGGTTGCCATCTGCCATGACAAATATGATGGAAATTGTAAAAACTCCTTTGCAACACTTGGACTCACTGACAGTCCTGGCCTTATTTTTGATTAGAACTTCCTATCTATAACCACACTGCTCACTGAAAAGTAGACAAAGACATATTTTGTAAGTCCCTTTTTATTCTTTGCAACTCCAGAGCTGTGATTGGGCTTCATTCATTTTTATAGACATTTTCCTCGTTAATTTTGTGGAAAATTGGGAAGTTTTGTGGTAATTTTATCTTGTAATTTTAAATTAAAGTTTTAAGATAAGAATTTTTTTTTTTTTTTTAAAAGGAATCAAGTGAATTTGCTCAGGTTTCAAGGGGTTCACAGGTATCGTGACCAACGGGACAGTCATGCAAAACAAGATATACCCAATTTCCTCTTGGGGACCAATAAAGTATTTCTGATTCTAATTCTGATTGTGATAGTCAGCTCAGAGTCCAGCCAGCTGAAATCCAGCACGTCCAGGGCATGTGAAAGCCTTTATAAATATTTCTCTGTGACTTCACCAAACACTCAGCCACAGGCAGCAAGAGAAACTGTTGCCAGAAGCAACCCTGGCAAATATAACACCTTTATTGATCCATGCTGTGCAGTCTCACAGCTGTGTCTGTCTCTCACCTATTATAAAATATCCTGTGTTATTAGGGCTGATTAATCGGGTTAGAGGGGTTCTGCAGACGAGATGCAGCTCAACACCTCAGTCCAGCAGCTGCTTGCTGTTGTGGCTCTTTCACTTTTAGCGTCTGTGTTGTTTTCTCATCAGGGCTTCAATTACAGAATGTAAAGCAGAGATCCGGTGGGAGAGCATGCTGTTTAATTAAGCTGCCATGCACAATTTGATGTCACTGATTTACTTGGTATAACAAGAAAGGCAAAGTTAAAAACATATGGTTGGTTCAGGCAAGTGATCTGTGTTTGGTAAATAATAAGTGTTTATAAATAATTTCTATGCATTACTCTGCAAAACAGAAACCATATGGTTGTCCACATCATTGCTCTGCTAAGTGGCATAAAATTTAAAAATGACGGCATTTATTCAGAAACTGTTTCAAACCCATCAGAGCTTGGAAGCTTTGTCCTTGAAAAAAAATTGGTTCCATTTGTTTGTTGTATTTAAAGTGTTTTTTTTTTTTTTTTTTTTTTTTTTTTCCAGCTGAACAGTTTTTGGATCCTGTTCAGTTCCTGTTTTGTTTATTGGATTATTTTGTTGGTGTGTGTCCTATTTGCACTCTCTTGTAAAAAGCATTGCATTATCCATGCCTTTTGTAGACATTGACATTGACTCACACTTCCCTACGGGCAGTGACCTTTTCATTGTGAATGAGCATGAAGGCTTCAGAGAGTTGGGCACTCAAATGAGGTGGAGCCAGTAGTGTATGCATGCTAACATTTTTGGGGCCTTTCAATGTTAATGATTTTGGCATTTACTCAACCCTTATCTGCCTTTTTCTCCTCTTCATTTTTTATTCTGTTTGTGCTGTCTCACCTTTTGGTAATGCTTTTCTTGTTGTGCAGAAACTCTTAGATGATTGGCAGTACTTCAAGATTCATTTTCACCGGTACCACTAATTATTAAACTCAGCCCCATGCCACAATATTATTTTTGAAGTGCTCGCATATATTTGCCAAACCTAGCTGCCCCAGGTCAGCGTTGCAGTGGCAAAAAGACAAACAGAGCAGCACAGACATCAAGAGACTTCCTCCAGTTCCTCCTGGGCGGTTGCAAAGAGGTCCTAGTGCCAGCTGGGAGGTGTAGTCCCTCCAGGCTGTTCTGAGGTGCGCTGCCAGTCAGCCATGTCTTAACACCTCCAAAGGGCAGGCATTCCTACTTGATCTACTTCAAGTGGGTCTTCTCAATAGAGTATTGATACCCAATCCAGGCCTGTTGGGATCTGTCAGGACCCAGGGGCTTGGACCAAATATTTAGAAATTATGTGCAGGTTAGGGTAAGGTTCAGTCACGTCATGTTATTTCAGTGAAAAATGATGGACCTACAGTCTATCCTTGGCAACTTCCTGTATAGTGTTAGAGTTTACGTGACAGCACTGAAGGCAACATGTAGGCTATATCACGCGGTAAATGTAACCTGGTGATAGAGGACAAGCAAAATCTCAGGCTCGGGTCAGGTTCGGACAAAAAATTGTGGTTCGATCTGCACTCTACTTCTCAATGTGGACAGGCAGTGGCTCAACACCAACTCTGCAGCTGGACTTTGCAGCGGTGTGACGCAGCCTGGATGACAATCAGCACCTCCAAGTGAGTGAGCAGCCACCCTAAATGGAGGAGCTGAGGTATACCTTCATGAGTCTGGCTAGGTGCCTTAGCCAGAGTAATGTGGGAGCTCCATTGGACCGTGGTGGTGACAGCAGTGCTGAATCACAAGGTACAGCTCATGATTTATGGGTGAGTTTTCATTCTGACCCTCACCTATGGCCATGCACTAGTTAAAGCCCTGATATACTTGTATGTGGACACAGACAGCAGATGTGGACAGATGTCTGTGATCTGTTTATAGTTCAGTGTCTGAATGCTGATGCAATCTGTGCTTGAAGATTGGGATAGATAGAAAATCTGTGAGGCATGCAGAAAACTGAGTGCAGACTTGGGTAGTGACGAAATGTACATCACACAAGACTCAAGTGGGCCCTCATGGATGCAGACAGAAGACTTCAATTTGGCCTTTAGTGACTGAAAGACAAAATAACTGAAAGGCAAAATAAAAGCAGCCAATACAAGGGTCTTCACAGGGTTGGTTGGCTTTGGTCTTCAAAGTGCCTGACACTTCTCACCAAAAATGAAACCATAAGACTTTTATAAAGGTGACGCCACATGAAGGGCAGTAAGGTAACACTGAGACTTCATTTTAAAGAGTATTCCTACATGCTCTGTGTTTTCTAGAGGTGTAGAAATATGGCATGTGGTACATAAAATTCTTCAAAAAAATGTCTTCTTCAAATTTTTCATGACATCTCAATTCTTCATCCCGTTATATTTTGTCTTTGTCCCATTACTGTCTACATCCAGGAAGAAGAAAAAAATCAAGGCAGACAATGCAACCTGTACAAATACAATCACCATTGCCCCTTTAATATTCTTTATCCTCAATTTTATTCATTGTGTTCACTTCACTGCGAATGAGATTTATCGACCAGTTAGGTAAATGTCTAAAATAATGTAATACCTCAAGGTGTTAATCTTTTTCAATCTTATACAGTTATTCCCCGTGGAACATCTTTGAGGCGTATATGCGAAATTGGTGCTGATCTATCACTCCAAACAGCCTTGAAACAGCCTGAAAATGGAGATATTAGCCCCTTTGAAACCCCATGAATATTTAATTTATAAAATAAAAAAAAGGCCATGCCAACCTCTAACGTTTTCATGTTTCTTAAGAGGATACTCTGCTGTGCTTTCATGCACTTTCTGAAGTGCATCTTTCTCCTTCTCAAATGCTGGCACAGAGTAAAGGCCTCTCAGAAAGAGATTTGATACCCCTGAGGTGTCGTAGTTTGGCCGAACGTGATCATTTTGCGAGTTTTGAGGTGATTAAAGTACCTTCTCAGAAACACTGGAAAACTATGGAGTATTCTGAACATGGAAAAGAAACTGACAAACCTGGTTGTTATCTCCTATAGGACCAAAAACATTTCTCTAGAATACCTGAGTAGTGTGATGAGCCTCAAAACTACCAAGGGACACTGAAAACTGAAGTAATATGCCATAAAATAACAGTAAGTGATTTCTTTGTGCTTTGCATCATCCCCACAGTTGATTAGAGGGTATCACAGAGGTATCAGGGGGAATCACAGAATGCATACCAGCCTTTCAGCATTTTGTTTTTTTCTGCTTTTCATCAATTACATCTAATCCCATTCTGCATGTTTAACGCAATATCTGCAAAATGTCTGTACTTTACTGTTTCTGCTCATCTTTTCCCAAAACACGCATTGTATTTTAGAGCTCTGACATCATTTTGCCTGCATTTTATCCAACCATTGGTTTCCATTCATTCCACTACGATATGAAAATGAACTTTCAGAGACTTCAAACTTTCTTTACACCAGTATTCCATCACCATAATAAAGTCCACACTACACAGCAAATTGAGAAGTGTTGTATTTTTGGTGTTAGTGAAATTTGAGTAAAAGCAGAGTTAATTATACTCTGAATAGAGTCAAATCCCTTATATGTAACTCTAAGTGTACAAATGGTTGGTGTCAAAACACAGTGTCAAAATGAAATGTCTTTAAATCAAATCTTTAAGTGTCATCATTGTAACATTAACTATGAACTACTTAACTCTTCACTCCAAACCTGGATGTGACACTTGAGGTGTAAATTTTACCCCGCCCCCACCCCGCCACACACGGGCTGAGGAGTCCCTGGCCAAGCTGCAGGCTGCCTCTTCACCTCGGTTTTAACGTGACTTTCGGTAAGTAGTTAAGTAAAATAATTTATTTTCTGTTAACGTTAGGTTTTCATATTTATATCTCGCCTCTGGCACCTGATCTTTCTTCAGTGGCGAGCCACTGGTACACTCTCATGGCAAAGTTATGTCGCCACAGTAGCCAAACCAGCGATGATTTCAGTTGGTATTCGGTTCGCTAAAACTTTACATTTGATGGTTAAGGCTGTATCTGCTGTGATAAAAGTTTGAGACCTGGGTTTTCCTGTTGTGTTTTTTTTTTTTTTTTTTTTTATCTTTGCTAAACAAGCAAACGCTAATCAAGCAGAGTTTGTGTTGTGGGCTGTAGCATGGAGTTAGCGTTAGCCCAAACTGTGTCGGATAACCAGCCCGACAGTCTGTGTGCTGACCGCAGACACCGAGCGAGAGCTCGGTGTAATGAAAGCCTTGGGTTTATTTCTTAACGAATGATATCGTCAGTCGACAGAAACACATGACAGACAGCAGGCATGTTGATATCCGCCTTGCTGTTCCACGTTGTTTGGGCTCAAGTTGGTATGATCAGGTGCTGCCCAGGCTGCTTCTCTCAAGCTAACAGCGCCGATACAGCACGTTGTCTTTTTTGGTGTGTCTGACGAAAATCTCAACTTTATTTCGGACAAGCAACCCTGGTAAATTAACGTGTGTCTCTGGGAATCGCCACATAAAACACAACCAGACACAAGTGGCCTATATCTCCACAGTGTTAAGGTGGTCTTTTACTGAAGATTCAGGTGCCTTCAGAGTCATTGTTCACAATGTTTGACCTATAATGTTCTTTAAATTTAATTTTGTGTTGATTTACTGCTTGTTTTGTTTAGTTTCTCTCTCTCTCTCTCTCTCTCTCTCTCTCTCTCTCTCTCTCTCTCTCTCTCTCTCTGTTGTGAAGAGTTAGATTTTTTATGGTATCTAAAATTTTAAGTGTTATATGACCTACGAATAACGAAAACTTTTCTGCATCTTGTCTTAGGTTCTCAACGGAATAACGGAAGATGCATATCTTCTCCTGTCATTTCTTATGGTAAAATACTTATGTTGTAAAAGTGATGTGATAACAGTTCAAATTCACTATTAATTACTTCATTTTAATTACATTTGGCCAGAAAGCTAACCTCATTAATTTATTGAAATGCATGCAGAAAATGCTGGCAAAGGTGGAATATGGAGGAGTCCAAAAATACATAAAGGTTCCACAAACTAATGAAAACTTTGATTTCCTTCAGTTTCTTCAACAAGGTTTGTATGCATGTATGTTTTAAACTCAGAGTATATTGCTCAAATACCTCAGTATACAAGTAAATGAGATGCTTGATATGGTAGCTTAATTTAATTTCTTTATGATTTCTCCCAGTAACAGACAAATTTAGTCTGCAGGCTCAACTTCTAACTGAAGGTGTGCTCGCCTTGACCGATGCATCAGATACTGAGGTTGATGCGGACATATTTGATGAGCTGATAAAGTCAGGGGTCCGAAACTTCAAGGTTGGATACTGCCAGTGCCCAGTAACGGGTAAGGCTGCAACTGACTCAACCTTGGTCTCAGTATTGCTCTTAATATTCAACTAATACTTTGTAATACCACTTTATTTTTAGGAAATTGTGTTAAATAAGTTTGATGCGTTGTCCATGAAGTGGATGACTTAGGCTGTAAGTTATTTAATGTAGTAAAAAAGTGTGTGGGTGTATTTTGAATTCCTCTTTTGAACAATTTTCAGATTTTAACATTCATGTGGTGGAAGATGAATCACAGTCATCGGTATTGTCAGACCCATCAGCATCATCAGCTTCATTGCCAGACCCCTCAGCATCACCAGCTTCTTCCACTTCATCGGGTTCCACTGTGATCCTCCCATCCACAAAGAGCAGGAAGAGAGGCCTGAGAGAGCTGGATCACAATGAAGCAAGACAGGTAAACCTTAAAACTATCTACAAATGTATTAGATTTTAAGATTATAAAAAAAAGATTAGCACCATGAAATATTATCATGGAACTCATACCAGTGTACTGTAGTACATCAAACTAACATAAATCTGACAAAGCTTACTTTCCAAATATGCAATTTGCTTAAACGTGAAGTTGAGTTTGTAAAAACATGTTTTTTTGCAGAAGGTGGATACTGTTCTGAGGTCCAATCCAAAGGGCGAAGAAATCTTCAAAGAGTATGATAAAACTAAGACACTGTCAGATGCAACTCGTAGACAGATGGTCAACATTCTGGTTGCAGAAATGACAGAATCATATGGGTAAGAAATCACTTCAAATGATTAAGGAAAACACATGAATTAGGCACAAATGTAATATATATTTTGTTTCAAAAGGAGGATTCCACTCACAAGTGTGCGGACCAGTTATGCGCTGGGAATTGTGACCCTTTTTCCATATCTCGAGGATCCATACTCAAAGAATGGATATGTAAGTTTTAATGTGTCTTTGAAATCCTAAAACTCTTGTTTTAATACTTATGTTATAAGCCCACATTTCTACTTAATATTTCCTATGTCTCTAATTGTGTTGTGAGTAGGAACATTACTATGATCCTGAGGCAAATACTGGCTATCTTGCTTGGCGACTCAAGACAGTCCAACGCAACACCCATGATGGCTACCGCGGGCGTTCCAGGTCAGATTTCCAGGACAGTCCAACAACCCAATGGGAATCACTTTTGGTTGGTGAACAGGTCCTGGGTGAGGAGTGCAGAGAGGCCCTCTCTATAATCAGACACTCAACAGATAAATCTGTGGTCAAAGAGAAGATGAAAGCCACCTTTGAGTACAGACAGAAGCTGGTTCACGACCAGGATGCAACATCTTCAGTCCTGGATGTCTTTCCTCGCTTCCTTGACATACCTGGATTGGTAAGGATATCTATGTAATATTTGATAATATTTTAAATATATGAAAACTGAATCATTCTAAATGCAGGTGATCTGTATGTGGACATTTTGCCTTTGTTTAAAGATTGACCAGGATTTTTCCATGATGTTTGGGGACGAAGTATCTGGAAAGTTTCTTGCAAAGTGGCCTTCGTACTTCAAGCCCAAAGTCATCGCAGAAAGCCAGAGTCTTCCCTCCAGTCTTTATGTTGACGAGCTGCGGGCAGCTTTTGACCCTGAGACGGAGAATGACTACGGTAAATATGGACAGTTTTTTCTATCCAAAATATACTCAGTTGCTTGTTTTAATCATTTTAATATGCAACAGTTAATTAAACCTAAATTAGCAATCCTGAAATAATTGAATTCATCTCTATGGTCATTTGAATATTGACTGCAGCTTCAAAATTACTAAGAAGTTTCACTGACAGCTATTTTAAACAGTTTGAACAAAAACTTACTGATTTCAGCTTTGTTAAGGAGATTATCACAAGGCTTTTGTTTTAGCTAAATGGCAGCTGTATTGAGAAAGAGGTAATATTGTTTTTCTAATTTTTTCCCCCCTTTTGTCTTAAATACCCCTTTTGTCTCCAAGGCTGGGATAGTGATCTGTCAGCTCTCCTCTTGCTGTTGCACCTTCTGCCCCCTACATCAAGAGGCCAGAAGAAAACACCCAAGATTAGCTCAGCACAGGCAGCCAACCATCTTCTAAGATTTGTTAAGGTAAGTAACATCAGCTTTTTGTACTACCAAAATCAGAATTTTTGTGTGCTGCAGTTGTATTTAAAGAAGTGTGAGATGGAGGTTGATGTAGGACTAAGGGGGAATCTGGTATGTTATGCTAAGTATACTGTATATATGCATCTGTGTCATTCTAACTACAGCATGGAGCCAGCCTCACTACATTCCTGGAGAAAGTTGATGCCAGACAGCCCTTCCTCCTCTGCATCGGTGAACAAAAAAAGAAGATCGAAAGGTTCTTCATCGTTGTGGACCAGAAGGCTCTTCCATGCAACGCTCTGACATCGGTGGCTGCTTTTGATGGACTATTCAAAGCTCACTATGTTTTCAGCATCTCTTATGACGAAGCTCTTTCCAGTTTCTACACTTTCATCCAAACCACAGTCTACAACATCGATGTTGGAAACACAAAGGAAAGCCCACGAGTGAAGGAACTGAGAGCACGACTGCTGCAAGAGCATTAAAATGCCACCACTGCACAAAGGTCAGAGCATTTTCAAAAAAACTGTTCACTGAGTATGTTCACATGTTTTGTGTGTAAAACGCACCACAAAAATTGTTCAGTTCTTTGCCAACATTTAAAGTTTCAACATGGTTTATATCCAGCCAAAAACTTACTTACTGTGTCAGACATTGCATTTAGAGGCATGTTCAGATGTTTCAACTACAAGTTGGGTCAGAAATTATGCCACTGAGTACCAGGTTGATCTGTTTATATGCACTGGAGTATTCCATGACCTACCTGTGTTTAAGAAAATCTGTAATATCGTAATACATGAACAGCGTGCTTTCATAATAGGTTGTACTGTTGAGACACTGTACTTTGATGAACATTTTCATGCATACTGTATAGAGGAGCAAAATAATGAAAATTCTCTGATTTGTATTGATCAGCTCACCTATTTTAAACCCTTTGACAAGCAGTATCCTAATGACAGTGAAAGAGCATACATTGTTCCCTATTGTCACATGTTTTAAAAAAAATGTTTTTAAATGTCGGCATGTGGTGCATGTTTTAAATAAACGTGTTTCTACTAAACATGATCTCGTTTTTTTAAAAAATGTATTTTACTTTCTAAATATATTTTTAGAATAGCTATTTTACACCTTACAGTGTTAAAATGAGTGTAACACTTATATAGTTAACAAACAACCCCGTGAAAGAGTCAGTATCTAACACTACATAAAAGTGTTGAGAAAAACTAACACTGGCTAGTGTTAAGAAGTGTTAAATTTTAACTCCAAAAAGAGTTAATAATTACACTAGATCAGTGTTAAGGTACCAACTCTCCAAAAAGAGTTAAATTAACACTCTTTGGTGTGGACCCATATAGACACTTAAAAAGTGTTAAAATCAAATCTGACAGTGTTAATTTGAGTATGCTGATTTTGCTGTGTAGGATGATTTAATTTCCTTCCTGGGATTAACAAAGTCAACTATCTATCTATCATATATCTATCTTATTATCCAAACACCATGGTGTAGTGATTACTGTGTGAGGACTACGATAATCACTGTGCTCTCCTACCCTAGGCTAATCAAAATGAATAGCTGCACTCTGGAAGCAGAGCTAATTTCAAGCAATATGTGCACCTGTACATCTTGCGTGATGTCACTTTTTCAAAAGCCGAAATCCTCTGTGGGTTTGTTGGACCTTGGTTGATTCTTTAGAGGAGCATGTCTGCTTGGATTTGTGGTTGACTGACACCTTGGTGGTTACCAAGGCATGTATTTTAAAACATTTCCTCTGAACTGTGACATTGAGTCTGTCTATTATAGAGGCTTGATGTCTTTGTATTAGAGAACTATATGCAAATGTGAAAATATAATGTCAGCTAGTCACTAGTGGGGAGTATGCATGATCTCCATGGATGTAAAGAGGATGAAGCTTAGGTCCTTTCAACAGCATGAAATATGAAAATACACTATATTACCAAAAGTATTCGCTCACCCATTCAAATGATCAGAATCAGGTGTCCTAATCACTTGGCCTGGCCACAGGTGTATAAAATCAAGCACTCAGGCATGCAGACTGTGAAACAAGACATTTGTGAAAGAATGGGCCGCTCTCAGGAGCTCAGTGAATTCCAGCGTGGAACTGTCATAGGATGCCACCTGTGCAACAAATCCAGTCGTGAAATTTCCTCGCTCCTAAATATTCCACAGTCAACTGTCAGCTCTGTTATAACAAAATGGAAGCGTTTGGGAACAACAGCAACTCAGCCACGAAGTGGTAGGCCACGTAAAGTGACGGAGAGGGGTCAGCGGATGCTGAAGCGCATAGTGCAAAGAGGTCGCCGACTTTCTGCACAGTCAATTGCTACAGAGCTACAAACTTCATGTGACCTTCAGATTAGCCCAAGTACAGTACGCAGAGAGCTTCATGGAATGGGTTTCCATGGCCGAGCAGCTGCAGCCAAGCCACACATCACCAAGTGCAATGCAAAGCGTCGGACGCAATGGTGTAAAGCACGCCGCCACTGGCCTCTAGAGCAGTGGAGACGCGTTCTCTGGAGTGATGAATCACGCTTTTCCATCTGGCAATCTGATGGACGAGTCTGGGTTTGGAGGTTGCCAGGAGAACGGTACATTTCAGACTGCATTGTGCCGACTGTGAAATTTGGTGGAGGAGGAATTATGGTGTGGGGTTGTTTTTCAGGAGCTGGGCTTGGCCCCTTAGTTCCAGTGAAAGGAACTTTGAATGCTTCAGGATACCAAAACATTTTGGACAATTCCATGCTCCCAACCTTGTGGGAACAGTTTGGAGCGGGCCCCTTCCTCTTCCAACATGACTGTGCACCAGTGCACAAAGCAAGGTCCATAAAGACATGGATGACAGAGTCTGGTGTGGATGAACTTGACTGGCCTGCACAGAGTCCTGACCTGAACCCGATAGAACACCTTTGGGATGAATTAGAGCGGAGACTGAGAGCCAGGCCTTCTCGACCAACATCAGTGTGTGACCTCACCAATGCGCTTTTGGAAGAATGGTCAAAAATTCCTATAAACACTCTCCTCAACCTTGTGGACAGTCTTCCCAGAAGAGTTGAAGCTGTAATAGCTGCAAAAGGTGGACCGACATCATATTGAACTCTATGGGTTAGGAATGGGATGGCACTTCAGTTCATAGTATGAGTAAAGGCAGGTGAGCGAATACTTTTGGTAATATAGTGTAAGAGAAATTAACAGTGAATAAGGTTTGATAACACGTCTGTTTGTAAATGTCACTTGAGTTACATGCTTAGACACTATAATACTTCACCTGAAATATCACTGCTTATTATGATTAATGCTCCAAATATTTTCAAAGTAGCATAATGTTGCATATCAATTTATGAGTGGTTCAGTTCAACAACAGGCCAGTGGGAAAACTGTCTCTTGGCATAGAGATAATCTTTTCCCCCTGTGGGTAAGTGATAATTGTATTTATTTAAGTCTATTACAATGTGTGGACTTAAACACATTGTACAGTTTTGTGCACTGTGGCTGAAAACAGAGGTGTAAAAAGTTTAAATAAAAAGCATGTTGTAAACTGTGCAAATATATACCATCATCATCATCAGCGATTCTACAAACAGGATTCCTTAAGTCTGCAAGTTTGTGGCAATATTAAGTCCATATACTGGACTCTTAAAGGACTGTACCACTGATTCTGAGAGTGTGGTCCATTTCTAAGTGCTACTATTACTTTATTACTATTTCCCTACTTCACATCGCAATAAAACATTTTTTTTTAATCATGCTGGAATACTAAAGATTTCACAACATTTAATCAAATTACCTTGACTTTAAAATTTGAACTTTGGGTTGAAACAGCCACCTTATAATGTTCTGCCTCTGCAGCTAACAAAGTCATCACCATTCATAAACCACAGAAATTAATTGTGTAAAGCAACTTACACAAAAAAAACTGTTTCCCTCTATCCAATTTCAAGTCATCAAAACACAACAGTGCTGCTGCTTTTAGAAAAACTAATGTGGATGACTTTATTACATTGATGGAATATGAAGAAAGTTTGGAGTGTCTGATTGTTAATTTTCATATCACAGTGGAATGAATGGAAACCAGTGGCTGAAACCAATTTTGCAGATATTATTCTCAACATGCAAAATCACTGGTGTGCGCCTGTAAGTGATAATAATAATGATAATAATTGGCACTCAGGCTGTGTTTTGACAACTGTTGTGCATTATGTATTAGTAAAATGATATTGGTATGCTTCTCTGTGCCTTATCACAGCCGGTGTATGACTGGCTGTCCATTTCAAATCCTCTTGTTAATGGCTCACACCTGCCAAGCAGCAGAACAGGAGGACACAGCAAATGTGGAAGCAACCAAGCATCCTGCAGTGCTTTTTCACCTATAGCAGCATGATTCCCCAAAGCTGGGATTTAGCACGTCATGGGTACTTTTTATTGTGAAGCACTTTGAGCTGCAATTCTTGTATGAAAGGTGCTACAAAATAAAGTTTTTTTCTTCTTCTTATTATTATTATTATTATTATTACTAATGCCTGTGTCTAATTTATTAACATTTGAAATACAATAAATGACTTTAACTGCAGTTCCTGCCTGATATAAAATAAAAACTGGATGGTAAGTGCTCTTGCAGTGCTGCAGAGCACAGTTAACTTGTGTGGGACAGAGCCTGGAGAGAATCCTTTCATGAAGTCACTGTCATTATGGAGTTTATGATTGCTGAATGTCTTTAATCGTTTCAGTTCAATGAATCTCAACTCCTCACATGGGGTGTCATCACATGTCAGACCAATTTCACAACAGCGCACTGTTAGTTGGAATGTGAGGCTTTTCCTCACCCCAGCTGGGAGAATCGCAGACGCATCTCTCCGTCATGAAAAGCCTGCAAGCCACTCATTTGCTGCTCTTTTAAAACACAAATCGTCTTGGAACTCCACCAGGACCGATGCTGTTGCTGCATCCAAACATGCTGGTGTGCTGCCAGTGGCTGTCATTTTCTCCACTTCTAGCTGGGCAGGCCAGCCATAAAGTGAGAGGTTTTACTAAGTGCGCTGGCAGGGTGGGAGGAGGGTAACAAATCACATCATTTATTTATTTATTTATTTACTCACTTACTTATTTATTTATTTGGCGTGCCAGCCACTTGGAGCTTTACTGGCTCAAATGTTGTATTCAAGTATATCTGGCTAACCAGAGTAACTGGCAGTTGGTGAGGTTTTTGGTGATGAAATACTCTGTAAGTCAATGTAGAGAACAACACAGTTGTTGACTAACCAAGGGTTGGGCATTAGATTTAATTGATGTTATAGTATAATTTTATCATCCTGTTAAAATAATGAAAAGTAAATGTAAATAGTGCACTTTCTCTACAATGTGCAAAATCAACATAAATCATATAAAGCTGTGCTAAAGGGATGGACAGCCGAATTAAAAATGGGGATTTTATTATTTGCTATTATTCTAGTAATAGTTTCACCACCTGTAAAGTGAGAGTGCCTCAAAGTCAATCATGGAGTTTCAAAGGCTACACCAGGGCAGTTTTGGAAATAAAAGGAGCCAGGGGCCACTAGATAAAACGAGCCACTGATGACTTTGTTCCTTTCAAAATGTTCCTTTTTAACCCTCTGAAATCACTATATATTTAGAATTTAATTACAAAAAAGACAAAGATTGTCTGATAATTAGTCAACAATTTGTATACCAGGAATTGATCAAAAAATTTGAAAAAAAAAAAAAGCACAAAAAATAGCAAAAAAATTGGAGATCACCAGAAATGTTATATTTTAAAAAGGAAAAATTACAGCATAATAATTGTAAATTTGGAAGAATAACAAAGGGAGAAAAAATGGCCTAAAAAACTTATTTGCAACGATTATGATTGTATATTTTAAAATTAAATTACAAGAAAATTATAAAATAATTCCCCCCAAAAATGAAAAATACAAAAGAATGAAGCGTATTTTTGTCAGATGATAAACTAAAATCTTTCAGAATAAAAGCTCTACTATTCATGGGCTCCTATAATTCACAGGTTTAAAGGGAAACCCTGGGAATGCAGTTAATCTGCACATGCCATTGGGATGGGAGGGGGGCACCATCAATGTCTTGGAGGGCCGCATGTGGTCTGCGGGCCAGACTTTCAGGATCTGTGTTCTACAGTAATCCATTCCACCAGGACTGGGTGGGCGTTCCCCTAGAGT
This sequence comes from Myripristis murdjan, assembly GCF_902150065.1. Classification (NCBI taxonomy): domain Eukaryota; kingdom Metazoa; phylum Chordata; class Actinopteri; order Holocentriformes; family Holocentridae; genus Myripristis; species Myripristis murdjan. The sequence continues at coordinate 26,707,325 of NC_043990.1, read as the reverse complement.
TGTGTTATTGTGGTGATGGATCGTGACTCTGACCAACAACTGTCAAGCGAAAGTGAAAAGATCTCACTTGTTGGAACTAGCGCTGCAACAGCATACGGCAAAATGTTTTCATAGCTTTGCTGTAGAGCTGACAAGCTGAAAACATACGCTTGCATATTTTCATTTACCATCCCTTTAGGCAAGATTATTATTTTAGTCCTCTCATCAATCTAACTCAGGGCTGCCCCTCCCTATACACAGAGCACACACTGTACGTAGGGCCTCGTGTTGCACCGAGGGCCTCATGCACATATGTGGTGCACGACGCAGCGTCCCCGGTGTGAACAGTTCATGCACTCAAGTCAAGTCATTTGTTCCAACCCTCTGATACGAGCCACTGGAGTGTTTCCAACATGACCAACAAGAGTGTTTCCTGAATGAGCTAGCCACTAAAAATACTTGCCTAAGGTTTGGAAAATGTTGGAGTTAAGGTTAGGATAAAAAAAAAAAAAAAAAAAAAACGCTATTAGCAGCTTTTAATGTTTAAGAAAATCTGATGCTTGTGCAAGTACAACTACTGAATATTAGCTGGCTAACATTTGCTACCTAAAAAAATAACAGTACTAAGGGGTCTTCGCTTACTGAATATGACACCAGTGTTGCTCTTGACATGACCACTAGAGGGCGCTTAATTTTAAGATGTAACTACAGCTCATGTACAGACATTTCAGATGGCATCTGTTGTTGAAATATTGTTTTGTTATTATTAATTAATGACCTACTTTTTTTTTTTATTTCAGATGTTGCATGTTCTTATTAACAAACATTATTATGTTAAATGGCATTTTGTTATACACTGATTTTGGACCTGTTGTCCACAGGGCAGGTGGGACTGTACACCAGGGGGGCCATAACAAAATTTGCTTAGGACCCCAGTTTGGCCAGGAGATTCACTCTCTTTGCCCTAAATTATAAATACCTGGTGTCAGGTATTTCTACAGTCATCCTATTACTCTGCTCAAAATAACTGATGACTCAAAACTTCTGAGTGAAATCTCAACTCTATCTGAGAGAGTTCGGATGAGCAAGAGCCCCGTCCAGAAAAAAACAGCACTTAATGACTGTGATATCTTTTGCCTTTCTTGTGACTTTGCTAAGCATCAGAGACCCAACCAGCTTGGAAAACACACGTTATTCTTTTTCTATTTCATTTTTTCATGTAATTACTTTTTTTTTATGAAAGTACTATCAGGGTATTTCTTACTGTCACAAGATTTCATGCAGGTGCTATCTGCCAAATCTACCTTCACCTTCAACTGTGAAAATGAGTGGATTATCAGCCCAGAGGAGCACCGAGCAACGAATGAGGCCATTTCACCACCATGTGGACTCATATCTACACAACGCAACACTATACCACAGTTCAACTTTTCTTTAAAAGAAAAGGAAACTTGGGACTTTGCAGTGGTAGAAAAGCTGCTCCTGAATGTCACTGGTCTCCAACAACTTCACGCCTATGTGTCTGATAATCCACAGATGAAGTAGCCTATTATTTTTTTCTGTGCCTGAACTTCAAGTATAATCCAAATCAAGGTTCTGTCTGTGACATCGGTCTCAAACAGAGCTTTATTGCAGTCATTTATGGTTGAATGAAATGACAAATAGCCGGACCAGACGTTTGTTTCCATGGTATGGCCTTGATCCTGCAAACGAAAAACACAACAAAAGAATGCGCCTCACAATAATATGAGTCACACTATTTGCTGCTTTGTGGGCTTGTGTGAAAGAGTGGTGGCGGGCACTTAAAGCGTATTATAGGTGCTGACTATATTCAGTGCACTTACTTCCTAATGGAAGTTGGAGGTCTGAAGACTTGGCTTCCGAACAAAAAGAGAAAGTATCTGAAAAGGCTTCTTTGGCAGTAAATTGGAGATTGACTTTGCGGGCTCATGCAAGATTTGTTTCGGCTTTTAGGCTGCTTTCAAATTAGCTTCTTTTCTTGTTAGAGCCAAGGATATTAAGAAGAAAGTGTGCTAGTACCTCTGCTATCAGATTATTTCACAGTGTCCACAAAGTACATCTCACACTCACTGTGTCTGGAGAGGCTCCAGCATTTGTCCCTTAATGTCCCTAATATCAAGGCTCTCATGTTGTCCAGCTTTGGGAGAGACAAGTCTGTGTTCAAAAACTGCCCACGAGCATAGGAGTATCCCTACAGGGAAATAAGAGAATGTTTCATTATTAAAGCTTAAACATGCTCCGAGGCATGCACAACAGCTTCTCTACACCATTTTAAATTTCAGTGTTGTACCACGCATTTCAAAGTTCATTGCTGTCCTTCGGCAAGACTTGAGTTTCACTTGAGAGGCTTTCAAGCGCACAGATGAACTCATGCTTTGTACATCATAATGTCGCAGGGAGAGCTATGATAAATGCAGTGACATTTGGAGACAGAAGATGCACTTTGGATCCTCCACAGCCAGGCCAGCAGCAAACACTGGCAGTTCCCCACGATCCCCATCTTTAAATTTTTAATGATACAGCACAGGATTGATTTGCAGTGAAATTAGAGGTGCCAGCATATGTGTTCTGCAGGGCTTCGACTTAAATAGAAATAGATCAGATAAAATAGTATTGGAATTTTTTTTTTTTAGCACATTATAATTAAAAAGACGTGTCTGTTTAACCACGTTCGCACCCAAATGAAAGAGTTCACTCACAGGCAAAATAAATGCAGACTGTGGTCACATAGTATGAGACCAGGATCACAAGCTGAAGTGGCGCTGAGACGGTTTCTCAGAGACTGTCCTCCGGCAAAAAAAAAAAAAAACACTACATTCATCATTTGTACAGTACAGTGGCTTATCACGCCTTGTAGAAGGGCTGGGTGATATATCGGTATCTTATCAATATCGCAAAGTGAAACTACATGTTATCTGAGATTTCAGATATTGTAATATCATGACATGACATAAGTGATGTTTTTATCCTGGTTTAAAGGGTTGCATTATAGGATGTGGTTTTCTGAACTTAGACTGTTCTACCTTTCTGTTATTTGCCTCTACCTACTTGGTCATCATATAGCGAAAAGCTCATGTGCAAATATTTTATGAAAGAACAGTCATCATTAGGATATCGTCACATATCAATATCAAGGTATTTGGTCAGTCATGATATTTGATTTTGTCCATATTGCCCAGCTCTAACCTGTAGTTATGTTTTAAAGTTAAGTGACCTCTAGTGGCCCTGTAAAGAATAACACTGTGGTGGCGACAAAGATGATGCAGGGGCGGACAGGTCAAATCAATATGCCTTTCACAGTTCAAAGCAACAGCAGTGTTCGCTTTATACAAAGATAATATTAGCAGCTAATAACGTTCACTAATAGTAGCTAACTTCAGGTAGCGTTTCGTAAACCCTAAACCCTGACCTTTTCCTAACCTTAACCAGTACGACAAACCTTTCCCTAACTATTAAAATAACTTTCTCCTAACATAAACCAAATATTTTTAGTGAATAGTGGCCTCCCCCAAGATAGCTAATATTAGCAAACACTGACAAAGCTAGCTAAAGTCAGGTAGCATTTCATAACCTTACCCCTGACCTTTTCTTAACCTTAACCATTATGACACATTTTTCTGTCATCATATCAAAAACTTTTCCTAACCTAAACCAAGCATTTTTGGTGGCTAGTGGGCTACCTCAATCTAGCGGGGTAATGTTTGTTAGCAAACATTAGCTCACTAGCTAGCTCACTCAGGTGACAGTCTCTTAGGTCGTATTCTCACGGGTCAGACATGCTACGTATTTAGGAAACATTCCTATAAGCACTATTATGTCATTGCTCATATGATTTCAGCTAACTCATGTGTTGTGGGGAGACATTAATCTGAGTGAATTCTGATATTTGTTTACTTTTTCATTTATTTATATATTTTGATGTCAAGGCTTTGTTTGGTATCACCCCCTCCCTGTAAAGCATGATTTAAAAACCAGCACAATGAAGAGCGGGGGCAGATCAGTGCAACCCTCCTAAAGCACATTAACCATGCAGGATGTCAGATGTCATCTGCCAGCCACACTCTGTGCACTACAGTGGATCAGTCACCCTGCAATCAAGCTGATATCCTGCTTCCTTTTTCTGAATGGAGATGTCCCTGAAAACAGGCCAAGCTCTTGCTCTCCAGGACAGACTTAAGAACAGATTTTAGGACGTCCTTCAGAAGGCAATTCCTCAGTATTTTATTGGTCTCATTTCTTCTTCATTAATTCAAGGAGATAGTTTGGATTCTTACCCATATAATCGTATTTGCTGCTCCAAGTGAATGTGATAATCCACCAAGTCTGGTCCGTTAACTCCTGTCGAAAGAACTATTACTTTGATTGTCTGACTAATGAACCACTCAAAATAGGGCCTGCATTAATTATTCTAAAGTTAATACTTGCTACCGTTGAGGCAAGGAGACTGAATTTAAAATGTTATTCATTAAAGTGAGCCTGTTTGTTAATTAAGGCCATCTATCAGTTCACAGGTAAGTTGTTTGATGTATTAGGCTACAAATCCGTCATACTGCTCCAGTAATTCAGTCCAGCTTATGGATCAATCAAATAAGCTGCTGTACTTTAACTAAAGCCTATAAATATAATTGTAAAATATGCTGCCTTATTGGCAAAAGACATGAGGCCAAGGCTAACCTGGGACAAAAACAAATAACCTAAATGTTTACAATAAATGCTGATTTAGTGTTAGGTGTAAGAAAACCTATGAAGACTTTGAACTTTATGTCTGAAATTTCTCTGATTGTATGAAAATCGAGGCTTGCATTTTTATTTGGGGGGAATATACAGTAAGACAGGTGGAGTTGTCTTAAAGTTTTATTTTAGAAAGAAACATAAAAAGTTATATCTATCTATCTCTCTATCTAGAGATAGAGAGACAGATAGATCAATTTTCCTTAAGACTTAAGTTACTGGGGCAAAAATGGCACGTGAGAAGATTTCTTTCTCCTTCTTTTTTTCCTTAAGGAGGTTCTGTGAATCATTCCTCTGGTCATTACTTTATGTGAGACCTTTTGTGAGGAAGCCAGGCACCAGCTACTACATGACCAACCCACTGATCAAGCATAGAAGAAAAGCTTATCATTAAAATTGTCAGCCCTACCACATCAATAAGATAGCAATTGCAGGACAGAGGAAAACACGATATAAATAGATGGAAATGACTGTGCTTTTTAGATGGGCTTTCAAGCAGCCATCACCTGTGGCACATCACTGTCTTGGGTGCACTCCCAGTACCTCAGGCATCTAACTTTTATCCTCATTATGTGTGCCCAGCAGGCCAGCCAACATGCAGCAGTAGCAGTGATTGCAATCATCATATTCAGCACATTAATAAAGGACGCACAAGGATATACAAGCTTTGCATACAGCAATGGACTGGAGCTCTGCTTTCAAGTGATAGCAACTCATTTCACATGCAACGAATTCCCGTGGAGAAAAAGACGCGGGACGTGGCTGGTGTCAAGTGAGCCAAGTGGAACGGGACAAAGAGCGGTTGTGGTGCTGAATGCATTCATGTGACTGAATGAAAGTTACTCGAGCAAGGCAGCACAGGCCTCATACATCATGCTGTCATTTTGCAGTCCAAAAAATTGATCAGCAGATGGGAAAAATCAGTGGGGTTTTGGACATTCAGTTTATATGAAAAAAGAAGATTTCTTGCATGATTTTGATAACTTGAACGCCCGGCATTTTAAAAAAGGAAAATGCTAACCACTAAGTTCGCATTGTCCCACAGACCCATGATGGTCTGTCAGCCACAGTTGTAGGTCCAGTGATTCTCCTGCTCTTAATGCTTTAATTGTCATCCTTGAACAAAGACAGCAGCTCAGCCAAAGAGTTGGACATGGTAGCTATAGCTAACTAGCTACTTTTCATGGCTCAGCAATAACCTGGAATGATTCTAATCATAGAACAGCCAGCTACATGTATAAAGTGTGCCGCAGCTGCTTGTTAGTAAAATATTTTTTTGGTTGGAAAACAGCAGCAGAATTCAGTGGATCCAGTCCCATTTAAGGGAGAAACGTGCAGATAAAAACGTCCCAGTTTAACACGCCAGATTAAACCACAGACTGTGACAGGGATACTTATGTGAACACGCCGTGGATTTGGACAGTGAAATGCACTGGATCTGGAATTTAATATTTGGGCCAAGGTTTGTAGACAACGTTACATCTGGCATCTTAGGCCTTCTTTCTGACAAAGTATTCTTTATTTGCTGGCACAGAAGGGGCAAACAAGGAAGCATCCATGAACAGTGAGTAGAAGAAAGTTGCATTGGCAGGTAGCAGCAGCAGGGAGAACAGCAGCAAGTGAGATGCAAAGTGTAGTGGAAAGTGTAGTAAAACTGTAGTGGAGTCAGCACTGGAAAGGCTCCCCAACCATGGCCAGCAGCAGCAGCAGAGTGATAGAGAGCTGATGTAGTAGGGTTGAGCCAATTATTCCGATGAAACGAGTATCCAGTACAGATAATATACTTTTGGTTGTGGGAGAACTTTGCCTTCGAGGCTTCCTGCCAGAAAGATTTTCAGCCAGAAAGCTTCTCTATTTCCTCTTAGTTTCTGCCAGACGGGTTAGGTTAGACAGCCTTTCTGGCAAAAAGCCCTGAAGGCAAAGTTCTCTCATGTGTGAGTAAAATATGTCAATATCCGCACTTGTGATGAGGGAAATTCCTCATTGGGTACCTGTGTCCACATCATTCCATGATATCACACACGTGGCTTCCCCTTTATGCAAAGTTCACTGCTGCTGCACAACACAGTGTCACCGTCAGCCAACAGTTCTCGACTCCCATTGCTTCTACAATGGTAAGGTTTATTCTGGCTCTTACCTCGGTTTGTAAAGTATCTAATGTCAGCCGAGGTACTTAGGAAACTTTGACGAACCAGACACGGTGCTTTTGACAAGGTCGCAAGGCTGAATGCATATTTCCATGTTGGATCACGGCCGGTTTACATAAATCACTGAGGTCCACAGCATCAGTTCATTTGAAAAACATAAAACCAGAGTAACGATCTAGGCTGCAAATAAATAAAAGCTCATCATGTAGGCCTATAACCACAACTAACGATACCTTTAGTTAGGAAAAACTACCTCTCTATGGTCTCTTGCTTACCTTCAACAATCCAGCAGTCCATTATAAATGTAGTGGGGAGAGTGGTGGGACTGGGAAACCTCACTGGAAGAGAGATGACTGGCACTAGGACCAAGTTGAGTAGGACAGGACATAAAAAGAGGAAGGAGGAGACTCCGGCCTTTTCCCTGCATTCAGCTCAGGTTGCTTGGTGTACTCCTGTGTTGAAGCAACCTTTGATTTTGGGGCAGATGGTTGAGGGACTATTGACCAGGGACTGATAACGCCTGATCATATCAGCCAAGAGCCATGGCAGGCCTTTTGTCCATCCAGTCGTACCCTTTAAGTGAGCTCCCAGTCTTCAGAGGTGCATCATTCATCTGAGTTTTTCACAATATAGATTCCACTCACCTGCCTGCCACACAGAGAAAGATTGTTTTAAAGCTGGATTAGATGCATATGAACTTTGTCTCTTAAAAAAAAAACAAAAAAAATCCAGATGATTTCAATGTTTCTTTGTGTATTCTACAGTGAATACCTGTGTTTTATTTAGTATGTCTTGATGGTGAAATGTGGGTTGCAAAATCTAGTGTACACTGGATTAAGCGTTACAAAGTACATTACTGCTCTCTGGTTTTGTAATATCTGCACATTTCTGTTTATGTGTTTATTTATAACTACTGTGCTGTATGTTGTGCTGTAGAATTTGAAACCAGATGCGAAAGCCGATCACTGTATTTTTTTTTTTTTTTTTTTCCCCAAAGCTGTTTTCCTCTGGATGACCTTTCTTTTGGTGTGTATTACTTTGCCCTAAATTGTGTGTGTAAAGTTGCTTGGAGCGCTGCAGCCTTGTTTGCAATTTGATGCCAATCAATTCATTGATAGATGTGTGACTTCCTGACCTGTGTTGTCAATCATTTGCTGTTTGGATAGTACAAGTTCATCATGTGGTGTCCAGTTGCATGTTGTGTATTCAGCTTTGTGTTTCTAGGTTTCTAGCATGAACTGGTTATAGTTTTAATTATTGCAAATAAATCCAGTATTTTTTGGTACAACAGCCCTTGCTTCCAGTTTATTCTGGTACTGGTGTGTGTGTGTGTAATCCATCAGTGTGTGGGACCACTGGGCTACATAAATGCCCTTTTTGAAAACGGGGAACTCACAGCACAGTCAAACACATCTGGAGACTGTCCTCCCAGAAACTTTTGGAAACTGCTTTTTAACAAGTTTATTTAGCATTTACTATGACCGGCTACATATGGCTTTGTTTACCTCTATTGATTCAAGAAGATGCTGCTCTCACTGACCTTTCACAGCAGTCAGACCTGAGAAAATCTCTATAAATCTCCAGCCTGCGATATCATGTGGATCACTGTGTAAACTCAGGAGAAATGAATGCCCTCACTGAAGAAACCACCCTGAATTTTCCTGTGTGGGGCAGACAAAGGAAGAGAGGGTCCATTTCTATGAGCTGACAACACTATGTTGACAGAATTTACTAAATAACACTGATTTCCACTTGTAAATGTAAAAGCATTCTTTTAAGTAATGGTCACTTAAATTGTGAATTTATGTGGAAGTATTAAAATATGAAACTTAAATATTTTCTGAAAGCATAATCAAGTTTTTATTTTATTTTTTTTAACAGGATTAGGGATAAACTAATGAATCTGAAGGTGCAGTGAGGTCTAGTGTGGATGGAAGGGCAAAACATTATTTTGTGATTTACCCAGCTTGGTGTGGACATGGCCTGAACCTTGCATTGTGTACCTACAGCACATTGCTACTTGCTTGATCCACACACAAACATACATTTTTTGCTGAACACACATAGTACATTATATTTTTTAAATATGCACTGAGTGCCTGACACCTTTCCTTACTATAACTTATAAAGATAAATGGTATACATATTACAAATTAAGGCTTTACATATATGGACTTTATTTATAGGCTTTAAGTAGTGAAACACTATATATTGGACATTTACATAGCCTAGGTGTGACTTCTCTCTCTCTCTCTCTCTCACACACACACACACACACACACACACACACACACACACACACACACACACAGACAACATATTAAAAGAGCCCTGTGCTCATACACAAACAAAAAACAAAAACCGTCAATTTCAGGCTTAAAATTCCAATTTCTGATTAGGCCACACCCACTCCAGGCTTAAGCCCCGCCCATCCTGAGTATGGACACAGATATTTCTTGGTTGAACAGATACAGATAATAGTGTATCCGACCCTGCCTATGATCCAGGGCACAGAGCCCAAACCATTCTTCTCTCTTCATACTTCTAAGAGTTGAGCTATGTGAGGAGGTGTTTAAATCAATAATTGATGAATTTCTGAAGGTCAAAACTCATATTTTTGCATTGAAGCTGCTGATAGCGTATAATTTGTCATTATTCAATATGTTCCAATTTTTCCATTTTCAGGCACGAAGTGACAAGTGTCCAGTGATTCCCCAATAACTGCATTCTAATCAAGGTGGAAAAAGTTGACATTGGTACCAGTATTTTTGAATGGATATACTAATACCAAAAAAATCATACAAATAACCATGTGAGTTTTACAGGCTCTTGATAAATCTGGCAGAATGGCAAATATATGAGTTTGAATAATCATTCACAAGTCAGGAAATAATGATAATGACGTTGCTGAGCAAGGACATTCTCTGTGCTGTGGTCTATATCACCCGTAATATTTGACAATGCAATGCCTGCCTCTATACTTTGCCTTTGGACTGAGCAGACGCTGAGTCATAGTAGGAGGTGGATGTCAGCATTCTCTCTTTGATGGGTCCATTGAACTGGAACAGGATGCCCTACGTCAGACACCCACTCCTCCGCCCACACACGATAGATAAACTGTGCGTATGCATTCTGCAAGCCTCACCATCAATTCCAACTATAAGTGTTGCTATAAAATTCACAATGCTCTGTCCTCATCTTTGCTGTGAGTTTTCTCTCACAAATACATGCCACTGATGCACCAAATATATTATCACGGTTCAATGGAGCTATCATCTGCCAAACAGCTGGATGGCGTGAGATAGCTTCAACGTGAACCTGAATGTGAACTTGGAACAGAACTAGAGTGAGGCTTTGCTCATCTTCTTTTTCTTGTGTTGGTGCAGTGATCCTGATGGCATGAGTGCCAGCAGTAAATTGGCTATCCAGCAGTATAAAGCAGCACATTAGTTGGCTGCTGCCCACTATTCAAGGCTTCAGGAAGAAGTTATTGTGGGTACATCCTAAACAGCACTGTGGCACAGGTGATCACTGAATGTAAAGCCCATCTAAAAGGCTCATCTTTCAAAGGTCATCTATTCATGTTGCTGTGTTTTCCTCTATCCTGCCATTGCTGTTTTAATGACACATTGGAGCTTCCAGTTTTAATGATAAGCCAGAGGAAGCAGCACTTTCCATCCTTAATATCTCCCGTGTTGTTCTTGTGTTTAAAAGTAGGTTGCAGAAATTGCTAAATTTACACACATCACTCATAAATGACACAATTTTATTCCTTGAATATGCTGTGATGTTTGCTATGGAATCTGTTGGTACTGTGTGTAATCACAAATATTTTAGGGGGGTATTGTAAATAAGGGCTGTCCTCTTGCTCTCCTCTTCTTTTTCTCCTGAGGAAATCAAGCAGGTCTTTCCTTGTTTTTTTCCCTATAGTAATTGGAGAGTTGATTAGCGACATGAAAAAAATTACCAAAAATTAAATTAAAAATAAATAAATAATCAATCGATATAGATAAATGTAGATATAGGCATCTACTTTGTTCTTGTTCATTTATGCATTTAAAGTGTTATAGGTAGGAGCTGATTTTCTGTGAAAGTGAATGGTTATTGATCCCCGAGGGAAAATTGGGCCGGTCACAGTGGCTCAAATTCTCACGAGAAGAATAAGCCTAAGTGAAATTATAAGAAATAGAAGAAAGAAATAAGAACTATAAAACGATGTACGTTAAAAAATGTAAAAATTGTTAAAAAACAAAAAAGGAGGACCATAATGTATAAGTATGTGCACTAATCCTACAGAAATAAGAAGTTGAGAATATATTGTGGATTATCAGTCCAGGGGGGCACAGAGCAGCTAATGAGGAGATTTCACCACCATGTGGACTCGTATCACGTCTACACAGCCCAACACTCAGTTGCTTTAACCTCATTTAAAACAAATGTGCACCTACAATGTTTTTTTCCATGACATATTTGCTCATGGCTGAAGTCTACATGCTGCCTGGCAATCACATCAGTTGATTATGTGTATTTGTGAGCGCTGCAGATCTAGACGTTCTCTCAGCTTGTCTGATATGGCTGTTATTTAATGAGCCGCACTGGACTCCCCCAGAGCGCTGAAATGAAAATGTTCCTGTAGAGCTGACTCATACACCATGAGAAAAGACTGAATATTTAATTGATAAAAAACTGATGTCAGATGATGAAAACCTGTAGGACAGCAAGCTTGTATGTTTGTTGTCACTTCACACGGGCGCCGTTGGTGTGAGCACACAAAATCAACACATTGAAATTCGGCAGACTACCTAGCAGCTGAGAGGTGCTAGCACCGAGGTGTGCGCTCAGCATTCAAGTCATGTTTGATTGGTGTCCTTGCTTTTGCCAAAAAGCAATCTAGTGCACAGCTGCAGTTTGTTATGTGTGCCTTTATTGATTGCCTGGAGCTGGCAGTTAACATGAGCAGTACAATGGATGAAGCTGATTTTGAAAGGCAAAATACAGGCGCTACCCGAGAGAAATGGCAAGAAAATGAACCATAGCAACCAGACAGACGTATTGGATAGGCTTACCACTGGAGGCTTGTCCTAAATTTGACTGACCACCACAGCTTGTGCCACAGTTGGAAAAAAACAAAAAAAACAACAAAAAAAAAAGTCATTGGCAGTTTTCTTATCAGTGTTAATGTGCCTCTCTTGTTATGTGCATTACATAGCATTGGGAAGACAAGTGAAAACATTTCATAAATTATTATTTCTTAACAGATGAGGATTACAAGGCTCGCAGGCCCCTAGGCAAAACATTTTGTAGTCCCTCCAAAGTACAAGGATTTCTCTCTGAAAATTAAATAAATAACAGTCTACTGGCACATTCATTTCCTCTAGCATAAGACCACAGCAAACATGAAACACATCCTGTCTCCCAAACTGGTTGGCCACAGACACCACCAACTGTTTCCACCATGGGCAATAAACTGGTGCAACACAGGAGAAATTGCCAGCTTATTACCAACCGTGATTAGACTAACTGACTACCATAAACTCTCAATCACAGGGCATGCAAATGCACACCAGGGCTCACCAAATGTAATCACAACTAAATGTTTTTTTTGGGCCAATAATGATAATATACAATATACAATATACATCAAATGATTGTTTGTAGCATCAAGGGCACTACTTTTTGCCCCTGACTGAAAGCTGAGATGACAGAAGGTTTAATGTATATAATAATCTTTATTGTCAAAACATGACGAACCCTGGTCTTCTTTCAAAACTATACTATACTATTGTAATTGGTATTATCTCCATAATGCAACACAATGTGGCATTTATTGTCATTGTTGTTGCTGTTTGTTTTTGCTGTAAGGCACAGTGCTGGAAAATGCTGATACAAGTTGCACAGTGTAGTTCACTGGCTAATGGGATTTGACTACAGTTTGTCTGGGAATGCGATTGCTTCACAATCCAGACGTCTGTGGGATGAGCCGTCTCAAATGAAGAGACAGGGTCACATTTTGACAGTTTTCAGTGCAACCTTCTCTTCCCTGAGCAAAACTTTAGCTAATTAAAATATCACAAGAGAATGAATGAGTGTCTTACCTGTGATTTCCTCATTTGAGGTGAGCAATGTGGTTAAAAGTATGCTAAAGATGTAATGGTTTTCAAATCACATTCAAATCAGTCAAAATGAGACACTTGTACCCGTTCAAACATGCAGGACCAGGTCCCAGTCAGGAATCACTGATCACTGATATTTGAAATCTGCAATGTTTCATGGTGTATTCTACTGTACATTTGTTTCATCTGTATGTCACTTTGACACAAAGGTTAGGTAATTGTTAAGTTTAGGCAAATAAAGTAACTTTGACAAAAGTTTAACAACTTTTATGTTTCATTTAAAAGGGTACTATGTAAAATTGCCAAGAACAAGGATCCTTTAGACTGAACTAGCAAATAATGTAGAATAAGCACGCCATTTGATGGTTGAGTATGCATGGTTATCATCGTCAGGCTAAATTATATGCTTATTCCACATTTTCTGTCTGCTCAGCCTAAAGGATCCTCACTTCAATTAGTTTTGTGTAGTGTACCTTTAAGGCTACAGCTAAGGATATGAACAGAACAGCTTCAAGGTTATGTTCAAGTGTACAGTGAGCCTTTAGTCATGGTTAAATAAGAAAAATGTGGCCACAAATGAAAATATTACTCACTAGAAATCATCTTGCTATTCATTCAGAAATGAACCCAGACTACTGTCTGTTTTGAGTCATGCCTCGTTTGCGTAATCTCTCCTCTGTTTTTGTGCACACAGTACACTCTTGCATTCTGAGACGTTGTTTTCATATCACAAAACTTCAGGAGACCACTCATACATCATCTTAAAAAACCCAGCCAGCTGAACTTTAGCTAACCAGGAGAGCATGGTGCTATGATGGATGAGTTCTCTCTGTACAACATGTCTCCTCTAGGTAGCCCAGCTCTGTCCTAACAAATCAAGCAAAAGTTCATTTGTCAATTGGTTGCTTGCTCTTAAAGCAAGAGTGAACTTTGGTAGAGTGAGGTTGTATAGTTCCCTGGGCAGGATGTGAGTCCACACGCTGCTGAAATCTCCTCATTAGTTGCTCTGTGCTCCTCTGGCCTGCTAATCCACAAAACTGGATTTCCATCTCTCCATTCACTTCCAGAAGAGCTCCCAGAATAACACTTTCAGCACATAAATAACCATGAATAAGGTCAGTTGTGCCACTATATTAAAAAAAAACAATCCCGTACTAATTTTTCTCATTATTTTCCTATTTAAATGGAAAGTAGATCCGGCAGGTAGTGTCCACAGGAAACATCCACATACACTAGTAAAACACCCTGATAGTACTGTCACGAACAAATTTTGGACAAGTTGGCTTAAGCCCTGGAAAATCTGTGCAGTAAAGTGTGTATGGTAACAGTTTTTAAATTATTTTAGGGGACAAGCTTATTTTTACCACCCGGCACTGCCTGTTGTCTGACGGTCATGCTGTGTGTGTACTCGGTGGAAGAAACTTTCTGTGGCTGCTTGATACCCCAGCCACGTCCCAGGCTGTACCCCAGCGAGGGTCTCTGCTCAGGGCCTGATTCCAGACAGCATTGGCGGCCTGGTTCACTCTCAGGGTGTCACTGGCAAAGTTGCTGTCTGTTTCCCACAGAGCCTCTGTGTATGTGGCGCTCCCCTCCTTGACCCTCCCTGACCGGCCGGGCCGCTCCCCTCACCCTCCTGCTCCCAGCACCACGGGGTGACCTGACAGAAATAACTGTCATCCATCAAACATAAGCCTTTGAGCACAACACGCTTTCTGCATCACAATCATGCGCAACACCGAGAATCTTTCTAGATACAACGTCAGTGGAGTTATTAAACTAAATTCATGTGCTATAGATTTTCATAAAGGGAGATGAAAGAATGGAGAAGTGGGACAGCTGCTGAAGATGAGAATCTATTTTAACAAATGAGAAATAGATGAATGCATTAAATCTTTAGTCATGGAGCGGTTTGTTTGCGTGTGCAGTGTTTAATAGCACTTTTACAATCTGTTTTACTAAACGGGTAATTTGTGGGATATTATTTGAGGGGGTTATTGGGACATTAAAAGGAGAGATTGAGCTGACAATCTTCTTAATTTAACTGAAGAGTATCTATGCATAGAATGTATTGATACTGTATGTTAGTGTGTGATGAAGTAGTGTAACCCCCCCACCACACACACACATACACACACCGTATGGTTGCAGTGTCACTACATGTGCATGTTGACCCCCTTGCCTTTTATATCGCACACATTATCGTATCCTCCATGTCCATGTTCACCCTGTCCTGTGATGAAAGAAACGTGCAGAAAAAAGTGAATAAAAATCTGATTAGCCAAAAAATAAATAAATAACGAATGAAAGAAAGAGAAATGGGATGTTATCTGAAAATTAATTAAGATTAAAAAAAAAGATAGAGCACTGCAGAGTGAACCCCTGAGGGTGAACAATACTTTCAGTTCATGCGTTAAAAAAGTTATGCCGGCCATGATGACGAAGCTTATTAGTGGCAGAACAAATCCCCAAGATGTCCGGCCCTCGTGTCAGCTCATCCTCTTTCTGAAAATGTCACTTTAAAGTCCCTTATTCCTATTCTAGCAGCTTGACTTTAAGCCTCAGATCCATTGCTCTCAGTTCGGTTATCCTCGGTCCTCGGCGTGTGTAGTTTAAACCTTTGAAAATAAAGGCAGGCTTCCCGGCTGACACAGCCAGCTGAAGTGACTGACAGTGCAGGGAGGTTCTCCATCATTTAGCAGCAGGGACCATATTATCATTAGGAGCCCCCATACATCCAGAACGTCTGTGGAGTAAAGCAGAAAGCTGCTAGTTAGCTGACAGTTAATCACACACGATTCCAGTGGCTGTGGGATGTCACACAATTCCCCGTCCTCGTCTCCCCTTCAAGGCAAGACATGAACAATTTACAGTTAAAGTTTTGCTACAGTGAGCTGTGGAAGGCCTGGACTCGACAGCTGAGTAATTAAAAAGAGACCACCGGTATCAGTCGTACCCTAAGAAGTGCTATATGCTCCGATTACCAAAATTAATTTCATTCAAACAAAAGCTCAATGTGTTGCTGGCAGATGGGGACACCATGTGCTTGATGGCTAACAATATCTCCAGTCAGCTAATAAACATGGATTAATTAAAACTCTGGCTGACCCACCATGAAGTCAGATTGGCTCTCAACTGTAGATATCCTTTCTTTTGCTGCACTTCTGATAAAAAGAAAAAAGTTACTCAATGGAGAGGTACAGAGGTACAGGTACAGACAAAGATTAAAGGCATGGCTGCTATCTGAGTACCTCTTCATTGTGGCGATCCGAGCAAGATTTCTCTAATATCAACTCTGGCCATTTCACAAAGTGCATGGAACTGGGAAAAGTGAAAGTCTGGCACAGGTTTTGGAACAGATGAACAGTGATGAGTTCAATAAGTCATCTGAACAGACTCTGACAACAGCAGTGTCCCCACTGAAACCTTGCACATGAAACCCCGTTGTGAAGTAACATAAAGTGCTGCCGAGCTGCAGGCTTAACCAAAATCATTGGCGCTTTGCTTCCTTTGACTTATCCAGAGGCCTCAAAGAAATCATGCAGGTAAACTGTTCCTGCCCAATTGTGAGTGGAGATTAAAAATCCGCTTTTCAATCAATGTAGAACAGCAAAGTTCCTTATCATCTTAAGTGAAAGGAAAACGTATCTTTTCAAGAAATGCCTCACTTCACTTGCGTACAACATGATTCCCTCTCCTATTCACTGTGTCTGCTGTCAAAAGAAAAACAAGTTCATCACTCTCCTTTGCCCTATTTCTATTCATAGTGCTGCTTTCTTACATGAACATTAGTCACAAGGGCATATTGATGGCACATCAAAAGTGAGATGTGCTTCTTTGTTATGTTGGTGATGTACAGCAGTTGTTTAATTCATTTCACTTGAATTTGTCCAAAAAATGTATGAGCAATTATTTATGTTTTAATCTCACCACTCAGACTGTCAAACTGTCAAAATCTGCCGGTGTTCAAGAATGGCATCTGAGCCTCTAGACATAAATAAAGCCTCATCTTTATTTATTTTCCAGTATTTCACTATTTGTCTAATAATTTCTTTGGTAATTGTGCAACAGATTTTTTGTAAATTCTTTTGACTTTTTTCTGTTTTCTGTTAATTTTCTTGTATGTTTTTACTATTTTTTGTTCACTTGTCATCAATGCTTTTTGTAATTTGCTCATCGCCCATTTTTCCAAGAAATAGCTCCGATTTCAAAGCGCTGAACAATTTAACACAACCCAAACCAAGCAAATCATGTCTCCAAATCAGGGTCCCAATGACAAATTCGCTTTAAAATGGAGGTCTGTGGCTTTGAAATGTACCGAAACAAACTCATTCATTCATTCATTCATTCAAAGGGTAATTCCAATATTTTTAAACCTGCGCCCTACTTTTCTATCATTTGGGGTCTAAATAGGCTAATACGGACAAAAATTTGTGGAATTGGTCCAGTATTGAGCTGGATGAATTCAGTTGAAGCAATCTAGCTCAATACTGGATCAGTTCCAAAAATGTGTGTCCCTATTAGCCTTTTTAGACCCAAAATGATAGAAAAATTGGGTCCAGTTTAAAAATACCGTAATTACTTGTAATGAAAGTCAACGTGGGGGTGTTGGACCATGAAAACAGTCCAAAAGTCCTGATCTACAGTATAAATTGAAGCACTCATTATACATCACTACGTAACAGCTTCAGCTAAAGGCCGAAAATGAAAATACAGTTGTCCCTGGCTATAACGCAATTCACCTTTCGTGGCCTTGCAGTTTCGCAGATTTTTTTAGTGCAATTTTGCATGCTTTTTTTTTTTTTTTACTGGACTTATTTTTCTACGAAGGTTTGAATTTTGAGAGTGTTTAAACAAGAGAGAAAAGTGAGAAAATGTTAATGCCTGTCTGAGAAAAGTGTATAAACTGTGTAGTGAGGGGCTTTACAGCCTTTAAACATCTATAATAATTGTAAAAAATAAAGCTGACTACTTTGCGGATTTCGCCTGTTGCAGGTTATTTTTAGAACGTAACTCCTGCGATTAACGAGGGACCACTGTAGAGCACACACTATACTATATTATAACAGGTCAGTAAGTGCACTACTAGGCTCTGTGTAACCTGGCAAGGAGAATGTGGGGGGTGCGCTTCAGGCTGATGTGCCCAGAAGAAATGTAAGTGCTGTGTTCTGACACCATGATTGTACTGACCATTTTGCAGTAAAATGCAAGCAGAGATGAGTCAGTATTTGTTTGGCATAAGAGAACATGTGCCATCACCATTCTCAGCGGAGTAAAGCCGCTGTGGGCTTGCAAGGCTCAGACCTGTCCAGCCTTTTACAGTACACTGCTAACGGTAATTGCTGTTGATGCCTCATGAATCCTGAAACGAGGCCAAATTAAAGGCAAGAAATTACTCACTGCTTATCACCCCCTCCTCACATCATTGCCTTGCTCCATCTTTTTCCACTCCATATGAAGTGGGAGCAATAAATTATCATTTGTTTGAATCAAATGAGGGGTTTAATCTCAAATAGTTTTGTTTAAAAGATCGACTAGAATCATTCATTCCCCGGTGTCCTGCTGGTTGATCCACTGATGCCTCCCATGAGACTATAAGCTCACACACAGCTGGTGCCACTAGAAAAATGCAAGGCTGGGGGACAGAGGATATTAGCACATCCTCACCCTTTTGTGATTAAATCTGTTGGAGCCGAGAGAGATTCTACAATCTCACTGCTCCACAGTGAATATCAAAGACTTCTTCAACCGTTCTGTCTACTAAGTAAAATCCTGTCTTTACAAGCCACTGGGTAACATAAAAAGCAGTGGACAAGTCAGACAGTCTCATTTCAGGCAAAGAGTACCTGAAAGAAGCACGCCAAGCACATACAAATCAACAGCTACAGCCTCTGATGCACAGCAGGCGAGAGGACAAAATGTCCAGAATAACGTTAAAATGGAATCGTTATCTATTAACTTCTATACAGATTATATGCAGTATGTCATTACGGCGCAGTGGTGATTGGAAGCATCCTCAAAGCTATTAAAAATGAAAGTACTTGAAATGCTGAAGTGTATATTCCATACTCCCCCCTGTCAAATCTCCAGTGGCCTCTGTTAAATGGTAATGCCTTCTCATCCCATTTCCTACTGAATCCCATACATGTTGATGAAATGTCTTTTTAACAAGGCCATGCATTTCAACCATAAGCTAATTGGTAATAGCGTTTCAGAGGGTGACTTAGCCTTTCCCTTGACCTTTGAGGGATGTTGTCAAGTAGCTTAGTAATAGCATTGCTTGCCTCATATGCACTGTGATGTCCTAGGAGACGCCCGTGGGAGTCTCTGACAGACTATAAAATGACGGCACAGTTGAGGAGCCTTGCATCTCCGGGGGTGGGGTAGATAGCAGGAGAAGTAACAGAAAATACTGAGGCGGTCTTGAGCAGCTTTTTCCAGGGAGAAACTAGTTCAGACCTGAGTCACATCACAGACAACAGCATTCTCACTCAATGCCCTTGGGAAATCCAGGGTCGCTTGAGGATAAACTGCGTTTTTACATTTTATATCTGTGAGCAAAGTTCATAGTGTATTGCGGTGCTTCATTTTTATCAAACGGGCAGATGATGGAACAGATGCAATGAAAGTGCCAGATGTTCAATACAGTTTGAGTGAAGCAGGCCTCTCTTTCAATTTCTTTGACATTCTGTAAGTCTGGCATCCTGCCTTAAGCATCAGAGCAATAACAGCCAGGTTTCAGAGGTTGACATTTTGTTTGAATTCAGTAAAAGCAATCTTGGGCGAACATAAACGTGTAAGATCATATCTGAGGATCTCTGCAGTATTGATTGCACCGCTGCTGCTCTTTTTAATTCAACGTACATTTTTCTAGCTTGGGGAAATGTTAAAGGTGCTATCACTACAAAAATGAAGGGATACTCGAGCTCCTTTTAGGGTTCCTGTGTTTGCCACGCTGGCTGAACCCTTTTGGGACCCTCCAGGAACCCTTTTAAATACAAGTTTTCTGATGAACTTGCAGTGCTTTCAGACCTAATAGTCTGCTTCCTTGCTTCAAATCAGGCATTATTACTTCACCGTGTTTTTCATTTGTCCACTCATTGTTCACATGGCCCTGTGCTAAGAGGACCAAAATTTGTAATAAATGACACGAGGTCAAGCAGGTCCTTTATCTATTGTACAGAATTTTTACAAGGGACACTCTGGTCTGGAAACAGGGTATTGCAACAGCCGAGCAATAGCAAAGCAATGAATCAACAATGTACTGAGATGGCAATCCTGTTTTTTTAGTACAATTCTTTGGTGTTCTTACCATATAAGAACAGCCATTTAATATGAGACGTGGTGCAAGGAGACAGTGCCAAAGGAGAATGTGGACCTGATGATGGTCTACAGTAAGTAAACATTTCATACTACACAGAAGACAAGCAAGGTACTGTATGTCGATGATAATCAGGTATTAGGTAGTTTAGGATTACGAACCGGATCATGGCTCACCTGGAACCAAACCGAGTACCGACTTTTCAGGAGGACCTTAGCTTGTCTGAATGTATGTTCTCACCTCTCAAAAGAAAATGAACTATCAAAGTAAATGCAACATGGTCCAATTAAAACGGACCAAATGAGGTAGATGTGAGGAACTCTTTGATCCAGCGTAATCTGGAACCACTTTAGGTGCTGCAAAGCACCATTTCCAAACTTGAGGTGTACTTCTGATTATTTGGGGGTTTGAGAGCTACTAAGAGCACACAGAGTTTTGGCCTGTGCTGCAAAGAGAACGTTAGTGGTTGTTCTTCCTTTTGTTTGTTTTGAAGAGCAAAAAGATTGATAAGAACCAATGGCAGCTCTTGCTAATATCCAAGATGTATTCTGATGAGGATGAGGATTCTGAAGAGGTAAAGTTGAAACCTCAAGGGATTTACTTGCAATTTTAAAACAATTTGTGTTTTATGCTCTATAGCACTCCATAAGATATCCCGCCAAACCCAGCCAGGTCACATGCGTTTGGTGAGCCACCACCTTCATACCACAAGGTATGCTCCTGCCAAGTTCATGGGGGATTAGGGATGTCATAAAGGTTCAGGGTGGCTTTAGAGTCAATTTCCCACAGTTGTGTTAATTACTGACAGTTTAAGATGCTGTTGGAGCATGTCGGCATGTTGGAGACAGAGAAGCAGCCAAAGAAAATCATCCTATAGCGAAAGTCTTGTTTGTTTATCGTAACTGTAATGACACTGATTTTAAAACCAAACCTTTTAACATCTTGGCCAGGGACTCCAGATGGAAATTAGTCAACCTTGGCTAAACCTGGCACATTTACATTTTAAAATGATCTGTGTGCACCATCCCTTATAAATAAACAAATAATTAAATGCTCCACTTAGCGCTTTCATTAATGTGGACAGCACAAACCTTCCTCTTCCTTTAGGTAGCAGAGGCAGCATGTAACTCTGTGGAACCCACAGCAGTAAACTTTGATCATACAAAACGGATCAAACTTCTCTGCCAGATTAGGAAGCTTTGCTACTGGGGAAAAATGAGTTTTGAACAGTTGGAGACAGTTCTCCCTCGAGTATTAAGGCAATCTGTTTTATCTTAGTTGAGACGTTCCTCAAGAAAGTGTCAAAATAATATCACATTCAACTCCACCAAATTAGATCCAAAATTCATACGAATTAATGTTCTTTTGTTGGCTGTAGATTTTATCGACTGTGTCATCATTGCATGTAATGATTTGTTTTCTTTGTACAAAGTATATATTTAACAAAACAAACTTACAAGCCACTGAATGCAAGCAGTTGAAATTATGCCATATATATCTACCATGCAAAGGGAACACAGCAGTTCATGGCAGCAGTGCCAGTGATGGCTGCGACATTGGCCTCATTCTGGATGCCATCTTGGCCCAAACTGGGGTAACAGACGGTCATATTCATGCCCTGGTGCACCACTGGCACGGAGAAGAGCACTGGAAGAAGGGGGATCGTTATAAACAGTGCAACCTCTTAAGATGATAGAAATTCAAACTGCCCTCTGTGTTTTGCTGCAGGTTATACATCTCCTGCTATTGAAAGAGACTAGTTTTAGCAAAGGGAGAGCTTTGCTTCGAGTTGCCAGTTCGCTGTGCCAAAACTGCCACGGGCTCGCTGGCTAAGAGAGTTAGCCTCTACTGCATAAACGCCTGCTTATGCATCTAAAAATATTTTCATTTGTGTTTGTGTTTATTGTTTCAAATTGCACAATTAATGGTAATACTGACCAAAAAAATAAATAAAAAAATAACAGTGGGTCCTTGGCAAATTGGTGGTGTGTGGAAACAACAGTGCACAATTATGGAACATATCATGAAATCATATCTTTCCTATCTTTCCTTATTCTTATTCTTATTGTTATTATGGGTATTATTGGTATTATTAGTATTATTGTTCTTGTTATCATTATTTTGTAACAAGATTGCATTACAGCAGCACTACCTATGAGCTCAATGCCAAGCATAGAATTGAATGAACACCTCTATTACTGTGACAAAAAGAAGACCCAAGCATCACAGGAATCTAATACAATCCAATACAACTGTTCCTTATGGGACAACAGTTTTATTGGATTGCATTAGACTGCAGATGGACCTAATAAAGTGGCCACTGAGTGTATATTATAAATGCATTCCTTTGGAATATTAAAAAGTTGTTGTTCTCTGGTAATTTTTGTTGAAATAATTGAGGATCTGCAGTCTTTGAGGAAGCCTCAGGTAATGACTAATGCTGTGGGACTGCAAGAAAAAGAAGTACAGACATCAGAAAAACTTTATCTGATCAAAAAATTCTATGTAATGTGTTACTTAAAGCAGCAACAGAATGAGACAGACTTTTTTATACTGTCTATTAGGAAAATGGAAAGATATGACAACACCATGTTGCAAAAGCAAGGGGTGTCTTATTGTTATTCATCCATTTTATCTACCACAGCTTTAAAAGACCACACCAGTGATTGAAATGTTTGGCCCATTTAAAGCAATTTGTCCACATTTTACATTGCAACAAACTATTTAGCAAATCACAAACAGTAAGATTTCACATCAGAACTCTTTGGCTTTCAAATTAGAATTTTTGTTTGAAACAGCCGCCTTACAATTTTCTGCTTCTGTGACAAACAAAGTTATCAACATTCACAAACCACAGAACCGATAATTGGCTGTGTAAAGCAAGTATTTCCCAAGGACTATTTTCTGGCGGAGAGACTTCGTCACTCCGCCTAGTTTCAAGTCATCAAAACCCAACAGCGCTGCTACTTTTAGGAAAACTAATGTTGACGACTTTATTACGGTGATGGAATACTGGTGCGAAGAAACCTTGAAGTTTCTGGAAGCTCATTTCATCATCATGCTGAAATGAATGGCTGGATAAAAACTAGCGAAAATGACATTGGAGTTCTAAAATACCACCGCTTGCTTTGGCAAAACATTAACAGAAACATTAAGTGCTGTATATATTCATTCAAAATCACTAGTATGGTTCTTTAAGTTGTCCATTGGTGCAGCAGGAACAGCACTTTGTTGACTTGTAACTTTTTTTTTTTTTTTTCCCACAGCTGGGTGACAGTTCAGTGGGTGGCATCCATTTGAAGTATCACCAAAAGCCATTCACTATGCATAGAAAAAGGTGACTATGAGATTAACTCCCTCCCTGTGCTTACAATTCAGTTCCTGGCATCAGCCTCAGCCTGGCATGCTATTCCACGCAGTGGGCCCCGACAGATAGAGGCTTACTCAAACACAGTACATCAGCAAAGCATTGCTAAAGCACCATAGGTTTTCAGAGAGTTGCTCATGTTGATCGGAACACTATACCAAACCCGAGGGATTACTAATAACACAGGCCGCTGTGACACCTGTGTCAACAGTATTTCCTCTCAGTGCCGAAGCTCCTGCCAGAATAAAACACTGTGTCTACAACTGAATATTATCGGTGTGTACAGCTCTGTAATGGATCAGCTACAGTATGACTGCAGGCGTGTAAACAGGAGTGGAGAGGAGAAATGAGAAGAGTAGAATGGCAACGGCAGGCTGCTAATTAGATGGCTTGTTTTAGCCTTGCCATTAGGAAATGAGAGAAGTGAAGGCTGGCCTCTGGGGGTCCAGACTCAGCACTCTGCTGCTTTAAGTGCCACACACAGACCTATCATCCTGCCACTGGCCCCTGTAGAAGATTTGGTAAAACGTAAGCACCTCCACAACCAGCCGCTGGCTAATAAATCAAAACCCTTCCTCCTTCCACTTCCCCTCATCTCCCAGTCGAATCTGAGGCTGACTCGCCACAGTTACGAAAGAATATTTTTCTCTTTTTAATTGGCCTTCTTTTTATTCAACGTATGCCCTGAGACTGTGCTGTCACGGTGTTCTTCTAAGTCTGGATTTGGACCCAACAGTGGTTCACTGGAAAGCTGAAATATTTATAACTTATTTTAACTTGAAGTTAAAAGCTATCAGTGTGTGTAAGTTAATTCACAGAAGTCCTCTCAGTCAAAATCATAGGTAGATGTTGATGCTAATTGTTATGTTATTCGGCCACAGCTTGCAAGCAGACTTTATCATAATTACATCATAATTCACTGAACAACATTAGTCAAAAACAGCTGTTTCACTGGTATCGAGTTTTGAATGTGGAGACTCCCTGCTATAAAGCTGCCGGTGGGTCTCACATGAGGTCAAAAGACTTGCCTCACCTCACTTTTAAGAATTTATTAATCTGAAGGAGGACAGCCCCGGGCTCAGATCTCATCTCACACCCACTTGGCAATCCAGACATACACTTATCAACCCCGTCGCTTCAGTAATTGAAATGCATGACCAATTCCATAGCCTATATCTATAATCTTTTTTCATTAGAGCAAATTGCTTTTTGATGGAACAGGCAGCCCGATCATATGAAGACTTCCCATGTGAAGTCTCCGGTAAGATGTTAAAGATGGAAAGGAAGGAAGTCATCAGCATGAATAATGTATGCTGTGTGGAATTACTGGAAAAGTGGACATGCGGGTCACCTTTTGACAGAATTTAAACAGAACCCTGAGGGAAGGTCAGAGACACACAAACTCAGTCAGAAGTTACATAGTTCAAGCGCAACCAAATATTTTTTTTTAATTAAATGTGGTGCCGTGTGGTGATTGGTCTCCAAGGATATCACACTCATTCTTATCTTTCGTAGTAGAACAAGCTGACGGATTGTCACGCAAGTCATAAAAATAAAATATCATTAGGACCACAAATTGGAATTGCATGATAATGCTGACAAAATGGACAGAATGAATTAAATGTGTGGTGGCTAAAGCTGCAGCCTCTACAGTTTCCCTGACATCTTCTGTATTTTTCAGCAGGGCTGCGACAGGCACCACGTCCTCACTTGTTGCAGTCACATTTCAGAGTTGACTTGCTGCCCTGATAGCCTCAGGGGGCATCTGGGCTTTGATTCCCCTTTCATTAATCTAAACCATTCTGATCCCTAGATAGATTTTGAATGCAGGCCCTTGTCAGGGCAGTCTCTGCCTTTCAAATCAGAAATGCATCGGTCTTCTTTGGTTTTCTTCATAGGATGATCTTCGGCACCAAAGTCGTTCACCCAGTAGACAAGGCCAAGGCACACCAGAGGAAGACACACACAATGATTATGATTGGCCATCTTGACTGAACAGCTTGTGAAATGATACTGTTGCTGCCATCTTGTGGCTTCAAAACATGCAATGTTCCTTCCATCTTTGAACATTTTGCAACTCTTGTCGGATAAGAAGGAACCCTACCCATCCATCATCATCTGGTTCTGACATGGCTGAAATTCTATCTGCTTTTCCAAGATAGTGTTCTTGAGATTGATAAAGGAATAGCTCTTCAATCAAATGGTAATTTCATATACCGGGGTAATCTCTGCATCTGGTATGTGAGCAGACACAGAGTGACTCCTTCAGTGTCGTGCTCTATCTTCTTTGGCTTTGAGACATTTGCAAGTCATGAAATGAAAATGTCTCATTATGTGTACAACCTGGAGGAAATCAAGGGAAGGGCAGAAAAAAAGGACAGAAAAAGGCAGAGGCAAGAAAAGGCAAATTTCTTGCATTTATAGTTTGCATTTATATTTTTTCTCCATTTCTCATATATATATATATATATATATATATATATATATATATATATATATATATATATATATATTGCTAACCAACACCAGTAGGGGACAGTGATGCCCCATCACATGCATTGTTGACCAAAAGCCAGAATGATGAGGGGGATGGAAAATAAAAAAAAACACTGCTATGGCATTGGTATAATGTAACAGAGATCATCCTGCTTTTGCTGTTATTGTCAGACAAGATAAATAGTAGCCCAAGGAATATGAAAATTAAGACTGAATTATGTATTATCATACTTATTATGGTTTGGAGGTAAAACCAGGACTGAAAGTTTTTATGCCTCTCATGGATTTTTTTATTTAACAAGCCTCGGTGACAGATGGTTTCCATAACCTGCAGCAAGAGCAAGAATTTCTTTTTATGTCTTTCAAGAATACATCCAATCTTTGGGGGCAAATGTCTTCATGTCCAAGTGGAAATAAACAACTGTGATATGTTTTTTTTTTTTTTTTTTTTTTTTTTTTTTTTCAAGATTAGAATACCTTATGGGAAGCAATTTATCCCCAGCCAGTCATTTAGCCAACAAACCATCAACATTCTTCATTCTCACCCACTGCTGCACATAGAAAATGGATGTTTCTGAGGCACACATGAGCCAGATTTCTTTCTATCTGTGCCGCCCCTAGATGTTTGGGGGCTATTCACATAAAATCATTTTGGGAACTTTGCATTTTATCATGAGTAACTCAGGTCCAAAATGGGTCTTATAGAGGCCCATAAGACTTTGTAGCATTCAGTTTTGAACTGTTACAATGTGTCTTCACTTCAATATCACTCCTTTTTTTTTCTTGGGGTCATTTTCTTGTCACTTTTTTTTTACTATGTCTTTTTTCTTTTTTTTTTTTAACAATTTTTCAGGTCATTTTCTTAAAACAGTTTGCAGATTTTTTTTTTTTTTTTGGCTGATTTGCCTTTTTCCCATGTTTTATATATATATATATATATATATATATATATATATTTTTTTTTTTATTTTTTTTTTTTTAAGAAGTCAAATGACTTGTGTCAGGTTTCAAAGGGTTAACTGAGCTTTAAAAAAATCTGATTGTTGAAGCCCTGTGTTGAAGAAGGCGGGGGCCTAGATGCTGTGCCTGATCTGCCTAGCGGGCCGGACGGCTCTGCTTTCAATAATTTAAAGTGGTATTCCACAAGTCTCTGTATCTTGTTGTGACTTTGGTGACATTTTAGCATTTTCGCAGCCCTGCAGTCATAGCTGTGGTGTTTCTACACTGCACCTCACAGAGATCACCTGTCAACAATGACCTCTACTGTGACATCTTTGTCTTTAAACTCTCTGCTGAGGAAGTCTGAGTTTCCTCAGGTAGCGCTGTTTTCTTTGTCTTTTCACCCATGGTGGCTGTCACTTCATGAGTTCCTTTGCACTAGAGGATTTTTCCCAGGAAAGAGCAACCAGAAACCAAAAGTAAAAGCCTTAATGACCTGGCAAGAAGTTGAATCACTATTTTATTATAACAATCAGTGGTTGAAAGAAGCATAAGAGACATTTATTCATCTGAAAATGTCGCAGATTATTTCACCAAGTGAATAATAGGTGTTCTGTATGTATGCCTTGATTGTTGCTGTTTATTTCCGGGGTGGGCATGAAGACCAGGCAGTGCTTTCTGCTCTGGCTGGCAGCAGTGCTCTCTGCGAGCTGACAGCTGACATGTGATGGTATGACAGGCCTGCTGCAGGGTCAGCAACAGGCCAGTCATCTGGGTCTATGAGAGACTCTGACCTCTGAGGTCTCTCTCTGTCTGTCTGGGATATCTTCTCACGAGCGATGCACTTGGCATTTCATGGACTCAAATATGTCTGTGTCCACTATTGCTGTGCCGCTCTGACAGACCTCATGATGGAGTCTGTTTTTATCAGCTTGTGAGGGACGTTAAACAGAGGGTGTCATGCTTCTTCAATGATGGGTTGCAGAATCTGACATGGAAACCTGTATTATGTTTCTTTTGGGCACCCGTGTGGATATAGTTGGGAGAGTGATTGCAGGCAATCATTGTAATTCTCTCTGAAGACTGTCCAATTTCCAAACACAATGTAGCATTCAGCACTGCCCCATCCGTTTCAACTTCTTCAGTATGCTCTTGACCAAGGAATCTAAAAGGGTAATTTTGGCCATACTGCTCTAACCGGTATCTTCTGATGGTATGAGGATCACTGTAGGAACGAAACAAGAGAGATCAGGTTGCATGTCTGAACCCAACCTGTCATGAATTGTGATGATTAAATGAATTTCCATTATTACTTCAAATATCTGCTGTCAGCCTCATGGGGCTCATTCCTCTTTTCCTCACTTTTTAATTGCTTTTTATGATCTATTGCTGTGCTTGTCAAACTTTTCAAACTTTTGGGCCTTTAATCCCGGAAAGCACCTACTAACTCTTGTTGAAAGTGTACTTGTGCAGAAAGGTAAATGCTGACATCAAATGATGTGGAAACATGTAGTATTTCACAAAAAGGGTGTGTACCATCATGCATATAAAAATATTAAAGGTGCAGTCTGCAAAAATGCTGAGGGTTGTTTAAAGTGAGAACCTTAAACTCAAGTGACCAAAAAATGTAACTTTACAACTTTGTCAACTTCACTAATCAAGTCAACCCTCTGCACTTTTTGCGTAATGTACCTTTAAAAGAAAGATTTCTTTTCTCAGTTTCCATAATAGATTTTTTTCCGTATTCACAAGATCACATTGCAACCTGCAGGGCTGTGACATCATGACCTAAATGGAATATTCCTGCAATTAATACCCAGTTGGCACTGAAACATAAGGGCAGAGTCACATTTATTAGTAGCTTAGAATTGATTTGAGAAGGATCGGGTTTAATTTGAAAAATGCCCAAATTATCAGTTAAGTCGCTGGTTCCACAAACCCTTAGAAAGAGAGATTGAATTTAAAGGATGCCATATGCTCCTTCCTCGTTTTTTTTTTTTTTTTTTTTTCCTGCAATCGGTTGCTCAGAAGTCACCGAGGCCAGATTCAACTGCCCACTCCAATCACAGAGCAGAGCGAGGCTGATTATAGGGCAGTCATTTCAATGGTGGAGATGACATCAGCAACCAGAAACTGGCTAACTTTATTTGGCGTGCAGGGACGGCAGTGAGAAAGGACTGGCCTGAAGCACAATGATAGACTGTGAAATGACCGCGGTACCAGCTTAAACTGGTCTTTGAAAACTTTGGTGATAACAGATAGGCATATATAGCCTCAAACTGCATGGCTGTTTGGGCTGAAGAGTATTGGATGAATGAGTAAAATATCGAAATTACACACCATCTATTTAGGGAACGTATTGTGTAGCTTCTTAGTCAGTGACTCCGCAGACAAAAAAGCAACATCTGAAAAAAAAAAAAAAAATCCCAGTTAGACTTGGTTGAAAACGTGATATCACAGTGAATGGAACAGTATTGTTTATTTATCTTGCTCACTTGTGGCCAGAGATCCCCAGGGCTCTGCTCTAGTACAGTACATTTTCTATACTTTTTGACTTGAAATTATATAGACTTCCTTCCCCTGGCATGAACTCTTCACCTCAGTTTGGTTTACGGCTCGTTGGGCTGAAATACATCATTCTCTCCTCCTTCACATCCCCCTCCACCACTCCCTCTCCTGCTCCTCTTTGTCCTGTCTCTGTTTCACATCCATCTCCAGCCCACTCCAGCCCCTGGACAGCCACAATACTGTCCTACTCTCTTTTTCCTTGCCAGCACAGCCCAAACCACAAGCCTCTACTAGAGCTGCAGACAAAGACACAAACACAAATTGGCAACCGCTGGGTCAAGCCAGCATGATAGAGACAGTCTCAGTGGCTTGAAGGAGGAATTCAAGAAGACGGACAAATACAGTTTTATTGCTACCTACCTAAAACAGTTAATTACATATGGTCACTGATGTGGAATCTTTTCTGTAGGCTGTCTGTGAACAAATTCTGTGGTTCTTTGCAAGCTGCCTATTTGACCGTGCATTTCCCTCACACTGGTAGCGCTACATTGACACGTGCTGGGAGCCCGGTGCTTAGGGACATTCGCAGGAAAAAAGGGACAAGGCCCTTCCAGTTCAAGGCAACAAAAGGCTCCTTGATCATATTCACTACAGACCCCTCAAACATTTTGTGTCCGAGGCCGGTGAAGAGCACCACTCTTCTTCACACCATGCATGGCCCTCTTATGCGCTCTCTAGCTGTCAGCGCCTTGCTTCCGCATTGCATGAGCCGGTGCCAATCTAAAAATACTGCGTGTGTTTGTAGTTCCACGATGTGGGGCGTCAAAACAGAGAGCTTCACATAGGATCCACATGTGTTTTCTTCAGGCACATGATGACTGCTGTGTGCAAGAGCAGCAGTGTGTCAGAACTAACTCAGGGGCAACGCAAAATGTCCACTCACACGTCCATACTGTTTATATTAGAGCAGCACAATATAAACAGAATTTGTATTTGGTAATTCAAGTCAACAAATTCAATTCAAGCCCATAAATTAGCAGTTTAATCTAATTAATTAACACAAAGCTCTGGGAAAGTTGATTTGAATAGCCTTTATATTCCTCTAAGGTCAATGTTTAACCCAATTACCATGTTTTTTAAGGGGGGAAAAAGTCATTACTAAGTGCAAACACTGTTTTTTTTTTTTGTTTTTTTTTTCTAAAGTTAGCTGACATATTCTCAGCCCCATTTGGTGCTTAGTATAGCAAGTATTTGCAGTTTTACTGGTGCCTCCTCTCTGGCTAAATTAACAATTCCTCAAGGACACTCCTGAAAAAGTCTGAAAAAGTGATCTGAAGTTGCTGAAATAATGAGTTTTACGCATAACCAGCATGCATAGTATGAACACATTGCTCTGGGTCAAGCTGCATTACAGAGAACGCCTAAGTGAAATTTACACACAGGTAAGCTGGCAGTTACGAGATAATGAGGAACATTAATAATTTATTGCCCCTTACGCATTAATGGATAGCCCTGTGGTTCTCATGTACAGTAAATAAAATGGCCATGGAGACCTGCAGCTTTATGATTCCCAATGATCTTTTGCTCCTCTTTGTTTGGCCCGAGAGCCCGGAGTGGCTGTGAGCATGGCTACATGATAGAGATATACTCCAGGGTTTCCGAATTTATTATCAGTCGCAGCCCACTTTCATTTTAAATGCGGGCTAAAGAAAAGATTCAACTACTTTGACACAACTGTTGCACATATACATTGCTTTTCTTGGTTTGTCCTATTCTTTGGTGCTGTATTTTTGTGATTCCTGGTGGATAAATGATTTAAACATAGACGGTGTGGCATGTGTCATGTCCAGCTAAAGTGCAGTTACAATGGAATCTGGTAATAGAAAAATTGTCGAGTATCTAAAACCTCAACAGTACACAGATATAGCAGGAAATAGCATGTGCTTCTTTCTAGATTCACCATTGTGTTAACAAAAACACAAGGCACATCCAGTGTAATAGAGGCAGAGACACTAATTTCTCCTGACTTCTCCACCACAGTATATTAGTAGACCAGAATGGAGAAAAGTCACAAGACATATTTTGGAGAAAGGCTGTGACTCCCGCTTTCTCTTGACTGGCAACGATAGCTAGCCGCTATTGTATATTCAGTCGATACAGCTGTTTTTCTGCCTGCAACAACTGCAAGGCAAGCAAGTTCAAAATAATGATGAAATTCCTGAAGAATAATTTGCAATATTTATTTTCAAGCTAAATTTATTTCCGTCAAGTGCAACCCACAGCTAATTGGAACAAGTTTACACCAGTTCTTGGCAGGCTAAGTCACATAGCATTGTGGGAAATGGAGGAAACCAAGAACCAAGGTAGAGGTACATGAGGCCAGCTGAGGGAAAATGGGTACAACAAATGTAAATGAGGCTTCGACCCAGTCTAACTCCTGTAATGAACTGGACTGATTGAAGTGTGATTCATTGAGATGTGGACTGCAGTGTCAATCTGCAAAGGCAGCCAGTGGCTACAGTGTGCACGCAAGGCTGATACTTCATTGATACATCTGAGGGTTCTTAGAATGCCTCTCAGCCAATCACAATGTGTGCATGAGACTAGTGTTCATATGTGGTCAGAGAAGACATTTTTATTGTCATTATGAGCTGTTAGTGCTGGAGTAATCCCATCCTATGAACATCTGAGGTAGGGCTTCTCTCCATGTTAGCAATCCTGAGAAATCACAGATCTCACTTTCCTGTGGTTTCGAATTCATTCAGTATTCACAAAGCATTCTCCAGACCCACTTAATCCAAGGCTGCTTTTGCAAAGGTCTTGAAAGTATTTCAGCGGGCCAGTGGTCGTCTTCAGCCAATGCTTTCTGTAAGCCAAGGAAGAGGAGAGGAGCTGTGTCACTGTGCTAATGCCTTCTTGTGCTCATTCCCCAAGTAGACTAATCTTGCCCAGGGGGAAAGGGCCCTGATCCACTTAGCAGGCTGAGGAACCTTGATTTGTCTTGTCTCAACTTGTCATCACTTTCTGTTGGAGCTACCGATCAGACTCACAAAGTCATATCTCTCTCTCTGTTTTTAATTAGAAAAAAACCTTTCATTTACTCTGTGACTTTGTTTTTAAACTAGGCTCATTCATAACTGACTTTAGTTTCTGATTTTAGAAGAAAGAGGACATGAAAATGATGTTTCATCTTACGTGATAAAGCTAGATCGGCACTAGTCATTGCATGACTATTCTCTATTTCTCTATGTCTATTTCCATTTGAGTATGTCATTATGCAGCATTACAGGAATGGACAGAAGTTTTTTGAGCCACACTTTGGAGAGAGTGGTTCAAATTGCCTCTGATACATTCTCTACACAAGGATAATTCCTAATGAATGAAATGATCTAAAATGAAAATATTTCTCATTATGCTGAATTCTTGGAACCTTTTCAAGAGCCCAAGGTC
This sequence comes from Myripristis murdjan, assembly GCF_902150065.1. Taxonomy (NCBI): domain Eukaryota; kingdom Metazoa; phylum Chordata; class Actinopteri; order Holocentriformes; family Holocentridae; genus Myripristis; species Myripristis murdjan. The sequence goes on along the minus strand of NC_043990.1, from coordinate 26,674,256 downwards.
CCTCTTGCTTTTTTTGCAAACCATTATATGTTTAAAATTAAACTAAAAGAAAGTTCCCTTAATAATACCCCCAAATTATCCCAATATTAAAAAGAAAATGACCTATTGATCCAAGACAAACAAGTTTAAATCAATGAAAACGTAAGTACATAAAATCACATCAGGAACATTTCCACACAAAAAAATCACCAAAAAACACAAATAAAAAGAAATAGTGAATTTTGAAACCCAGGAGCTCTGGGTTCAAAGATTTAAAGCAATTATCAGGAATGGAAGAATGTGCTGCCCAGCGGTCACGGACTGACAGCTTTGAGGTTTTTCAGCAGACTCTGAGGCTAACAGGTAGGATTCAAGCCAGCTGGGAACAACGTGACACAGTGACACAGTAGTGAAAGCAGATACAGATTAAAGTTGGCAACAATTAAGTGACGGATCAAGACGTCCCTGCAGACCAAGGATGATGTTATGTCAGAGGTTACTCTATGAATGGGAGTGCGATGTCTTGAGCAGGTATAATCTGGCAGGACTGATGGTGTCACCAGAGGTCCTAGTTAATCCTTGACCCATTTCATACACCGCACGTTCAGCACACGTTCACCAAGGCACTTTTACATCCAGCTTGTCCGAGTCAGACAGCAGATCACTGTTCCCCCTATTACTATGCCGTTTCCTTTGCTCTGAAAAGCTAGGCATTCCGGCTGTGAGATCCATGTTGACTCCCTGCCCAGAACCAAGATCCATTAAAACACAAACATCCCTAGGATTGCCGGTTTTGTTTTCAGTTAACATGCCACATTTTTTTTTTCTTGAGTCTTCGGTGCTAAGGGCTCACTGTTGTGATGTTTCGGCACTTACACTATCCCCGAGCTCTGCCTAGAAAAACCGACAGTTTTTGTTGGCATCTCATTCTTTACCAGGTCTATCACTGCCATGGAGCAAAATCGTTGTAAGTAAGTAAGCCAGCACACAGGTGAGCACCGGTGCATGATCCAACAACTCCTCCAATCCATACGACCACATACAGTAGGTTGTTTGTTCCTGCCCTCCAATACAACCCACAGGAGTGTGTCCTAAATTAGCTTCTACCAGCAGCAAGAGATATGCCCTGATCTGTAGTGTGCATGTAGCAAAATTAGTTTGGTGGAAGTTTCAGCACCAAAAATACTTGGTTAAGGTTAGGGTAAAGTTGAGGTAACGGTTAGAGGACCTTTGTCAGAAAAACAAAACACCCTGAAACTAACACTGGACTCAGTACACACTCGAATCAAACTCCGTTGATCCATCCAGCGCCACAACCACCTCCCAACACTGACTTTGTCACTTCTACACTACAACAACTACATGGCATCTCACTTCCCAAAACCCCACACTGATGTTATTAACACAACCGCTACTGGTCGCTTAACTTTATAACGTACCTGTAAGTCGCAATAAGCTGCTTGTACAAACAAACTATGGCATGGCGTTTTTGGTTGAGGACAGTCTCACATGACCACAGCCCACAAAATCGCCGCATTTTTCTAACCGGCTTCTCCACTTGAATTTCTTCGGGAGGATTTTCCGCGGGAAAAAGTTATTACTAACCTAAGCACTTAAAACAACAAATCTGAAAGGTTTCATGAGCTCACTGAAGGCTGAATCACTGGTGTGTTAGACCGTTCAGCAATAGAGAGTAGTGAAACAGACATTTATTCCATGAAAATGTAGCAGATTATTACTTGAACTAGCTTTATTATATCCTCGTGTTGGCAACCGTGACGCTACAAGCACGCACAACTGCTACGACATCCAGCGAAAGCACAAACTATTTCATAAGCAAATCATGCCTCTCAGGTCTCAACACCAGTTACTATGATTATATGTCCCTTTTCATTTTCATATTAATACTGAAATCAGGGCTGACACTTGGTTGGTAATAGTCCAGGAAACCAGGACCAAGAAGTTTCCACCAAAATATATCCCATGCCCTGTGGTGTGGTGCCAAAGCAGTAAATAAAAGGGCTCAGCCTGCAAGCATGTCTTTTGTGGGCATTCTGCACTGGCAAGCTTTGTGATTTCAGGTTTTTCTGCAAAAGAAGGCAGTGTCTTTGAAAATATAGTCAGAGGATATATAATGTTGACTAAAACACAACAGGCAATTTTGACAAGTGAATAAAAAAGCAGTTTCAGTATTATCATGAAAGCTTTGGTTCTGTGGACCAACGTACACAAAACTACCTCTACCTCCCCTTGTTGTTCTCTTCTTTAAGGCTGGAATTGCTCTCTGCGGAGAGTAGAAGAAGTGTCCAACAGATATATCATCCCTATCACAACATCTTTATAGCTCTTTGGTGAACGCACACCACGTGCTTTGGCACATTCTCAGTGAGCCGTGCCTAATCAAAGAAAATACAAGAAAAGCCTCTCAGCTGAACCGCCTCACGAGAAGTGTGAGAAAAACATCCGCCAGGCTGATCCTCGCCGTGCTGTGTAACATGAGTGACATGGTGATGTGTGATTTTTCCAAAGTGCACTGTAGCAGAAAGTGTAAATGTGTTCTCTGGTTCAGAGTCAAGGGAAACAGGGAAATGTATCAAATGAGGCTACCTACACTGCCAGTGTTTCTTGATGTGGCCAAAAGCTCGAGACAGAGTGAAACCAAATGAAACTTCTCATTTATTTGGCTTGGAGTTCAGTAGCTATATATGGTACAGAACTGTGGCTTTATGGTCTGATTAATAGCAATGAACGAGAGAAGATAAGCCCACCAACACTTATCTTATCTCAATAAAAAGAGGAAGAAGTCATTATGTAAAGCTTCTTCATACAGTTTATCAGAGCTGCCTGAACAGATAGAAAGTAACTCTACCCAAACAGTGTGCTCTAAATAATAAGATGAGGAAGAAGAACGAGGGAAAAAAAAAAACAAAATGATAGCAAAAACAACGATGGAAGGAATTTAAAAGCAAGACAAAGGGTCATAAAACTTATCAATAAAGCGGGATCAAAAGTCATTTCCATCATTAGTCTGAGCCCTGAGGTTAAGAGCCGCTTGTTTTTAATCAAGACCTTGGACAGGCCCAACCAAAGGCTAATAGAAGCCTCTTGTTTTTAATCTAGACTGTGGAACAGCCAATAGGAAGCTGCACAAAGAGATTAGGCTGCTTGGTGCCAGACCCATCAGTGCTTTTAAAGTGGCTGCTCAAATCTCAAAAGCAGTTCTCAGTGTACTTGATAACCAATGTAAAGTGACTGATGTGTTGGCCTAACTTTTTTTGCAATGATCACAGAGCAACAATGTTTTTCCTTTATGTAAAACTTTCCATTTCTTTACAGTTTACTATTATGATCATTCTTCCTCTTCTGCTAAGTATTATTATTATTACCAGTAGTAGTAATAGTAGTAGTATTAATAGTAATAGTAATGTTGTAAGTCCTGTTGTGTAAGTAATCAAACCCTGACCCTAATTTTGTTGTTGTAGCTGATAATGCTCAATTGAGTGTGAATAGTTGTACATTAAGTACATCAAAGTGACGGCTCTCTCTGGCTCTCTTGTAGCCAGTGAAAGCCAGTGAGTAAATAGCGTGTGAGTGTATCTGGATATGCTGATCACCTGAGGTAACTCTCCTATCTGTCTCTCCCTGGAGTCTGACAGATAAGAGTCATGTCTTTTAGATCTGTCAGGACTGAGGCTGTGTTGTTTGTGGTGAGAGTAACCCGGAGTGTAAGTTAACTCCCAGGCTGTTTGTGTTTCTCTGGAGATAAGGTAGGAACATGGCGGGCTGTGTGTCAAAATAACTGGTCAAAATAATCATCCCGTGATTCGTTATGTTGATAAATCATTACCAGATTCATTCTCAGACACCGGGCCCTATTTTTGTGAATCAGTGGTGTGCAAAGTGTAGTCAACAACTATGTTATTGTATGCCATGGCATTATTCATGGCCAGAGCTGCACGAGGCACCTGCAGCACAGTTGGAATCAGAGTGGGATTAGGAGGAATACATTATTAGCGGGTGAACTGGGGGCTGGCATCAGTCAAGGCCAATCAAATCCCCTCCATTCCTCCTTTTTAAAGGCAGTGAAGACAACAGACAAGTCAAAGAAATGCCAAATGGGAAGAGAGAACCCCTGTGTGAACCCAATAAAATGCACCACCATACGCCATGGGCCATCCCAATAATAGGGCACATAATTACCATAAATAAACAAGACTATAGCCTGGGTGCATTTCCCATTGTGTTTGGATGGGAAATCCTGCACAAAAGATGTTGAAGGTTTTTTTTGGCCATGGTAGATGGAGGATGGAGTGAAAGGCCAGTGGAAAAATCACTTACAATGTGTTTATTCTTCAGGGAGGGGGAAGGTGGACAGGAAGCAACAGGTGGAATGGGAAATGTGGTCTTAAGTTTGAGGAACATTAGCACTAACAATACCCAACATGATGAACGATAGAGACTAACAATCATCTCAACCATGGTGTCATTTGCTTACAGTCATCAGGTATCACAATGTATGTCTAATATAACAAACGTAGAATGATGGAACACCAGTAAATCTCATATATAGTCAAGCCTTGACTAACCTCCTCTGTTTCCTTGGACTCGGTTTTAACAGATTGAGAGAATTTCAGGGTTTCCTTTGCCACTTCAGCCAACCCTGCAAAATCTATTTCCCCAGGGAAAGAGCAAAGGCAAAAAAACAACCGGTTGGCAAACTATGGAGCTCTCAGAGTCAATATTCCAGCACGCTGTTGAAGAGACCTGTCAAAATTATTGGGATGATCATTGTTTTCGAGTTCAAATTCAGATTGAGTGACAAATGAGAGGACAGCGAATGGGTCTTTTAAGTTCCCTCTGATTTTCCACAATAATCAGGAACCTCCTTCCAGCCATTTTTCCTCTGGAGGAGAAAGCCTGGGAGTAAAGTTATATAGGAATGATGAATAGAGTCAAGACAGCGGCTGTTCCTTACAGTCCATCTGCAAGCCAGGGAGAGTTTTGAGTACATGGCTTCGTGATGTTATGCTAAGCAATTGATTTGGTCAGTGCAGACAGTGTAGGCATGTGATTGAAGCAGCACTGAGTTATTTCCCTGGGCACCACTGCCCAAAAGCATTGCTCACAGTGTTACTTTGTATTATGTTACCTTCTCTTATTCAATTCATCCCACAATGGCTGGCAGAGACCTGCAGCAGAGAGTAAGGAAATGATAACACAAGGCACATATTCCTGCAACGTGACCTGAGATTCCGACATCTGCCAGAGACTGTAATAAATCATGTCATCGGATCAGGTCTACATTAGAGAGAAAGTACGCGAGACAGAGAGATTTAATCCTTTACATAAATCTGTAATGCAAAGTGGGTCTTTTTTTCCCCTTTCTGTGGACATGAAGAAGTATGACTCTGTGACACAAAGGCCTCTTCACATGACATCTGTCTGGAAATGTTTTCCATATGAATCGCACCTGCAGAATCTCAAGAAGTGTTTCTGTAATTGTAGATGAATAGGGCGTAGATGAATACAGCAACACAGGGTGGCAAGGACAGAGACAGACAGACAAACATAAGGACATAAATCAGTGCTAATTGCCTGGCACAGAGCAACCTGAATCACCCTAAGATGTCATGTCTGTGCCGCTCTCCTTATGGCGGCCATATGAGCCTGTTCGTGTCTGCCTCTGCATAGGAAATGACTCCAACTTCAGCTCAGGCTCAGTTCAAAAATCCAAGGAATGTTAATGAATGGGCTGTTGGATAAAAGTAAATGGGAAGTAAGAAATTACAGAAAATGTCAAACTGTGAGGCCTTAAAGTGATGTGAAGTGTGTATCTCAAAAGTTTAAAAAAAAAAAAACTCTTTTTGCCTGTTGCAGTTGCAGGTCACGGCTGCACGGTAGATGTCTACATCTTGAAGATCGGCCTTCACAACTGATTGTGACATTATCAAAGATGGAGAGACACAAACACACTTGCTCGCCTGCGTTCTGTAGAAGCGGCGCACAAGCTCTCACACGTTGTGCTATTGCACAAACATTGTACATATTTCAGCAGTCATCTTTTTTTTCCCTTTTTTTCATTTTCAAAGCTGTAAGGAATTGCCAGTAAACACTGTGCATCATACTGTCAAAGTACAAACACCCGGGGGAAACTCTAAACTAATAAATAATGTAAATCGTCTAAAGTAAAGACAGTCATATGCAGATATTTTTTTATGGCATATGTGGGAGTTTATTGAACAGTGTGTGTTTCTCCCTGGAGGTCTCTATATAATAGGATTTGTGTTGCCGTGTGTGTGTGTGTGTGTGTGTGTGTGTGAGAGAGAGAGAGAGAGAGAGAGAGAGAGAGACGCTAAGTGTAGGAGGCCCATGACTCTCAGTGTGTATGCAGTGATGAATAATGTCTAATGACATGTGAGATCCATGAGATTAGGGAGAAGCCACACAGCTCTGAGAATATCCACAGTGCAGCTTGGAGTGGATGTCCATCAGACCAAAAGACTTTTTCCATTAGACCTATAATCCCTTACAAGAAGAGAGTCTTATGTGTGAAAAAAAAAAAAAATCACATTTACTAATCCATATCCACCATTTAAATTGGAAGTTAAAGAACTTCCCAACATTGGGAGCCCAGAAATAGTGAGATTTTATAAACATGGGGGAGGGTTGGAGGCTTTAGTGACCTCATTTCCTGCATTCTGTTTGACTTTTTATGCACATATGTACACAGAATACAGCACAATCTGCATTTAACTTAATGTAGAAGGCAATTGAAACTATACATTCTGCAAATTGCATAGTATTTCTTTATTTAGGCCCTAGATAATTGCATAATGAAGAAGGAAGGAATGCATGAAACTCTCTAAAATTACAATAAAGCCACACTGTGCATATGCCAAAAACGAGAAGCAGCTACACAGAGATGGTTTTTACTGATATAGAGACCCATCTGGATCTCATGCTCCTATCGCCGGCTTGCCAAGACCTTAAATATGATGCTATATTGCTTAAATTAAATAAGCCTAGCTCTGGCAGAGAAAAAAAAACATATTGGTCCGAATGTGAGACTCTCTTGTCAACCCACAGCCAAAACAGAAGCCGTCTAGTCTGTCTAATCAGAGGAGTGAGCTGCCAATCATGTAGGTGAGGTAACCATGGAGACTGTACTGTTTTTTTTGGCGTGACGGATTTTGTTGACTGTTGGCAAACAGCAGCGATAGTATAAGGAGATTTCTTGTGTTTCTGACAATTACAGTCCAGTAAATGACCGGGGTGTAGAAATTCCATCACATTGTGGGAGAGAAATGGGTAGAAATGAGACTCTGGGGGAGGGTGAGGGGGGAGTCAGGGAGAGAATCATGAGCATGTCACCCCCTGGAGGCAGGTTAATGAGGTTTACAAGGCTTACACAATCACGGAGAGATGTACCTCGCTAGCCGCAGGTGTTGCGAGCACTACAGGGTTAATCTGTTCTGTACCGTGGCCCACTAATAATACAACGCTAATACACACAGGAGTATTTTGAGGCCGGGGTCTGTAGCAACTAGCAACGCTAACAAGCTGGCCAGTGGGTAACAGTTGAAAGATAATGATGCCAACAAGAAGGAGGTGAGGTACTTGTACTCCTATACTTCTATTCCAGAAGTTCATAAAGTTTTTTTTTTTTTTTTTTTTTTTATGCTTGGATGCACATAGAAGTATGTTAGTCCTGAGACCCACCAAATATTTCATGATGTGAAATGAAGCTGTCAGAGAAGTAGCCATTTCAGTGAAATTAGCGTGAGTTCTGTAATTGGTTGTTTGTAGAAACAGATGTCTCCTGCTTTCATATATGTAAAACGTGTTTTTTTTTTTTTTTTTTTCATACAATATCAATCAAAACATGATGCTATCAGGCTAATGCATAGGTGATAGTGGCTTTTGGGGCAAAATGTTGTTTTTGTAATGCAGGGAGAGTGCTATGTGACAGAATACAACACTGCTTTCTTTTTTTCAGGAAAGGAAAGGCACGTATCTGTTTTTGCAGATCAGCGGCAAACATCCATATATTCCTTATCAGCAAATTCCTAAAATGTAATGTTTGTTGGATATCACGTCTTTACATGTCATTTCAAGTTGTTCAGCTGAGAAGCATCAGCATATTTAGCTCTAAAGCTAAAAATATTAAATAAAAAGAATAAAATCTCAGCACCTCTACAAAACTGTAATAAATATGACATTTATTATATTTTCTATGTGGTACCTGTTTTATTCATTTATTTATTTTTATTTTATTTTATTTTATTTATTTTATTTATTTATTTATTTATTTTTTTTGGAATATGTGATTTCGGCTGCTTTCGGTTTTAAAAACTTCTCTGTGTTGTCAGCTGGCAAAGAGCACAGCTACTGCTCTCCAGTCACTGCCACTTTGGGGGGCATGGTGGATGTAGAAAACTGTAGGCCTACACGGCATGATTTATCAACGTCTGCCTGCTGTTGTTGAGAGGAGAATTGTGGCCTTCCCATGACCCACCTGCCTCCACACTGGGACCCACCAGTGGGTCGGGACCCACATTTTGACAGGCTCACAGTCTTTAAAAGATGTCAGCAAAGTTCATAAGCCCCAACATGACAAATTATAGCTCTCTGGTGGTTGCTGCAATGTCACCAGCAGTTATAATATGTAATGTTTAAGGTTGGTTACTGTATGTCACCGCCCACTGGTGGTCTGGCGAGACATTCTAAAAAATAATCCATCCCTCCAAACTCCGTTTCATTTTTCCACTCCTCCCTGGCTTCCCAGCCCTGTGACACTGTAAATAGTAATCCGTGAGGCTTCCGTCAGCCTGAAGATTGTGATTCCTGGAGCTTTCTTCTCTGTTTCCGAGCATTCCTCTTTTGATGGTCGCATTGGCGTTTATGAGCATGGAAAGTTCCTACCTAATTAGGGGTGTGATGGGGGAAAAGTCTTAGGGAAAGTGCAAGCCCATCCACATCCCGAGAGCAGGCCGCGCACCACAGGAGGAGAGAGAGAAAGAAAAAATCTGACATTTTCTTGAAAGTTGATGATCCGTATCACGGCTGTATAAACTCAAGCAGTTTATTGATGGATGGTTCTGTCTTGTTTTCTTAGTAAGGCTTGGACAGTTTTCCAGTTCAATAAGAGGGAAATTCAGAGGATGACCTCAGATGGGAGAGTGCCAGCCAGACATCACTGCCACTGTGGTTCTCTTTGTCCGTACCCAAAGGCCAAAGGCATTTAATAATGTGTGCAGTGTACAATCAAACACTCCCTCTCAGTTGAGGCAAAGAGACTTGCTCCAGGAGTCATTGATAAAGTGAAAATGCCTCCAACTGAGGGTTTATTAGCCATTCCCTCAGTACAAAGGGCCAGCCCCCCTCAGTGAAATGATTAACTCGGCTGGCCCCAGGTGATGCTCGCCCATGCATCCAGTCTCATTAGTCTTCAGCGTCTTCCTGTCAGACCAACTGCCGGCTAACAGACACAGTTTGGGATGCAGAAGAAGCTGTTGCTGGGAAACAGTGACCCCGTCAAAGACCTATGCATTAGTGATCACCAGAAAGCAGCAGAACAAACAGCTTTGTGGAGGTCATGACGTGTTCACGGCTTCACACAGGGGATGAAACATGAGCCTGTGTCCTATTTATTTGTTTTTCAGTAACGAGCAGTGTAATGGATTATTATTCCAGTTTAAGCGGTAATATTAATTACCCAGGGATGCAAAGGCAGATAAACCTACCTAAAACTACATTTTTATTGCAGAAATATAGCTGTATTACTTGTAGCTTATATATTTATTCACTTACAGTCATGGCCAAAAATAATGGCACCCCTGCACTTACTAATAATACACCACTTCTCCCAGAAAACTGTTGAAATTAAAAATGCTTTGTAATTCACGTGTTTATTAGTTATGTTTGCATCAGAACAACACAAAAAAGTAGAGAAAAAAGCCAAACATGATATCGTTCTACACAGAGCACCAGAAATGGACCGGACAAAATTATTGACACCCTGAACTTAGTATCTAAGTTCAAAGTCAAACTGTTTGGAAAAACTGACTGAACTCAATCGCTTCTTGTAACCATGAATGAGTTTATTACACCTCTCTACTGTAATTTTGGACTGCTCTTCTTTTGCCACCTGCTCCAGGTCTCTCTGATTTGAAGGGTGCCCTCTCCCAAATGCTGTTTTATGATCTCTTCACAGGTGTTTCATAGGATTTATATTTTGACTCATTGCTGGCCACTTCAGAACTCTCCAGCGATTTGTCTTAAACCATTTCTGGGAGCTTTCTGAAGTATGCTTCGGGTCATTGTCCTGCTGGAAGACCTAGGACCTCTGATGGAGACCCAGCTTTCTGACGCTGGGCCCTGCATTGCACTCCAAAACAGTCAAGGTATCCGGTGCCAGAAGCAGCAAAGCAACCCCAAAATATCAGTGGACCTCCACCAGGTTGGCCGTAGAAGCCGTGTTCTTTTCTTTGAAGGCCTCATTTCGTTTTCTATAAACAAAATAAAGATGTGCTTTACCAAAAAGGTCTATTTAGGTTTCATCTGTCCACAGGACGGTCGCCCAGAAGGACTTCCTCTGGTAAGTTTTGGCAAACTCCAGTCTGGTTTTCTTGTCTCTGTGTTAGCAGTTGGGTCCTCCTGGGTCTCCTACCATAGCGGCCCATTTCATTCAGATGATGATGGATAGTGCGAGCTGACGCTGTTGAACCCTGTGTCTGCAGGTCAGCTTGAATTTGTTTGGAAGCTGATCAAGGTTCTTTTCCACCATTCAAACAATCCTCCGTTGCAATCTTTCATCAGTTTTTCTCTTCCATCCACGTCCAGGGAGGTTACCTACAGTGCCATGGGCTGTAAACTGCTTCATGACGTTTCACACAGTGGACACAGGAACATTAAGATTTTTGGAGATGGACTTGTAGCCTTGAGATTGTCCATGCCACCATAATTGATAATTTAACTGACAATGGCATTTCAGCAGCTGGCTGACATTAATGGATGTTTTCAAACAACCAAAATGCTGTAATGTTTGTTGTAATGAATACAAGCCACACCTTGGCGTGCAAATCTTATCAGGAACAATTCCAACAAATGCCAACAAAAGAATCGGCCACCCAACATGCCCCAGCACATTAACTTTTGAATCTCAATCATGTCTTATCAAGAAGACATGATTGAGATCAATCATGTTTTTCGAGAAGATATGGTTATAATTGTGTTTGAATCTGTGGCAACAAGACGTGATTGGTTGTCAGTAGCAGAAAGAAATGAAAAACAAAACAAATGAGAAAAAATCGAGATTCTAGACTGAAGGGGTTGTTGATCACTTGCGGCCCACATTGCACTGATAATTTTATTATCCCACTTCCACCAGAATAATATTTCACCATCCTTCAACACTGAGCTTGCCAATATAAGAAATTACTTTCTTTGTCTGGAACTACTCTGACCTGAACTTTATTGAATCAGAACCCATATTAAAGATGCGCCATGTGAAATTAACTAGAGTCAATTGAAGTGAGGATCCTTTAGACTTGAGAGAAGAAATTTGAAATAAACAACATTTGATGGCTGAGTCTACATGGTGGCAAAGACAACACAGAAAAGATCCCTGCACTGCAGCCCCCTGATGCTTTCTTTATGTAGCTCCCAAAAACAGTCGCGTTTCGAGCCCCGCTCACTCCTCAGATATGGCTGATTATACAAGACGCCATGTGTAAATATATCCTGTCGTGGGATAATGTGACCTAGATACCGCTTAACACAGTTTATACTAAATATATCTAACTGTACATCAACAGTGTACAACAGTATATCTTATAGTATATACAATTCAATAAAGAAATATTTACATATATACATAGAACAGCACCTGCCCAGAGGGTTTATGGATTCTGCATAGAGTCTGCATGGTTCTTATCATCAGACCTGACGATGAAAGTCCTTCAGACTTACCTGACAGTAAGATCAATAATTAAGCATAAAAACTGATGGTTGAGTCTACTTGTTTGTTTGAATCTATTAGTCTCATCTTGCCCCTTTAATGCCATTAACACTCCATGATGATTCACACAGAAACGCTAAAAGTAAGAGTCATATACAGTATGCACACATGTATTTTTATGGTTAGACTGTTATACCAGTTTGCCAGTCAATGGTGCTCACCATAAAAGCCAGTTATCCATATGCATAAGATGTATTGTGTTTGATTAGATATGTATTGTATATTTTATCAGAAGCCTATTATTACCATGGCTTTCACTGCTTCAGGTTGAAGCATGAAACTTCATCATACTTGAAGGTTTAAAGCTGACAGTCACTCCAAACATAGAGAATGTGTGCATACGTGTTTGCTGAGGTGAGTATGGGGTCATGTGTTGGGATTCAGCAGTTCCATTATGAGTAATGGATTTGAAAGGTAAACAGTGGCAGATCCTAGCAGGATAGAGGGATGTATGTAACGAACAGGGGGAACACTGTTCTCTCGCTCGCTGCTTACACAGATACCCCTGTGGATTACAACTGCAGCTGGAGGAATTTGCTACAGTAGTGATGTAGGACTCATTGAGGTTGTTTTTCCCCAAAAAGCTGTCAAGCCTGCTTATCTGCTCTGTCCATCTTTCCTTCTTTTTTCTTGGATTAAATTGCCATTTACCTTTTCACCATCCGTGGCTTCAGAGGGAGATTTTCTTCATCTCTGCAAGATGGATATCTACGCAGGGTTGCAGTTGTCAGAGTTGAAAGGTTGAGAATTGGGTTTGGTTTTACAGGACAGAGGGCAATCCAATTTACTCCGTGTTGTCTGCAGGCAAACATGTGCAGAAGGTAGGAGAAGGCAGTGAAACAACTAAACATGCTGTCTCACACCACTGGTGCATATTCCCCCCAGCTTTGATCAGCAGTAACAGAAACTCAGGAGAGCTAATAGCCCTGGTCCAGAATCTGTAACAAAGAGCGCAACCAGAGATGGACGTGGCCGTGTGTCAAATTGTCAGAGGACACCCCACAATGTCCCCTTTGGAGGCATAGCAAAAAAAACTGAGGTGAGTGTGGCCTGAGAGGAAGGAAGCATGGACCAGTCAGTGTGAGAAGAGAGAGAGTTTTGTGATATGCCACACCACCTGCTGCACTCCATTTGGCCAAGGGGCGCAAAAATTAGCCACTTCTTCAATGACCCATCACCAAGTTCCCCACCAAATCTGGTAGTTTCCAAGTTTCTGTTTGGAAGTTATCCTGCTATGTAATGGGGAGACAAATGGATGCGCACCAGTTCACCCTGCCAAAATCATCAGATCGGGGACAAAAATGTCACTATTGACTCCACCTTTATCTTCTGGAGTAAACCTGTCTGTTATTGTACCATAAAAGTCATCAACCACCAATATGTTTTATGACAGAGTACGCTTTTTCAGTTGTTTGATATAACCAAATACTAATTCAGTCTATATCCAATTCATAAAAGCCTGGTTTACTAAATCCCGTCATACATGCAAAAACATGTGCAAAACATATTAACCCCTGATCGGGGTTAATCGGGGAAGACCATCTTCAAGCCTTAATACAGATAAAAACATTTTAGTGCCCACGAACATTTTTAGTTAACATGGGCCAGTGTCTGGTAGGTATTTTCTTCTGCACAGTGATGTGATTTTGCTCCTCCAGCTTGTTGGGGTAAATAGAAAAAGGGGCTGGGTAATTTGCATGAGCAGCAGTAGCTATCGCAGCTGAACAGACAAAGAAACTCAAACTTAATCCATAGAAAATCCAAGGAAAAAGACGTCACAGTATCAGCTACACTGTTTAATTGACAGGAGGTCTCTGGTTAGTGCAGTGCAGGAACACCACAGTAACAAGTGTTTATAGCAACAATAATACTAGTAAATGCTGCTCCTGTCAGCTTTCAGCGGGTAAATACTGCTAGCAAATTCTGTTCACCTCAGGTTTCAGCTAGGTGCTACTAGAAAATACTCAGCTTTCATTTTAGTTAAAAAAAAAAAAAAAAGTGTTGTTTTTTTTTTTTTTTTTTTACCCTCCAGGTTTATAATGGATCCCGATTTTCCACTTTTCCTTAATTCTGATGTCTCTAACAATGACAAGCAGTTTAGTGTAAAACGTGATCTGAAATGCATCACTTATTAAGGCATGTTATGTGTGAAAATGCTAATCAGGATCAAGTAATACCTACAGAAAACTTCAATCCTGGTGTCTTGAGAGCGTCAAAAGGTACTACCCAGTTGGTGCTTTTAACTGTCACATCACTCCACAACATGATGTGAATGCACAGTCTAATAATCTGTGAAGACATGGCATGTGCAAAGCTAATTCACTCACAGCAAATATGAGATCAAATCATAAAATGTGTTTTCAACAACAAAACTAAGTCATGTTACAAAAAAGTGTTCTGGCAGTCCGACGCAACACACATCAGAGGTGTCTCCTAAAAATTACACTCTCATAAAACTAAACTGCATTCTTAATTACGTCTCAAGGGAAGTGTCTTTTGTCATGGCTTATGCTGGTAATGCATCACAAATATGTTTGTAATCATTGTGTTAGAGGGTGTAGGATGATCGATGAGTCAATAAATACGATTGTCATTCTCCAGCAATCTGGAGTTCAATCGTTGTGTTATGTGACAATGGTGTTCATTTTTAGATAACGTGAAGTGGTGTGGCGTTAAGTTGCATGGTGTTGCATTACATTACGTCATGAAGCAAGTCTGTTTTGTTCAAGTGAGAAAAAGCGAACCTTTCCCTAACCGAAACCAAGTTGTTTTTGATGCCTATGGCTAAACTTTCCCTCAGCTTAAACAAGTGGTTTTGGTGCCTTAATCCAAACTTACTGTGTTTTAAAAATAATTGTAAGTAGGTCGGTAAGTAAGCAAGTAGAGAAAGAAAGAAAGAAATTACCAAAAACAAGCAGAAAAATGATCAGAAAATAATCAAAAAAAATATAAATTACAAGAAACTCTTCGTAAAATTACCACAAAGGAACCAAGCAGAAAGTAAAATACATTTACAGAACATAACCATAAAAATTCCCCCAAAAAATGTAACATAAAAAGACATAGTGAATTTTGTCCAGAGGGTTAAATAAAACCTTTCCAAAAAATGAAAAGCTCCTGAAATGTGAAATGAGCAGTCGTAAATTTGTACTAATATAAACTGTAATAGTATATGTAATGTAAACATATAGTGTTCATTGGATTAATGTGTGCGATTACATTTGATTGGCTTCCATTATGTCTTAAGACAACACTGTGACAGCACAGGGATGAGAAGAGACAGACAGAAATATACAGAGACACAGAAGAAAGCGGAGGAGAGGATCATCAGTGTCTCATCACTCTCTCCTATAATGAGTGACATGTGGGAGCTATTAGGCTCTGGTTTCCTTGACAGGAAAACTGTTGCTGTGGGGTGGATGGAGGGAGACGAGATCCAGGCTGCTATAGACTCCCCACCACCTGACCAAGTGCTGCAGGGTGGCCTCCATGCAGAGCCCGCATATCCACCAAGACAGACTGGAGGAGGAGGCAGATTCTCCCTGAGGCCAGGATCAATCTCACAGTTCCTCCGATTCTGGAAAATCCGATCAGCCGCCAAAGGAATGTTTCTTGACAGGCAAACTCCAATTTCAGCCCAAATAAAATACTTATCCTTCAACTGTGACCTCTCAGGGATGCAAGCAAATCAACAGATTGCGACTTTACGCTATGAGGAAGAAATGCTCATCCTAATGCATTTAATTTTCAAAAGTGCCGCTTATTTTTGTTGGATTATAAGGTTATATCAATCCCAGAGGAGGACGAACAGCGGTCAAAGGCTTGCTTTGTCGCAAATATAGTTCATCTTCCAGCTAGATAATTTATTGTGCCAACATTTATGCTCTGGTTTTGCTCTCAGTCTGTGTTATTTTGCCAGTGCACAAGTAAAATACCATGCAGGAAAAAGGCTAAATTAAAGTTCATTGACAAATTCATAGATTCAGTCGACCCCTGTGGTTTGAGATACGATCACAAACAAGCCTGATCTCAGTGCATTATGAGGCAACCTGCTTCTCTCCTTTCAGGCTTTGTAATCCCATGAAGTGGTTTTAAAGACGTTTCCCTGGCATGAAATGAGCCAAAGGGGAAACAAATTTTTCCCTAGTGCTGTAGTCCTACTGTAGATGCATATGCACGACAATAGAGAGATATCTTTAAATGTAGACTTTTTTGAAACAGCAAGCCATTATTTACATTTCTTTTATCTGCACAAATCCATTCTCCGTTGATGGCCAAATGCCTTAAGCCACAAAGTCTAACTTGTTGTTTGACGTGAATCCTGTTGTCACTTTTAATTAGCAGCACTGTGAAAAATGTAGCTGATTTTTTTTCCCTCTCACTGAACTATTCTGTTTTCGCCACTTAAGCAACGCCAGCTTAAGCCTCTTGTAAGGTTAAGCACTCAAAGCAGAAACTATTTTCCAGTATAAACACTACCTCTCAAAAGCCTTGCTGCAAGGCAAGCAGATAAGCACTGGTTATGACAAAATATCCTAAAGCTCTGGGCTCTCGCTGGGAATGAAAGCACACAGGTCACAGCGTGGTATTTACAGAAGGCTGGCTGTTAATGGAGGAGAAAAAAAAAAAGATGCTTGTAAATCCTTCAGCAAACTTGGTCATGAAATGTAGATTAGGGTGTTAATCAGTCATTATCACCCTAAACACAGATTATTAAGCTCTGACAAAGTCGCAGAATGGTTTTTTAATGTTAATGAAAGCTGCAGCAAGCCGGTCATTGTTGCATATTAATGTGAAGTGAGTGGCATCCAGTAGGTGTGAAAATGGCAAATGTATGCTTCAATAGTGATCGCACATGTCGCAGCGTGCAGAAGGTGCTCGGTCAACACATTTCAAATTGAGCTTTGGATAAAGTGACTGTTAAGCGCTAATACCTACAGCTACCTGGTAATTACCACTTTCACTTGCCTCCGAGGCCTCCTAGAATTTGTTCCAGCCGCGGCCCCTTCCTCTGCAAACACTAAGCACTTTGATGTGATAAAAGAGAACACATACAGCTGGATTCACAGCTGCCTCCCCTTCATTTTCCATAACAGGGCTTTAAGTCCCCCAGAGCCCTCCGACCCTTAGTCCCTGACCCCAGTAGGGAGCTCAGAGTCAGGCTGGTAGGACCGGGCCTGAAGAGGGGGGTTAACAGCTATGGGTCTAGAAGGCAAAGAGGTGTTTCATATAAAATTGTCCCACATGGCTGTTGTAACTTCTCCCCCCTAGTGAGTGCTGGGAACTCAAGGGAGCTGTCAGCCTGGCAGGAGGGACAAGAAAAAAGCGCACGCTGACAAATTTCCTCCCCCTCCACAATGGTTCCCAATGTTTGCTCGAGATCAGCCAAAGTGGATGCTGTATCACGCAAACAACAGGGGAGGTGATTAAGACTTTACAAAGAAGCCTACTGTATTTCGGAGAACGGGCATGTGGTGAGCTGGAGCCATGCAGCTCGCCTCAACACATCACACGCGGATATGACCACGCTTCCTCCGCATGCGGAAAGACTTGCGAAAGCTTCAGTCACGAACCAGTCAGAGAACTGTGAGGCCAGACAACTGACCGTGCTGCCGAGATCTACATCTACTGACATTTCCCCGAGTCTCCGTAATGTAATCACATTACAGCCTAATGCTCTGCACTTGATTGCACTGAACATTTTCCCAAACAAACTAATGTCAGCTGGCCACTCTCCCCTTCATAAGTTCTACGAAGTCTATCTGCCTTTCGGTGAAATGATTTACCAACTAATTGTAGGACTCGCTAAAGCAGCTCCTCCCAAAGGCTTTTTTACTTTTTGAACAACAGCTTTTTTTCTACATCAGGGGTTCCCAAACTTTTTAATGCGAGGGGCCACATGTAGAGGTCCTATTTGTCCCAAAGCCCAGTAAATATTTTGTAAAGTCAAAAAGTACTTATAAAATCTCAGTGCACTTATCGATCATTAGGATAAACCCTGTACTTATTCCAACCTTTGATTAGTTGTAAAACATTACCTTCCACATAAGCTAATCAATAAAATGGAGTTACCATATGTCAGTTGGCACCATTCTTAAGGCATCATCACCTTTGCAGGGCATCATTGTCATTGCTGGTTTAGAGGAAACTGTGTAGAAATTGTGTCTCCATTACATGACTAAAAAAGCTCAGTCTTGTTATTCAGAAAAGTATACATGCATGCAGCATTTTGACCCACCTGTTTCCAACAAAGATTATTTTCAATTTTCAATTATTTCAATCACATCCTAAGACTTTTTCAAGTGAGTGAAGAGGTCTTCAAGAAGGCCATAAAGCGGCATTCTCATTTTAATCACATTAAGGGCAAGAAAAGAGGATTTTAGCTATTTTCCAGTCACACAGAGTGATGAAAACCCTCACTGTGACTATTCCTTCAGTGTTTTTTGGACAGTTTACCCTCACCCGTCCCTCAGCACCTCTTTTTTCCTCTATTTGGCCAAATCCAGTGTGCCATGATGCAACACGGACGCACCTCTTTGCTCTGACGTCTGCTGCTATTTCACATCGAGCTCAGAATGTGAAAAAAGGCAGGAGGAAAAAAGGCAGCGCTACAAAGGGCCCATTGTTTAACCGCCCTAATTGTCTTTTAAAGCACTGCCATGGTGAATCTCTGAGATGGGTCACCTGTTCTTTCCATTAAAGCTGTCTGCTCAAATCTCATTGGTTCACTGGCTGACCGCATCCACAGCAACTCGGCTGAGTGGGAGGAAGACATGGAAACAAAACAAATAACAAACTTTCACACTGTCTCAGTTGAAACGTTGGTGTCTTGTCTTCAGGCTACAGTCCTGGTCTTAGTTAGTTCAGCCATAGATCAGGGCTGAAGTAGCGATTATGAATAATACAGAATAAAAAGTAAAGGTAGCAGTTTGGCAGTTCTTGCCACGGATGATGCTGCAGTCTAGTCAGCTTAGATTCTTATGTTCTTTGGTCACTTGGTTCACTTTCAACATAAAGTCTTGAATATCACATCCAATAAAAGGTCCAGCCATGGAATGCAATTAATTATCTAAGTTTTCAGCAAGGGTTCAACCATTGTACAGACATGGTGGAAGGGGGGGCATATATATATATATATATATATATTTATATATATGACCACCCCACACATACATTTTTGGGGACCACACTGATTTTAAAGGAATAGTCTGTCATTTCTCTGAGATAGTGACTGCCCCTCCACCTTGTTTTGTTGTGGTCAGCTGCTTACTGTTCACTGACTTTAAACACACCTGCCAATTACAATTATGCCTTTTCCAGTAGTAGTGAATAGCGCATGTTTATGTAAATATTTATATTGGAACGACAACCAATGCTGAAAAAAATAACAGATTATCCCTTTAAAATAAAATGTGCTAGAGACTTTTAAGCAAGTCCAAGTTCATTCGTATTTTGCTGATATGTTTCAAAATAAAAGTCGGTGCATTTACATTGAAAAGTCTAATGTGAGTGAAATCACAGACTGTACAAAGAGTTACCTGAAGGCAGTCTCAGTCCACTCAGAAATGCGTCCCAAAGACGTCCCTCGGTTTCAACCAAAAATTTGTGCTGGACACATATCTCCCAATCGTTTACAAAGGAGGGTCCAATGGGCCCATGTCTTCAGAAGTGAGCCTCCTGGCGACTCAGAGCCAACACCCCTCGGGGTTTTCAGGGATTCGGAACATGCCAGACGTTGATTAAAATTGATTTGGGTTGTAGTTTTCCATCTCAGAATTGTACATTTCTTCTTACCGCAGACTTATCCACATGTTTTGTTAGACTTGCCATATCCCACTGCATCTCTGCACTGATGCACTCATTATTTTCCACCAGCCAAGCATCAGATCAAGTGCACCGAAATGAGAGAGGGGTATATAACTTACATGTGTCTGAGACGTGGGCCTCTTCTCTAGATCACTTGGGCCTTCCAACTAACTTCCTTACTCATAAAAAGCAACAAAAATCAGAGATTTCGTTTGTTTTGGAGGGCTGTTCCTCTGGGGCACAGTGTGGTCTCCAATCTCATTTGGTGAAGTTACTCAGAGAATGTTTTGCTTATACTTTTCTTTAAAAGAGGCCAAGCTCAATAGCCTTGTATCTGATTTGGTTCTGAAAAATAAGGAGAATAGTTGAACAGGCACTTTCAACACTACTTCATGAGATTGCAGTGCTGCGTGAAGCATATGCACTGCAGGAAGCCGAGTTTGGAGCCTTTTCATTTAAAGCACAGTGTGCACCATGCGGTTTTATATGATATGTTGAACCTTAAAGATTGAAGGCGGACTATTTGATTGATGTGCGGACTTGGTCCCGGTCACTGTTTTCCTTGAATAGCTCAGAGTTGTAATTCTTGAGTTTGTCGGCATAAGAGCTCTGGTGACTTTGCCCCTTGGGATGTATTCTCTCCACCAGGTGGCAGCCTGGAGGAGATAACGCGTTTGGTCCTGTATGTCTGTCTGTATGTGTCTGTGTGTCTGTCCATGGCTAATCTCACAAACTACAGAACCGTAGCGTAAATTTTTTTGTGCTGTATGATGAAGAACCTTTGGGGTTACAGAGATTTAAAACCCACTTCCGCTCTCTCTTTCTCTCTTCACTGACTGTCAAGCTCGCTTGACCACAGCTGCTCTCTCTCTCTCTTCCAGGATCACAATACAGTGGTCCCTCACTTCATTCACTTCAAGTCAATACATGTGACATGTGTAATGGTGTAAAAAGGTGTAAAAAAAAAAAAAAAAAAAAAAAAAAAGAAAGCTGACACTGACGTTAACCCCCTGTTTACCAGTTTTGAGTCGTCATGAAAGGCACAGACCCTGAAAAGGAACTCTTCATTCCCAAGAGATAGAACCGTATGAACCGACAGGGCATGGACCACGACGCCGACGTGCCTATGTCCTCAACTCTCAACCCCAGTGACAATGGCTACTGACGCCGCCATGCTGCGTGTACAGTGTGGACAGACCATAGCAGGAGGGTCTCTTCCCACATGCTGATAGGGTTGGGAGATACACTTACAAATACAAAGTTAATTCCCACTAAATCACAGACCTTAATGAAAGACATCCCTAACAGAAACTACAGATAGGGACAGTGTACACAGTGCAACTTTACTGTTACTGTAAAATAAAACATTTCACCCACTCACTGACTGGAGAGCAACTGCCCGTAAAAGGAGTCATCACTTGCACAACTAAAAATGTGATTTACCGCATAAAGTGTCCTTGTGGAAAAGGTTATGTTGGAAATACAAGCACATTTCAGGAGTGACATAACAACACAAGACCTAAGAAATGCTGTAGCATTTCCAAGAAGCACATTATCATACCATCATACCATCTCCTGTCTAGGTTACACAGATACTGAACAAGTAAAGCAGAGGGGTCGACGTGGACAACCTTCTTCTCAAAGGGAGATTTGCTCTAGATCCACAAACTAACAACATTATGGCCTCTGGAAATGAATAATGAATGACCATATCCCTAAACTTTAGTCTTTAGTCTTTAGTCAACATTCTCTATCTCTAATGAAGGCTCAACCTCTTTCTAATTGCTTGAAACTCAACAGTCTGTGGGTGGGCTTTTATTTTGAAAAGTTTATTTCACTCCCTGGAAAAAAAAATCACCTCATTTCTTTTTATTTATTAATTTGTTTAATTATTTTAATTTAGCAGCAATTTTATGGTAATTTATTACACTTTTTTTCTTTTTTTCAAAATTTCCAGTAATTTATTTATTTTATCATTTTTTCCTACCTTCTGGCTATTTTTTTTTTTTATTATTATTTTTTTTTTTTTGGTAATTTTGTTTTACTAACTTTTTTGGCAGGTTATTTTTGTGATAATTTCTTGCTAATTTGCTCATCACTGTTTTGCCATCCCATGTTTTTGGAAGAAATCAGCCTTAATCAACGGCTTCAGAGGAGTCAGTCTCAATAAATACAAAACCCATCAAAAAGAATTTGAATATAATGGTTTTCAGGCTACAGAATGCAGTTTTTGTTCTTTGTTTTTTATGCCTTGAAAGTAATCAAATTTTCCAATATTTAGCAGTATCCTGATGGAGTTATGATGACTGTTCTGCATGGGAGCTTTGTCACATCTCATATTTCCTTCTTACTCCCACCTTTCCTGTTTCTTTTTACTATAAAACTATCCACTAAAGCCCACGCAACAAAATAACATCTTTTGACTATTGATGTACTTTTATGTTTTCAAAAATAAGAAGCTATAAGTTGCTTTTTTTCCACATTCTTAACTTGGATTGCCTCTCTATTGTCTAAATTTGAAACCAGTACTCTACAGAGTGCCAAGGCAGGTGCCAGTGTCAACATGCTTAAATTCCACTCACCTCAAAACACAGGCTGTCCTTTTGGAGCTAAATGGTGCATTCACAAATAAAGCAGCCTGCCCTGGCCTGATGGGAGCCTCCTCTTTGGCACCGGCTGACAAGCATCTAATGCAGGAGGCATGTTGAAGTACGGCTGCTCCCAGCCCCTGGTCTGAGGTGGGTCCACACCTTGTTTTGTAACTGTATCCGAGGGACGGCTGGTATTGTGTTTTCGGTGTCTTTTCGGCCACGGCCCTATAAAGGAGCTTGTTTTTGGGTAGCACTCTCACTGAGGGGGACAATGGAGAAGCCTGGGAACTGAAACACAGTAGGCAGCCACTAGTGGAAACCCTAGAGCCGTGATCTGGTCCCAAGTCACAGTCTTGTTTTTGTCATTATAGCACCCTATAATGTAGATGGGCCTCTGCTAGCAAGAGCGCTGTGCGACCTGGCTGTGCTCAGGAGGGGCAAAGCAGGGCACCAGTCGAAGCTGTTTCTCAGTGGTTTGCCTGGACATGACCAGCCAAATGACTGATACGTAAAGAAGCGTTTCTTCCCCTGCCAAAAGTCAGTGAAACATGGGTTTATTTTTGTGGAGTTTACAAGACAGCATTTTGTCAGTTGTCAGTTCAAAGGCGCTTCAGCTCAAGCGCTAGTGTCTCCATGTGTGTGTACTTGACAGGTCTCGCTTCATTGAGAACAACTCAGCTGAAAGAACCATAAACAATTGAGAGCCAACATGAAATTATGTAGCCTACGGCTGAATCAAGGCGTGGATAAATGATCCAGTATGTGGTCCCATCAAGTAACAACAGGTACTGTTGTTGTCCGGAGAGGAAAAAAAAAGGTTGCCCGGTGCTTTGTCCTCTCTGCACTTTTACCCTCCATGAATTTCCTCTTCAGCACTTTTACATAACTCACTCTTGACTAATGAAGACCTCATTTGTTCCCTCGGAGCTGTGCAAACCAACTATGGGCTGAAATAATGTGGCCCAGGTTTTTCTATTCGCCTGGATGACAGGGCCTCCCTGGTGCTCTGGTCCTCATCATCCAGCTGAGCAGGGAGGAATCTCTGGTATGACACAGAAAGGCTCATGTGTTAACTTGTGTTTGGCACACCGGCCCTCTATTCTCGCAGCGTGCAAGCTCTCTATCTGCAATATTGCTGATATTGGCAAGGAGTCGAAAAAACTCTTTTGTGGTGCTGCAACCCGGAGCATGAGAGAGTGCGAAACAACCTGCCGGCTTCAGTTATCTGAAGACACGCATACATACACATACACATGCACACATACACGTGTGTTTATGCATACAGCAGCAGCGAAAGCACGTTCACGTGCACGGAGATGGAGGTTCTGGGACTGAGACTGGGGCATTTCCTGAGGCTGTGAGGGAGGAGTGGCCTGGCTTGTCACTGCTTGGCAGCTCTTTGTCCGTTTCTGTCTCAGTCCATTAGCTAAACCCCTGTAGGTGCTTCTCTTTTAAACGGCTCATGACACTTTTCCAAAGTGAACAGGAGGGAGATCACTGGGGAGATTCAACTGCAACGCCTAATATTTTTGCACTTTTTTTTAATTGTTGCTTCACAGTCTCAGACTTGGCTTGCCATCCCTTCCAAGCACCAACACCACCACCTCTCTCTCTCTCCCCCTCTCACTCTCTCTCCCTCTTTCTCTCTCGTTCTCTCTCTCTCTCTCTCTCTTCCTCTCTCTCTCTCTCTCTCTGCTGTCTGAACGGCTGCCACACTCCCACACAGTGAATGCTGTGAGCCACACATACCCTGTGACCCCGCCCGGCCACTGTGCTATAAAAAGCCTGTCAGTTTTCATCCAAACCCAGGGAAATCAGCAGCAGCGCCAGCCGCCACCCTTACTTAACCCTCCAGTCTGCATCCTGCCAAAGACCTGCCGTTTGTGCCACTGTGCAACCTCCACAGAGTACAGAGTGTTGTGAAACTTTGCATCTATTATGATTTTATGCAGTGTTGTTTTTAGCCATGGCTGCACTCTAGATAGCTGTGCAAACAGTTTATATAGTGTTTTCTTTTCTTGCACAGTAAACAGGCAACAGTCTTCCTTTAACAATGATCATATTTTGCTGTCAAGTAAAAAATGAAACTCTTAGAGAGAAAAAAACACCCTAAAACATTTTGACTGTGTTAAAAAAAGGATTGGTAATGTATCTTTCATTCCTGGGTTATGTATTTTTCTTGCTCGTATAAAACCGATCAGACGCACATGGTGTGATGTCACACTGAGATATTTCCAGCAGCTACAATGAAGTTTGACACTTTTTGGTGATCTAAATCATAAAAAGTAGGCTAAAATTCAGCTTTTAGTGTTGGTTCTTTCTGGACTCACTATTTTACATTAATCAACCAGAGTGAAAATATCCATCGCGAAAGAGGAAGAGATCCACTGACAGTAGCCGTAATAAACCAAGATGCAGTGGAGCCTCAAGACATGTTATGTTTTGATTAAGGGATGATAGGAATTCTGGGAAATGTAGGAAGTCACGAAATAAAGCAGAAGTAAACAAGGCAGGTTGAGGTAAAGAGGTTAAAAAAAAAGTAACGTGGAGGTGGATTTTTCATTTACTTTTACAACAGTTGTTGGTCTTCACAGGACAAAAACCCAACCGAGCGCTCAGACTGTAACAGCAAATAATTCAAGCTTCTCTGATAAATGATGCCCAGATGTCGCTGCAAGTGATTTCAAACATGCAAGCTTTGAACTGGAGGAGAGATAGATGGACTGGTGGCGGCGGAGGGCGTGGAGGTCATCAAACGGAGTGGTGAACCAAAGGCCTAAAGTGTTTTTCCTCTCCCTCCTTTCATTTAAGGCATTGGTTGGCCATAACTAAAGCAAAGGCATACAGTAATCCACATAGAATAATACACAGTATACCACACTGATGTACTATAACCTGCCAAACGTAAAAAAGATTTTCCCTAGCGGGTTTATATGTGTGCAACTCTCGAGCAGTGTTTTCTTCTTAAAAATTATTTTTTGACGGTCACAGGTAAAAAGCAGTCACGTTATAACTACGCTGCATGTTTTAGTTGAATATAAAATCCAAACCCGTTGACACTAGTCATAAGAGAGCAAAATATGCTAGCGAGACAAGTGTGTCACTTTTATCTGCGTGCAAAGTATGAAGGTTTAAAGTGGACATTCATTCTGCTGATAAGACAAACTCACTTTCTTCTTTTGGCTAAGCACATGGTAGAATGTTCCCTTCTCTGCCTCTGCTGGCATGTGAACATCTCATCCAACTTTGCTAAGTATCAGTTTGGAGTATAATGACAGCGTTTCTGAGCAAACTGTGCACTTTATATCACAGTGCAAAGAGCAAGAACACACAATCGACTCTGTCTTCCTGCATTTAGTGACTTCAAGGTTACATTTGGAACGCAATTATTCAGAAATTACATTTTTAGAAAAAAAATATGCAGTAAACTGTTCGTGCTAAATGTCAAACAGCCTCTCTTTGACGTTTGAGGGCACATGAGGATCTCAGCATCGAGACGCATGCCTGGAGGAACATGGAAACACAAAATAAGAGGTTAAACTAGTAGTAAAAGCAACGTGGGATTCAAGGGTGTGCCCTCCATTCTGTTAAACTGAATGTGTGTGATGTATATTGTATCTGCTTGATACACAATACAGAGTTTGTCCAATTTTTCTTCAGTCAAGTGCAAAAAAAGTCTTTTGGAGCTAAGCCCATTTCACAAAACTGTATGAGACTGTGCAGCATCATTTTGGCAGAGTGTTGCAGTGTCCGTGCATTCATTCCAATAAAAGTGCTTTGACAAATAAACTATCAAACAATGCCATCTCTTCTACGTTCAGGGGCATTTTTCAGTTAACATCAGGCTGCTAGTCATATTGAATGGCCTGTGCCACGGGGTGATGCAAACACACAGCAATGTCACCAGCTAGCCTACATGGTCAATGAAATGACACACACACATGCCCAACTGCCCATCAGGCTACGCACCAAAGTGATAAACATCAGAGAACACCTCTTTTTCATAACACCTATAGCCTAAATCGATGAAACATGCCAGGTTACTCAATTGAAGTTGTATTTTCACCCATTTTGATTGGCACGATGCAGATGAAAGAACAAACTAATGTTAACGTTTCCGTACTAGCTAGCCAGCTAACGACGTTAACGGTAGCTAGCTGTCAAGTGAATGACTTGCAGTTGCTGCTGAACATTTCAAGCGAGCTTGCTACGTAGCTACTCGTGTTGCGCATGTGTCTTCTGAAAAGCTGATTGGCAGACAGCTTATTTTCCATTCAAAACGCCCACGTACAGGAAACACCGGCTACAAAACTACTGTAAATACTCGGTATCACAGAGCGCATGAGCACGTCAAGCTGTCAACTTTCCAGCATTTCACTAGCAAACTGAGATAGATACGTGTATGTAGGCAGCGGTTTGCAACCAAAATGATAGAAATAAGGTATATTATAAAAGGACACACTAGGAGACCAACATTTTAAAGATTTCAATTGAAGGCCTTGGGCATGCGCTGCATTTATAGCTTATTATGACCGCTCGCCCCTGGTGCACTGCAAAATTTTTCACTGTGAATTCACAATAAATTATTGGCTAAGTTTTGCATGACTTTCACAGTAAGGATTACAGCAATACACTGTGAAATGTACTCACAGCAATTTACTGTAATTTCACATCTGTGATATTACAATGCAATATTGTAAAAGCACAACTGTGTACTGTAACTTCACAGCTTCAGTGACAAAGCAATTACTGTTACATTACATTACTGGGGAATTACACCCTTTTGCTGTACATCATTACAACAAGGCCCTGTACTTTTACAGTGTGTACTGTGAAAGTAATGCACAAGTTGACAGTAATTTACTGTGAATTTACTATGTATACTGTGGAAATCATGCAAAAATTGGCCAGTAATTTACTGTCAAAGTAATGCAAATGAAGTTTCCATTTACTGTGAATTTACAATCATTGTACAATTAACACACCAACACACAACTCTGAGGTAAAGTCAATGTTAGCCCAATGGCATATTTATTTACAAATAAAAGGTTATTCAACATCTAGATTCCAAGAAATTCAAGAATTCAAGAAATTCATGTCATGGTTTTGTGTTTTCTGTGTTTTTGTACTTTTGTTAGTCTCTTGTTTTTCTGTTTTCCTGTGGTCTCTTGTCCTGTTTCCCATTAGTATTTTCACCTGTGTCTGGTTAGTCTTGTTTGCCCCTCCCAGTGCCACACCTGTCCTGTGTCTGTCAATTATCCCTGATTGTTCTGATCCCTCCCAGTGTTTCCCTCAGCCTATCCTCTGTGTTCTCCTGTCTTGTGCTCCAGCCCCTTCCCCAGGTGTGTCTTGTTAGCTATTTAGTTCTTGTGTACTTAAGTCCTGTTTTAACTTCTGTTCCTTGTCCAGTTATTGTCTTAGCTGTCTTGTGTTCCCTGCGTTTCCTGAGAGTTAATTAAACATTTTTGCTGTTTGCTGAACTCCATGCCTCCTGGCTCCTGCATTTGGGTCCTCCACCAACCTCCCGTTGTGACAATTCAACTTCCTAGTCCTAGTCAAACTTTCCAAAGCCATCTTAAAATGCAGAGAAACTGTGCAGAAACTTGCCATTCAACTACCCAGCTGTGTCACAATAACAGTAAGAGGATGGGAATGAGGCCTACATGGCAAGGTATGAGAGGAAGGGAGAGAGCGATGAAGGGATGTCGTGAAGGGGTCAGGCGCTCCTCTCAGTCTCAAACATTCTATAATCCACACGTAACAACGTTGTACAAAAATCTTGTAGTGCAAAGTTGTCTTTAAAAAAAGTACAAAAAGAAATACTCAAAACTGAGCCTGACAACTCCTGCAGCAAAATGCCCACTTAAAGTCCATTAGTTTCCTCAAAAGGCTGCTCATATGAAGGTTCATTGTTGTCCACTTCCTGGTCTTTGAGCCTCTTTCAGGATTGATGCCCAAGAAGCACCTGTTAATAAGCAAAGATAGTTTCAGTTTTAAATAGACTTATGTATTGCAGGCAGCATTTATCAAGTTGAGTCATCATCCTTCATAATCTTATGGCCTCTTCAGGTTCAGTGCCGAGTTTGGTTATGTCATGTGACTTACCAGGGAATATTTGAATACAAAATTTCACTGTAATAATACTGTCGAATGCTGTGAAATCCTTGCATTTTTTTTTTTACTGTGTTGCTGTGATATTACAGACCTTGTGATATAACAGGGGTGTTTTGATTGCAGGATTTTACTGTAAAATAACAATTAAATTCTGTAAAATCCAAGGATACTGTAGTTTTTACAGGTATTCATTGGGATATTACAGGGGAACTTAATTACAACACGTTATTGTAAAATAATACTGTTAATTATTGTGAAATGCTGGTAATTTATTACAGTGCAACAGATTACACAGATTACTAACACTGCTGGTGATGTGCTGCTCCCAGTGGCACCAAAGGTAGCAAATAAGCCAAAATCCAAAATTGAACTGTGCATCTTGGCCTGGCCTGTGACCCACCCTGCCATAAGACATAAGGACCGATCATGGACAGGGGGAGTTATCAGGTGTAGGGAAAGTTTTCCTGTGACAACTTGCCAAAAGAACACCAAAATAGCCTCAATCACCATGGCTCTCTTAGAGTGTTCAATAATTAAGGACCATTCTCTTGATTTTCTTGACCCCTCTCCTACACGGCTTTATTCTGCCTTCTTTCAAGATATTGACGCTTTTTTTCTGTGAAATCAATGAAACAAGTGAGAGTGTTGTAGAAACAAATTGGATTGTCTGATGCCATTGGCAGAAACTTTAACTGAAGTGACTTGAGGATTTTTGGACAGAATAAAAGACAAATACATCAGCTGTAATGATTTTTTAAATTCCAAATGAGATGCTCCTGATACATGCTTCTGGTCAGATCGTTCGCATAGGGAAATTATGACTTTGGATTTGTGAGTATTGCCTTAGTGTCCATCACTGCAGGAGGGAGGGATTTCTCCCTGGGGATCTCCAGAGACATGCGGACACACTTTTAGAGAATGCAGAATTTCACAAGGAGGTGATGACAGCCAGGAAGTATTGGCCATGTGGTCATCTACTGGACACTTATTTCTTCAAAAAATTTTAAACTGTTTCCAGAAGATGGTCACTTTTTCAGGAACTTGTTTTTTTCATTACCTAGGATGACGCTTATAAACCAA
This sequence comes from Myripristis murdjan, assembly GCF_902150065.1. NCBI lineage: Eukaryota > Metazoa > Chordata > Actinopteri > Holocentriformes > Holocentridae > Myripristis > Myripristis murdjan. The sequence goes on along the minus strand of NC_043990.1, from coordinate 26,644,667 downwards.
CTGGACTTGGGTATCAATGCTCCGCTTTCCCGCTGACTTCTCCACTTGGCCCCTTGATGCCTGCATTCGCTGAAGACATGTTCCATTAAACCCACATATAGTGGTTTTAGATGTACTTCTGCGCCTCAAAATGGGCTCTTACCCTGTCCAGTTTACCAAGCTGGAACAGGATATCAGTGTTCGACCACTTGGGACGCGTGCAATAATAAAGACTCAGTCAGCTGAATGAAAAGCCCTCCACGCTAGGTTTCCTGCATGATACCAGTTGAACTTGAGAACGTCTCAAAAGCTTTTAATGAAAAAGTAGTCACTTATTTCTGTTCAACATCTCCAAATTTACAAGTTCTTCTCTGATGACTTTCAGAGTGTGTTTCATATCCTCCCTGACCGCTGAGCTCACACCGCGTTCAGGCTGTGCAGTAGCTGAGTTGTTAAGTGGACACACAGTCACGCACAGCTCCGGCCAAGATTGAGTAAATTAGATTTGCAGGGATAGCAGGTCCACACGCTCCGCTCATGGCTTTGCATATGGCAAAGCTGTTAAAGCCTAGAAAGATCAGCCCACCGTGTGTTCACTGAACCAAATGATGATGATAATAGGCAGTAATGAAGTATCATCACAGACCTGATTAGGAGTAACAGCGAAGGTCCTCTGGGCCAGCGAGGCAGCTGGTTATGCCACTGTATTACTGTTGTTTAAAAACCATAATCATAATTATGAGACTCAGAGTCAGCGTCAGAGCAACTTTATTTTGGTGGGTCACTTATGTAGGTCACATTAACCAACACAGCACCAGCAACTGCAAAAAGTAGTTTAAAAAGTTGTAAAATTGGAGAAATTGGGAAATATGTTTCTGGAAGTAGGATATGAAAAAGTAGTCTGTAAGTATACGCAGATATATATTAATCACTGACAAAACGGTTTAGGCAATAGGTCTAATAGGAAGCTTTGTAAGGTTATAGAAAAGAAAGCAGTGAAAAAAACATAAATATTTACAGTTCTGCACCTTGCACCTCAAGGGGAAAAAAACTGTACATTTAATTTGAAATAACATATAGAGCATAAATAGATATACTAATATACAGTGGGTATGGAGTTAAAAATAAAAAGCTGACTATGTGATAGGAGTTGCAGGTGCATGGTTCTAGCATTAGAGAGCTATTAGCTGTTTGATCCTGAATTGCCCTGAATTCCTCATATCCCAAATGTTGTGTATAGTTAACGATGATTATTTTATAGATTCATCTGTATATAGCTCTCTGTTATTTCATCGCCATAACTGTGAATGAGCCACTAGGGATGCTGGACTGGGTCAGGAAATACCGATGTGGTAGGCAGTGGCTCTCTGTAGGATTCCTCTGGCTGGGAGGCCCTCAGTGACTGGCCGGACTGGAATCTGCAGGGAAGAGGAAACAGGTCCGCTAATGCACCTAGTGATCCCTCTCATCAGGCTGCTGCAACCTTTCAAAGAGAGAGAGAGAGAGAGAGAGAGAGGAAGAGAGAGAGAGACTCAACGGCATAGAACCAAATACCTTTTCTTCCCAGGGAGGAACTAGGGCTAAGCATTCCTGGCATTGCCATTGGCTTGCAAACAATCCAGACTCTATCCTGTGTGTGCTGGGAGACTGAATGGCCACAGTGTCTGAGCCTCAGAGTCCCAGTTTGCCCTGCGAGGGGAGAGCAGCCAACGTTGCCGGTGCACTCAGAACCCCAGGCCCGGCCCAGCCTCCGTCCCCAGCCGCTAAGCCAAACAGTGGGCCGTCTGAGACAGCACTGTTGAGCCGCTGCGCAGGCCTCACCGCTGCTGAAAACACACTCCAGAAAATAAACAGGCCGGGGCCCACGAAGAGCAAATATTTGATCAATTTGAGAAAGACTTAAAGGAGGATGAATGCGTAGAGGTAGAGGTGGCAGGGGAGGAAGAGGAGAGGAGGGCTGTGGGGGTGGCTGCAGATGAAAGCCGCTGATAGATACAGCCATTGTAAAAATCTGATTTGTTAAAAAAAAAAAAAAAAACATGATGCTGGTGCTTTTACATGTAGGAGCCCATTTGTTTCACTGTATGCATGCCTCAGGACTATTTTACTACCAGCCATTTTCAAAGCAAACCATACATGTACCTATCTGTCTATATATGTCCATACTGTATACTGAATATATACAGTATACAGGGTTTGCAAGGGACTGGAAATCCTTGCATATGCTTGAATTTTTAATGTAGTATTTTGAAGGATTTTTTGGCTGCAGCGGTGACACATGAAACATGAAACGTTAAACTGTGTTGTGTTCTCCTGTAATATTTCACTCTTTTCTAGAATGCTCTCACCAAACATAATTTTGGTTGATTATAGGATAATAACATCTGATGACATATGATGAAGAAGTGATATAAACATTTTTAGTAACCGTAAACAGCTTTAAGGTGCTGAAAAAGCTTGAAAATTCTCCTTGAAAGAGCTTGAGTTTGATTTAAGAAAAGTGTAGGAAACCTGAGTAGATACACATAGAATCTGTAGGTGAAGGAGAGGATTTTGGTATCGGCAGCGTTGTGGTTTCCATTTCTGTTTCTGTTGAAGTCCGCGTAGTTGCTGTTTGTAGTATGAGTGGTTTTATGAAGGTAAACTGTATAGGGAGTGATTGAGGCAGAATGCACTGACAGGAATGTCACTGAGCCCTGAAACACCTACAAAAAAATACCAGTGTTTTTGTATTGTGAGAAACAGAGAGAAAACAATAAAAGAGAAACAATAAAAGAAACAGAAACAATTTTCTGGCTTGATTTCAGAAATGATCGCTGTGTTTCATTATAGCTCAGGTAGGGGTATCTCTGCAGCTAGACTATTATAGAACATGAATAGCATTGTAGTAAACGAGGGGAATTAAACACAGAACGGGCAACAATTCCAACGTGTTAAGGCCGGAGAGACGTTTAACTATGGAAAAAATGTGAAGCATATGGAAATAATAATAACTGTTATTATTGTTATTATAGCTTTATTTATATAGCAAAAAATTACATAGTGCTTTACAGGGGAAAAAATAAAATAATAACGATAATAACTGTAACCTTACTGCATTTCACAAAGTGCTCAATTCTAGTAGTTCTCATGTTGGATGGAAATTCTTAGGAATTCAAGTTCTTTAGTTTTTGTTTGTTTGTTTGTTTGTTTGTTTGTTTGTTTGTTTTGTTTTTTCGAATGACCATGAGAAGTGAAGTACAGTTTGACAGCTGCCCGTGAGAGACACCAGTTTCCTGCTGCAGTTTATTCACTTGTGATACAACTGGGAAAAAAAAGGCTGCGGGCGATCATGCAACACTAACACGAGACAGACGTGGAATGAATGAATTACTGGGGACTCGTGTGGTGGCTGGCCCTGTGCTCTATTCATTTAATGGCAATTTGATCATTATTGCGCACCTCTCAATCAAAAACAGTCATCATTCTATAGGCACCTGTGTGATTCAGACGAGGCTACACTGATACACTGGGATGATATTGGCCTTTTATTAAATGTCAAATCAGTCACTGGTTACCTCCAAGTCTGAATTGATTCTTATGTGACATTTTTATTATATTTCACACTATTCCAACACTATCATTAGTAGTGGTGATGGTATGGGTTTCAAATTTTGGAATGAAAATTCTTGACATCAGAAATAATGAATACTGGCGCAAAATACCAGTTATGAGCAGCTTCAATCCAAAAATATCAGTATCAGTATCATCAACACCCTATATCAACTGAATCCTATTTTCTTAGGCGTGTGTGTGTGTGTGTGTGTGTGTGTGTGTGTGTGTGCGTGTGTGTGTGAGGAACGATGAAAACTGAGAGAGAAAGACAGGGTGTATGTGTCGGTGTACATGTCTATGGTACAAGTGGGTCAGAAGCGGTGATTATGACTCAGCTAATCTGAGTGAGTCATTGTGTGAGAGCTGCTGCAGAGGGAGGTGTCTGTTACACAACACACCTATACCTATTCTCTAACCTGCTTCTCCTGCTTGCCACCCATCCCACTGACTGCAAGTGATATGGATGCTGACTCCCCCCCACCCACCAGCCCCAGTCTGGTGAAATTTCATGAGAGGAGCATGATGTCTTCAAACGCAAATATGTGCTCAGTGCATCAAAAGTGAGAGGAATTTGTGCATTTTCCCACCACAAAAGGTTTATGTTAAGGAGAGATGTGTCCCAGGACGCATTGACAGGCCGTCTACTAGCCTGACGTCCTCTGTCTTGTCCAGTCCAACAGCCCTGACACCAGGCAGACCGTCACTTTTCCAACAGAGAAGGTATCTTCCCTGACTCTGCCCAGCAGCTGCACTGTCAGCTGATGGATCAAATGCAAACTGAAGTGCAGGTCGGCTATAAAGCAGCTGCTTAATGAATAAACACACAAACAAACACATCACATAACTCAATCCGGGATCTTGTGACATAATTCAATTCTTTGCTGAAAAACGTAATCTTCACAACATTGTGTCCACACCACATAATCTGTGTTTCGAAGTTTGTGATCATCTCCTAAAATTGTATGAGTCTGTGTTGGACCCTGTGGCCAGTGTCCCACCTGTTGATTCTCCACTAATCAGAGTTGTGCTAGTGAGGAAATCCACTTCAGGACAACTGGAGGTACAGATCCAGCACATAACCTCTTGCTCCATAACACTGTGAGGAGAAGCTTTTGAGGGTTTTTCCTGACAGTAAGCTGCAGCTGCACAGCAATAAATTCTCCTCCATTTGATTCAGTTGCACCAAGATTATCTGAGAGGCAAATGAAGGGGTTAAGAAGTGAGGTACCTCTTCCCCAGGCAGATCCAGTCCAGAGAGGTTTTGATAGAAACAGCAGCAGGCCTGTCCTTCCCCACCTCCACCTCTGCTCAGATCAGATGTTATTCCCTCGCTTAAAGGCGAGTCAAACCGAAGGCTGTGCCTTGTGGCCTCCGAACCTTCCCTGTCTCCCTCGCCTCAGTATGGAGCCCTGCACTGCCAATTCCTCTTGAGCCACATTTGAAAAGGAAACATCAACACTACCAGCAGAGCTTTCCCTCACTTTAGCAGCCATAGCCCTGAGAGATTCCACCAAGGTGGGAAAAAAAACTCACTTCTAGCAGGCAGGAGGAATGTGTGCATAAAATAATATGGTTTTAAAGCTTGTGTTTAAATTAGAAACACATTTAAAAAGTTATTCTTGCATTAAATTTGTTTCAGTTGTAAGTGGGCAATGTGTAATTGATTTAGACTTTAGAATTAGAGTGACTGCGTATACATGATATCCATTGCAAATGCCATTACAAACCTTGGAAGTAAAAGATATACTGTACCACTGCCTACACATACACTCTTAACTGGGTGATTTCTTTTTGAGCATAGTTCATGCACATGACATATTACAGCAATAAAAGGCTGGGAAATGGAATCCAAACATGAACGGCAAAAAAAGCTTTTCCCCAATTTATTTCCTCAACTCAGGACCTAAACAACGTTGCTTTTCGCCCAGCCTGGCTCCTGTGTCCATGTCAAGTGGTTGTGCCAGAAATCAGCGGACAACCAGATGTGCTGAGGCTTTCGGTGGTGGAGGTGGAGAGGCTGTGTGTTACATGGTGAAGACCTCCTGGGGAAGTGCGGAGAGGAGATACAGTACAGCTAGTCTGTGTGGCTCATATCCTTACATAATACTGTTACATAAGCTGTCAGAGGCCAGCTGACAAATAAGGCCCAGTGTACAGTGCCAGCGCAGCAGGGTGCAATGAAGAGCTGAAGCATCAGAAAGACAATCAATCATTTGGAAAGAATTTATTACTGTTGCTAATCAGGTGGAGAGCTGATATAGTTGGCAGTAAAACGGTGCGCCGTCTCCGATTTCACAAAGAGAGAGTCGGACACACCAAGGGGGACACGGCTCCTGCCCATTTTGGGCTACACAGATCCATATGCCAGTCGTCTCAAAGTTTTCCAGGTCCTCTGCTCTGTTTTCCCATGACTGGCAGAGGAGCCTCTTGCAGTGTTGAAAGGAGTGGCCCCCCGTCCCACCCCCCCTATTAACAGTCAGTGGCCCCATTCGGGATAGTGTCCATTAATATTTATAAGAGGAGAGCTCCTCATAGGGGCCCGTGGGTGACAAACAGTGTGACCTTTCAGAGGGCCAGTGTTTACTGTGCCTGTCAGGAAGCCAGTTGGATAAGGGAGGAGAGCTGACCCCAACCCCCCACCCCCACAAACTACATGAAAGCAAGCTGGTGTTTGGCCTCAGCAGATGTTTAGTAATGGTTAGAGTTAAAACATTTTTTTTTTTTTTCCCATTCAGATGATGCACTGATGCATTTATGTGCTCAAATCATTCATTACATATAGAAAAAAGCTTCTGTGCCATTTCAAGACTTGGCATTTCCATTCACTTTTTTTTCCTAAAATTATGCCGTGCATTCACACGGTGTCTCTTTTTTTGTTTACAGTCTACGCCCTCAGTGATTTTGGACTCTTTCATAAAAATACAGATCATTATTTTCAGTCCGGAAGTGACTCAACTCAATTCAACAGTTGGTGTTCAGCCGTCTGTGTCCCCTCCCTTATTTGTCATGAAAGCACAGACTGAGGCCTTCTATTCAGTGTGTGTGATGTTGTTGGCAAATTATAGGTTACTCACTAATTTGTTAAAATAAAGTGGCGAGAGCACTGGTTGCACATAAGAACATTTCTCTTTTTTGTTTATTTTGGTGAATAAATTAAACTACTGGAGCAATTACATGTGTCACTTTGGGAAAATTATGGCTTGCTAAACTTTGCTGATTGACTCATCACTGAGCTGACCAGTACGGGGAGCTCAGTAGATTTTTTTTCCCCTCAATTTTTTTTTCATTGAGCTCCACAGTAAAATTAGAGAACAGACAGTGAACTGCTAGTGTACTTTTATTGTGACCGAATTACAGTTGATTTTTTTCTGGAGAAAAAAGGAACAGCAATCCAGTGTTGTGCCGAGGTGACACAGGTATTTCACACTGTGATCTGTATAATTAAGCAAAAAACACATCACATCAAATATTAAGATGAATATTAAGATTATGTATTGAGGGGAGCTGCTTAGAAGACTCTTAAGGAAGGTAAAATTCAGTCAGGTTTGGTAAAGAAAATGTATTCATCATGTTTTACACCTACCTAAACTCCAAGTTAAAGGGAGGAACACTTTCACAAAGTTGATTTTTATTTATTTATTTATTTATTAATTCATTTATTTATTTATTTATTTATTTACTGGATTTTTCTATTAAATATTTTTGTATTACATACTCTCCATTTGCTCAATGCCCACTCTGTGGGCATAGAAAGGAGTCTTTCTAGCAATTTTAGACCAAAAAAAAAAAAAAAAAAAATCCCATAAATGTATTTTGAGCCAATCCTGTGGCAAGAAAGTCAAGTGTTGAGTAGCCTAGCTTTTATTGCCACTATATGGTATAGCCCTTCTGCATTGCAGGACAACAAATAAACATCGCCATGGTGCAGCCCGTCTGAATGTCCGCAGATCTACAAATAGAAATCCTGTGAGTTCTTGAAAATTGCTTGCTAACAGCATGATGATGGATGGAACGATGCCACCCAGTCCAGTTAAAGAGCTTTATAGGCAAACTTCAGCACGGCTTCCTTCATTCTTAGCTGTAAAAACTGAAATTAGCATCAATCTGATTGCAGAATAAGAGAATTTAATTTGATTTTATTGTATATTGATGGTGGACTTTCGGCACGTGTTGCTTTTGCAGAACTTGATCGGGATGGCGGCAAATGAAACTGGGAAAACACAGTGCTCACTGCTTTCTTTGATATGAAATATCTTATGACTCATTGACTACCTCTTTAATTTTCTTTAAACTCCACTTCCCACTATAAATATTCATTAAACTTGCTCTCTTCAACAGTCTTGCCGGTTCACCTTAACTACCTCAGGTCACCGGGAGTTCAGCATGCATGTTTGTCTGAGGACATCCAGCTGACAACCAGGGTGTCTCCTCTGAGGATCAATTTCTTTTTTCTCATGCAACTCCTCAAGCCAGCTCCCAGATAGAGAGTTGGGAGTTTACAGTGCTGAACGGCTTGTTACACTGGAGACCATTCTTGGCTGTACACCCATGCTGACCTCTTTCCATCATGCCACAGGTGGGATCTGTCACCGCTAAACAAGACATCCCTATAATCTAATCAGCCAACTTGCAAGCCTTCAGCATCGCTGACCATGACAAGACAGACTTACTCACACAGAGATTGCTCTTCACAGCAGACTGTCTCAGAAAAGAGGAAAAAATGATAATATGCCTTATCGAGCTCAAACGTCTGCGGTGGGAGTCTGACCCAGAAGGGCCCACCCACGTAGACGGGAGAAGACAGAGGTGAGAAGGCCAAGCTGCCGAGAGCTGGTGTATGCTGTGGAACAGTATGAAACATGGCACTTCCCACAGTGTCAAATTTATTTGTGGTATTTGTTCCAGGAAAAGCAAAGCGAATCATGAGCACGCCTTAGAACCAGCGTACATGAACTAGATGGTGGTAATTGAGGAAGAGGAAAGCTCAGCTACTCATTGTTGTCCAGAGATATTCCAAAAACTTTTATCTGTATCAGTACAGGAAAAGCAATGTGTTTCATCAGAAAGCCTTCATCAGGATTCAGGTTCTTAGATTATTCCCTTCATTGGGGTTAAGGTTATTGAATCAGCCACCTCATTGGAGTTCAGGTTCTTGGATCATCCCCATCATTGGGGTTCAGGGTCTCCGGTTCTATATACATTGGCCTTCAAAAGTAATTAAATTTGTATTTTTTCCAGGAAAAATGCACTGTTTCTGAAGTTACCAAGATTCATGGAGGTATAGCTGCAATCCATTTGATCTACACAAAGAAACTGAGTAATTCAGCTGACACACTTTACTACATACAGTATGTCGTACTTGCCCTCTGAGGATCTAATACTAGCACCATGAGAGCTATGGCTGTCAGGCCTTGCTGTGTTACGCTAATTAATATTCCACATTTGCCACAGACACAAAGCACAGTTCTGTGGATGACTCATGAAGTCTGGCCCACCGGGCGCAGAAATCATCGGTTTGTTAAAGCATAAGACAAGCTCTGTCTCAATTGGAAGTTTAATGCGTGTTTATTCCAGTGGAAACCTCTGAGGGTGTTTTGTGTTTCCTAGAGTGTATCTGTAGCAGTTGGGTTAATATCTGACAGCTAATCCAGAGAGGGACATTTCCCTTGCCACATTTTCATCTCGCCCCCTTAATCACTATGACAGACTCTTCCCTTCCAAATGAACATTTTATAAAGGAATCACCAAGTGGTTCAGTCAGTGTTCCAGTGCTGCTTTAGAGCCAAGTATTTTTAGCTCTGTCTCCATTGCATGCAGTATTCAGCAGGTGTGTTTGTGCTACACACCACTTCATGCTCTACTAAATTTAAAGATCTTGTCCCCATGCAAAAGTGATTAGGGTAAAAGGTCATAGCCAAACCTGTGCAGGAGAGCATTAATCTGAGTGAGGATAAAATACTGAATTATTTCGAGTGTCCAGAGGGAGAAGTATTGGAATGCATCGCTACCTATGCTGAAAAGTCCACAATCCCACCCCCTGCTTTTCAGCTGACCCCTCAGCCAAAACATACAGAAAACAAGTCATCCAAGACTAGAAGTGGCAATTTCCTCTTTCTGAATGAGGCAAACAGGGGGTAAGAAAATGGCTAGTTGGATGAAAAGCTGCCAGAATTGAATGACTAATGTATAGGCCGGAGTTAAGGGGAATCCATTTCTCTGGGGTATGCAGAGTTCAAACAAGAGCATGTTTGTGTTAGGCCAGTGTCTGGCAGACAAAACATGGGAAGTGCATGGAGGAGTTTGTGTAAGTGATAGTAAGAGAGAGAGGGAGAAAGAGAGAGAGAGGAGGGACAACTACAGAGACAGAAATCAAGACACTGAGATACAGAGATAGAGATTCCCCAGACTGCCTAAAGCAATTCTCTGTTCATGCGTACTCACTGAGCCCACTGGACCATGCTGAAACATATCCTCATTCTGATCTTTCAAGAAAGCACTTCTGTGGAACCTCTTAGAATGCGTAAAGAAAGACCAATGTACCACATATTTCAAGTTTCAACATGTTTTAATGATTTAAAAACAAAATACCCTGACCCTGGATATAGAGATGTACAGTAACCTGGATGAAAAAAGATTCAAAAACAGTTCTTACATAGCAACTACTAAAAAGATGTTGGTCAGTTTTAGGCACTTGGAATCACATATAGTCTTTGTTTATCATGCTACACAATAATGTAATTCTTTGGTCCTTTTGTCCTCAAACAAGGTCAGTTGAAACCACAGATTGAACAGAATACAGCTTTCTGGTTTCTTATGCATTATTTACATTTCTGTATGGACCCACACAAGCTTCCACTGGACAGAAAACAGAACCGAAAGAGTTCCTCTGTCAAATATCAACCCTTCATATTTTTCCATACACCAACACATTGGTTATGAAATGACAACAGAACAAAAAAGATATAAGGCTAATAACAATGGCTCAAATGACATTTACAGCAGTATAAATCAATATAACTTAGTGGAATGGTTTCAATGTAAGATTTGGCAAAAAAAAAAAAAAAAAAAGATACAATACATTAATTCCTTTTGGTCCATGGTGCGCTTCCAACAAAAATGCAACATTGCTACAGAAGTACTGAACACTCTACTGAATTGCTCAGTTTACATCAATGTAAGGTCGAAACTAAAAGCTTTCCAAACATGTCAGCATCCTAAAAGTCATTACTCAGCTGCAAGGCAGCCATGTTTGGTAAGAGTTACTGCATGCCATGGGTGACTGAACTTGTGCCACATAGTAATTGCTGAAGTTGACGTCTCTGACATAGGGGGCAGGCTGGTAGTAGCAGGTGATGTTCGACAGAGCAGGGATGGCATTCTGCTCAGCCATCACCCGCAGAGCCAGGGCAGAAATAAGTGCTAGTGTCTGTCTGCGCTCATGGCCCATCAGACACACGGTGCTTTCATCCACCACTCGCCTCAGCGTCACCAGGCACTCATATCGCTTGTGCTCCATGCCCGCAAAGTGGTTCTGCAGATACACTTCCAGTTTCCTCTGCTGCTCGCTGATGTCAGGGAAGTCGATGAAGAAGCGTGAGCACATGTAGCGCTGCATCTGTTTCATCTGAGCCTCAGAAGCTGGGCGAAAACCTCGCACCAACAGGTGGCAGTATTTCAGCAGCCCGCCTCCCCGGATCTCTTCTGGGCTGCGGGTCGCAATAGTCTTGGTGCGAAGGTGACCCAGAGCTTCCTCAAAGTCTCCGTACATGCTCTCCCCCTGCACAGTGGGGTGGAAGGTCTCAGACATGGCCGTCTCCGAGCAGCGGTCGAACAGCAACAAGGAGTCCAGAGTGATCTGGAAGGAGTCAACACTGAACTCAAACTGCCTTCGCAGAGTATCCACAAACTTCAGTTCCACATTCTTGCCGGTGTTGTTGGACAAAGAGATGAGGCTCCAGCGGTCCGTCTCGTTGCACACTTTCACCAGTTTCTGGACGTAAGCCTCCTTCAGGGCAAGGGCTGTGATGCGCTCCCTGCACACCCCCTCAGGCAGGAAGTCCACCAGACAGTCCAGCACCACGTCCTTCACCAGCCGGAAGGTTTTGTCATCAGTGAGACTCAGGCCAAAGATCAGGTCCAGGTCTTTGTAGCCCAGGCCATTGTCCTCATGGAGCACGTGGCTGGCTGCAGAGCCATTTAGTTTCACATCACGCACCACCATGCCCCGCTCCTCCAGTCGAGCCCTGACCACCTGGAAAATACAAAGACAGGGGGATGAGTCTGCGTGATCTGTATCCACACAAAGATAACAATCAGAAGAGCCCTGTACTGAAAATACAAGTTAGTACAAGTAAGACAGGAGTTGTTTTAACATGGAAATGTAGCTGCAGTGTAAAACTGCCTGCATTGCATCGCACTGGAAAGGTTTCCCTTACTGTCTCAAATTATGTCTTGCCTCACATTTAATACACAAAAAACTTGATCCATCTGGCTGCATTTTAAGGCTGTTCATAGCTCATGGTTCTTGTAGCTTGTTCTTGTGCAATTGCTATATCCAAATAATCCACCATTAAGTATCTGAACGTTTTTACCATTCCACTAGGAATTGTCACTGTGCTACCAAGTGTTATTGTCTGGGTTAAAACATATTTGTTCAGCATATTTCATTCAAGTACACAGAAATAAGGAGGACCTTTTACATTTTCACATAGAAGGTCCTCCTTAGTTCTATAAAGAGGAGGAGGGGGGAGCTTTTATGTTTTCAAAGCAAAACATCTTTCCCATTTTGATGTTTGCACAGAGAAAGAAGGCAAATTACAAATTACAATTACAAATCTTTTGACAGAGTAATCTTATGATTAATAATTAACAACATCCCTACTGTTACCGCAACATAGCACAGTTAACTGTCACACATACCATACTGCACATGTCTGATAAGTGTGGTTTGCTATTTATTTACATCTATTTTCCAGTACCAGGTATATTACCCAGTGCTCTAAGAGATTTGTTATTTTGCACACTGCCTTTTATCACATACAAACATTTAAGGGTAAAAAACCAATGCAAAAACTCTTTGAGCCTTTATACAAGGAGCTGCATCCTAGATAATCTTTCTAATGTAGGATAGAGCAAGAGAGCTGAAGGAGTTTCCTTGCATAGTTTGAGGAATGGTTTGTTCGCGACTAGATCTGCTCAAAATCCAAACAACCAAGGCGTTCTAAGTTCGGGGAAGCCAGAGGTGGTTCCCTAGAGCAGGAAGGCATTCAACAGCTTACAAAAGGACACTCTGGGACAAATGACAAAGCCTGGCTGCTATGGGACTTTGGGACTGTGACCTTCCAGTCAGGACACTCTCATTACGTAACGGCTCTTGTTGCATGGGGAAAAATATGACACAGAGAAGCTAATGAGATTAGACAAAGAAATATCGTGAAATTAGACAACAGGTACATTACTTTGTCCTACATAAGAACTTAAACCAGACTTAGTAAGCTCCTTTCATATATGAAGCAGATGCTGTGCATAAGGACTAAGATAAGCTGTGGAAAATGACAAGTCAGTACCCGTCTTCTTTAAGAGGCTCAAAACTATTTGCGCTCAGGCAACTCAAACCAACCTGAATAACATGGAAGACGAGGGCTGGCCAGTCGGTTCAGTTGAGACTTTATGGGTGCCCCCCACTCCATATTGAGAACATGTTATCCCCCTCTCCTGCTACATAAACACACTTTGCCAAGGAAAACGGTTTGTCTGGTTATGAGAAAATAAGCCACACTGCTGCAAAGGCCTGGGGGAAACATAAGACAGCTGAGATGTTTATGCTTCCTGTCTGTTGCATCATTCAAAAGATACTAAGAAAAAGGAAACAATCAAATGGGGCCAATTCTTAAGACTTCCAGGATTCCGCTGCTCCTGAGCAAGCTACTACCGAGCCAGGGGGATCTCCTTTTATCCCATCAGCTATCAATCTAGCCTCACAGACATCTAGCCTGCCAGGTAATCCCATAGGATTTCATTTTAGAGAGTCAGATTTCACAATTTAAGGTTTTAACGTAAATCCAAAATCCCTTTTTAATGGCGCTGTACTTGAAGATTACAAAGGATGTACTGCCTATGCCAGTATGTGTTGCCAATATTATTGTTTTAGAATAAAAACTATTGTACACTTATTCCATGGATTTATCTAAAGTGTTTTCCACAGTGACACTGGATGCAAAGGTTAAGTTTTCATTGCTTTTGTTTATGGCCATAAAAGACAGACAAAAGCAAGGATGTGAGCTGGGCCGCATATTTGCTCCTAATTTTCACTTTCATTTATTTAACCTCATCCTTTCAAGTTCCTCATCTTTGTTACAACATAATCTTACCCCAGAGAGAAACTATATGGTGAGAGAGCAAAGTGTCTATGAAAAAAGACACTCCTATTAAATGACTCGACAGAAAAAGAAGGTTCAAATGTTATACCCAAGGTCAGGGTATATAAACGACATTTTTCAAAGGAATCCTTTATGGGCATGCCATTGCAAGGAATCCATTTTTCCCACAAAGACCTTATCTGTCAGTTTTCCAGTGTTGGAGTTAATGTGTTTTAAAGTGGTAACCTAAATTGTTCCACCAGATGGTCAGGGGGAAAAAACACGTTAAGAATATTAATCAGACTGAGGAATATTAACTATTTTCCGTCACAACTGTCAATGAACAAATTACATAGCATACCCATGACAGTCTTAACTGTGGTAAACACCAGAATGAGGGCTTCAGTAAGCAAAAGAACCATGGAACTCCAATGCCAAATGAGAAAAGGTCCTCTGTTTAGTCTACTGAAGCTAAACAGGATTTCACAAGGCACTGGACAATGCTGCATAGCTGTGTTTTTGAACAAATTTGCCAGGGGGGAACCTCTAGAAGTGTTTGCTCTGTCCTCACACCAGCACATTTGGTCCTACTTAACAGCAGGCCATAATGTGCCCTGTCTAAGGGCTCCCTAAAGGAGTGTATTAGGAAGCACAGCTCCACCACCCCACCATCCCCATCCTTCAGCACTCATAAAACAGGCTAGTACATTTCCCACATGACGCACGAGCACCTGGTGAGCTGAGCGAGGGGAAACACTTCCGCCGACGTCGAGCAGAAGTCTTGTAAAAAAAAAAAGCCGCAAACACACCAGACTGTCTGGTGTTGACAACGCCTTGGCGACATATAATAGTCTCTCCGCTTTCCTTCTTCAGTCTCAATAGTTTCCTTTAGTGTTTTCATTTGACTTGCGGCCTGAATGTGTTTTTATTATGGCGGTTTGAACTGACCCCGCCATTTGCCAGCCTATAGTCCCCTGGACGCCCATGAGAGCACTGGGCAGTGAGTCAGAGTCGTCCCTCCGCCAAGGAAATGGCGACAGTGAATGAGAAGTTACAAGTCCCTGACCTTCACATCCACTCCAAAACTAACCCAGCCAGTCAGTCATACAGTAGCTTGGCAGGGAAAAGGGGATGATGAGGTTTTTTTCCCTCTGATTTGAAAGGCTTCCTTGAATTACCTACGCACGGGTGGTCATTTCACCTGCATGCTTAGACTAGAATGAGTCACAGGGTGAAATGTGATGCTATTACACCTCTGTGAGACAGAGGTTTTCAATGAGCAGGTTGTTCATCTAGTTCAGAGGTTCTCAAATGTTTTCATGTCACAGACCCCCAAATTGAGACACACAGGCTATGCCTCATTTGATACCATTTTGTCCAAGGGACCTGCATGGTAGATTCTTGCTGCTGGAACATTTGAACTGAGTTGTAGAACTGTCTACACTGGGGAGGGAAAACTGATGAGAGTGAACTCTATGATTAGGAGGCTCATCCTTTTGTCTGGGATCATTTCTAGGCCATCACACTATAATGAAATCAAGCTATTACTCATTTTGCTGGGGACCTCCTGCACCCTTCTGAAGGATCCCTGTGGTCCTGGAGAACCACTGGTCTAGTACAGTTCCTAGTATCAGAGTGACAGAGATTATATCATATACAGTAAATTACATGATACAATGTTGGATTCAACATTGTAACCACCATCTAAACTTTTTAAGTAATAATTCAAAGTAGTTCATGAGAGCTTTTCCATTTGCTGATCTCAATCCCCAGTGTCTGCTAAGTCTTCCATGATGCAGAGGAAACGATACATTTTATGTTTCCAGTTTGTTAGGAATACATACAAGAAGGACTGGATGGTTAGTATGAGCAGAGATGGCCACCAAAGAAAAGAAACAAGCAGCAGTTGTGCAACTCTTCACCAACAGAGACAAACAATCCAAAGAAATGGATATGTCATAGTACTGGGCACACTTTGACTGACAGGTGATCTCTAGAGAATAAAGATCTAGCAATGAGTGCTTAGCACCAAAGATGTTGCTGTGAGAAGATTTCCACTTTAAAAAGCACATTTTGATTTGAATTTAGGTGGAAATAAACTGGCTGGTGAAAATCATTGTGGAACAGCCCAAACTGAATGAACCTTAAACACTTTCTCCGCTCTGTGGAGACCGGGGGCATGTGGTGTCTTCATGTTGCTCATTCTAAACAATAGCCTAAGTGAGGAGTTGGTTTACAGTCTGGCAAGGGGCAAAGTGGAGTCAGGCGACTGGTCTTCACTTACCACAGTGATACCTTGTCAAGCCTGACCCACAAGCCCACTGTTATTGGAGGGATTAATCCACTTTTCACATTCTCCTCCAAATCCAGGCCACTCGCTACCATCCAGGAAAGTGAAATGCTACTTTCAGCGGAAAAAAACACAGCGGTGGAAGCAGACCACTGAGCAGAAGAAAAGGGCCCATCTCAAACATGTGCTGTAGACAAAACAACCTCAGCTCTATAGGCTCCCGAGCTGGAATAAAAGACAGCTCTTCTCAATAGCCAACAAAAACATGCTGGTTTCCATACCACTGCCGCCACCTATGAACTCAACAAATGATGTAACCTGTCACACGCACAACTGTTTTAGATCTGTGTTTATCATCATGGAGGCATAACGCCAATATGTAGGCTATAGGTCTTATGACAATACCAATCAAAAATAGCTGTTTTTTTTTCTCCTCATATGGGAAAATGTATGGGCTCTGAGCCGAATATATACTGTAGACGATTATTGGAATGGATTGTACAGAGGTGTCAGTAACAGCAGGAGTTTTCCATTACTATTCCCATGTTACAACCACAGCCATACCACAAACAGATGGTATGTAAATGTGGGCTTTAAACAAACCCACCATTGAGAGGGGCCCCTTAAAGGGCCACTGCGACTCTTTAGGAGCTATAATCACATCTTCACTTTACAATCAAAGGAATGGCATCAAGATCATCTTTGTGCCTCTGGTAGATAAATCTGGCTCGCGTGCATGATACACTGTGCCTTCAGTCAGTTTTGGCAACTAGCATTGGCTTAAACCTGTAGCTGTTGCATGGTTAGGCCCACTTCATTTTCATGACACGTTTCTAAACTTTTTGGGATTTAAAAAAAAAAGAGAGAGAGAGAGAGAGAAGTGAAAATGAGAAAAAAAGGTTAAAATAATGTAACATCTCATTCTGCAAGCCTTTGAGCATAACTTGTTATGATTACACAGGAAGTGAGAAAAGTTTGCATTGAATTAACTATGAAAATTGCGATTTTGTTTTCAGAACGCATCAAACCATTCAGATCATAAAATGAAAACCAATACCAAAAGGACTATCTTCGTACTTTGGCTGATGTTAATTGTTTACAATTACTCAACATATAGTTAATATGCTGAAGTGTAATTATACACACCAGAGAGAATTACCAGAGACACAGACCTCTTGTTATTTCTTGGGTAAGGTGTCCAATGGGCTAAACATCCAAAAATTCCAAAAAAAAAAAAAAAAAAAAAAAAGTGTGGTCCTTTAAAGGACCTTGAAAAGGGCCACACTTCATGACAGGAAATGTGTTTAGGGTCCCTAGTTTCCAAAGGATAGTGTAGACACAGTATTGGGGATATCATCCTCCATATTCAGTGCAAATGGTATGGGCTTGGGTAATTACACAGGCTCTAAAAATCTTAGAAATATATGTATGTGCCTTTTTCCACATCATCAGCACAGAGAATCCAAACTTGAAATCTGAACCTGGATTACAGGCAGGGATTCAAATAATGTTCTGGAAATCACAGCCCTTCCCCTATACATTTTATCCATGGTAAATATAGCACCCTTATTGTCTCTGCCTCATTTTCACCAGACCTGTGAAATGACTCTGAGAGCTAAAGCATTAGTGAGCTAGTGGAAAACTGCAGTCATGGCGTTAGATCATCCTGCTCCTGTGTCTGTGTTAAGGGTACAAGTGATCAAATGCCTTTTTAACTGTAATTACTCTGCCACAAATCCTAACCACCACACTGATGACTCAACACAACAAGCTTTTTCTATGTGTAAATATAATACATTACAAACACTCACTGTTAAGTTGATTGTTGAAGAGTTTTGTTTTTTTTGTTTTTTGTTTTTTTTTATATATAATTTGCTACAATGACTGAAACCATTTCCTTGATGTATTGTGGAAAAGTCAGAGTTACAGTAAGTAGCATAAACCATTGCATTGTAATGAATCAGAACATCTTTTATCTTTTCTATATATTTCTGGAAGAAAGTCAAAAATTCTGCCAATGGGGTGAAAGTTTTCAAAGTAACTTAATGTGTTTCAGGTATTAAGCTGTTTCAGAAAATGTCACTTGATTCCATAAAAAAAAAAATCCCTCAAAGACTTTGATTTGCACCAAACGAAAGCAAATTATATAATTCAGACTGGCATTTGTTTACCCATTTATTTTCAATCCTAGATTAAATGCATGTCAATGTGTGTGTGCGTGTGTGTGTGTGTGTGTTTGCACGCATGAGTGTGTGTACCTTGTGTTAACCTCAGCAGCTCCTCCTTAATTGGTATGCGCTGATTATTGTTTTTCTCCTTTGTACATCATGGACTTCATATTGTGTAATTATGATTTGCAGACATCTCAGCAGAAACTTATTAGCCTTACATATCATAGAATAAACCACCGGGAAGTACAGGATCATCAAACAAATTAAAGTTATATGAAATACAGTGTTTTGCAGGGGACATCATAATTCATGATATTCAAATAGAATTCATAGTGCTCAACAATCACCAAGTGGAGCTTATTTAGTTTAGCCATATTTTAAATTGTATCACAGATCTCACAGGTGCGCCTCTAGAAAGTGCATTCCTGAGGTGGATTAAAATATGATTAAGTAAAATAAGATAAGCCTCCTCCTCCTCCTCTTTTGCCCGGTTCATGGAGAAATCATTTATTGGTTGTTATTATTATGTTCTCACCTGCACGATCTGCCGGGGCTGGACGGACAGCGTGGGGAAGTTTCCACGGCCGTGGATGGGGACGCTCTCTCCAAGGATGGAGTCCAAACGCCGCACCTGATCCCAAGACAGCACACTGACCCGCCGACTCTGCTCCGACCCATCACCGGAGGACATGACGATGGGACTGGAAGGGCCGTCCGAAATGCGGATAAGATATGGACAGTAGCAGCGGCGGCAGCAGCGCAATTCCCCAGAAGAGCCTTGGAATAACCTTGGAATAAACTGGAATACTCAAACACCACCGGTGCGTCTCTCTCTCTCTCTCTCTCTCTCTCTCTCTCTCTCTCTCTCTCTCTCTCTCTCTCTCTCTCTCTCTCTTCTCTTCTCTTCTCTTCTCTTCTCTTCTCTTCTCTCTCTCACACCACTCCTGCGCAAAACTTTCACAAGCTCACAGGCCTCCAAAAGTAAAATAAAGTGATGGAAAAGTTGTATAAATGTCGGTCATCTCCGGGGAAAGAAAAAAACTTCCAGTGGCCCTGTCTGTCTGTCTCTGTTCCCCCCTGACGCACACTTGAGATTTGTGCCGCTTCTGGACGTACACACTGGGTTTTGACCGAGCTGGGATTAACAGGAGCTTTTCCTATTGGCTGGACAGCGAGATTTATGAATGCTTCAATTTACACAAGACAACAGCGAGCCTCCACACCCACACCCGCCTCCCATGCGTCAGATGAGAGCTTCACGTGCCGTCGGAAATAGGGCAATTACTGAGCGCACTTTAACAAACCACGGGCGTCAACTGGGTGTGGTAATGTGCTGCGTTTTTCATACCTGAGTTTCAAACCCACACCCGACTGGAATGTGGGTAGCCACAACACAATTAAGGAGAATATTCTAGTACATAGAGTCCAGAGATACTCTCATTACTGTGAAATGAGATTGAGCTATTTGTCAGGGTGAACAAATAAATGTTAAAATCTATATTATTAATTTGATTTATTTTATTTGTATTTGAAAAATCATATTTCAGTGATATCTTGGGATAGCATATAAATAGTATGCCACTTTTAAGGTCATTTTGCTTCATATCACTATCACTATGTATTTTTTGCTTTTTTTTCAGAGACTATTTAGTCTCTGAAGACTTTTATTATGGAGAGACAACACTCACAACGGTTGCAGTTTAGTTAGCCTTAGCCACTGAAACTACTTGGTTAAAGTTAGGAAAAGGTCGTGGTTTGGGTTAAAATTCATTGTTGTCACGGGTTGCGTTTGAGGGCACAACTGATGGGAAAGGTGATGCATTTTTTTTTTTTTTTTTTTTATTTCAGGTTATTTCAGGACATTTCATTTTGCTGTATTGCTATTGTTTTTGTGTGTGTTTTTTGGTTGGGTACGTGAAGCCATGGAGGAGGAGTGTATGGATGGATGGATGTTAAGTGTTAAGATTGTTAGTCACTGATCTAATGTGAACTGTATGTGGAAAAAGAAAAAGATTCTATAAAAAATTACTGCTGAACATTTTTAATTCCAGTGTCACACATTCGTCATTTTAATAAATTAACCAGAAAATCAATTACCAAAAAATGTAGGTTGCTCACTTTCTCCTCTACAGCACAAATCCGCTCTGTACTATTTGTTTCTTAAAATAATTTGTTTCCTCAAAATAATAAAAACCCACCAAAAACCCATTTTGTTTTTATTTCCAACCACAGACTCCTGAATGCCGCGGCAGCTCATATTTATGATTTGTATGCTTGGACGTACAAGCTTATAAGGCGCTAGTGAAGGCAGCACAAGTCACTGGTTGAGTCTGAGGGTTCCAGTGGCTAGTGGAGCAGGGTTTACACAGTGAGTTCAGATGGAAAATATTTTGGAGGCATAGTCCAAACTGTTCACTTAAACTACTTGTGTTGATTTTATAAATGCACCATCTGCCAATAGCGGCTAAGAGTTGCTCATGTTTGTCAGGCATCAGGCTGATTTAATTAGGCTTGGGAAAATTTGAGAAAAATAGTGAGCGTAGCATATGTCTGGTGTGTGTGTGTGTGTGTGTGTGTGTGTGAGAGAGAGAGAGAGAGAGAGAGAGAGAGAGAGAAACGAGAAAGAGGGAGAATTGTGTCGAACACAGTTACAGCTTATGAGTCACTGTCCGCACATCTATTAAGCCTCTACCAGAATGACAACAAGTGGAAAACATGGACTGCATATTAATGACTGTGCTGTGTTTGAAATGTGATCTCATCTCCCCTGGAAACAGCACTGACGCTCCACAGAGAATGGACAGACACCCTGAGCGGCGGAGCTGATGCCAAAAAGCACCTGCCTGCGTCTGTGTGCTAAAAAAAACTAACATTACAGCACGGCTTGAGGCAACAGGGTCTGTCCTGCCCCACACCCACTCCCCTTTAAAATATGTCAGATATTCCAACCCCCTGGGAACGGAGCAGAGAGCACTTGACATTCGGGCGCACTGGCAGTGGTGTCTGGAAGTTTCCTGTCATTTCTGCTCCAGAAAGAAAGCCATTTGATTTATTATATTCACTGAGATAAAAATTGACCAGAACAGCCAAAAAGGTCATACGCTGGAAAATATGCTGGTGATGCAGTATGCTGTCCTACAAAGGCAAAACACACAGAGAGATATTTTTGGTGTATTTTGGTGTACTCATTTTAATTGTCTAATTGTCTAATTCAGCTGAAACGGAGGGAGTTTTGAGTGGATTTATACAGTTTGTGCTCATAATGCCAATCTATTTCATGCCTGCGTCTTTCATCAGGCTGAAATAATCAAATGTAAATATTCAGCTAAAAGTTGCCTGACCAACAACAGGCAAGTCAAGTTTAGCTCAATTGTGGTTGATAAAGCAAACAAATATGTTGATTATATTTTCTTTCCTTAAAAAAAAAAAAAAAAATCCTTGACACGCTGTTTACTTGGATAAAATCAGCTGCAGATGTTTTCCGAACGCCTTGAACTTTCATTGTTCATTTTTGGGCGCACAAATAACCGCTTTTGGTGTATTTTTGACGTGAAAAGTTGCAAATCAGCAAAAAAGTACCCAGAAGTAACCCTGCACCTTCTACCAGGAACACTTTTCTCTGGGCACAAGATAGATGTTTTTCCCAGTTTCACAACACAGCTACAGCTCGTTGGCTTTGTAAGGCAGGCATGCACCTGACGTGTATCATCTCATGCTCAGATGGCATTCAATTAAAATGACTCTGTGTCTTGTCTTTGCTGTTCAGGTTTTGCAGTTCAGTAGCTTCACAAAACAATGTTTCTGCCTGTGTGAAAAGCCAAGCGCGTCAGTCTTATGTAACTTCATTGGGTGGAGGAGGAGAAAAGGTCTGCAACTTCTTCTCTTTCACTTACGAGTGGAGTCACTCTCCTCTATTTAAGGAAGGAATGTGTTCATTGGTATGATGACGTCTCTGGTTGACTAATAATACATAGGCGCACACACACGTGTGCACCTATGTATGGTACATAGGGTAAACAATGAAAGGCTAAACAATGAGTCCTCAATTCACAGGGTCAACTTGTGAAATTACTTTTTGGCTGTCACAAGCAAGATATTCATTCAGATTCACCACGAGCCCAGATTCAAATATGCAAATTTCATTTTCCACTCTCCTGTCAGTCATTATTTATCTTATACAAAGCAACTTCCACCACATGGAGTCCATGACCAGAATACACTGATCATTAATGCAGCTTTATCACAGGGGCCTGAACACTTGAATGGGTTTCTCATCCAGATGCTTTGGCAGATGCATAAAAAAATCTGCCAGTGGAATAAGATAATGTGGTGATGGAGAAAAATGTACTTTTCATTCAGCTGTCTGGGCCTCTGTGTGTTATGTCACAGCCATTCCTGAAGCCCTCATCTGTGACTGTGCATCAGTCAACTCTCTCGCTGCTATTTACACTCACCCCCTCTCTTACATAACAGATGAACTGTGCATCCACGTCAGCATGGAAACTCTTTAAGACAACTCAACTGATATGATGACCCCGGTAAACACAACATTTACACTGCCTGATATAGCAGGGTGAGCATATGTGTGCTGCTACTGCATGTGTGACCTGTTTGCCGCTGGGCCGTGTGGCTATAAAGCAGCACTGAATCACCTTCATGTCATAACACTGTAGTGGAAAAGTATGGCTTTATTGCTCCAATTAGGACTGGAACAGCCTGAAAACAAATATTACTGAGTCACTGTTCAATTTCTCTGAAGGGATCAGTTTCTTTTAAACGACTATCCCATGCTAAAATCATCTCTCCATTTATGGTGTATAGTTCTTTAATCTGTGCAAGTGAACACTTCAGTGCAAAGGATAAGTTCATAGTTCATTCTTGTAATCAAAAATTAAAAATGTTTTTTTCTGGCCATTAGATTAATCTAACATAACATGTAAGAACAAAATCTCAACTTAATCATTGCTGAAGTGCTTTACATATCATATGACAAAAATCATAGGCTGTCTGGCTAACTTCACTCACTTCCTGTGTAAACAAATTATGCTTGAAGTCTCACGGGGAGAGAAAGCGTCTGCAATTGAAAGTGCAGTCTTTCCTATTTTACCAGATCCTTAAACAAGTCAGGTTTAGACATGAGCTATTAAAATTAACCACCCATCCAGTCTTAAATCTGCTGTATGTTCTTATTTTCTCTCTTTTAGCCCTTGCCAGCAATTACCTAACATACTATAACATACAGAAAGTGTCAGTGTGTGCACCAGACATAGCTATATACCAGATGCATAGAACAGCTTTTGGATCCAATCTTCTCATTACATATTGGGTAATGTGCCCAATAGGCCAAACTTCAAAAAAATGTTGGAGTAGTCCTTTAACAGCTTGTGACTGGTATTTAATAGCAAGGTATTTTTGCAACGCTGAATTCTGAACACTGCAGAGAACTTAATGAGGAGACCAAATGACTATCATGCTCCGTTGCCCTGTTAAATCGTGTGTTTTATAGACTACTTAACATGTCAAAATCATAGCAAGGTTTATATTGCCTCTTTTACTATGAAATAATAGGAAAAGAGGCAACATAAAGCTTGCTGTAATTTTGGAATGATTGCTATTATAATAAATAGGAACAGTCAACCATAGGCCACTGAAAAAAAGAGGAGGAAAAACGCACTGTGGTAGATACTTAATAAATATAACACTGAAGGGATTCAACAAACAAAGTGATTAATGGAGACCTAATGAATGCTGGCAAGGGTTAGCCTCAGTGTGATTATGCCCATAATAGGACATCACTGACAAAACCTCAAAAAGAATAAGGGCTTAAGGGATTATGGTATGTAGGATGGGCCTATTTTTATTCAAATGTCTTGCTACAGCAAAAATGCAAGCATCAAATTTGTTGGAATTGTCCCTGCTAAGAAAATGAATTCACCAGTGTAGGCTGAGGAAAACGGCTAATTTGTGAGAGGCTGTGAGACAACAAAGGCCAAGTATATGGTCTATCATTAAATGCAGCAGGATGACAGTGCAGGCAAAATATGAATATGGTATAACTATTTTGTGCTGGATGTGCATCAATACTTTATTGGTTATGAGTCATATCATTGGCTTGGGCTACATCAGTTATGATAGGGCCACTTCATCAATAGCAGACATGCATTTTTTGATGATGGAGCGGCGAATAAACTGTTCCAAATGGCTTCTGCCTTGCCTTGCTCCTCATCTTCTCCTCTCCATTCCTCCCCTCGTCTCCTCCAAGTTTCTTCCTGGAATGAGAGGAGTGGTAGTGAGGGAGGGGAGGAAAAGAGGAGGAGTGAAAACCTTTGGTATCTACCGTCAGTAGTATTTAGCAGCTGTTTTCTTAACTCTTGCCAGATCCACAGGTTGACCACCGCTCGATGTGAAAGGGTTCGCTTGGGTTTCACCATGGTGAAAAAACACCAGTCACTCTGGTCTAATGTGTCATATGTTCATTTTAGTTGATTTAAACTCAAAGTCATACCCTTAGTTATGCGTGTATTCTCAAATTACAGACAGCACCAACTAGAAGCTGCTTTATCATTTTAAGACTAATCCCTGTGACATTTGATGGAGAATGTGCATGAAACTATAGGCTGTTACTTGTCTGTGGTCTTGCTTGACTTGCAGTGTGCAATGCACATTTTTCAACTACTGATGGAAATGTGATGTCTTCAGAGTCTTTATGCCATTGTCATAATGTTATGAATATCTCAGAGGTTCACTGTTCATTTTTGGGTACATAAATAATTACTTTTTGTATGTTTAAAACATTAGAGGTCCTGACTGGGGTTGTGGGTAAAACAAAAAATACCCAGAAATGGCTCTGACCTATATACCATCCATTTGTTTTACAAACAACCATCTTGTCCAGACACAAGATAAAATCGGGACACATTTTTCTCATTTTCACTCGGCAGTTACAGCTCTTTGGCTTTGTAAGGCAGCATGAGCCTGAAGTGAATCATCTCATGCTCAGATGGCATTCAGTTAAAATGGCTCTGGATCTTACCTTTGCTGTGCTCTTGTACAGGTTTTGCACTACAGCAGCTTGATAACATATTGTTAAAATAATGTCAGCAACTGTCATTTACATCGACCGAAGGAAACTGAATATTAGAATGGCAGTGAGGCAAAAAAGTAGTAATACCATCTTGATCTATCACGACAGTGATATACAGCCAATAGCCAATTCAGAGAGAAAGCTTTTACATTTGATATCCCAACCACTTAAATTCTGGTAACTGTTTCCTAGGAGAAATACTCTGCTGCACAGGAAATGATGCATTTCATATTTCTGGTTTGTTGAGCATAAATTAAAGATGAACTCAGAAGTAAGCATAAGCTGCAGGCATAAAAATTGCGACAGGATCAAATCTATATTCAGTGAGTGTCTTGGAGGGTGAAACTTTCTGCCATCATTCTGACAAACCAGTCACTATGAAGGGAAACATGGTACATCCAACAACCACAGAGCTGAAGCACTGTTCTCTCCCTATTTCAGCACATTCATCCTAAACAAACCTCTGTCATACTTCTCCGTCCATCCACCAATGGATAAGCTCTCAGGCAGGTCAGGATGTTAATGCAGTTATTACAAAACTGCAGAGAGCCAGGCTTATCCAGGTAATGCTGTCAGTGATCCATTACCCATGGAGCAATCACCCAGTGAGCAGAGTCTACGGTCTCAATAGGTATCAACAGCACCATGGCTTTCTCTGACCTTTCAGCAGGAAACATAATAAACATCACAAACAATAATACCTCCCAAACAATAATACATGACCATGTGATACTGGGGGTTATGTGTATACTCAGACACCTTTTTCATTAAAAAAAAAAAAAAAAAAAAAATTCACTGGACAGCTGTAAACATTGGGAAATTCAATTTGTTTTCCAACACAAATTACCTGTGAAGTTCTTCAGGGTTCTATTTTAGGCCCTATCTGGTTTTCCATGCATATGCTCCCACTCCAACCCTTAAGAAATGTCTTAGCGTAATAAAGGCCATGTCAAAAACAAACAGAACACTAGCCACTTTTGTACTATGACCAGGAAAAGGCTTGTTGTCCATACGTTAATAAATTCACATTGACACACCCAAGAAGCAGGCTATATAATTAGTCACTGTAGGTATAAAGGCTTTGACTTGTGATTGTTATCCACAATAAATAATTTCCTGCCTAAATTGGAAACTAAATTGTGCAACGTGTATTCACGGAAGAAATGTATTTAGTTCAGGTGCGGCTGTCAGAATTAGACAGGATATTCCCCTGTGGGAAAAATGACAGGTCAGGGGGCTGGGCAAGATTTCGCTCCGCACCCCGACCTGCCCAAAATGCCAGCTGGGATTAATATCATCATTATCATTATTATCATTATCATGACCATTATTATTATCATTGGTAACACTTTACAATAAGAGTACAACAATTAACGTTAGTTAGCGTTAGTTAATGCCATAATGGTTAATTAACAGGTTAGTTAATGATTATTATGGCATTTACTAATGTTAATAATATCTACAATAACCCTTAAATAACATATGAATTAATACCTTAGCATGAACAGCATTAATACATGATTCTTTGACACATTAGTTAATGGTTAGTTAACTGTTACTTAATGTTTATTACCTGTTACTTAATGTTTATTACGGCATTAACTAACGTCAATTGTTGTACTCTTACTGTAAAGTGTTACCTTATCATTGGTAGTGGTTGTATTAGTATAATGTTGAAACATGAAAGCACTGTGACTAATATTATACACAACAGTTTGGTTTGGGTTAGAACTATACTCATATTAGTATGTTCTCATTCCCAGGGCATCCAATACTGACGCTTTGTCACACCCTTTAATGTCTGATACCAGCACCGAAGGCACACTTGAGACTATGAGACGCAGGGGTTGGTGACGTAGTATAAAGGCCAAGGGAGATGGGTGGCATGGTTGTCGGACGTATAAGACACAGGACCCTCAAGCAGGAGACACAGGTTCAGTTCCCAGTTCCAGCACGGGAAGCTCGATCACATGCAACAGGCTGTATGTGATCGAGACTGTGCCCAGTTTCAGGTTTTGGTGCTTCCCTAACATTAACCAAGTGGTTTTGTTATCTTAACCTAACCATGTGACACTGACGTCAGAAAACGTCACGTCATAAAAACAGGAAAGCCCAGTGTGTCCCTTGGGTGTCTGTATCAAGACACAGAATGGCGTGACAAACTGTTGGTATTTGACGACCTGGGATTGAGAATGCATTGCACATAATTGTTCCATGAGTAGCACTTGTGTTTACTTGACATAACATGGGGCAAACAGTAATACCTACAGTGTCAGAGGTAATTATGTCTTCCTCATTGCTTAGAGTTGCGCAATGTTTTCAAATGTACTCAACCCTTACCTACAACAAACAAAGCTGAGCACACAGGTGTTGTGTAAGTGCTCAGCTACTTCCTTGCAGACATTTCCTCATGGGCAGGACTTGCTGACAGAGACAAAGAACATAATACAATTCTCACAAAAACAGGTAAGCGTCCTACTAGGAAGTATCATTGTTGACAACGCAAGCTATTATTTCAGCTAAGCCGACAGGTACATGGAGAGTACGGTTTTCTTTTGGAACAAAAAAGAAGATGTAATGCCATGATAAAATCTTCCATGATGTCACCAAAGCAAAGCTGATCTAAATCGAAGCTCACTGCACAAAGAAGCGTGAGGAGACAACTTGGTATGATGTGAAAGTGTGCTTCCCATTAGAAATAAATACAGCATGAAGGCTTCTTACAGCATAATATCAAACAGAGAGTTACGTTGTATTTGATATACTGTTATCTATGCAACCTCAAATAACATTGTTCTCCCATGTCGCTCTCATTAGTACTTTCAATAAGATTTTGTCATTTTTCAACCCAAGCCATATTAAAATGTTGATGACCATTATAAATGTCCTTTTTGAAAACAGACAATTCAAAAGTTAAGTTAGACATTGTCCACCAAACAAAATGATTGGAAATTGTTTGGGGTTTTTTTCTAACCAGTTTTATTTGTCATTTATGATAATGCACTGAATCGAGGACTGCAAAAGTGATACGTTTGTCATCACTAAAAATAGCAGTGAGATGGGGCTTTGAGGTTGTGCTTTATATCGTCAACCCTATACATGTGTGCATACTATGCTTATTTTATCATGCTTTGATGATTTAAGATACCCAAAGCAGTTTGGGACCACTAGTGCCACTATAGGGCACACTGAACACAGGGGTGACATATTACACACACCAATATAAACAAAGCAACTTTCAAATTATTCCAAAATTCCAAAATGTCTTTTGAGGCAGGAAATTCAGTCAACATGTTTATTAGTCCTCAAGGACACACACAGTCCTTTGAATGTAAATGAAACCAAGTGAGTTTACATGAAAAGCCACATTGGGTAACTTTAAAAGATATTAATTTTCCTCTGTCATGAACTTGACACATCTACCAAAGCTGACAACATATGGCAAATTTTCTATATTAATAAGTGTTTCACGGCTTTCTTCTGCAATTTTTGCCATGTTACAATTGAATAAATGTCTCTACAGTCTCCATCGTCAGTGATTTCCTTCCACCATTGTTCTTAATTTATTTGGGAAATTAAATTAATCTTAATAAAGTAATTTATGATGTGATAATAATGCACTTATGATGCCTTATAATGGTTGATAAGCACCAAGTGCTACCATCAACTTAAATGGCAAATAGAGTTAACTATATGAGTACATAGAGGCAGCATTATCTAGTTAGACCATGCACAAACTAAGGACTTGGCCAGTGTCAAATCAAATAAATGTCCTGGTTGAAAGGGGCTAACTAGAAGAATGTGTTTTAATTGGATTTCACACTATATGATTAGAAGAGATCAAAACATGCTTTATGAGGTGTAATGGCAGTAAAGGCTAATGAATGCTCCATCTGAGGTGAAGCAATTTTCTCCATGGCATCAAGAAAGAGACCCCTTGCAGTTCCAGCTCAGAGCTCCACACCAGGGGAGGCAGATCATCCTGAGGCCAACAATCACACACACCTGCCTGGGCCTTTGAAGCAGCAGAGCTGAAGCCTCTGACCCTCTGCTCTGGTCATGTCCATCACCAGAGGATTAGATGTGGCTTCGTCAAGGTTTCATCCTAACAGAAAACACACAAAATCACACTGTACTGATCTACAGGGTTTGGATCACCACAATGCACTTACCGCCAGAGCTTTGTATCAGACTGTGACCCTGTTTGACAGGATTAATTTTACAGGGGAATTGGGAGAATTCCACTACCAGAGTATGGTTGTAATTTTAGTCTGAGTACATCTGCCATGTCTGTAATTTGTCAGAAATTCCATACATGTCCTATGAAATGACAAGCACCACCAGAGATTACATTTGAATGCACAGATTTTTAATTTATCATTCTTATTTTGGCCATTATTTTAAAAAATTATGTTTTTGTTTGTTTGTTTGTTTGTTTGTTTTTTACCAATTTGGTCATTTTCCAAAGCCAAGGTTGTATGGACCTTGGCATTTTTCTATGACAAGCAACAATCAAGCTGTCCAGATCAGATACAAACTATCCACTCTGGTTCGGCTTATTCTTTTCTTGGTTCTTGCAGCTAGACTATTCTTGTCATTTGAGTTTGAGTTGACAATGCATAAATGGGGTCGACACTTGCAGTAATCTCTGTAATTCTGGAGGCTGATAACAAAGATCCGTTATCTCGAGCAAACTGGCCATTAACATTACAGATCTGTTAACAATTACTTTGAGAGCCGTTGTCTTGCTCATGACAGATGGCATGGCTTTGTCTCGCTGCCTGTAGGAAGTCATCAATACAGCAGGAGAATGACATCTCTTTGACCCCTTGGGCTGTGCAATTGGAAGCGCCAACATCATACTTCTGCTTTGCGAGGAGCAAGATGTCAAAACAGATTGAAAACGACTTCATTCCAATGTTGCTGGAAGGTAGAAAGTGACCCGTAATAACTTCAGAGAGACATGACCTGCTGCTTCACAGCAAGGTTTTCCATACACAAGTAAGAGGTTGAGACTAATGTAATACAAAGAACTGTCACAATTGTGTAAATTGAATTTAAAGTGGTGATGGCAGGCTTGTCTTTAACTGCTTTACAGAGGACAAGGCACATATAGAGCTTTCAACTCTAAAGTGCCACTGTTGTCTTTTTCCTCTCATTTTCTTTTTTATACCATGTTTGTTGCATTAGGTTTTTGTTGGGCCCTTGCGATTTTACATCAGGCAAGCTCAAATTCTGTAAACAAAAAGGACAATGCCATGCTGCCATGTCCCACTTTTCGCAAAACTTGGCAGTCTTACACAAAACCTTTTCCTTGCCTCCCACCTGAACAGTAAGAAAATACTAAGTCCGGATGGAGATCAGGCCATATTTCAAGATTAAACCGCATATTTGGTCATCGAACAATCATTATATAACAGCTAACATTCATCACATTCTGGCTCCTTATCATATGACAGTCATATATGATACAATAAGGTAAGGTCAAAGTAACTTTCGGTAATAAGTTTGTTGGTAATGTAACTAGAGGTGAGGGGACATCAGCTGGACAGTTTGATGGCCAAATTTAGCCAGGCCAAAAATTAGCTTTACATTAAGTGCATTCAGTCTTTAATGGTGAAGTCATTTTCCTTGGCTTGATGAAGTTTAAGTCTCTGTAGGTGGCACTCTTTTCTTTATCTGTTCAGCCATGGTAGTTATCTGTGCTCATGTTAACAGATCTTCCAGAAACACTGAAAATGCAAAACAAACCACCTCCTGTGCAGCAAAGGAATCTCAGGATACCAAGTGCTTATAAGAGCAAAGCTGAAAGGATGAGTCACTGATGTCTTATGTTAACTGATGCTAGACAGTTAGACCAAATATTTATTTGTGTGAAAATACCACAGGTTATCAGTTTAAACATATGCAGTATATGTACAGCATAATATATGAGACAACATTCTTTAACATGACCTGTGGGTCTGGCTATGTTTATGTCCGGCTGACCTGGACTGAGAAGACAGCCAGTCAGCATTTCTCAGGGTCATGTATTTTCCACGGTGTCGGGGGAAATGCAGACAACCCCCTGGTAAAGGACACAGCGGTGATTCAGAAGCCTGCACCATGCCGACCACTGAGCAACAACCACCCAAGTGTCGAGTGCCCTTTGGTGAAAAGGTTTACCGAGGCGCCACGGCTTTATGTAAGCACCCACACTATGAGCTTGCATGGTATGTACATGCACAGGAGGCAGATAAAATGACAGACACAACACAAGAGAAAAGGTCTTTAAATTTGAAGCAGCTGAATCACAATTGCAAGGTCGCTGTATTAGCGGTAGACAAGAACTGTCAGTCAGAGCTAAACGCTATTGAATTTTTAAAGGAAGTAGATTTCCGCTGCTTTGTCGCTCAAAGAAAGCGCAGAAAGGCCCACTATCCACCTAAACATAGTTCAGGACTTTGTGACAGCAAGAATAGCAGGACTGAAGCTGCTCTGAACATAGATGGGTCTAGTTTTTATGAGGTACCTGATGTTTTATATCTGGTAACTCCTGTTCATGATTCCACCCCCGTAATGGATTCCATCCTAACCAGGTTCTTCCGTGACTTTTCTCAAACACATAAATCTGAGCTTGGGATGACAAGGCTCTGCATGACTTTGCGACATTCACGTATTTATGAACTTTTAATGTTACTTTATGCTTGTGTTTTGTTTTGTTTTTCCTTTTAAAAGAACCCCATGTGGTAAATATCTACAAAAAAGGGGGACACTGTTTCTGTCACGTCGAAACAGTGCAACTCAAGTTTTGGTGTTTTTCATGTTTTAACTCTTCTATGTGTGCAGAAAATTTCTGTTCAACAGCAGGGCCCCGATTCTTGACAGTTCCCCCATAATGGTTTCCATTAGCTGCACATACACAGGCTCACCTGAGCTTTGGGCCCCCTACCTGGCTCCCTCCCTGCGCTGGGAGAGAACAAAGGCCCTGTGATCCCGATTACACGCCACGGTTAAGATTGAGCACAGATGTCAGGCCGTTTGCGCTTAGCCCAAAATCCTTTTTACAGGCACATAAATTCATCGGAGTCCGCTCTTTTGATGTTGGTGGTGAGCGGCATACGTCACAAGATTGGCACAGTGCAAGCCTTTGAAGTCTAGCTGGGATGATCCTGGTATTTTCAGGGGTTATCTCATGCAGTCATTTCTAAGGAAGCTTGAATCAGATCTCCTGCGTTGGGTTTAGCAGTGACTCGTGCAGAGGACACACGGCGTTCCCCGCTAAACGTTTTATGTCATGTTGCTTCTTGGGAAATGTGATGTTCTGAGTTGATACGAACTTCAGGTAAAGCTGTGAAGAATCAGATGGAAGTCCATGGAATCGTGAGGCTGGATGTATACCATTTACGCAGGATGTTTACTTCAGCGCCACAATAATGTCACCTGTATGTGTGCACTTACTCAGCAGTGGAAAATTTAATAACCGTCAAACTCGATGGGATAAAAGTGTTAAAGTAGCAAAGCGGGGATAAGCAGAGGTATGAGACTGTTGGGATTATATAGTGCTCATGGAGGGCTGTGCAACAATACACCTTTGTGTGGTTTTACATATGGAAAATGACTTGATGATATAGTGGGGTCTTTCAGGGGTGGTCTTCCCTCATTACAGCTGCAGTGTTCCATGCACATGTAGTACACCCTCACAAGCCTCATGGGGCAGGTGATATGGACCATGGACCCAAACTGTGCATACTGTAGCCAGCACAGTGCGAGGAGAGGCAAATGCAAACACGACGATGAAGACTTTACTCAGGCTTTTCGTCTAATGCGTCTGAAAGAGAAACAAAACACCCCTTTTATGTTGTAAATCTGTGGTTTTCAAAGCGGGGTCTGGAGTCCTTGAGGGGTGTCCTGGGGGCCCTCAGCAAAATGTGGAGTATTTCAATTTTAATTTCACTAGAAATTGTTACAATGCAGAAAATGTATGAGGGATCATTTTAACATTTTCTCCTTTCTGCGTTAATTTCACCACGATTTGTCAACATGGATACGAGTTAACCCTTTGAAACTCTCACAAACTCTCTTGATTTCTTTTAAAAACATGGGCGAAAGGGCAATTAGCAAACTGGCAAGAAAAATGACTAGAGCATTAGTTAAAACAAAAATTTGAACTTGTGAAAACCCTTGTAAATCACGTTTTTGTAACCCATCAACTTGCCTCATGGCCCTCAACTTCAGTTAGTGATTTGCAACTTTGCTTAGACTGACTTTCATCAACCTGAACTGGCCTGGACTTGTTGCATCCTGCTGAGTTTTACACGCAGGTGGAGAGAGAAAGAACAGCACCGCAGCAGCAGAGTGTGACCCTCCAGTCGACAAAAGTCAGAGCACAGCTTGTTTTGTGGCTGCATTGCATTGTGATCTATTGAGGCTACTGTCAGTGGATAAATTAGTTCCTCCGCCTCTTGTACGTTGGATTTCTGCATGTATCACTGGTAAATACGCCTACAAACAATAATATGCACCAGGAAATACAGCGTAAATCACCAACAGCTATATTTTCCACAGAGGACAAAGTCAGTTTTTATAACTACTGAAATATGTATCTGAATGATCGATTCGACTTCAGCTGAAATTATCCTATGATGAATTGATTATTTGGTCATTGAGGCTTATCGTCATTCATTCAGCCGGGTGGCATCCGTGCCGTATGAATAGGAGATTTATTGCCACAGAAGAGATTTTTTTTCCTTCAGAGGAGCTATAGTGATGGTAATCAGTTTGTTATTAGTGGTCATAGAAAGCAAATTTTAAATTTTTTCCAGCTGTGCCTGGGCTGGGTAACCCTAAAAAAAGAGCTCAGAAAGCGGAAAGGCACTCAGTACCGGCACAGAACCACAGAAAATCGTTTCCTCTATGGCCGTACACTGTACATGGAGGAACTGCATTTAAAAGGCTAATTTACCAAGATTAGCAATTTCTAAAATAAAAAAGCAAATTGAGCAACCTTAACAAGTCAAGTCAGGACCAAGGTTTACCTCAGTTTAAGTGATATCCATGTGTTCCGTTTTGTTCTTTAGAGCTATCTGTGTTGTCTGTAGCTTTGCTGGCACTCTCCAATAGAAAACTACAGAGGGAAGACCAAATGAAGCCATTTTCCCAGAACCACTATTCAGGGAAGAGTGACCAGGGCAGTGACTAGGTTGGATTTCCCAGTGAGAAAACTCCCATGCCAGGTATGAAGCATGCCAGCTGGCAAACAAATCCGTTTGTTTCTGACTTTGGGAATCTGTGGGGAAAGATGCTGGCCACACCGGCTACAAATGGACCTGAGTCTTGCTTGCCCTTGTCGTGCCGAGGAACAGAAAATAGGAGGTCAAAAATAGAGTAACAGGCTGCAATTCTGTCAATGAGCCGTGTTGTCTGAGTAAAAATAATCCTGTGGGAAAATACAATCAAAGGGCTCTAGTTAGACTCATTACCCACACTTGAGTCCATTCAAGTTTAAATAAAACAACTGTGAGAAGAAAGCATTGGATTTCCCACCACACTCACAATACTATTAGGGGACACGATATCTACATTTTGAAACCAAGAGAGGAGTTGCTCCCAGCCAAATTGAGAGCTGGAGAGAGGCGGAGAGGAGCGGATACACAAGTGAAATACATGAATGTAAAAGAGCACCCTCCTCAGCACTTTGCAGTATAGATTAATCTGAGTGCTCATGTTTCCATTTTCTCCTCTCTTTACCTTCATTTTTAACTGCATCTCATGAATCGAAATGTGATTATGTTTTCATAAAAAGTATGTTCTCCCAAAGAGAGGCAGCGGCTAATTCCACAAGTGTAAATTATTACTATTCAAATTTGTGTGTCAGTATAATAGCGGTGTCATGGAAATTTCTCCTAGATGGTTAAATAAAGGATCTTGAATCAATAAGTTGTCTTTGTGTGTTTTATTCAGCGCTGAAGAGGAGAACCATACAGAGTGTAAGGCAGTATGCGGGGAAGTCCTACAGGGCGGATGCAAGCAGAAATATTTATACAGAAAGTATTGTATAATCGTGCAACACATTTACATCCTGTCTTAACTCAGGTGGCGCGTGGCATTTCCAAGTTTGATAAAGGAGACAAGTCAAAAGTTCAAGTTCCTCAGATCAAAAGTTCAAGTTCCTCAGATCAAAAGTTCACTCGTTCAGACCGGGGTGGGGGGGGACATGTGCAGCACCTATGTCTAGGTGCTGCAACTGTCTGAGTTTCAAAGAAAATAGGAACGTAGAAGTTTAATAGAAAACGGGAACATAAAATAG
The DNA here is from genome assembly GCF_902150065.1 of Myripristis murdjan. Classification (NCBI taxonomy): domain Eukaryota; kingdom Metazoa; phylum Chordata; class Actinopteri; order Holocentriformes; family Holocentridae; genus Myripristis; species Myripristis murdjan. Next base: position 26,608,903 of record NC_043990.1, on the reverse strand, counting down.
GAACGTAGAAGTTACTTAGGTACAACAGAGGTTTCAAGATATAAATGAAGGGCATACTAACTAAGCAGACATGAGCAGTAAATTTCTATTACAGTGGTATCATGCAAAATGTCTTTTTTCCAACTGAGTGGATAAAAATCCACCAGTGGGATGAGATAATCCCACATTTTCAATGCTCATAATCTTATTGCCAGCATTTTCTTAGATTCAAACGCCATTTTCTTGGTCCCAGTGGGCTAATCTGCCTTATTCTGCCTTGTTTCCACACATTTCTGCTTGTTCCCAGAAAAACTCAGCTAATAAGAGAAACTGCACCGGAAACAAATGGGATTTTCTTATCCACCTGGCAGATTTTTATCTTGCTTGAGGAAAAGCTATTTTTTGAGACTAAAAGGGGCAGCTCACCCTTTTAAAACTATATATATATATATATATATATATAGTAATTGGTAAGATGGAGATTTTTTGCAGTGTGGTAACAGTGTGAAATTATTTAGTGCCCCGCATCTGGTCTCTGTTTTGTAAAATATAAGCACTGCAAGCTGTCCCACTTAATGTTAACACACTGAAATAAAACCACAAGTGTTTCTTCTAAGAGTGTCTATGTTTGCTCACCCTTTCATCATCTAAATTACTTGCAATTTCAAAAATACATAAAAACCTGCAGTAAGAACTGATTTCTACACTAATAAAGAATTTTCTGGACTTTTTTTGGTATGATTTGTTTTTTGTAGATGCTTTTGTTCCAAGAAATTGCATAAACGAAACTTCACATCTTGCCTTTCAAGAAAAATCAGTTAATGCGCTGCACAGGAAGAATGTCTGCATGTGATTTTTCGCCACAGGGGAGAAAACACCTTTTCACCTGCATATTCACCCCCTATCCGTTCGACAGGGTTTCACGCTGGTGGACCCCACACAGTGTTAGGGGCTGAACAGTATGTGGTGAGCTACATGAGCGAATGCCAGCCCAGGCCATAAAGCTGGCCACAGTTTACACTAATTGTACCACAGAAAACCTGACACAGTGATTCTGTCATAGTAAATAAGAGGAGACAGGGACTGGGGGGAAAAATGAAAAACGAGTTATTCAGCAGCAATTTGTCATCAGATCTGAAAGATTTCTGGGTAAATATCAACACCGCAAGGCCACACACTTGGAAAAATATGAAGCAGCAATGCTGGAAATGTGGCAAAGCAGAGGTGATTGGTTTGCTGCATGTCATAAAAGCAGTATACAAAATGGATTCAGAAAAATCACAAGGCCATCAACTACTTTACAGTGTTTACCACTTTCCTGGGGCTGCTATTACCAGAGAATAGTGGTAATACCAAAGCTCTGATACCTTGCAGCTTCAAGAAATGCATTAGTTTCACAGACAAAGATATTGTTTCTACTCTCTTGGCACAAAAGATTCAGAGAGAGAGCAATTGGTCAAGAACAGTTGTTTGAGTGAGGTATCAAAGAGGAAAAGAACAGACTACAAAGCAACAGACCTAACACTGAAAGGTCATTTCTATGCTGATGATATTCCTCTGCTGTACCCAGAGGCAATCGAAATGGAAAGGGAAAAAAGCAAATTGTTTTGTCCTGTGTCTCTTTCTTAGCAGTGCCACTAGATCTGGAACAAACGCCCATTCCAAGTCCTATCCAGGCCACACGTGGTCTCCAGGCGCTCCATCATAATTTCCATCTGCCAGCTTTCAGACAGCCTGTCACTGAATATTTACCAAAGGAGGAAAAATGACAAGGAGGCCAAACTGTTGTGGAATCTGAAAATGAGTGGGCAAAAATTAGAAGAACAAGAGGGCATGCAGGGTAATGTAATTCAATGCAGAGTGGCAATATGAGGACAGAGACATGCTTGAATTTTCCAAAAGCACACAGGGCAAAGACGGGACTGACTGGAGGAAGTTCTGACTTTGACTTAACTAAATCACACACTCCAATAAACACATGAGAACAAAAGGAGTGACTCATGAATGGAAGTGCGAGGGCATGTTGACTGAAAGATGTACCGCACAAAGCATTTACCTCTGAACAAAGCACACATGATGACAGAATAAATTCTTGACCAACACAGGAGGTGCATCTGGCTGTGCCAGGGTACAGCCAGAAATATGAATAGCAAATAACAGCAGTCGTAATAGAAGGCAGACATGAGGCGTCTGGCTGTTGACTCCCTGACAAACAACTGGCACAGCAGACAGACGGGAAAGGCAGTTCTAACACCAGCTACTTTGGGACAACTGGACCGACAGCGGCCACAATTCCCAGTAGCCTGACAAACACACTGTCACATTACACTCGTTGGTTTTGAGTAATTTGTCTGTGAGGCCAAACTGTCTCCAGTGAGCATGCCTACTATGTATGTGAATTATTGCAGGCTTGAGTCCACCATGTGGCTGAGGTTACATGTCATCCTGGTTGCATGTGATTTTTCTTCTTTCCTATCTTTCCTGCTGTTATTCATTAAAACAAAACAGCTCACAATTATATCTATATGTAAAAACATCAAAAGAATCAATACGAGGGGCACCTCACATTCACTAGAAGTTAACAAAAAATGACTCCAAGATGTCTTGATTCTATTATTTTGCAATGTTGAATGGGTTACTCTAAAATGTGTAGCACATGGTTACGTCAGTATACCAGTTGGATGATATTGGACTTTTATTATATATTCCTTATCAGCCACTCGTGCTATCCACCTCTGCTATGATGGAGGCTCCTCCTTGCACAGCTACAGCAAAAAAAAAAAAAAAACGACATGAGTAAAACCAGAAATGGGATAGTGGCACATTTTGTTTTTTTCCTTCATCTAAGTATTCATTTTCTTTGGGCTCATCATCACAAATACATGTTGTGTGGCGGAGCTTTGTTCAAATTCACAGAATTTTAGTGGAGGTTTTCTAAGATACCAAATATGTCCTGCTGAATTACAGGGAAATGTGTATAAAATGATGCACAAGACATCTGGATCATTTTCTATTTGATGGTAACAATGGCAGCTTCTGTGGTGGCTGCTGCTCCTCTGGTGCAGACGGATACAGGAGGTGCAGAGGTTACCAGATCTTTTTGAAAGGAAAAACAGCTACAGTTTTCAACATAAATTGGAGCAAAACTATCATCTGTGTGCACATCTGCATTTTAGCCTCAGAAAGTGGCACATAAAAAGTGATGTTAAACTTTCTTTGAGTGAAAGTTTTTAGTGTCCCATGATGTCTGAAACAATGCTGTTTCAGAGGCTTCTCTAGCCTGATAAGAATACAGTTCCCAGGGAAACACTGTAGGATTTGGGGCGGGGAAATTTTTAAAAATGTGATATTTGCACAAAATGTCAGCTATCAGCAGCTTTAGTAAAACAAATATGTATATATATCAGTATCAATATCGGCCTTCAAAAGCCCACATTTGTCGAACCTGAGTGGAAATCAGCAGGATAATACAGAAAAAAGTTGTGGGCTTTTTCCCATTTCTGCCCTTGATCTTGAGAGTGGTACAAGATGGTGGCTGCTCTCTGAGAAAAGGGGGCAATAGTACAGGAGACTGCCGACTTTAAATGAAAGTTGGTCTCGGCGTCTGATGAGATGTTATCGGTGCCAAGGAGTGAACACATAGTAAAGGGTGATGAAAAGTTTGAACCTGAAGCCTAACACGCAGACAAAGACCCCACTCATTAAACAGAGAGGGGGATCTCCCTGGCAACGACGCTGTGTTTTCATACCACAGCCATACAGAGAGCAGAAAAGGGAAATCAGCTATCCTAACTGGCTGCTCTCCATAAACATTTATTTGTTCTTCCAAGGAACTCATTAAACTTAGCAGACTCTTTTGGCCCCAGGCTACCCACTTTCTCCTGACATTCCTGAGAGCACACTGCACGAGGGGAGCCCCAGTTCCCTGACGAGCTGCACATATGCAAGACAGACAGGTAAACTCCCAATTAGAAATCTGGAAAAATGTGAACGAGAAAAGATATTATAGTGCCTTTGGATTTCATATAGTTGGTACAAGAGTTTCCAGATTTGGTGTTAATCTATACTACTGTAACTAGAAAAATGCACTCAGAGTGTAGAGCACAGCTAGGCATACCTTCACTTTTCAAGATTAAGGGTTTTGGGCACAGCAAAACTTGGACTCGGCAGCCAATTAGTAGTTAAATTACTGTATGATTCAAATATAATACAGTACAGTCTAGAAAAGATTCTGTAAAACTCCCAAAGCCTCTCGAGTTTAGCTGTTTCTTGTTTTCTCTGTACATGTTTTACTTTATTACACCATTACAGCCGTGGTTGTGAACCTGTGGCTCACCAGTCATTTCAGCCAAGTCATATGGCTTTCAACAGAAACCATGTTTCAAAATGAGCACTAATTAAAAGAGCAGATTTCAAAATTACAACTAAAGGTCTGTCTCTCTCACACACACATACACACACACACACACACACACACACACACACACACACACACACACACACAGCTCGACGGCTGTGTTACAAGTCATTTTTTACAGTGAAGCATCAGGGCTATATAACTTATTTTAACCCCCACTTATTGACAGTTTACATCAGCCTCTGACACTTTTTACAGTGTTTTTCTCCTGAGTGTCTGCTCTGTGCTCTGTTTACTTTTTTGGTCAACACAGTGTTACTTAAAAGTGCCCAAAAAATGAAACGCACATCCTGTATTTTTTTAATCCACAATAAGAGAAAACACAGCCATAATCGGATAACAAAAATATTAAGCTGATAGACCCAATAGTATGTGTTGAGAGGGGGTGGGAGAGAGCAGCGGTGGTCAATCAAGCTAGACGGTGAATGAAGAGAGGGAGCGGAAGTGTCAGCAAACATTTGGTTTTGAATCACCATGAGAGTTTCAAATGCACAAAAATATTAGGCTGATAGGTCCAGTAGTATGAGAGCTTAGCTGTGGACAGACACACAGACAAATACACACTACCAAATGCGTGATCACCTCCAGGCTACCTCCTGGTGAAAATAATTATAATCCATTCAGACAGAGGAAAAATCCTAAAACATGATGTCAGATGAGGTATATGTTTTAGACTCATGGTATTAGAAGACACTAAATGTAAGAACACCTTTTTCACAGAAAATCTAGGGTGTCACAATAAATCATGTCACAGTACTTGTTGAGAAAATGTGGCGATGTGCATCCTCAGAAGTCAGAGGCACATTGTGGAGAGCTACACTCGGTTTATTAAACCATCAAACACAAATAACAAATGGCAAAACAATGCAAACAGCACCCTGTATCAATGGATGCAAGCACTGATACGTATTTGGGGAGAAGAAAGTATCTTCACATCAGCCACCAGCATTAACAATACTTGAAAGTAAAATTATACATTCTCTAAAATGGTGGATAGAAATGCAGTTTGCCAATGACAACGTGATCATACTTTTTCCCCTATAGCAGCACAACTGTGTCATTAGCTGGCAGCTAATTTAGTTCAGACCTGCATGATTCACACGGGTCACATTTTCAGGTCAGACAATCTGGAATTCCATATCAATCCGATAAAAGGGTATACAATTTTAGAGTGAATGGAATGAAAACAAGCTGTATTTGATTACATGTTTTATCAAAATGTGTGAGTCACTTTTATTATAGCACTTTGGTTCCCCAGTAAATCAGCGTGGTTGGAATGGAGGAATCTCAACACTTTTCCAACAGACTCACTGAAGCAAGTGTGTCATAAATCAACACAAGCAGCCTTTGTGCGTTATGGCTGAGAATTCTAACAGTCAAGCAAACAAACACTTTTAACAGATGTAAAATCCCTTTTCTGATCGGGAGCACGGCAGCACGACTATCTAAAAATGCAAGCAATTAAATTCATAATACAATATCTGTCACTGTTCATTTTTCACTGTTCAATACTGTAAAATATGGAAATCAAGTCTGAGGATGTGAACAATAAAACAGATGAGGGCATTCACATTTGTCATTACATTTTTGACCCATTAATTAATAAGAACCTTATTAATAAGAGCATTTTAACCGTCTTTTGTTACAACAAAGGGTAGAAGTGTATAATGTCACATTGGTGCAGTTGTCTGGGAAAAAAAAGTGGAAAAGTCTTATGATGATTTAAGATATTTTCACATTTGTGTTTTCACATAAAAAAAATAAAAAAAAATACATAAATATTTTGTCAGAGCTTAAGCTTTCTAATATAAAAAAGGCATTTCCATGCAAATGTCATCTTGTAAAACAAGGTGTCCAGGGCAAAAATTAGATTTAAGGAAGAGAAATAAAAGACTGAACTGAACTCAGTAGTGGTTACAGGTGCAGGTAAGCAACCACAGATGCTGGTGTGGATCTTTCTCCCTGCCAGGCGTCTCCGTTTCCCTCCAAGGGCATCTCACTTTCAGACCTATTCCCACACACTGAATTTAGACGGTCCAAGTTCCTCGTTCTTATCAATGTGTTGGAGTGCAAATCAGAACGGCTCATAAGGAAGTACGATGACATGCCACACACACACACAATACTCGTCTTTTGAACCGCTGTCTGTCGCTAAGTCTTCTTTTGTCAGTGCAGATTATACTGAAGATATAGAAAACTTAGTGTGAGGATGTGCACCGTATAACAAATGAGCGCATTAACAGTGTTTACTGACCCATTAAAGGGGACATTTAAGCACATTTTGACCAGCTGTTGTGTTTACCGGCAGCTAATTCATTATTAGTTGTGACAATGCTCCATGAATTTCCTGCCACAGTTGTTTTGGAACATATTTTCACTTGTTTGCTGGCGGAAACATTTGTGATTCGTACCAAGCCAGTGCTACATGTTTATGTAATTTTGCAGAGCGTGACTCAGAAAGTTGGAATCGCCTCTCAGCTTTGTGAGTTTTAAACACCAATTGCTATGCAAAGTTACTTGTTTGTTTCCAGCATTACCCAACAGTCTGTGGCAGCCATCTTTTTCAAGCCAAATGATGATAAAGGAGTTTAGTAATGTTGATGTTTTCATGATGTACGCTGATGGTTAGAACCATCCCTGATTTCCCTCATAAGATCAACACCAGGCATAAGGGAGGAGATGTAAATACAGAAGCAGATGAGTTCGAGCAGGTTTTTTATGCTGTAGACTGCACTAAAGGGGCTTTGAATAAAAAAAAAAAAATAAAAAAAAAAACAAGAGGATTCCCCCTAATGTTTTCTACATTCAGCTCTCTCTGTGAGTCTGAATTGACTGAATGCCTGCTGACATTTATAAGATATTACTGTCATCTAGTGGCCAACTGCAGCACTTGAAAAATGAGAGTGCACCATCCACAAGGCCCACTGTTAAATCCATCCTCCACAGTGGGCTGCAAGGGCTACACTCAGGGCCACATCACAGGACCGCGGCGCCTTGGGGCACAAGTTTCCTGTGGGCCCCTCTCACCACAACCACGCTGAGTGAAATTAGGAATATGTGCACAAACAAAACTGGTGTCAGTAACTCAAAAAACATCCACTAGAGGAATGTAACGTGAGGACACCATTTATTTCTGTTCTCTATTCCTGTTATGCATCCAAAAAAGAGCAGACTTTTCTTTAATTTTCTTGGCTGAAATTGTGAAGTTCCTCCTAATCGGTTACTATATTTTCTAATAGTTTTCTTTATGTTTATTCCAGTATTCTCACTCCACTATAAATACAATGGTTGCTTCTTCACTGAGGATAAAGCATGAAGAGTTTAGAAAAAAATCTAGATTACTCATTCTACTGCTGAGCTTTATCCAAGTAATTTAGGGTGATTCTTTAATATTTGCTTTTATTATTATTTTCCATTTGATGTCAAGTTCTCCATTATTACTATGCAGTAAAGGTACCTTGATGTGGTCCACACATACTGAGAGATGCCACAAATTTTAAAGAGATGGATCACAATCAAACAAACTGCACCTGAGCCCCCAACATCACAAAGAACATTAGTCTGGGCCTGTGTATTGTTCAGTGAATCAGTTCATTTAAAATTCACACATACTGATTACAATTTTAACACTAACACGTCATGCAACAGTGACAACAATCACACAGGTTTTGTGGCCCAGCAGCCTTTTTATTTCACGGAGTTTTATTTTCCTTTTCCTTTAATTTGACAGGAGCATTGGCAAAAATAACCTTACATCTCATACAAATACATTATATTTATCCTCAGAAATGCATTGGGTGTTTTGCTGTCATTGACATCTAGTCAAAGGAGTTTGGATGAAAGACTTTGAAGACTGCTAATATTGCACATGAAGTGATGACTGCTCTACTCAGTGTTAACACTCCATAGGTGAACACACTTTAGTTAGGTGAACTACAAATGAACAGTGATTGTGTGTGTGTGTGCGTGCCTACCTCTTAGTGCATGGAGATAATGATTGTTCAGATCATTGCATTTTTGTGCAGCTATTGCCATCGTGTTACAATGTGGATAGACATGGTATACTGTATTTCACATAGAACTTGCATATTGAATACTAACACCTACTGTGTATCGTGGCTTTCCACCTGAGACCGAACCAGCATCCTCACCATTCACCCTACAGAAGACTCCTTCTTGGATTTGTCAAATCGCACAAAAAAAAATATATATATATATACAGTTAGAGAGAGGAGAAAACTGGTATTGCTGTCATTGAGACAAACTGAATGTGAAGAGGAACTGGATATTGGAAAGCTATTCCATTTTCACTCCATTATTGAATCTGTATTAACTGATTTCTGTAGGCAGAGCTAACCATGTACTTTTCAGTCAGCACGGTGGCTGCTATTGCCAATCAGTCTAACTTAGCAACTTACGAAACTACAAAAATGTTGGTCAGTGTTGAGACTTTGTGCTGCCATGTCAATTTGTTGGTGAAAGGGCTCATAACAAATGCAAGAGCTCTATATTGCCAAAAAGCCAATGAAAACATTTGGACAGTTTGGTGAAGTCTGCCTAATTCCAGTTCTGTTTAACAGAATTAGTTTCCATGGCTGCTTTGGGTGTTTTTAGTTTTAATTTGTTAAAAAATGTTGATAACAGTGCCTATAACTTCATCCATGTCCTTGTGTTACCAGCCCGTATTAGCTACTATGCTATGGTCTCTCTGGCTCTGGTGCAATTGAGTGATTCACGGCTAGGAAAGCTGTCCTTTCAGGAAAAGCCATGGACACACCTTTACATCGCTCTGAGCTCAGACAGATAGAAGGGCAGGGTCAGGGACAGCAACGCTGCTTCAGCTCAGGTACACAGCGATGAGGCTGCATACAAAAACTAACAGTCCTCTGGAGGGAAAAGGGGTAGAGGACCTCTGAGGTAAGGTGGTGTTTTGAATGGGTGAAAATAAGAAATCACCACAGAATACAGCTTCTATCATTATCATGCAGTTTTGTTTTCTGCCAATGTTCCTCTAAAGAAGTCATTTTTACAGCGCTGTCATCTGGTGAAAAGCGTCTCCTGAAAGCTGAACATACAGTACACACTGATACACACTCAAACAACTTGGTTGTTTGCACAAATTCAACAGTTACTGTTCTGCTTTGCAGATGCATACAAATTCTGAGCTTTGGCCCTCTAAGAAAAAAGTTTTCAGGCAAGTTACTAATGGTTGCATGGTCCCAGAGTTTGTCCACCCAATACAACAAAGCTACTGTTTCACAATATTTGGTGGATTAGACATGCTGGTAATTCATGTTTTACATGAGAATCATCAGGGGGATATATGGCTCAATGGGAACACCAATTCATTCATCAAAAAGATTTGATCTTTTCATGTGCTTCTCTTTCCACACCAAAGGATGGGTTGTGTCCGTTGCAGTCACTCAAAGTCATGCTCATTCAGTCTTCTCTAGCACTCGCAGTTTCACTGCAGTTTTCATTTACCAACAGGTATAGCCTGTCTTGTGCACAAAAGGATGTTCATCCATGTCTTTGTGATTGTCATCCCCTTTGTCTATGCCTGGACCCAGTGCTTTCAGAGAACCAGCAAACAATAAAAATAAACCATTACAATTGATACCAGTTGTATCTGACTCTATTACAGCATGCAAGCTTCGGACTATGTATATTTACTTGAAGAAGCCAGCTTTCAAGTCAGTCAGTGCGATGGGGCAAAGCTGGCACCTTTGTGGTCCATTGTTTTGTAGCTTGGGCCCGGGTCTGGAGAGGCAGGGGAGCTGGAGACATCGAAGGCAGGGTTGGGAATATGCAAAGCCACTCGTTTACTCCGCTTGGACCGGGTCTTGGTGTGGCGAGGAGGAGAAGTATTGCCTGGGGAGCTGGCAGTATGGTCGGCCCGGCAGCTCGTGGAGAGCCCTGCTGAGAGGTCAGAGTTCACCACTACGCTGTTGTCTGGGCAGGTGTGAGCTGTGTGAGATTTCCCCTGAGGACACGAGCTGGACAGGAGCGGAGATCGAGTGGCCGACTCCAGCAAACCTTTAGTTCCCTGTGTGCACTGCGGAGGGGTGACAGAGAGGAAAGGGGATGAAGACGAGGATAAGGTAAAACGATGAGCAAGTAAAGTGAGCAGGAGAGATCAGAAGAAGCAAGAACGGCAGGGTGAAAGGAAAAACAGCAGTCTGGCTGTTCAAACACGCCAGTGGATGGTAACAAGCTGTGCAAGATGAATCCAAAGCAAGCTGTGAGTGCAAGTATAGGCCATAAAGCAGGGGTTCCCAAAGCTTTTCATGCCGTGGAACTCTTTGTAAGCACTGTGTAACATTAGACTTAAGATTTTGTCCCAAGGAACTATATCAAAGAGAATTTTGCAGTCAGATATGAAGAATTATTTAACACTGTTGTAGGTGGAGAGGTAACCATGGGTTCATTATACTTCAGCACTCCTTAAACTCACTGTGATAATTTTTTAAAAGGGAAGCTAAATTCCATCATCATTTCTTTGGGGACGCTATGGTACCCACCCACAAATCCTTGGATACAATTTTTGAAACCACTGCACCACAACAGAATGAAAAAAAATATATGGTTAGGTTCACTTGAGTGGATGTAGTTACCCTTTCCACAATGCCAAATGTCCAAAGGTCATTGACCTCTCTTTTCACTATGAGAACTATTGGGTAAGCTGGAGCAATCCAAAAGAATCAAAGACATCAAGACATAATTATGTCAATAATAATATATATAAAAAGTTAGGCTGCAAATGTGTCCTTGTACCTGAATTAAAACTCAAAAAGTTAAGCCCTGAAACTACCATACTGTTTCAAAATTTGGCAGAGAATGTACAATACTTCTAGGGCATACAGCTCAGAGAGCAAAAGACTAATTTTTGTACCTCAAAATCTGAAATATTCTCAGTAGCCAAGGTCCTAAGCAAGCCAGTCAACATATATATATATATATATATATCACAGCTCAGTTCAGAGAGCAAACGTGTTTTAATTATTGGTAACCAGCCTAACTGTCAGCATGTATTCCCAGCTCACATTTCCATAACTCTTTCCAGGTGGAATTTGTTTGGTTTAAAATCTTTTTTCTCTAAAGCTGAAAAATGTAGAATGCATCCACCCTTCAGGAGAAGCTATAGATAGGGCTTAATCCCTGTTAGCTTTACCTGCCGCAGCACAAAAATTCTTTGCCTCTGTTATCAGGACGAGCAGCAGTGTGTTCATATACAAACGGACACAGTCACGACTGCTGCAGTAAATGCAAAGGAGCAACACCACAGCCAACATAAAACAGATCATTCAAAACTGGGTCACTGTCATTAACTTTCAATATGATATAAGCAGTTTCCTGACCACCCATAGTGGATATATTTTTATCATTATTTTTATATCAAGACAGAGCAATTATTCTAGTATTCTGCAGGAAGATTTTACTCAAGTCTGTAAAACCTGCAATAAAAACCTGGCTCACCCTGCCTGAAAGAGTTGCTAGCACTACAAGAATTTCATTAGCTTGGCTGTTAGTGATGATATTCAGCAAAACCCATAGAGAGAGAGAGCTGAACTTCAGCCACTGACTGCTGTGAAACAGGAGGAAGGAGTGCTGTACAGTCTTTTGGCCATCAGGGGCAGTGCTGAGCTCTTGCTAAACAGAGTAGAATAAATGGCAATCAATGGGGCTTAAATAGAAAATGTTCCCTACATTTGATTCCAAATATTTACCAGTAACTGGACTGTTACTGTCTCTGTGATGTAGCCCAGTGTTTGTAATGAAGACAAAATTATAAGCTGACATGAAATTGATAGTGGTGAAATTATGGCAATTTCTGACAATTTCCACCAACTGTGACGCTATGTGCTATTGACTGGGTGCACAACAAATGGGGGGAAAAGCATCCACCCCAGCTCATTTAAGCACACAGAAATGTGTATTTTCTTATCCATTGTTTGACCATTTTCACCAATGCAGTTAAAATACATCTATATATATAATTACCAGATTTTATGAAAAAATATGATTTTACTACATTTGGCCCAGTTTTAGCACTCTAAATTGCCCCCCGAGGGTGGCCTGATATTCGTGAAGACAGAATATGTTCCTATATGAACTCTCTGGATTTCATGTCTCATGACAATCTAAACTGTTTCATAGATGTATCCACCCTGATAAGAACATCATTTTCAAGAAAATACTAAATGTGTTCATTTTTGGCATGAAAATAGCCACATTTGCAGATTTTTTATATACCCCGTAGCATGTTTCATGAAGTGCTTTACTATATATTCACCTTGACACCATGACTGAAGCCATGCAAGCTCAGCAAACCAGATGACAGCAGCCAACCAGCCAGTCAGCAGTACATGCACATGTGGCAGTAGGGACGGGGAAGGCCCCCTGCACTATGCTGTTGTCCGTATACAGGCTTACCAATCTCAGTTTATTCCTGCACTAAAACTGACACATCAGCCAGTGCAGGACAGAGCAAAGTCCAGGCAAGTCCCCTAGTGACAGTGGTAGGACACAGGCACAGAGACAGACCACATACAGTAGGTTAACACTGGGCTGATGGACACATACTGAATTATTGACACTGGGACAGTTTGTTCTGAGCCGCTCGTCACTTGGATAAGGCTGACAAATGAATACATTGTGAGTGGATGAGCAAACAAAAAAGAAAAATGAGTACACACAGATGGTGAATTGCATGAACATAAAATGTTTATTAAAACTGTCCTTTAAAAAGTTCAATACTCACACTTCAAATACTGACAAAACAAATATGTGTAAACATGGGATGGACAAAATGACAAATCAATGACAGATGATACAAAAACAACATGGAATAAAGGCATAAAGGGGAACATAAGTGGGAATGATGTTGACTAGCTTGACAGTGTTTCATGAAGCACAACAAAACATTTGGCACTTTGTCCTCCTTGTCCTTTGATGCGGACAGGCATGACCCGTAACACTGCAGACACGAGAAAGTGAACCAACATAGAACAGCAACTGACTCTACAGTATAGTGGAGAAAAAAACTTCACTAGCCACTTTATCCAGTGTACGATCCAAATAAGGAAAGCTCTATTTTCAGATACTTGCAGAATGCAGTGCAACAATAAAATAAATTTAAAACCAGAAACATCCAGCTTCTCTGAGGTTGTTTATTCTGTACCAAAAATTAAGGCACTTCTATAAAATGCACTTTTAAGTTTTATGGCTGTTTTGTTCTAACATTTAGTCTTGGTGTAAACAAAAAAAGAGCCGTTGGCTTGCTACAGAGTGAGCAGCAGCCGAACTAAGCCTTGATATGTGGGGATCCAGAGTACTATGGCTGTCAGACTGCAACACCATCTGAACCGCAGTTACTTCTTGTAAACAAATGTTTCTGTACAACACTCCAGGCATCCTTTCATCCCTTGCAGTGAGGAACAACACGAACAGTGCAGTTTTGCAAGGAGGAGGAACTTAAAATAAAACGCCCCCTCCTTTCCTCCCTCGTAGACACTTATTTCTCACCCTGAGTTAGCCTTGTGTGTAGTAGTTACAAAACACTAAAGCACTGACTGTGACTAAAAATAAAAAAGTAGACATGAAAAATATCTATACGTTATAGACTGAATTACTGCTCTTCCCCCTTTCCACAGAGGAAAAAGGCAGTAAAACCCTGAACGGAGAATTTTTATGAGGCGTACAACCAACTTTCACAAGTCTGACACATAGGCCCTGTTCCCACCTTGGTATTAACATCTGTCCTGTGATATGTATGCGGCAAATTTCATCATATAGCATGTATACATTATTTGAAAATAACCCTATTAACTATCTTGTAACTATCTATTGCCACATTGCTCCCATTCTCCTCTATCCAAGCCCAACGCCATTTATTAACGCCCTTATCGACATCTTTGCTGTCTTCCCCGGGCTTCATGAACCTGTGGTCCATCCTGTGGGTTGCAGTGCATCACTGTAGGCTAACGGGGCTCACTTTCGACAGCACATGGAGCGCCTGATTGTCAACACACAAGTCCCGCCCCCGCCTTACTTCTGATTGGCTAGTAGGCCCATTGTTAGTGTGGTTGAGAATGAAAGCTGCGCTTCTATTGGACCCAGAGAAATGTCTGTTAGATAAATCTGGGCACGGCACCGGAGTGCCATCAGCCCTGCAAAACTGTCTACCTGCAGGATGGAACTACAGGAGAGCAAGGAGGAGCTCAGCTCTCCTTAGTAAGACATGAGCTCCCCTAAAGACATTATGCAAAACATTTTGGGGAGTATCTACAATATGCATTGACAATATGCAGGGTTCATGCTGCGGCGAAATTTAACATATTATTTCTAACCCTTAAATATTACCGGCCGATTTATTCACCTGAGAACCCTCTCAGACCTGCTGGAATAGTTCAATAATCTGAGTCTGAACATGATCGGGTTGAGCTGTAACAGATGTGAAACGTGTCTTCAGTGATCAACAGAGCATTAAAATGTGGCTGGAGTGAGCCATCTCTCTCTCCCCTCTTCTCTAAAATGATATATGTTTATTTGCATAGAGAGCAGGAAAGTGAGATCCAAACACAAGCGAGCAGGCAAGATACATGTGGAGACACATGTTAATGCCAGGTGTGTACAGACAGACTGACAGTTGTCCATGTGTGTTCAGATTTCCAAAGACGCATTTTAATGCCAGGCGGGAACAGAGCTATAAACTGGCAGCAGCACTTTTGCCTCTGCTCCCCAAAGCCTACCACTAATAAATAAGATGCTATAAAGTTTAACAGGGCCAATAATCACCCACATCATCACTGATGACCCCTCTGAAATATAAATTGACATCATCATGGCATACATTTCACCACATTATTTTTAAAACTCTTTGCACTGAGACCCTGATCATCACACTCCTCACACTGAATAGTAAACCTGTCGCTGTGATGTAAAACTATGGAGGGATTAAACCACACAACAGTCAGGCGGCAGCAGTTAAAAGGTTGGACTGGGGGTACAGCAGGCAACAAGGCTCTGTCAGGCGAAGGAAGAGTTCTGGTGGGAGTTGGGGGGTGCAGGCACAGGAGAGGGGGAGTCCTGCAAGCCACAAGCCAGCTGGGAAGACCCTCCTACCACGTTTATCTCGTTTTTAGCGGCCAGACTGGGTGTCTCAACCTCTGCGCTGCTGGTCTGGGCGGACTCCTCCGTGGGCAGGAAGCCTCGTCTGTCGATCAAACTGAAATAGGACAAAATTACAGAAAGAGCAAAGTCATTCATAATATTCATAATGTTTAAGCCTAATTCATATGTTTGCCTTTCCACCTGGCATTAAAATGCATCAAATTAAATGCGCAGATTAATATTGGCGGTAGGGGGGTGGGATGGGTTACACATCAAGTCTAGGCACAAATGCACCCAATATGCATATGCAGATTCAGCCAAATCACCTCTGCAGTCAGCCAGATTCCAGGATTTAAGCAAATACGCAAGAAATGACCCAAAAATAAGCAATAAATTAGAAACAAAAAACAAGAAAGTGAGTATGATATGAGTAAATTAAAGTCAAAAATTAAAAGAAAATTACTCAATTAGCCAAAACAAAAACTAGCCCAGAAATTAAAATAAAATAAAATACAAATAAATAAGTGAATTTGGTTCAGAGGTTTAAATAAAACCTTGCAAAAAACAATACTGGCCTATGGGTTTCAAAGGGTTAAACAAAAATGTCAGTGTAATGCATCTCCAAATCCATAACCCGACGCTAAAAAATTCAAATTATCTTTTGCATGCAGATCCCACACAGAAAAAAACATGCAAATTCCAAAAAGGTGTCAGGAAGCTAAAAACATCCTTGTCAGAAGTGGATAATCAAGCTGCTGTTGAGGGAACAGGCTATTCACTGTCAATTTCAAGGGATGTAAAGAAAAAAAAGCATGTTAATGACGGCTCAGCTTGTGTGTGTGATCCATGTATTAGATAGTGTTTGGGAATAACCTGGGGGGCATGGGTCCACAGAGCACAGAGCAACAGTTGATGAAGATGTTTCTGTGACTGTATGGGTTGGTTGTGTCTTCTGCCCCACTCTTCCCTGACCAGGAGCCTTTGATCTGGAAATGATTGACATATACTGACTGTAAAAAAGGATTCATCCCACACCTTAACCATACATTTTTTAATTATTTTTTGCTCAAATTTCTTCAAAGTACATATTTTCCATCATTTTTAAAAAATATTTATCCAGTCCAAAAATTTTTAAATGGCTTTGCTGGTGGATACTGAATGAAGCTGCTGTTGCAAAGGCTGCTGAAAATATATAACTTTGCCTACATTCCTTGAATTCAATTGAACTTTAACAGAAAATAGTATTTCTGTAGATTTTACACCAAATATACAAAAGATGAATATCATCTTGAGAAGATATCTTCAACATTACTCACATCTTCATTGGTGGTCAGGTTGGAAGCAACAAGGTATGTGTGGAAGCCTGAGAGGCCCAAGATGGACCAAACTGAGAAGAAACAAATCACCAGTTCCACTGCAGTGCAGGGTGGTCAAGGACAGCAGCAGCATTTTGGGGAGGCAAAAAGAAGAAAAACACTCAGACATCACACATTCTTTTCACAATTCTTTGAGTTTAGGGGAGTATAATACAGACACAATAGTTGTGAGCAAAGGATATCTGCCTGGACTCTCCTGGAGAGCGAATACCAGGCCTTTTCCACCTTGTGCCCCTGAGGAGATGGGAGAAGAAACACAAAGTCAAAGAGAGTAAAACATACATCCTACCCCTTTTTATTGCTTTATCAAAGCATGTAGAACAGGGCAGAGGACTTACTCAGTGCTAGATGTGTGGTCACGCAGCCGAAGATGAAAGCTGTGAGGAAGGACAGTGACACGATGAAAGTGTAGAAGAAACGATAGTTGCGTTTCCCCACACAGTTCCCCACCCATGGACAGTGGTGGTCAAATCGCTCTAAAATAGAAGATACAACAAATTCACAGTCAACTGTGACAGTAAGACAACTGATAATTCAATTTATATGAACTCTGTCAACAGATGTAACAGTAACTGGCAGGGAGCCCCAAAGTCTGAATACACTCAAAGTACAGCTTAGTGGCAGCCCTTATCAACGCCCAGATAATTGGACTGATGTGAAGACAACGTTATGTGTGGATTTGTATCTTTTAGTTTGACCAGTTTTATGCTTTCATAACTAAATAAATAAAAGTTATTCAATGTTACCCCTTGAGTGTTACTCTCCTCAAAGTGGAGAAGCACTTGAAACAGAATTTAGACCATCATGGGACACTTAAACACTACTGAAGCCCTGCTTAGCACATTGTGCAATTTGGAAAAATGCCACATTTTAATCAGTTCATATTAAAGGCGTCCATCCAATTTAGCGTTGATCAATTTTATGATGAATATATGATCATACAAATTGCAGTATATCCATGATATTAAACATGAACAGCGCTCTCAGTCTGATTCCAAGTCGATAGTCTGTGTGATTTTGACAATCTAACAACACTTAAAGAGACATTTAGAATCTGAGTAGGGGTGTGCGATATTAACAAAAAGCAGATGCTTTTGGGGATTTTGCTGAAAGCGATAACTGACGGTATTTCACATTTGACAATATTTTGCATCCCAAAATGTGTAAAAATAAATAGCTCAAAAATGTGTCTGTAAAAGTCTCTTGTACTAGCTTGTTCTTGTTAATATTATATTAGATGCTTTTAATGATATTATCAAATCCATTGTTGTGACAAAATATGAAAACTTCTGCAGTTTATGCGCCACAGTTTGGCAACATGAATCATACAGTTTAAGCAGAGCTGTATGACTGAAATGTTTCTGGCGTGGCAGCGTGTCCAAAGTTGTCAAAGTCGTTTGAAATCGTCTCTCTCGGCAGTTTGAACTGGCACCGGATCCTAACTGGTAACTGGTGACTGGCATTTATTATTTCTTGCCATCTGTTGCCCTTCATGTTGTACGGCACTTCTTCTTTTGCAGAATGACTCTGCCAAACTTTGCTGAGTGAGTTATTGTTTTGCCAGTGCCATAGCTAGTCAGTCGTGGTTGACCGCTGACTCATTGGCTTTTCATATTCTTCATATTCGGTGTGGTGGTTAATTCACAGACAGTGAAACAAGTTAGTTGTGGAGCTGTCTTTAACGGATATTGCTTTCCATCGTAGTCTGCAGATCGGCGTCTTTTGTGCAGCATCTGTCTTTTTGTTCACTCATTTCTAACTTTGTTCACTCATTTCTAATTTCAGCCATGCAGGCAGCTACAATAGCTTAGTTTGTTGTGAACTAAAGCCACATGTATACTACGGTTGACAATATATATCTCACACCCCTAAATCTGAGATATTTCAGCTCTGTAGTTCAAAGTAGCCATCCTCTGACACCACAGATCTAAAGCTTTATAGAACTTAGTGTTGATGTGAGCTCTTTGTGTATTTCTAAGAGCCCTTCATCCATAATTCAGAAGGTAAATGTCAGTATGTTGGCATGTGTCCACAGCTTACCCACACAGTTGTCACACAGGCTGCAGTGGGAGGTTCGCGGAGGCCGGAACATCTTGCAGGTGAAGCAGTACTTGAGCTTCACTACCTGCTGGTTGATGAGGACTTCCTTGGTGCGGGGTGGGGGGCGGTAGGTGGTGTTTCCAGTGTTATCTGCACAAGAGAGTGGAAGGTAAAGAGAAAACAAACATTAAAAATTGATTTTGATTCACTGATCAATCAGCTGCAGATCATAATCGGCTGATAAATATACAAATAAGTCCTCAGTGATCAGCCAATCACTGTTTATATTTCCTGATTGATTTATTACAGCTTTTTTGTCAATTGAGCCAAAGGGTGCTCTCTAAGACCAACTTGGCATAACGCGCCTTCAAATGGCTTTGTGTCCCCCAATTTAAAGGTACAAACTTGGATGCTTTATTTTGCCACAATTTTTGATGGCTATATTTATTTGTGCTTTTCAATTGCTAATAAAAACTCAAAGTTCAATATCCTCATTTTTGATGAGCAATGAATTTCATCCAGTATGATTTACACTTTACTGTATCACACTGTAGGCACAGCCTCTGCTGCCTCAATAAACTTTTTTCCCACATAAACAGCAACAAGAGATGAATGAGAACCTCTGTAATCAATTATAAGCTACTCCAAAAGGTGAGAACTGTTTTGTTAAAAATATAATTTCCACATGTTTGGGCCAACAATGCTATGTAGCCACACAGTACAAGACTGAAATTTTACTGTGTATACTTGCTGCCCACTTTTGCATGATGTGCCATCTGTCACAGCTGATAACTGCAATATGTCCCTCATCACAAGATCCCGAGTCAGAAAACTGCCTTTAGCATCATCTCGAAGACAGGGCACTATGTCTTCAAATCTTGTATGGCTTTGTTTCATGAATAGCTGTGTTTAAAGAACATCTTTTAAATTCTTTTTGAACTGTTGGGAGATTACGTTGGCCCTGTATGTGTGCTGAATGGAAGCCCTAGCAGTGACCTGGAGGTACGAAAACTCTACAGTGAAGTGATGGAATCTGAACACAATCAGTTGTCATTATGGCAAACACTATGGAAAAGGCCCAGGCTGAAAAAATTAATAATCCTTTAAGGCAGATTAGAGTAAAATAATTGGCATGGCTCCTTGTCAAAAGCATAGTAAACCTCAGTCCACAAAATATTTGAGCCTATCAGCTTTAAAAACTGAACAGAGCACCTTTAATTCAGAAAACTGCCTGCCAGTTTGTCATTCATTAGTTTGAGTCTTGGGAAATTGTCTAATTATGAGATCTGACGAGTCAAAGTGTATCATATGATCATTAAACTCAGGGTAAAAGACTGTGACTGGCAGCTATTCCCCCAGAGCTTGGTTTACATTTCTGAATCAGGGTGTGAAAGAGAATCAGCAGGCAGAACAAAATACTCTCAACCATCCAGGGCCTGCACTGTGAAGAAACTAGATCATAGCTCATATGACAGTGCCATCCACTATAATTAGGCCAGAATGTCCTTTAATTTTGACACAACTGAATGGCAGTGACAAGAGACTAACAAGGCTATAAGCTGAGTCATATCAGTTCTAACTAGGGCTAGGTGGTACGGACCAAAGTCAAACATCACGATATTTTTTACCAGTACCTCAATATCAGTACAGTGAGAGTAGGAATGAGATAGTTATGCTGATGCACTTTCTTAAGATACAGATACCAATAATAGAACAGCTAGAACAGTGCAATATGTTTATGAAACTGCATCCCGTTATTGCATCACAGCCTTTAAAACCAGGAAAAGACAACAAATATGCCATATAATGACAATACAATATCCAAAATCTCAGACAGTACCAACTCTCACACTATGATGTCTAGTTTTAACAGTCCCCAAATGAGAACACTCTTCCCTTCAGGTTTATGAAATATATTGGAAACACAGACATTTTTTGAGGTGTTTACTGATGTCAAAATGTTGTTTGAGACAGAAGACAATAATTGTGGGTGTGCATAACTGAGAATGTTTTAGGCACTAAGTCAACAACTGTCTTTCTGTCCAGTGTTTAAAATCCACACTAGGTACTGGATGTTTTGTATTGCTGTACTTTAGTTCACCTCTACATAACCAGATTCATCTGACAGCCATCACTGCTAACCCCTCCCCCTCTATCACTGTTCTCTAAGCACAGTGGCACAATCACACTTTTGACAATATAAAAGCTCGGTGGAGTGTCCCATGATGCTCTGAACAGAGGCTTTTCCACCATAGCAAGGCTAAAACTGGGGGGAAAGACAAGTAACACTGGAAAACGTCTAAAATTTTCAGACACTGGGCATCTGCACAAAATATAAGCCATCAAAAGCTTTCAGGCCCAAGAAATGTCAGTAATGGCCTTCAAAACCAATATCGGTCAGACCATACCCATGGTCTACTTGGCCCTCACCAATTTGCTTTTCGATGTCTGCGGCTTCATCCGGTGTTGCTCTGGGCAGGATGCCCGGGTCAGTGAAGCTGGTCTGAAGCAGGGTGATGACCACAAATACAAAGAGGACTCCTCCAATGACAGGAATGCAGCCGGTCAGGTGTTTGACCAGGAAGGGACAGCTGTGATATTGAGGCAACCACATGGAGAGAATGAATCACAAGCATACTGGCTACATCAAAAGCTGCAACCCACTGAATTGCTAGGGGAAAAGACGGGGAACATCAGTCTTGAAAGCAGTGTTCATTTAGGTTTTTACCCCACTTACTTCAAAAGCTGTCTCACTCTACCAATTCTGCTTTTTCCACATGCCCAGGGAGGAATATGGTTTTAATCAACATTCAATGCTTTTAATCACCATCTTAATCCCTGGAGACAGAACACACATTTCACCATACAGCTGTATGAGTAGTGCCACTTCCACACTCGAATAACATTCCTGACTATATTACAGTATGATTTAAAACACTAAGGTGGCATTACTGTAAATGCACATTGTCAACACAGATGTTGCAAGATATATAGCTCCAACATAATCAGTTCTGTAAGGAGACATCTTTTGGCCAATCTAAATTCAGAGATCTGTTATTGTTAAAACCTTGCTTATTGGCACAAGTATAGCCTCACAGAGCATCAGTTAAGACTGCAAATTATTATGAGGTATGATAATGTGTTTGTAGGGCTGGGACAGTATGTTTATCTCCAGATTCCATGCTATCGCTATACTTGGGTGCTGATTTGGTATGTATCGCGATTCTACAAGTACTGCAATTCAATATTACAATTAATTGTGATTTTTGTTTTTTGAATTATCCTGTAGTTAATGGATATCAAATTCCATAAAGCTGTGCTTCCTAGATGTCAAAATAGATTTAGAAATTGACATGAGGTTTCAAAGAATGGTCTCACTACAATGAAAGAGCTATTATGGAGGCCAACATCATCACACATGAATAAAACTGGGCTCGCTGAATCCACAAGAGTCTCAACTTTCCAGTCAGACCTAGAGACCCCTTTGAAAATGGCGAGATTTTCCCTTACCAAAATTTAGCCTAACTTCGGTGCAATATTTATTCCTTTTGCTAAGAACCTATAATACCGACAGCTTTAGTATACTACATCAATTAAGTAATTTGAAAAATAGTCACAAAAATAAAAAATAATTGCGATGCTTAAGTGAAGTGATTTCCCCCCACCCCTTAAAGTTTGTAACAGTTCTATCATCTAACTTAATGTATTTTAAATGCATTCTTTAGCTAACTATCTTAGCTCGTTTCGGGAGAGAGCTGCACATATCTCAGCAAACGAAGCATCAACTCACTCAAAAATAAAGAATAATCCACTTGTGACCAGAATGAGGCCCAGGGTGAGGGGGAGGACGCCGCTCTGCCGGGCCACGATGATCCGTCCATCGCAATAGAAGCGATTCTTGCCGGGGAAAACTTCCCACTTCCTCCTCGGTCTCTTCGCTTTCTTGTCCTGCTCATTCCCACTTTCGGCAGCGGCGGCATGAGGCGGAGGGGTCGGCGTGGGTGTCGAAAGTGCCTGCGGATCGATTTGCTGATACTCGCAATTTTTCATGGTTTATACTGCGGAGTTACTGCTCTGTCCCAGTTTGGACAAGCAAAGCACCGGGACCCCGGCCCACAGCATCACCGACACCCCTGGTTCACACAGCTGCACGGAGCCAATGTCGTCATTCCCAAGAGCGAGCTAGCTAATACAGCACTGTGGAAATCCAGTTGTAAATAACCGAGGGACTCCATGCTCGCGGTTAGACCCACGTTACTTCCCACGACTATCCATTGTTACACCTAAAAGTTACCTTTCTACGTAGTTATCCGTAAAAAGAAACACAGTCTCAAAAATGCGACAACCTAGTGCCCAACGTTAGCTTCCGTTAGTTAGCTGTGTCATGTTGAATTAGCTAGCATGAGCCAGCTGCGGGACCACTTAACCTCAAAGTAACGTTAACGTCCGCTAGCCTGTTAGCTTCGTCGATTTGCTTATTTTAAGCTAACCGTGGATATAAAAACAGCAGCGCGGGAGTCTCGGGGACGATAAGAGCGCCGTTACTTTCAAATTTTCATTGCATATCGCCTCATTCAAAGTGTTTTTAATGTATTCATGTCCAATGTATTTACAGCTGTGACGCCAACAAACGAGCCTTCTAGACAACTGACTAGTGGCAAGCGGCCAGCCATTGTAGAAAATAAAATTCAGAGTTTCCGGTCATTGCTTTTCAAAATAAATCTGATTTACCCTTCAATTTGGAGCTGGTTTCACTCTAAATATAATATACTAATATATAACAAGAACAAGGAGCTGGTTATTATGTGTCACCACAGTGCTTGCCATTACTTTCCACTTGTTCTGATTAGTGATCAGCCGGTTGAATGAGCAGAGGAGTTATAATATTTAGAAATCTTTTCTGATGGCCCTTTAAGTTTTACAGCCAAGACAGAGTGCACTTAAAAAAAGCTATCTAAGCAGGAAAGTGGATTTAAATGATATAATATAGGCAAGGACATTTCAGACTGCTTACAGAAGTACCACATTAGTTGTGTCTGTTGTCAATATGGCCAGGAGTCTGTACAAAGATGCTGTAGATGACAGATGACTCATTACAAGCTGCGCCAGTGGTCTGAAACGGTGTGCACTTGCTGTCTCTTCCTGGCTTGTCGCTGCACAAAGCCTGGGCATTTTTGACGGACTGTTTCTATTCCATGTAGAAACAATACGACACCTGATACAGAACAAATATGATGTTTGCACGTTATTTTGCTGCTCGTTTTTATCTGCCAGCTTAATATCTGATACCAGCCCAGTACAAGTTCATATCAGTAAGGATATTCTCCTTTTGCCCCTCCAAAAACAGTTAAATAAAATAATAATAGACTTATTAAGCGAAGAACCACTAGTTTAATTTCAGTTTTTAACTATTAATTCATGGTTTCACATATAAGTTCCTTTAAATTTCACACAGCAAACAAACTGCTTCTTTCATTCGCTGTTAAAAAATAGCAAAAAGTAGTGCCGTGTACAAAAAATAAATAAAAATCATTTCAGTATTATCAAATATACAAGGAGAAGAAAAATCACAATGTTATTATTTTTATTATTGTTGTCATTGTCGCAGGTCTTATTTCACTCCCTTCAGCACCATCATATTCTCAGAATTTATCATTTATATTTATATCCTCAACTGTGCAATACTGACCTAATGGTGCAATATATGGTGTATATTTGGCAGATATATGTATACTTTTACATTCTATAATTTTTCTTATCTGCTGTAGCCTATATATTGTAGGATTATGCACACATTTTTTACATAATGCTTATATTTTTACAAATTACTGATGCACATTTTTTCACGTCTTATTTTTCCTTTCATTTCTTACAATTACACTTATGCTTGTATATATCTTTTCTATCGAGATTGTACGCAACTGCAGCTGACCTGATTGCCTTTCAGGGATCAATAAAATATTTCTGATTCTGATTAGTAACATTGTTTTTATTATTATTATTATTATTATTATTAGTGGTGGTGGTAGTACCATTGCTCCACTGTTTTAAAAGAGCTATAAACGCCACCCTTTGACCAGGCTGGTGTAACTATCTTATGTTACATTTAACAAAAATAAATGTATAAAAAATAAATAAATAAATAAATAAAGTTTAAAAAAAAAAAAAAAAAAAAAACACTTTACGCATTTTCACGCATTCACTAGGCTACAGACCAATCCGTAGCGAATTTACTGTACATTATGTTGTGAAATATTAAAACTCGGGTTTGTCAGTGTGTGTTTTATTTCGAAGGGAACGAACGGAAGTGATATTTCTTATTTACCTGTCTGTAGGATGTGGTTGTCTGTTCCACCTTGACACTCGGGGACAGGTAGACAAGATTTGGGCGAAAAATCGACAGAAGCTTTTTGTCATTTTGTAGCGGCGTGGAGACTTTGGACTTGGACGGCGAATTCAAAGTAGAAATGTTTGCTCTTGTTTGAGGGATATTATATGAAAACGGAATCTTGTTTGGGGACGAAGCGGGACTACTGCTTGCCGTGAGTAATGTTTAGTAAGAAATTCGTTGGCCCCTTTCCAGTGGAGCAAAAAGTTATAAGGTCGCCGTGAGAGTGAAAGTAGTTTGATGCACGAAAGATAATGCGAATCGCAATTGTCTAAACTAAAGTGAAACGAACGCTACAGTTTTTATGAGTTTTGTTTTGACCAGTACACCTTATGTCATAGCGTGTGCACACGGTATGACAGAAGGTTAACACTAGCCCCTGTACATTACAACTATTAAGGCACGAACTCCATTTAACGCTGTTTTGATAACTGCCAAGTGTGTGGACTTGGTCAAAAATAACTTAACACGATATCTGTGATAATAGTACCTCCTCTTCATTTCGGCATGCATTTAATAGTCTGCATCAAGCACTAGGCTTACTTATTTAAATATAATTTCATCTTTTAAACTGGTTTGCCATTTTATCCACACAAATGTGTCCCACCAAGTGCACTGCAATGAATGGTAACGAGGAACCACAAGTTGCCATTTGATTTAAAGCAAGTGTTGTTTGATTGATCAGGTGTATGCCGAGTTTAAGAATGAATTTTACATGTTGTTTAAAAGCTTTGAAATTATGTTAAGCAAGGTGACTTAAATTCCAAGATGTCTTTTTCAAATGGAGTATGGTGTGGCAAACGCCATACCAGTGTTGCACATAATCGGAGCCAATGTAAACACAAAGTGCCTGGCCTTGTTTGCATGCAGCTGATCGCTGTGTGCTGTGTCGCTGTTTCCGAATAGGATCATTTTCTACCTTTCGACATCACGGCATTTTCTTCATAAGACAGTGACACCGTATAATACATGTGATTGACGATTTAATTTCAACGTGTGAAATTTCGGTGACAGTAGTGTGACTTTGATAGGCCCAGCCTTATTGAACACGCAAATCTCTTTGATTCTGTGAAGAGGCATCTTAAAGAGAACCAGTTGGGTGACTTTGGGTTGGGTTGGTTGACTGGCACCTGGGGATAATAGTTTCATTTTAGTTTGACACAGAGATAGCCTGAGGTGGTTACAAGTGTTTCTTACGTTTGTCTGACAGAATGGATTAATAGCCCAAGCATATTGCTTTGTATTTGCTTTTGGCATTGTGAATTAGTTTCATTTCAATAGATTTCTTCCTATCCAGACCTCGGAGCCAGTAAGCCATGTCTGCCAGTGGCACCGGGAGTCCAAAGCACAGCTCAGGACCCGCCGACTATAGTCATGGACCCCGGAGGACCAGCAGCCAGAAGTCTTCGTATGAGGAGCGCTGTGTTGACCCAGTGGAAGAATGGATCCCAAGCAAAGAGACAAAGTCTGTCCACAAAGCCCATCTAAAAGATGCTAAAGGGAAGGAGTCAGAGACAATTGGCTTTATTCCTGGCTCAGCTGACACTGCCTCTGGTGCACAAACCTGTGGTCCCTGTGCATCTCCAGGCAGCTGCAGGACCTTCATGTGCAGCATTCTGACCTGCGGCCTGTACAGGGTCTGCCACCATACCATCCTTGCCCCATGCCTGGCGCCCAGCGAGAGCTCCCCGGATGAGCCGGAGAAAGTGAGCCTCCGCGCCGTGAAGGCAGGAGACAACAAGGAAGAGGATGGCGCAGACTGGCTAGAGGACGTCCGCATCGGTGGAGTGAGAGTGGACAGTCAGAGAGAGTATCTGAATGTGGTAACCAGCGCTCCCTCTTACGTCGCTCCATCTGAAGGTCAGAAACAGCTGTCTTTTCATGACTCCATTGGGTTCGATGACTGGGAAGACGGCAATGAGGACGTGGACTCGCTGATCACTAAGAAGCTGCTGGAGCTGTACTCTGAGTACCAGATCGAAGAGCTGGCCAGGTGCACCTCAGACTCTGTGTTTCTAAAGAAGAGCAAGGAGATCAACCAGCTCATCAATTCACTGGCAGAAGAGCACAAGCTGGACGAGCAGGAAGCCGAGTGCCGGCTGGTGCGCGGCATCATCCGCATCAGCACACGAAGGAGTACCAAGAGGAGGGTTCCCAACACAAGGACTGAAAGGACGCTGTCTGACAGTGGCAATGACACCATGAGGGACAGTGACTCCTTCTCCGTCAGCAACAACAGTAAGTTTGACATCACACATGCGTCAGACATACATCGGCCATTTGTTAAAAATCAGATATTGACCAGTAGAGCTGCAACAATTAGTCAAATAATTGATTTATTGCAAACTATTAATTTAATGGGCAACAAGTTTTTAGTCATTTTTAAGAGGACAATTTCCAATTCTCTGATTCCAGCTTCTCAAATGTGAATACAACCGTAAACTAAATATCTGTGGGTTGTGGATTGTCAGGTAAACTTGTGTAGACATTTGAGGACATGACCTTGGGCTGTGGGAAGTTGTCATCAACATTTTTCACCATTTCCTGGCATTTTGCTGACCAAACAACTATTCCGTTAATGGTAAAAATAATCAGATTAATTGATAATGAAAATAATTGTTAGTTGCAGCTCTATCGACCAGCCAGTCATCAACTTACAAAATTATGGATATGAAACAGTTTCTCTAAATCTGTTACTAATTTATACTATACTGGTTGTCTATTGGAGGCTCTTAACCTAAACAGATTATTTATTACTTTTCTGTCAACAACTGACTGTTGCTCTCTTTTGTTTGTTTGGTTCCTCAAGATGACTACAAATCCAATCCAAACATCCAAATATCAGAATTGACCCCTTCTGACAAGTACGCCCGGGAAATGTGGAGGAACAACGGAGGTAAGAAATCTTGCCAAGTCCACATGTGTACGTTACTGAATGAACAGTGCATTGTTGGTTCAGTTTTCTATTGACATGAACATGTAAAACCTCAACTTGAATACTCTGTCAATCATTTAGTTTTTTCTTCTTCCAGTGGATAGCTAGTCCTCTGTTTTCCATAATAGAATTTATTTTGGGTGAGACATGTGTCATCTCAGGGAAAGTATGACATGGTAAACTGATATCACTGCCTCCAGCCCACATAGCACTGACAGTAAATACCAGGCTTTGTTGTCATCAGATGTTTTACTCTCTGACAAGTTCTGTCTCACACAGGCTTCACCTCTAACTGGGCAGTAGCTCCTCTCCAATAACACGTACAGATTTATTCACTCAAAGTTCATGTGCACGTAGCTGGCCTTTGAGGACATGCCTACAGTGTGTGCGTACTCGCCAAAGTGACTGCAGACTTGTGTGAGGGAGGCTCACAAGTCTGCTGATTTCTGCTGAGTCATCCCAGAGATTTTACTGGGGATAAAAAGCTACTTTCCCATGTAAGAGTGGAGCAGTCCAATCAGAACATGACATAACTGTTCGCTTGTTGGCCAAAAATTGTTTTACCAATCTACCGATCTTATGCCAGAAGATTTGAGGTTTAGCAAAGCGCTTTCATCTAATAAAGCCTAGGGATGGCATCACACGTGGACTATCACATCCACTCTACCACTACAAGCCTCCAAGGTTTTAGCAAGTGAGCTCCACAACAGTGTTAGCTATGAAAGTATTTCCTAACATATTGTCGCAGTGCTACAAAGAGCTGGAGCTATTTCAGTTCCAACAAACAGGATATTCTCACTTTGCTGGACAGATGAATTGCAACAGCCTTGGTACCCTACAAGACGATAGATGATAGATACTTTATTGATCCCGAGGGAAATTCAGGAAAGTACAAGTACAACTAAAGCCCAACCTTACAACAAAGTGCATCCCCTAAAACTCTTTATTACAGTTATGGACTTTTGGGAGCTCACAAATTTTGGTCGTTTATTTAAATTAAAAAAATCTCTGTTGGTTGATAAAGACATTATCGAAGACTAATACTAAATAGGAAAATCCCCATTTTGCCTACTCTCTTTAACATAATATAATTTGTGGCTAAACAGTTAGTCTGGATTTTGGCTGACAATAACATCCGTTGTTTATCCAGATGTTCAAGCAAAGTCAATTTTTCAGAGAGACAACCATTTTTTTCCTCTGTATCTCTTTGTTCTAGACGTAAGAATGATTTTCTTTGCGATGATCATTCTGTACTGTACCGACAAAGTTTAAAGTTTCTAGCTGTTGTGATCAGCCAAGAATGGCCGTTTCTGGATGGGGAGGGCGATCATGTCCGTAAATATCTGAATAGCTGTGAAAAACTTCTGAACAAAACTTGTAGAGTCTGCTATGGTGTATGCTGCGAAGACATTTAGTCCATGTGTCCTCTGAAATTTGTACTTCTCTTTCACTCGCCCACAATGCCTTCAGGTCTTGTGTAGGTGGAGCAGTCTGACACGCACATGCAATCACAAACATAGAGACCAGTTTTTTGGTATCAGGTTCCGTTGTCAAGAGGGACTGAAGTTCATCAGGAGAATTATAATTTTCAAAAGCTGAAATGTTTCCTCTGACATAGTTCCTGATTTGTAAATGCCTGAAAAAATGGGATGACTGCAGTGTAAATTTTGATGTAAGCTGAGCAAATGATGTACATTACCAGACTACACGTCATTAATAGTAACAAGACCTTTCCTTAAAAAAATAGCATCTAGTTGTGAAGGGAATGGGAGTATTTGGTAACTTTTCACTTAAGTGCAGGAAGGAAGATGTGGCATTACTGTCCTGTACAGCCACCCATGATGGGGTAGTGTTGTTAAGCTCTTCGGGTATGCCTCCTGCCGGTAAATAAAGGCTCAGGCATTAGTCGCCCAGTAATAGCATTGTAGCACAGGTAGAGCCAGTCCTCCTAAATCCTTTGATTTGCAAAGATTTTTTTTTTAACCTATATGATGTGTTTTATCCTCCCAGATAAAAGGCGTGGTAATTGAATCCAATGTTTTAAAAAAGGCTTGAGGCAGTAAAATGGTTTTGTTTTGAGGTACACACAAAAACCAAGCCAAAGGCACCATTTCTATGGCATTAGTTCAGCTGATTATTGACAGGGGGAGTATTCAAGACAACCAGTTTTAATTGTATGACCATTTTTCCACTTTGCTCAAAAATAGCTATCAATGAAAATTTGCTCATTTGTGTGAGGGAAAACTACACACAAACCACAATTTATACTACATACAATTTTCTAACCATACTGCTATAGACATTGGACAAAATAATGAAAAGTTTAAGTACAAGATAATGTACTTTAATTCTGAAGAAACTAATGTGGCATTCACTCTGAGCGACGCATTTGTGCATTTAGTCCAGTTCATTTGGCCAGGTGAGATCATTTGATCATTTGGCCAGGTGAGATCATTTGAACCACATTTAGACAACTAAAAATACAAGTTTCTTTCCTCTTCCAAGGTAACTGCACTGAATAGGAAGTTCATCCATATCAACCATAGGAAACAACCCAAAAACACAAGGTTTTAGGGGTAAGAGACGTACGAGACGTTGACCAGCATTTCCTCATGCTTGGAGAGCCTTGCATAACAAAATGAACAAAGGTCAAACTGCAGTCTGGACAGATACTTATATAGTCATTGTTCTTACCTGTTACGATGACCACACATGGTAAACTACAGAAGCGAGTCAGTAATGCTTATCTTAACTTTCAAGGACTGGAGTCAGATTGGTTTTTGAATATATTATGCTCAAAAATTGGTTGAACAAGCATAAATTTGGCAGTTGAGGTGCTGTTTAAAATTATTCTTCACCTCTCTGTCATCTCTCAACTTATTGTCATTTGCCGTTTGGTTTGCCAACCAAAACATAGCACTGAAATGATTTGTAGCCATAAAGCACTATGGATAGGGAAAGCATCAAATCACAGGAACTGATTATCTGTGTTTTTTGTTCCTACAGGTCATACCTCAGGTTCTCCAACAGCCTATTCGCCCACTGAGACCAATTCTTCAGGTGTTCCACTTATTCGCACTTCCGTGAGAACATGATTACTCCTCAACACTGGTGATCCACGCTTGATTACCGTCACATATGGGATGTTGAAAGGATATACAAATTGCACAGGAGTCTCTGGCGTAGCCAAGCTCTTAATGGAGGCCATGGCTTTGCTTTGGAAAAAAAAATGTGACAAGTCACATTGTCTGAATTTGAAGGACTTAAGTGTACTCAGGGCTCTGTGTGTATTTATTTATGGTGATAAATATTATGTCTGTGTTTGAAGGATTGCCTGACTTAGAGCTTGCCAGACAGGCAGAAATCACCAGCAGCTTCTCAGCCCTTGATGACAATTAATAGTGTGTCACGATTAACCGTCCCTTTGTCCTTGAAGGAGAGCTCAGTTATGCTCATGAAACCTGACTCCCTGACTTATGCTGAAGTACTTCTTTATCAGTCAGATTTTTGTGCTTCGTTATGTAAAGGACCTCTGGGTTTGGTTCTGGAATGTGCTGTTAAAATACAGAAGGCTGTAATGATTGGCACAAATCAGCAACAAACAATTATATATCTTTGATCATGAATAATTTGATGTGATTGTAGATTGGTCTTCGATGTAACATTGTACATCCGCCATTATTTATCTCTTAGTGAGCCAAAACTGTTCTGTTTTCTGAAAGATTCTGTGAACCCGTCAATGGACAATCTTTATATATTCCATTTTTAAATGACTACATGTTCTGCCCTTGGAAAGGTCATTTTAATGTAATGATCATGACCTGCATATACCTCACTGATAGTGTATTTGAAGTTGCTATGAAATGGAATTTTGAGAGCATCTTCCATAATTTGGGGTATGTCCTTTTGAAACAGGACTTTGGGGAAGAACATAACATCAGGAGGGGTTGTTGTGGCTGACAGTGTAAACTAACTGGATAGCAGTATTCATTGGTGAAAGAAAGGCAGTTTTATAACAGGACAGATGCTGGATTATAGTCAAAAAACCAGTGATAGTGCTGTTGGCTAGAATTTTTGTGTTCTCCACTGGTACACAATGAAGCAACCACTAGAAATGCACTATTTAACAATGGAAAAACAGCAATGGGTGGTAATATGAAAGTGCAAGGAAAACAAAATTGTTCACAATTTTTGCTATGTGTTGTGAAGTACCTACATGTGATATGCAAGGGCATTTGAACGTAAGCCAAACAGGTGTTTATGAGTTTCTAATGCTATATGTGGCCATTTGTCATTCAGTCTATAATTCAGTCTCAGATTTGGCCGCTGTAACTGCAGAAGTTCAGATGCAGCTAGACCTTTCAGACTTAGGTAGTAGTCTGAGGAAGGGTCACATTGGGAAAAAAAAAACTGTGGAATTTCATTTCTGCACTCTGGAGTGGCTTGATCTTTGCTAGCAGTGACATCCATTGTAGTAGTGTACTATGATATAAGATTACTGAATACTGTATTGAATCTACCAATATGTGACAATATCCTGAGCTGACTGGCATAGTGAATGTCTGTTTTTATCCCAACATGTTTGTTATGTTTGCTCCTGGCCTCGTTGGGGATTTTGCCAGCTGAGTCAGTGGAATTCATTCTGCTCTGTTCCTTCCTTATCAGCATGAGCTTATGGTTACTGTTGGTCATGGACCCATGCTAATGACTTCAGTTAGTGGGCTACTAATACATGCAGTTTTCTCTGTGCCAAGGACACTCATTTCAGCTTCTTGTCTCTAAGATGTGTGTGTCTTGTGCTCCACCTCCAGGATTTTGCGACAGTAATTCAAACTGCAGAATCCTGACTAAGAAGGAGCTACTTGTTTGTCTTGAGATAAAAGTATCCAATGTACTTAAACTGTCTCAACACACCAATGATTTAGCTGCCCTTTTCGTGTGTCAGAAATTTGTTTATAGCACCTGGGAGGTTATAACATCATGGTGTGAAATTTGATAATCTGATTATGACCAAAGAGTTGAAAATGGAATCTGTTGCACCTAGTTGTATAGGAAGTTGGATAATGTTTGTGTGATTGAATAGGCAAACAAGAACTATATCTAATGTGATACTTCCCTTTGCATTGAGCCAGTTGAATTGCTTGCAAAGCAGAGGCATTCTCTTTCTTTTGCTATATTTTCTCAGCTAAACCAAAGTATCATGCCTGGGCCTTTCTCCAAGGGTAGATTATGATACTATGGTACTTATGGCATGTTGAGCATAGATGTTTTGGCAGATGCTTATCTAGAAAAACGCACATAACAGTACCCTATCTGTTAGCAACTTTTGTCTTAGTCCTTTATAAAAAACAATAAAGTTTAAAAAAAAAAAAAAAAAAAAAAAAGATCCAAGTAATTGCTGGTTGTTTGCCATATCCTACCACATGAGGGAGTCAGCATGCAAGAGATGGAGCTCAGATAGAATTGTTCTCTCACATTTACCTCCCCTTGACATACTAGAACAGCGCCTTTTTTTTTTTTTTTACAAGAGTATAATTTTTATGTTTTCACGGAGCTCAAATAACTCCTCAAACCAAACAAACTTGTTCAAGCAGGAAAAAATAACGTGAATGTATTTTTCACAATATAAAATTCCATAAGACCATACAAAACACTCACTCATACAGTCACAGTTTCACAGTTTCATCTGTTATCATGCTGGACAAACAACATCTCTCTTAACAAATCAAATAGGTCAGCGTTGCCGATCAGCGGCTTGAAAAACAGCTCTGTGACCAAGTTGTGGCTGACAGTTTGAATGGCAGAGGCTGCTAGAAGGATGCGGCTGAAGCGGCCGGTGTCCTCCGGGT
Source organism: Myripristis murdjan (assembly GCF_902150065.1). Taxonomy (NCBI): domain Eukaryota; kingdom Metazoa; phylum Chordata; class Actinopteri; order Holocentriformes; family Holocentridae; genus Myripristis; species Myripristis murdjan. The sequence goes on along the minus strand of NC_043990.1, from coordinate 26,574,807 downwards.
GCAGAAGCAGGACGACTCCTTGGAGAGCTCGCTGAGCCTCCCACTGAAGGCCTTCAATGAATGGCAAAGCTCTCAACGCTTGAACATCTGCACAGAGGAAGAGAACTTTTTGTTATTGTTTGTATCCAGTCATGACAGGTTGCAAGAGTACATTGCAGAATGAGTAACATTGCTTTTGAGGTAGCCACTACCAGTTAACTTAGTTGGCTGCTTTGTGCTATGTATTTACCTGGGTTGAACAATATAGCACCCTTCAGGTATGCGTATTCCTTCGGGCTGAGATCCAGGTTCCAGAGTCGGTGCAAGCAACTTTTGAGTTTGTGAACCTGAGCAAGAGTCGGCTGTGGTCTTCTCTCTTCCGCCTCCTTCTCCGTCTGTCCCTGTCCGAGCAGGATCTGTCGCAGCATACTTGAATCTGGTGCATCCGTCACTTCAAACTCTATCTTTTCTTGAGCAAGCCCCAGAACAAAGAGGGGAACCCAGCAGTCTCTTAGCAAGGCCACCTGATCTCCAGACGGAAGGTGACTGAAAGACGGTAAGCTTCTCATAAAGCAGACGGTTTTGACCAGCACGCTGGATGCAATCTGACAGGAGGCTTTAGGGTTCTTCAGGCATGCAGCCCTCCTCTGCTCGCAGTTACAGCTGTGCACTGTGGCATTATGGTTGAGTTTGTTGTCGTTGAGGCGGCTGCTGTCCCTCCAGCTCAAGATGTTGTAGAGGATGGTGTGAGGACGCTGCTCTCTGTAGCCTGGGCAAGTGCAGTGAGCGGTCTTCTCCTCCAGAGGAAACATCGTGGGCGACGTGTCCTCAGTCAGACTGTTTTTACAAAGAAAAACTCAGTCAGTGGATCAACAGGCGTCTGTCACTCTCTACGCTCAAGCCCAGCAGCCTTCCACTATTTATACAGGATATCACCTGTGACAAGTCAGCCTTGACCCTCCCTCTCCAGCTTGAGCCTCCCACATTCAGAAAAACACAGTGACCCTGGACCGCTCATGCAGACACAGCGAGGTTCCCTCCACGTGGAGGCGATAAGGCAAATTAAACTCAACAGTTGCGCTGGGAAGGGAAATACGGGAGCTGGCAGGGTGAATGACATTTATCATGTTTGTCTCAGTCATTAACTCAACCTGTACCAGTCTACCAAGGACTTGACAGGGTCAACGCACAGGCTGCCAACTGACCTCTCTTCCACTTGCACCTCATGTGCCAGTTTAGTTTGACATTTAAAGTCAGGATTTTCATTTTGCATGTGTACTGAAGATTACACCTGCAGCACAAAACTGGCTTGAGGATTGCTTAATTTGCTTTCTTCATCAGGATTACCTGACTGTAATAATCACAGTTTGCGTGTAAAATCAGTCCTTAGCGCTTTGTTTCAAACATTTCCAGTCAGAAAAATGAATTAGGATTAAGGATGGGTTGATTTGGTACAAGTGGTAATTAAAGACTTCAGTACACACCAACACAAATAGATGAGGAAATGGGCAGGAAATGACCCCTGAAAATGAAATGGAAATGTGAATATAATAATCCAGCATAGAAGGCTAGTAACAGTAACTCCTTTTCCAGTTCAATTAAGCTTGGACAGATATGTTATCTGGGCCACAGAGAGAGCTACGTGCTCTCGGTCATTGGCAGTGATCATGGTTATCACTGGCTAATCATATCAGTGTGACAATAGGAGGTTTGATGTGGCACTAAATAAATTGGACACTGGTCCCAAAAAAAACAAAGGAAAGAAAATCTTAGTATCTTAATATGCAACATAGTTATGAATGCTGGAAGGCACTGCATGACAAAAACTTATTCTTATTTTCTCAATGCTTGACTGTTAAACTAGACAAGAGGAAGTAAGGCTTCTAAAAGTTATTTTTTTTAATAACTGAGTTGATATTTGAAAATTGAGTTTATAAGGGTATCTGTTGCCTTTGTGGTTGCTTAGTTTACCTTAGTTTAAAATATAGGAGGAAACTCTTGAGGGAAATTCATTGATGCTGAAATTATTTCCCTCACTTCTGTACCTTTTAACCTCTTACTTCCATAGGTGATCAATTAAGGTGTGAGCCGTTATTCCTGGTGTTTGGAAATATTTTAAAGCTGGTATGTTTACTTTCCATCCTCTGAAGGCTGTCAGGTGAATATTTGCTTGTCAGTTTTAGTTCAGGTTGAGTTGTGCTAAAGTGGGACAACAGGAAACTGGGACAGTCAGGCCTGTCATTTTGACTAGCCTACTTTAAAACAAGCAGGAAAGCAGCATTTCAGAGTTTTTAGAGTGTCATTATTTTGGAAATACCAGGCCATCAAAATTGTGTGCATGCTCTATGAGCTATAAAAATAATTCAAACTGTCAGCATTTTTATCTAATTGGTGTTGACAACAGAATGAACAAAGCGTGGTTTTGAAATACTGTACATCGATCTTCCACATTCTGAGTGTTCTTTAAAAAAAGAAAGAAAGAAAGAAGCAGAAACATTAAAATATCAAATAATTTTCATCGGATCATAGATTTCACCCGGAAGTAGTTCTGATATTCTGTACAGTTGTGCTTATTTCATTTTATGATCAAGCAGTCTATCAATCTGACTGTCTCCCACATTAGTTGTTTTATTGTAGATATAAGTCTTTAGCACTCACTGCTTGCAAATGCAGACAGCGTGTTAAAGAATTTGTGCAACTCCATCGCTTGTCATTTAAACTGGACAAAACAATTTTTTGCTGTAAACTTAATGTGAGTAAATGTGGAGACCAGTGTTCTAACTATGCTAACAAACTGACTAATAAACTCATAAATGAAAAGAAACAGTACAAAGGTAAGTTTTAACTTATTGAGGCGCTCCCTTGTGGTGCAAAATGGATAACATAAAAATGTGTAGTAAAAACTGGTTATAATGCAGCATTTAATCTGATTGCCAAAAATATGCATTTTTTTGGGTTTGAAAAGTACCTCTGAAAAAGCTAGAATACAAAATATTGTGCTATTGTAAGGAGCGGGTGAGATAATTTTGCTGTGATTAAAAGAAAGAACATTTTTCTCACTCATATCAACACTGCTTACTTCATGTATGTGAAATCCACGATACACTGTGTAAATACAACAGCTTCAGAGTTGCTGTAAGGTATATTTTTTCCACTTTGATGGAGCTAGGCTAATGACTCCCATAGGCTTCAAGTCTTTATGCTAAGCTAACATGAAATGCTACCCAAAGGAGCCGAACCAATAGACGCACAGAAGTGGAAATGGTGTCCAACATCTTGTCTCAGTCTGGGTAAGTCAGAAAAAGGGTATTTTTCTCAAAATGTTGGAGTATTCCTTTAAGTGTGCCAGACAAATTAGCAATCGTGAATGTTTTCTCTCTGATCATGAAATTGGGAAGGGACTATGAATTGGTCTCCATCTGTTAATCTGTCCATCAATCTCTCAGTCATTGCTGATGAGACTGATTAAACTGGAGGGACCAGGGTGTTCCAGTATTTCCATGATAACACTAATTGATCCAAAGGTGAGCTACAATTACAGGACAAATGAAGGCCACCGCATGTTTGTTGGGGATTATAGATCGGCCCCAAGTCATCCATCCATCCACACATCCCATAATACCTCACATGTCACTGATCACACTTGGATGAAACTGCAGGGAATGATGTGTGTCACTGCTTCGTGCCATCATTTCAAAACTGCACTGAGTGGTATAGAGGGAAATGCTCGCCTTGAATGTTTGTTTTTTGGGTTTTTCCAAAAAGGGAAGAACGCTGCACCACATTCACAGATTACACTGATCAACCCAACAGACGACATTATTATAAATATTTCATTCAGTCAGTATGTCAAATCAGGACTTACATGGCTGCTCATTTAGATTACAATACATTACAATAAATATTTTCTGTCATTGAATGTTTTTAACAACTATTTAGAAACACACTCTCCTACACATAATGTTGCCGAACTGAAGTTAAATGTATTGACATTTCCAGTTTCAGTAACTAACAAACACACACATACAAATAATGGTCTTCTATATATTACAATACTATTTGCAATAAAATTAAAAATTAAATAAAATACAGGAAAAAATAAATGAATAAAAAATAAATGATAACTTAAAAATAAAATAAATTGTCTATCCTAGTTGACATATTATGATGGGGTAAAAAAAAAAAAAAAAAAAAAAAGGAGGCAACAAAAAAAGCAATGTTCCTTGTTAATTATTTTAAATATTAATTCTCTAGAAATTTCTACTGCCAGTGTCTTCTGAACTCTTGGCCCTTAGCCTCAAAGCCAATCCTTAAGCATTATTGGCGTTTTTCGGCCATCACTCAAAATCTATTCCGCTGATTGGGCGAAATAAGTATGGGCGGTGCTTGTTTCCCGGAAGAGTGAGCGGCGTGACTTGGCTTCACGTTGTTGCTATCTTCAAGTTTCCAGCTGTCATTTTTACATTTGTCATATTGTTCACTTGCTGGTCAGTCTACCAGAATGGGCGACGATGAGGAAAAGTATGACGGGATGTTGCTCGTTATGGCACAGCAACACGAAGGAGGGGTACAGGAGGTAAACAGTGCTGTGGCTAGCTTACTGTCGCTTCCGTGCTAACGCTGAAGCTAATGGAGTTAGCCTGTTAGCACCTGGGCATACCTTGCCAGGCAGCACTCGCATCCAAAAACAAGTTATAATAATATATATTGTTGTTATAGTATCCACATTAACACATACAAGCATTCCACACTTGTAGTAGCAATGTCTGGGAGCGACCTGGTCCTTACTGGTGTCGCTCTCTCCTGTGTGGGGAGACAGCTAGCATGTTCATCCAAAAGTCTGTGTGTTTAATGTTGCTTTTTACTGTCGGCTAATGAACTTACAGGGGAGAACGTAACCCAGGACTTTTTAATAATGATGGGCTTGCTGTGCTAAATTCGGCACCCGGTTTGTCCATTAAGTAGCGCCTGATTTTTAGTAAAATCTGGGTTGAAATATGCCTCCACCCTGCTCGCTCTTGCAGCAAGATGGTGTGAATGACAAGCGAACCAGGTGAAATTAGGTGGGAACACTGCTGCTTAGGTTACCGGACACAAGCCGAATCAAACAGTGGCCCCCTTACATATTCGTGAAAATGTCAGGTGCCTCCTAAATTGTATGTCCCTACTTCAGTAACCAAGGAAACGTGAAACTTGATAAATTTCTCAATGACATCTGTATAGTCATAGGAGAGGGAACGCACATACCGGATGTAAGTTGGATGGCAAGATGCGTAATCAACAGTAGAGATGGTTTAAGAGAAAACCATAAGATTGTGGTTGTGTTGTGGAGTAAACTAGCCTTAAGGTAGACAGGGAGGAGGCTAGACATTGGCATTTACAGGGATGGATGTGAGAGAAAGTAGGGCTGTTTATCTCCTGATCCAATACTATCAAGATACTTGGGTGCCAACTGGATATGTATTAAGATTCTACAAGTATTAGATTTTTTGCAGTTTTTGTTTTTTGAATTATCCTCCAATTTGTGGATGTAAAGTTTCATGAGGCTTTGATGAGGCTACTGTGGGAGCTAACATCATCATACATCACCTTTTACTTGATTGATTCTGAAATTATTTTGTTTCCCAACTTTACAAGAAAGAGTGAATCTCAGGGCTATTGACATAACGGCCTTTTATATTCTTAATCATATATGATCATACCAACATTGCTCAAATGCAAGTCAGTCATAACCGTTGCTTCTGAATGTTTGATCTATTTTCTCCTCTTGACAGTTAGTGAACACATTTTTCAGCTTCCTTCGCCGCAAGACTGATTTCTTCACTGGTGGAGAAGCAGGTGCCCCAGAGAAGGTGAGCGGTACAGACCAGCAGTGCTACCTGCAGCTTCAGTGATATTTGATACTCTGCACACCATCTAACCCCCCCTCCTGTTCACATCATTTCTTTCAGCTAGTGAAGGAGTGCTTTGCCCACCACAGTCAGCTCGCACTGAAGGCCCACAGAGAAAAACAGAACAGACAGGAGAAGGAAAAGAAAGAGAAGGCAGAAAGAGCAGCCAAACTGGCAGAGGAGGAGAGGAAGAAGAAAGATGAGCCTAAAATTCGGGAACTGACCGATGAGGAGGCAGAAAAGCTTCAGACTGAACTTGACCAGGTGAGGCCTGGATGCTTTGATGCTCTGCCACATTTGACACACTGGCATTGATGGGTTACATATATTCATATTTGTGTGTGCCATGCTTTCAGAAAAAGAAGCAAGAGAAAAATGAGGCTACGGTGACAAATGCAGAACACACCACTGACAAGGCAGACAAAGAGAAGGGGGTGAGAATTTGACTGATTCTGAAGTAAAATGTGAAGTATTTACCAAACTAGAATGTGTTAGTTGAGTTAATTGCTGAAATGTTTCCTCAGTCGGACTCAGAGGGAGAGGAGGATGAGAAGGACAAAGATAAGCTGAAGCCCAATGCAGGCAACGGGGCCGACCTGCCCAACTACAAGTGGACACAGACGCTTTCTGAAGTTGATGTAAGTGCCTTTGCCTTTTGGCCTCAATAAAGCTTCGATATGTAATTTGTGAATGTTGCTTTGGCATGCTGGACCTGTGTTTACCTAGTTCCTTCACCTTTGCACCATAAGACAGCTCTCGTGGACAGTAATGTTACACGTCCTTGTGGTTTTGCGTAGTTATCAAACCAGTCAGGCCTCACACGTGTACCTTCTGTTCTATTTTTTCCCTTTTTTCCCATATTAACAGCAATTAACTAAACATGGAGGGTGAAAAATAAAGTCTGTAAATGGAGCAGCTAATTTTTTTCTTTTCATCTTTATACTGTCAAACATCAGGCTGTGGTAAAATAATTTTCTCACCATTTCTTTCCTGCTCTTAATTGAGCAGGATCTTAATTATTGCCTTATTGTGAATTTAGTTTTACTTAAAAATCCTCACAATTAAGCTGCGCCCAGTTTTACAAGTTATAAGCTTTTGTTTGCAAATAAATTTAAGCAGTGTTACATGATAGAAGAACAATGGTTTGGTTTCGTCACATTATTAGTTTACCTGAAGTGCTGTCACACAATGATGAAGGGAGGTATATAAATCATTTCTTTATCATCACACAACACATACTCTAGCATTTTATAATAAATCACTTTGTTGTTTGAGCAAATGTTTCTATGTTTGAAATGTGTTAAAAATTATTTTGTTAATGTTGCAACCTCACATCACCCCCCCGGTGTAGTTAAAATGTCTCATCTGGAGTGATGACAAGTTGTCAAAACTCAGTCCAGTAAAAAGCTTCTTGTGAGTCAATGCTCTGAACACGCCCGCCTGTAAAACTAAACCCTTGCAAATAGGGTTTTGTCAACATGACCGCCAACCAGCAACTTCCAGTGACACTGCCTGCCAAGTCTTGCTTTGTCCTTTGTCAGTGTTGAGATGGCCAGAAAGTAGAAGTTTGCAGGAGTTTGCAAAAATGTAATATTAACACCAAATCTTTCCACAGCTGGTGGTGCCTTTTGATGTGAAGTTCCGCATCAAAGGTAAAGATGTGGTGGTGGACATCCAGCGGCGCACCCTGAAGGTCGGCCTGAAGGGACATCCTCCCGTTGTCGAAGGCCAGCTCTACAACGAAGTGAAAGTAGAGGAGAGCTCCTGGCTCATCGAGGATGGAAAGACTGTCACCGTCCACTTGGAAAAGGTACAGGAAGATTTGTCTTTTGTGCTTTGGACTCATAGTCCTGCAACTCTATCACAATAATACTGCGCAGTGCTCTGATAATATACTTTTACTTCAGATTAACAAAATGGAGTGGTGGAACAAGATTGTTGCCACAGACCCGGAAATCAACACCAAGAAAATCTGCCCCGAGAACTCAAAGGTAAATGGTGTAAAAAATCTTTGGGCATGTTCCTTTTCTTTTTTTGTGTGTTCTTTTTTTGTAACTGCAGTTGTACTTGAAGCTTTAGAGGTTAAAAAGGTTATGAAAAATATATTTTGTCTGTCTCTCTGATGCCGAGCAGCTCTCGGACCTGGATGGCGAGACGCGTGGCATGGTAGAGAAGATGATGTACGATCAAAGGCAGAAATCAATGGGCCTGCCGACCTCTGAAGAACAGAAGAAACAAGACATTCTCAAAAAGTAGGCACACAATGCTTTATTCCCTCATCATGGAACATCACCGAAGAACTTGCTGTGATATATTTTTAGGTTAGCTGTATTTTTAGGAGAAGGCCAGTGCATTTTGCTCACCTTGACTTTTACAAGGTCTTCTTATAATCAATCGTCAGTGTGTCAGCTAGCGTCTTCTGCCTTTTTTTTTATTGGCTAACTCAACACAGGAGCTACTGTATATTGGTGTTAGTTTAACTGAGGCTTTATGGTGTGTAAAAGTTTTATAAGAATGGTGAAATTGAAAGCTGACTGTCTAGTTCACCTTCAGCGTCGCCTATTTTCCACTCAAGGCCAGGCTACTAGCTGTAATCAGGGTAATAAAAGATAGTGAAGGCGTCTGTACCAGCTTCTCCCAAGCACCAGCAGTGACCTCATCCAGACACATTACTCTTGGATCTGATTAGAAATTGGGTCTACTCAATCCTCACGTCTCCTCAGTGACATTTTGTTACTATCCACAATTCTTGAGTTTACACAGTTAACATTGCTTTATTCTGCTATTTTATCTTTTATTTCTATTCAATTTTCTTGGTACGTGGTATGCAGGACATAGGCCCCTTATAGAGTAGCTATTTGATCAGATTTTAGAACATGTTGCTGCTTGAAGCACTATACTGTACCAGTGATTTTGAATGTTTGGCCCATTTACTGCAGTTTATCCACATTGTACATTACAACAAACCATGTTGCAAATCATGGGTGTGTACTAAAGGGTTTCACAACATATAATATTTTCAGATATGAATTTTTGTTTGAAATATCATCCTTACGATGTTCTGCCTCAGCAGCTAACAAAGTCATCACCTTTCATAAACGACAGAATTGATAATTGGGTGCGGAAATTAAATCTCAAGTAATCGAAACCCAACAGTGCTGCTGCTTTTTAGGAAAACTGATGTGGATGACTTTATTATGGTGATGAAGAAAGTTTGAAGTCTCTGAAAGTTCATTTCCATATCGTGCTGAAATGAACGGAAACCAATGGCTTGAAAAAAATGAGGAAAAATGATATCAGAGTTGTAAGATACGACTGCTTGCTTTGGGAAACGATTAGCAGAAGCTGTAAAGTTTGTAGATATTGCACTAAACATGCAATCACTGGTATGGACCTTTTTAAATTGGCATATTGCAGACACTGATTTCTTTGAAACCACGATAACTTTAATGCACTACGATTTAAAGGTCATAAGCATTTCTTGTTATGTGAATAAAAGTACACTAAAATAGAAATATGTGCTAGTAAGCCAGTGAATTACTTAAATTACCTGATTAAAGCTGTTGAAATGTGTCATTGTGATTATGGTGGGACATAGGAGAGTCCTAACATTCAGTTTGTGAAATCAGTCATTGTAGGAACAGTGGGCCTTTCCCTCCTGTGAGTCAGTGGTCCTCATGACTTATCACCAGGAATTACAGGGAGCAGTCGCTCTCAGATAAGAGCTACGTGTGCGGTAACGTTGGAGCTGTCACAGACGGATGTGGAGGACAGTCTCTTATCACTGTCAGTGGTTAACAACCCCTCTTTCCCCTTCTGTTGGTCACAATGGAGGCCAAAGGCAGGTTACTCCTGTTCAGCCTGGCCTTACAGCATGTGTCTGCTATTATTTTGACCTCCACTTCCTTTCTCAGCTCATTAAAGCAGCGTATAAAGATCTTGTATACTTTTTATTAGGGTTAAACAATAGTAGAAACACACAGGCACAATGTCTCCTCCTCAGGTTCCATCATTGTAATCTGAAACAACTTGCCTAAAAAAAAAAGACTGCGTCACGCATGGTGGAAGATGTTTACTGTTGCCTTGTTTCTGACTGTGACGTCTCTTGTGTCTGCAGGTTCATGGCTCAGCACCCAGAAATGGATTTCTCCAAGGCCAAGTTCAGCTGAGAGTCGCTGCGGTCATCCTATAGTAACTAAATCCATGATGCCTGTGATTCATGAGAATCCCCATCAGAACCAGCATCAGGCGCTGAGCTTGCTGCTAAACCACCCCAACCTCCTGCAAACCCCCCCCACACCCCTCTTCGTCTAGAAAATGTATTTGTGGACTTCATGTATTGAGTTGATATAGTTCATGTCATTTTTTTGTTTTGTTTTGTTCTTGTTTTTTTTTTTTTTTTTTTTAACACATGATGAGCTTGATGACTGTAATGTCCATATTTCCCTTTGCATGTGTTCTGAATATTTGAAGATGATGTCTGGATTTTTTTAATAAACTCAGAGTGAAAGCCAGTGATGTGAATCATGACTCCAAATCCTTTAGAAGAAGTCATCCAGTGGAAAGGAAAAAAAAAACCAAAACCTTCAAAACGAAACACTTCAAGGCTGTGAGGGGTAAAGTGTCAATTCAAAGCTTTTACCTGCCTGCTTTTATATTTTTATTGGCTATGAATTTAAGAGTAAAAGTTCAAGATTAGCCTTTTTACCAGCCCTCAGAGTCAATAACCTTGGGCATGTTTTGTGTTTGGACGACATCCAAGAGCCACCGACAACGTGTTTTTCCTGATGTCACTCACCAAGGTTAATTGCATAATATGGCCTTAGAATGTTGATTACTTTTATTATTTTTTTTATTTGCACTGACCATATTATTGGTCAGATGAACTGTCATAATCCCTCTAACTTCATTAATGTGTGAGACCTGCCTTTACAACACTGGCTGTTTGAGGGCAGCCAGTACATTCAGGTTAAACCTAAAGGTAAAGTGTCTGTTCACACGCCTGACTTACTGTTCAGAGCATGAATTATTTTTAATATATTTTCAGTGGTTAGACCAGATTTTGAACCCATTTATCATGAATGCTGACTCACACACTCCAGTGCATACACGACAATTGGCTGAACGCTGCACTCTGAAACACTCCAGTTCACAAGATCCAACTTCAGAATTTTAAAAACATTTGGGTCGAAGTGGTTTTTGATTTTGAACCACAAGGGAGCAGTGTTTTACTTCCAGTGTGGGCAGCTGGGTGTGGTTTTGGGCAGTAATGCATCTAGTAAGACTTATGCAATTAATACCCATACTGTGTAGCTTTTAGGAGAAAAATACTGTGACCACTGCTTAAAAGTACATTTATGTGATACCTATCAATGAGTGATAACTCAGGATTCAGCCTGTGAGTGTGCCTAGTTCATTTTTTAGTGGTTGCGTGTCCATATTTGTAAAGTTACCCCAACATAAGCTGTCAGTTCACCTTTATCAACACTTATGCAGGTATTAAGAGTCAAGTTTTCTCCTCACGTGAGTGCGGGGACTGGCATGTCATTCTGAACACTGGGGATAATCAGCGTGCTTTTACAAATGAGTGAAAGACACGGTTTCTCACTCAGACCACAGTGGATATCATGCATCTCTGCTAAATGTTACTGCAGTGAGGACCAGTTTGCTTACAAGCCTTTCCTGCTTGTGTGACTCTCCACAGCTAACTGGACTGGCCTGTCAGGATGGTGAGAGGATGTCGCCATCATGGTGGCGGCTGTAGGCGACATACATTAGCTTATGCTGGCCAGCAAGTCCTCCTAATGTGTGAAATTGCTCGTGTAGTTCAAAAACACTGCCGACGTCTGCGTCATCTGGGCTGTGGTTGTTTTCCATAAATTGATTTCACAGTGCAGGTTGACATTTTTAACCATTGATTTTTAGGCCGTGTAGTATTGACCACACTATGGGGCATATTCCTTCAATAAACAAGTTGAACTTTTATTTATTGTGTCCCATGGACATTAGTTTGATAAAGAAGGGTTCTCTGATGACTGTGAATTGTTCTAGTGAACACCTAGGGCAGGCACAGCTTGATTTACATTTTAGGAATGGGAAAAGAAGAGCATTGGACCACACTGTTCAATACTTGATTTAACAGGCCACTGAGGTCAACTGGGTCCAGCAAATAACAGCCTGAGTGAGTTCAGAGTGAGTTCAAATTAAATCGTACGTTTGTAATGGAGAGAAAAGTGCAAACAAAACTCAAAATTGATTTTGAAGACAAATCATGGGAGCATTAAGGACCAAGGTTCTCTCTAATTGTAGCTTAGTGACCTACTTCCACACTGGCTAAATGATATTTTCTCAGTCCTCTGGAATTTCTGTAGTAAATTGAGTTTTTGGTTTAAAGAACAGTAAATATAAAGCATAGGCATAGCTTAGGGTTTAGCACTTTGTCACCCCAGCAGCAGCCCAACATAGATGTTCCAGTGTTTTCATTAACTGCTGAAACAAGGGAGGAGAGGTTAAGCCAAAGTTCCTGATGGGATGGGGGTGAGTGGGATTGGGGTGGGGCAGCTGGATGACTCTGCAGAGGTTGAGGGCAAGGAAGAGGCAGCGTCTGCTCAGCTGAGAGCAATGTCTCACCCAGGTACCAGAATTTCTTCATTAACGAAGACACACAGACATCAGAGGATGGGCTTTGGGGTTTTGGGCGGACGAGGGGGTGGTCTGCAAACACACCGGCCCCACCGCTGCGCTGACTTGCTGTTCCAGACTTGACGACTTGTTTTTTGGCAGCGGCCCCTCGTAGATCATCCAGAAGGCCCTGTGCTTTGACTCACCATCATAATCCTGGTGTTTGCAGAGCCTGCCCCTCTTTCTCTTCTCCCATAAGGCCGCTTGGTAACATATTCCTGGAAGAGGAGGGATACGTTAAGGGACAACCACACACAGATGGGCGGCGGGGTGGCTTCTCTTCGATTTCTCAGATTTAGACATCCATGGTGTCTGATTGAATGAAGTGACAGACGGTCCATCTCATGTCCTGTCAGCACACATTACTTTGTCAAAAAGCACCTAATCATACACTTGAAGTACACCCAGTGATGTAGTTAGAAATAAAAAAAGATAGTAAACTATAACCTCTAGTCAGGGGTCACCATAAAGCAAACCACAAGGTTTTTTCCAATCAATTGGCCTTGTATGTATTTAAAAAAGAAAGGCTATGTGATGTTGGATTTATGTGTCTTCAATTACACATGCAAACTCACTGATGCAGATGGAGAACAGTGTAGGGCCAAGGACGGAGCCTTGTGGTACCCCCTTGGTGACAGGCAAGGACATTATTAGTTTAATTCTCTCACTAAATTTGATACCTTGAATTATCACCTAACAAAGGTGGATGAATTTTTATTTTGGAAAAAAAAAAATCACTTTAGATGTGTTTATCAACCACTACATCCCTGCTACTACTGAAACTAATAATATGATAGAAAAACAATGGAATCAGATTTATAGTACCCACAAAACAATCATCTAAGAAAACATCCTCTGCATCTGCTGTTTGTCCAGGGTGTCCTCTTGGGTCCTGGGCACACTCTGTAAAGCGTATTTGGAACACATACACACACTCATACACACAAACACACACTTTCAGGGGCGGAGAAGGGGCTTGTGTGCAAAGCTAGCTTCCAATTGTCAGTGAAGTGAGGGCCAATAGAGGCTGCAGGCCAGGGTGTACAGAGCAGATGAGCCATCTTGGAAGACAAAGGCTTCAGTCAGTTCAGTGTCCTCAGATCCACACACACGTCCCATACCTGACCGGGCAGAAAGGCCCCCGACCCAGCAGGACCTGTTTACTGCTCCAGACTGAGCAAAGTCCATCTGCAAACATCCTCTCCTCCGAGTCGGAATAAGTGCCCATAAACAGGCAATCACACACACACACACACATGCACACACGCACACACACATAGCAAGAGAGAGCATTTCAAGGGAGCAAAGAGCTTAATTCAATTTTAAGGATTTTTGACCTAATGTAGTTACTGAACAAAACTACACAGTAACAGTGAAGGTGATGAATCAGATATCAGAAAACTGATATATAAGAAATGCATAGCGTTTCTTATACTGCATATCAGAATCAGAATATATATATATGATTTATCAGAAATGCTATGCATATTTGTTAAACCCAATTGGATCAGTCGCCTAAGACACCTAATGTGATCTAAATATGATGATTATATTTACAGATACATACATTATATGTGTAAAACCTATATGTAAATGTGCCATGTCATCCTCTTTAATGCACTTGGCTTGAGGTAAAACTAAATATTTCTTACTCTCTTTAGCTCTGATTAGATTGCTACTGTTATTATTCTGTATGTTTTTTTCACACATGTAACTTCAGTTTTCAAAATGCTCAGTACGACACACTGATCAAATGTTCACGCTCTTATAATGGTAACATATATAGTTGAACCATGAAATACATGGCAGTCAATAAAACTCTGTCCACTCCAACTGTGTATAACTCAGCAACTGCATACAGTGGAAACCTTTTTCTTTTTTTCTTTCTTTCTTTCTTTCTTTCTTTCTTTCTTTCTTTCTTTCTTTCTTTCTTTCTTTCTTTTTTAAGAATCAATGGCAGGAGACTAACAGCATTTGGAGCATCCAGCCACTATCCAGCACTCAGTAACAATGAGAGGAAGAGAGCACCACTACTACAGAACAACTGGGGTGGAGTGGAATATCTTTTTTTTTTTTTTTTTTTTTTAGCATCCCTTTAAAAGAAATCACACGGCCTAATTCAAATGAAACAACATATGACCACTGTATAACAGTGCTGCATCTGAAAATGTATCCTTTAAATTATTCTTTACTGGCTTTCTTTTAAGTTTTTAAAGGTAAAAACATTTTAGCAGTGAAAACTAATGCTGTAAGATGGTAAACTATGAGCTGGCTGAGCAGATTCCTGTGAACAGAGCCTGGCACAAAACTCGGCAGCCAGTTTAAAACAGCATTATTACAGTGTGGAGTCACAAGAGAAGAAATCCAACTCAGGGATGTGGTGGTAACAGAGCATCTCACTGAAATGGATGAACTTCTGACAGCACACTGAGGCTTGACTGCAGTCTGACAGCCTGTAAGCTGCAGTGTGTGTGCTGACCACAGGGTGGCACTCAATCTCCCACTCAGTTGCCTTTCACTGACAGTAGGGCCTTGCACATTTAGACCAAAATGAAAAGTTTTGTAGCTGGTGTAGCAGAATTAAACCAGTCTTTGTGGAACTCGAGCTGTTTTCATGTGTTTTTAACAAACTGTGATTCACAGATTCAGTAACAGAGCGGCCAGAGCGGAGAGAGTGCTGCAGCACCAAAGACTGTCGAGAGCGTGTGTGTGTGTGTGTGTGTGTGTGTGTGTGTGTGTGTGTGTGTGTGTGTGCATGCTGCAGTGATAACAAGCACATACAACTGATCACTGACACCAGAACTCACACACTGCTTGCTCCTGCCTGTGTGTGTGTCTGTCACACTATGGGCTATGCATTTTTTTTTTCCACGAATGGCAAAGTCATTTATTACAATTTGAGCGGTCACTTTGGCTCATTGGTTAAGGTTAAGGTTAGGCCTGAGCTGGTTATAGCTAAGATTGTAGAGAGCGTGTAGAGAATGAATGTCAGTCAAGTAGATCATGTCTTCACCTTCCTAGGAAAAAAACATCACTAACAGTATGTACTGACTGTCATTATTACCCATGTCTCTTCCTGTAAGGCTCTTGTCGGGTGATGGTGCATAACCATGGTAACGTATGCCAACCTCACCCACTCTGCTCTGCTGCTCTACAATATCACAGAACTGGAACTGCGTAGAAAGTCAGTGTGCTGTTTGCCGTGGCCATTTGGCACAGAAATAAATGGTGAATATAATTCTTTCCTATGGTGACAAGTCAGACAGGCTTGAGAACTGTTCAGATATGTTGTGCGTGTGTCGCCTAAAACCAGAAATTACCAGAAGAACTGTGAATCTGTGTTTCCTGCTGTGTTCCACAAGTGCTCAGACAACTGTCAGAACTGAAATCTGAATTTAGCGTCGAGGTATAAAAGTGTTTCCCAACTCGAAATGGCTTACAGACACCGGCTCAAACTCAAGATGTCTTTCCACTAATTGGGTCGTTGCTGCAAAACCTCTCGCCTCTGAGAGTCAGCGCCTCGCCAGAAGTCCCATATGGACTGTGTGTTGATTTGACTGGGAAGGACTGGCTACTTCATCCAAGTTCTGTGTATAACATACGATTAGCAGTAAATTAAAGCTCAAACTCTAATTCTAATTAGGCTAATACTTATGCACTAATGGTACATGTATCAGCATATGTTAATACTTGAACTACATATGAATTAGGATGAATTGAGGCTTACACTAATGACTGATTGATAAAGAATTCAGCATGTCCTTACCTGAGTTAATACATAATTATTTTACATAGCCAGTGATTTGTGAACATATATAACACAACCTTAAAGGACCTTAAATGCGAATTAATCAGTCATTTCATGGTATTAATTAGTTCATAAGAAAATAGTACATCAAAGAATATTAATAGTAATCTGAAGTAGGAGCGTGATGCTTGATCATTGATTGAAGCATCATGATATGTATTTACATATGCTTAATTCATGTACTGTTATTGTAAAGTGTTGCCATTAAAAGAGCTTTGCCCTGTTGGCCTGTTATGTCCGAGACTGTGGCCACATCAGTGTGTCTGAGGAAACGATACACTCTGTGCTCATTTGTTTGTCTGAATAACTCCACGATTCCAAGTGAAACTGTGCATGACAAAGACAGTTCAGCTGCTGCATGGTGAACCACTGTGAAGGCATCGCTCCTGACAGTCTGAACAAAGGCAGCTACTGTATTTAGCTCAGGCTCACAGGGATAAATTCCTAAATTTGGAGAGGCAGTTAAACTGGAGGTTCTCTGAGATGGGAGCGTTTCATGAGGGAACCTTTGCTCCGCTGCCATCGGCCCTGCCAGCTGCAGGTCACATTGCTGCTTCATTACTGTTTGCCTGTGGCCCCGTGACCCTCCAGCCTTCATTTGCACCTTGGTGTGGACCAGTCCATCACTGGTCGGGGACCAGTGCTCACACACATCACACCACTGACATCATGAGCACACAGCCAAGGAGCAGGCTCACTGCAGGATGAATTTAGATTTATCTGTGTGCTCTTTTTCCTCTCGCCCTGTGTTGCTTTATATGGCAATTGCTATTTAATATCTTTTTAATTGTATTTAAATGTCTTCTTAATTGTATTTTTAATGCCAGAGATGATTTCATATTTAACGTAAAGCACATTGAATTGCATTGTTGTTGAAATGTGCTGTACAAATAAACTTGCCTTGCCGCTTTTGTATCTGTTTTTGACCTTTTTTTTTTTTTTTTGCCTTTTTTCTTGTTCAGTGCTGTTCAGTGTTGCTGTTGTGCTGTTTTTTCTTGTTCAGTGACTTAAAAAATACATTTGCAAGTTAAGTTCTGTAAAAAAAACTTTTATTCTGAAAACTTTTCAGAAATCAATTCCACCAGAATAATTTTCAGAAAACAATACAGCTTTGTCAGGAAAAATGATCTTCAAAACAATGGTAAAGGTGGCTGAATGCTGTTGTCAAGCTGGTAATCTTCAACAACCACCCACCTTTATGAACAAAAATAAATTTTATTTTCAGAGGAGTGAGAATACACCTCTTTCCTTTTCCTTGCATTAGTTTGATACTGTTAAATTCTTTTCAACAAATATAAAGCTCGATAAACTGATCTGAGGTGTGGTTTGCGCTCCACTGCTGCTAATTATGCACATAAAGCAAACAGCAAAGTGAATAGTGAATATGCTGCTAGAAGCCATAGTTATTTTAATTCAGTTCCCAATGTTGGCCACATTTTGGGGCTATATATTTTTGAATTTCATTCCAAGGAGTGCTGAATTTGTTAGCCGCACGTCGCACCATAATGCAGATTGTGACAAAAGGGTGGCAGAGATGGAAGGAACTCAGATGGATTCCTAAAACTGGCTGCTTCTCCATCAACTCGTCGTTTCGATTGCATGTCAAAGAACCCAGATTCACTTAGCATAGGTGTGCTGATGCTGTTATTTTAAGAAAGTTCATAAGCCAGGGGCAAAAGTTGGTTGAGGTTTGGTGCATAATGGCAACGTGACAGCTGCAGCTAGAGACCAAATTTAGGGCTTTCAAAATGAAACCGCCTGAAATATGACTTGCAAGTGTCTGTTGCAGAACTCCTCTTCATGTTGGACATTTTCCTTGGCAATTAAACCAGTGACAGTGTGTCAGTAAATTCCTCACCCCTTCATGTCTTAGCCTATAAGGGTTTCATTATAAAAGTATATAGTATTTTATCCTTAAATATGTTACTTTTCAATGTCATCCAGTGAACAAACTAGTGTATGTTTTGGGGAAAATTTTGCATCTCATAAAGCTGAAGTTGAAATAAGCGTGAATGTGACAAAGAAAACAAAACAAAATTTCAGCAAAAAAAACAAGGAAATTTTTAATTTATTATTAAATGACATAAATAAAACTCACAGAGAGTCCAAATACAAATAGATAGTTATGTACAGGTGTTTTTGCGAGGGAGTCTTCATGCCTGATAACCCTGCAAGGACGCAAAAGGCACTTGGGTCTTTCAATCCCGATCGTGGAAGGCGCACATTCATATTGCAATCAAAAAAGGCACTTTTACATGGAAAACAATGAACATGGACGTTAATTTATTCTATATATACACATATACATTTATATGTTAGCACAACCAATTATTTCTTCATATATATTTTAGAATAACAAAAAAAATAAGTCAAACATTGTGATTCTTTGCTTCAGTTTGGTTGTGTAGCGCCATATGGATAAAATCATGTAATAAATGTGCTATGAAGAATGGTAAAAACAGGTATCCATATGGGTTGGGCAATTACTCAGAGCAAAGTGTGTGAGGGTGACCCTACTATCTAGGGACCAGTGGATCATCCAACTCTTCTAAGGTTGATTAAGCCAATATAATATAGTTCATTATAGAAAGACACCAGCAATATTGATGCTGAAACAGTAAGGCCTCTGGATTGTCTTTCACGCTTTTTGCACATTGATATCAACTTCTTTCAGTAAAGTATATTTCATATATGACTCCAGTCTAACTTTACTTGGACTTTGGATTTAGACAGTCTGGAATGGATAATCTAAGCTTGTTCATGCACAAAAGCCAAAGGGGATCCTCGCAAGTCTTGTGGCATTTCCACGTCATCCCCTGGCTGTCAATGCATGTGTTTTGTTGGGTTCCTGCTTCCAGCGCCTCCGGGATTCAGAGATCACTGCCGGGCCACAAGAGGAAGAGGAGGAGGAGGAGGTTCAGAGGAAGGATGGGGCTTGGAAGCTGCTCAGTAGCTTTGGGCCACTGGCGCCCAGGATGCTGTCAGCCTGGCAATGGAGCTCTCAAACTGGGCTTCCCCAACCCCGACTTCAGTCAGGCTGGGGTCGTACATGGAGGATGGTGAGGAGACGGGCAGCGAGGAGGTCAGGCCTGTGTAGGAGGAGCCCCTCAGGAACTGCGAGGTCAAACCCCCGGCGATGGAGCCTGAGGCCGAGCCTGAAGGGGTGAGGGTTGTCCCTGCTACTGACCATAGGCTGGGGTACTGGCTG
This sequence comes from Myripristis murdjan, assembly GCF_902150065.1. Taxonomy (NCBI): domain Eukaryota; kingdom Metazoa; phylum Chordata; class Actinopteri; order Holocentriformes; family Holocentridae; genus Myripristis; species Myripristis murdjan. The sequence goes on along the minus strand of NC_043990.1, from coordinate 26,555,240 downwards.
TAGATGAGAAAGACAAATGGAGGTTTTAGCACTCAGACATTATCCAGCTCCAACTGGCAGGTCATACAATTGTATTCGATGCTGTCTGCTTAAAAACTGAGTGCACAAAGCTGAAGACCTCCTGGATCGATGTCACTCGGTCCCGCCAGCCCATCCCACAGTGCAATGCGTACCCAGCAATGCTCCGCCTCGTCCTCTCTGTCCACACTGGGAAGAGAAGATGTTGACGTTTGGACGCTTTGCAGTGTGGGAGAGCCGTGTATGAAAAAAAGTAATGACATCAACCCAGGAGGATCCTTTATTTCCGGGGTGAAGTACAAACCACCACTTTGAGATGTGCTTCACAATATTCATGCTTCACCAAAGACTAACGACATGGTGGAGCAAGAAAAAGTGCATGTGCTTTGAACTTCTTCCTCCGTTACACACCAGAATTGCAGATGTGTGGTCAAACTACAGGCTTTAGGGACTCACCTTGAGTTGGACGTGGAGTTGGTGGTGTGGGACAGAGTGCCCATGCCTGTTGAGTTGGGAATCTGAAGAGCGGACCAGCTGTCATGAGTAGGCAGAGTGCCTGAAGTGTTGTCCATGTAGTTGTCTGAAAATTTTAAAAAAAAAAACATACAGAGCAATCAATCGAGATGATTCTTCCATCAGTGCCCAATGGGTTTGGCTTTACGGGATTGTAAACAACTTGTTATGTACAAGGTATTCGTGGGTCCTTACTTGTGCTGGAGCTGCGGTGGGGGTAGTGGCTGGGGTACGGGGCCGCTCTGTGGCTTCTCAGGCTCGAGTATCGGTCGCAGTAGGAGCCAGAGGAATGGCCTGCAGTCCCACTGAACTGTGGGGGGCTGCTGCTGGGGCAGATGGGACTCTGGCCTGGGAGGAACCAACCTCCAACTGTTGAAATAAATGAAGCCAGTTTAGGAATACTGAATGGCACTGTTCTCAACATGGCACTAAAGCATGACTGCAAGTGTTTGTTTTGAACTGCAACTCTTCATGCATACTTGAAGGCCACAACATGGGCAGAAACCACTGGAAGTTGCTTTTAATATGTCATAATATGTCTTTGGCAGTGGTCAAGAAATTTAAAAGGATTTCTAAATTTCTACTTTAACATCTAAGCCAATTTGTTCTTTGTAATTTTTCAAGGGAATTTTGTGGTAACTTTAAATGTGTTTATAATCATGTTTTTAATTCTTGTTTTTTTTTTTTTAACTAATTTTTTTTAAGTCATTTTAACTTTTTCTCCGATGGTGGCTCATCACCTTTTTCCCCCCATGTTTTTTGTAAGAAATCAGTTGAATATGTTCAAGTTTCAAATAGTTGAAAGGCACTCACGTTGAGAATAGCCAGACTGTTGACTTTCTGCACTGTGATCAGGCACATCTTTATGGTCGCTCCTGCAAGATAGAACAGTTCGCATCAGATCCAACATGCCTTCCAAATGCAGGAACTTTGTATACACATAGTGCCAGCGCAGTTTGGGATTAAAGCCCTTACCTTTCCTTGGCGTCTAGGAACGCTTTGGCGAAGGGATTGTGCTTAATCTTCAGAGCAGTAATCTGTAAAAAAGAGGAGGACACGGCTACTGTTAACATCATCTGATGCAGAGCCAGTGTTGTTTTGAGGGTTTTATTTTGGAGGATATGCTTCATGTAGTACAACTGACCTCTTCATTCTGGTAAGCTGTGACAGCAATGAACTGTGTCTCAGGGAAGGACTGGCTGCTGATCATTTTCTGAATCCCTCCAACCTTCACGATGTGTATCCTCGGCTCATATTTGTGCAAGGAGTTCAGCATGATCTATGAAGAAATTACAATTCAAGCACAATGTGTATCAGCATGGATTATAACAAACAGCAACAGTTTAGTATTTAAATCAGACCATTTAACATGGAGTCTTATAAACTATTTTTTTTTTTTCTCAAAACAAGCTAAAACATCTGCCACCATTCCAAATAGGATTTTTGTAATTTGAACCAACTGACATTTTCTGGACGCTAGTGTAACCTTGTTTTGTTTTTTCTTCAAAATAATGAGTTACCATAAAATGAAATAATTGGAAATGCGCTGTAACATTAGCGCTTTTTATTGTTAGAAAAATAAACCTTTTTACAGGGAATATGACAGTAGATGACTTGATAAGATAATATTCCGTTGCATTCAAATGCATTTAAATTATAGAATATTGTAATGCAGCAAAGCTGAAAGTCACCCACTTTCATTCCCATGATTACTGATATTCTTTTGCTTATTTCATTTGCAAGAAGATATGAGCGCTCCTCACCTGTCCGCCCCCGTTCAGTTTGTTGGACAGTTTGACTTTGCTGAAGGAAACGGGCGCTTTCATCCAGTGCGCTCCGAAGTTGGGGGAGTCCGGGTGGATGTAGACGCAGCTGGGGCTCTGGGGCTCCGGCTTGCCTCCGGGAACCCACTCCCCGTTCACATATTTCCACCGGTTGTTGTCCGCCGCCACGAAATCCAACAGCACCGAGTACATGGCGTTGGGGTCTAACCCGGTGACACTGGCCCTGAGCACTGGAAACATCCTCCTGGAAAAGGTAAGAACAGTGATTGTAGACCCGTAAAGGCCTTATTGGCGCAAAAGCTACTCTTGTGTCCCATCAGATTCTACCTTAGAAGTAGATGTAAAACAATTTAACTAACCACACTTGTGCCTCTGGAAAAACTAGTGCGTAAAAATTGGGACCAAAGTGGCGGCTGGCCCGTGGGTAAATTAAGGCCACCGCCGCGGCCTCCACACCCTATCAGACCTACCTTCCCGTTTTGGTGACAATCATCTCGTTGGTTAACTCTTTGAACTTGGTCCATAGGTCAGCATCTTCTAGTGCCAGTTTAATATCCCTCTCGGAAGCGTCTCCCTTCTCGCTGCCCTTCTGGAACTCGCTCTCCACGGCGCTGAGGAGATGCTCCAGGCGCTGGTCAGGGTTGGATGAAGTCATATTTCCAAGCAGAGTAGAGATCCAGATCCCTTCCAATTACGCGTTATAGTGCGGGGTCACCAACTCTGAGACAGCACTGACAGCGAGATAAGGCCCAAATGATACCGTCCTCCAAACTCCGAGGCCTTGTAATTTAAGGGCCCCAAGGGACCTCATGGGGCTAGGGGGCGTGGCTTGTGCGCGCAGGCCACGCCTCTTCGACGTGCGCCTCTCCAATCTCCACTGACCTCACCAGGCTAGCCTTCTTTCTCCACTTTAACATATCTTCCAAAAGTTTTTATGCATTTACAAATATAAGTTGGGGAGGGAAGAGTCTTTGTTCAAAACCAGTGAAGGTTTCTCATAGGCTCACCAATTAATTAATTTGAGAAGGGGGGTATAATGTAAAGCATGGAGGGGAAATGTGGAGTTTAAAATGTTTGATGGGTAAAAAAAATATTACAGTTCTACGGCCTCTGCAAAGTGACTTATACATTCAAAGCTTTAAAACAAAGGAAGGAAGAGAGGAAAGAGACGAGCGCCTTTGAACTCAGCTGTGTATTTGCAAATAATGCTAATCTTTTGTTGTCTCAAATCCACATGGGAGAGGCCTGGTGTTTACTGGGGATGGGCCATTAGGAAGGACTCTGTGTTCCTGTTGTGTCAAAGTGTGGACGGCCCACAAGCGATGCCTGGATTTGCGTAATGGGGCCTGCATGCCTCCCCCTGCAAGAACTGATATTAAATATTTCAGCGCTCTGCATATTTCCACCGTTAAAAATAGGACCATCCATTCACTAAACCTGAAGCCGCGGCAGAGATTTTGCATATAATATCTTTTACCACCAAACTTCCAGGCCCAATTCATTTGATGGACAAGATATTATTATTTGCTGATATATTATTAGACCAAACTCTCAATTTAGAGGGAACTTTGGAACTAAATGATCCTAGATGTGATGATTTTTTTTTTCATCTAATTTTCTAGGTCTTTACTCTCCAGCATAATGATAAAAATTACAGGATCAAATGTGGACTTGCTTAGGATAAAATGCAGCAAATTAACATAATAACAACACACAGGCCTATATGCTTCCAAACCTGCTTTCTTCCTTCTGTGCAGTATCTATAGATAAAGTAGACTAACAACTAGTGGCTGACAAGATATTATTATTTGGTGATGAATTATTAAACATTGGTTACCAAGCTATTAATTTAGAGGGAACTTTGCTCCTGATTGCTCCTACATGTGATTTTTTTTCTGTCTAATTTTATTGTCCTCCAGAATAATGATAAAAATTACAGGATTAAATTTGGACTCACTCAGGCTAAAAAGCGGCAAAGTAACACCCAACACGTAGGCCTATATACTGACTATAATTTCTCTTACTGAAACTCTTACTCATCCATATTCAGCTGACATCAGATCTCACCGTGGTTTTACAGTATTGGTGCAGTTAAATCGGCTCCATTGATCCTGAGAGGGTTTTGTGTTTTTACATCTGAGCCCTCTGTTTTTTTGTTGTTGTTTTTTCCCGTCGGCTCTGATTCCAGTGTCTGTGATGTACTTGGAATTGAGTGAGGGCTTTGGAGCGCGACTCCACTTTACTACACCACTTCCTCCAGTTTCTACAGAGGCCATAAATGTAAAGGGGTTCTCTCACACCTTTCCATCCCATATCATTCAGCGGCCTCTTCCTTTCCCCCCTTTTTTTTTATTTTGGAGCCTGAGAAAGAGAGAGAGAGTGTTAAAATGACTATATACAGGACATACCCCCTTCCAGCCAGGCCCAGTATCTGCTTCTAACCCCCCTACAGATCCACACACACACACCGAGCTGATTTGAACCTCCGAAACTAAGATTTAGCTCAGTAATGGTGTGTCTTTGTTAAGTTGGGGCTGAAGAGTCTGTAGCTGCAATAACAAACCAGTTTCTTGGCTCAAACTCAGCAGTGCGTCGTGGTTGCCAGGCCTTATGAGAACCAATTAAAGCTCAAAACAACACACAGCATCCTCAGCTTGTTTGACTTGTGGATGAATTGAACACAGAGGAAGGTGGGGGGAGGCCCAGCCCGGTTCCACACTGTGAGGGAACGTCTGCTCCGAAAGATGAAGTTTGCTTGAAAAACCCACTGGAGGTTTCCCGCTGTACTGCGCACACACACACGCACACGTACACACACACACTCACCCACGTCGCCGCCCAGTGAGGTGAGGGTTAACCGATGCAGGCCTCCTCTGGCATCAGCACACACTCACCTAGGTGACAAATATTACAGAGGGCTGGTGCTTCACAAAGGGGCAGTTATAACGATGCATATTTTCCAGAGGACTTCGCTGGCCTAAATAAGTAAACACAGGGAGGCGGATGAGTCAGCCCTGGGAAGAAAAAACAGTCCAACACACACACAGAAAGCTTGACAATTCATTTGTTTGGGACTTATGACCTGAGTTGGTTACCTGACAAAACAACACAGTAATTCAGCGCACTAGTGTGTTTGCAATGTGCATTTGAATCTATTTCATATGAGCAATGTCTTGTAACTTTTAATACAGCCGTACATGTGAAAGTTTGACCAGAGACAAGTGCTGGAAATTAGCAGTAGCTATAGACTCTGTGTGCAGTGTGATTATGAGAGATGATCTGATGTATGAGATATGCTGAGACTGTGTTGAGAAGGCTTGGCCTCTGTATGATTATATTTACATATATATACTGTATATATGTGGAAAAGTTTTATGCTATTATGAAAATGTCAGAAAAACTTCTGCAAACCGTCAGCTTCTATTTAATATGCCTCCCTTAAGCTCTCCTTTTCTCTCATCTCATCTCCTTACACTGTTCGTTCATGAACGACAAGATAATATAAGATAAGACCAGATAAGATAACATAAGATAAGATAAAACTTGACTAATGCCGAAAGAAATTCTTGTACCAAAGTTTGCTCAAATATTACAGTAAAATAAGGCAGTAAGAAAGTTGCAGGTAAATGCCAAGAGCACCTTAATAGAATAAAAATAGAAATAAGGTAAATTATTGAAATAAAGTCAAATAAAAATAAATTAGAGCACAAAATGAAGCAATGCACCACTATGATAGAAACACAATGAATTACTTAAAATAGAAAAAGTAAAATAAAAAATACAGCAGAAAATATGCACTCTGAATAAAGTGTACTTATATTTTCTGTAGAATAAAGAAATACATAAATGGCAAATTATTTACAGTAAAATAAAATAAAAATAAAAATATAGCATAAAATAGAAACTGTACTCTGAACAAAATGTACCACTATGTACTATAGAGTAAAAATGTGAAAGAAGATAAATTATTTAAGATAAAATGAATTTAAAGCACAAAATAGGAGCTTTGTACTCTGAATGAAATGTTTAACTATGTACTCTGAATAAAATGTACTACCATGTACTCTAGAATAAACATGTAAATAAAATAAAATAAAACACAAAATAGTAACTATTTACTCTTATATATAAGAGAGCATGTTTTGCAAAAAAAAAAAAAAATAATAATAATAATAATAATAATAATAAATAAATAAAAATAATAAGAAGAAGATGGTGCATTTTAAGTACTAGTTTAGATCCTAACTGGTCAGTGAAATGTTACATTGTGTGTGATGTGGAAGGATATGGTTGTTGTTGATGAACAGTGATAGGATGAACTATAACAGGTTGATGGATTTGTCATATCTAATGTCATAAGTGTAGCTTCTGTTATTTGCTGATGAAGGAGGGATGACGCTCATTCACTGTAAGCAGTTCTGATCAGATCCTCAGCTAAACGCCTCAGTGCCACGCTGAGTGCAGCTCCCCTCTCGGTGTCTTCATGGTGTTGGAGTCTGGCTGTAAACAGAATCCACAGAGCTGCAGTCGCTCTCCATATTGTATTTTAATCTTCCTGTATGATTGCAACTGTGTGCATGGAGAGGTGTCACGCAGAAACACAGCCCGGCCAACAAGTGAAACCACCATTAGTCATCACTTCCCCACATCCCATAGTAACCCTACCAGTAAAGACACCCCCCTCCTCCCACACACACACACACACACACACACACACACAGACCCAGCCTGCTCTGATGTGGATTGAGCCCTGAGCTTCGTCTGTCACTTTTGCGTTTCCACTTCAAGTTCAGGAAATCTAAACTTTCCTCTTCTAATCACCCAGCCCTTTGAAAGGGATAAAAAGAATTAGTGGGGACAGTAATTGCCCCCTGCCGCACCCCCCACCCCCCTTCACCCCCCGCCCTCATCTAGATGCCCTACAGTGGACCTTGGGACCTTTGGCATGCTAATGATAGGAGGCTCTGCTTTGACACTAGGGGACAGATCGGCCTAATTCTGGAGAGGGAGAGCTGCAGTGCAGACTACCGTTTGTTATATTGCTATCATTACATATCACTTTACTGGAGAAAAGTTGCTACAAAAACCAAAACTAAAAAAAAAAAAAGCTTGGAAATGTAGCCATGATTTTTATTCTTGTGGAGATCCACAAGTTTTAATCATGTGCTGTCGAGTTCCAGGGAAATGTGTCTAAAATGATGCACAAGATGTGGAGATCTTCTCTATTTGATGTGAGGCTGCAGCCATGAAACAACAGCGTCTTGGCTTTGAATGTTTCACTCAGTATCAGTGTGACGGAGCTTTAATGAAGCTGCAACCAGCAGAGACACAATATGGATGCGATAGTGTTAGGCAAGACAAAAAAAAGACAAATCAAAATATATAGCCATTAAGGGGAGCTTTTTAAGGGAAAATCAGAGCATTTAAAGGAAAATCAGAGCTCAGTGTGTGCAACTGTGGATGTAATGCAGGGCAATACTGACATGAACACAAATTCATCTGGGTAAATAAAGGACGAAAACATTGCAGCTGGGTGTTTTTTAAGTTGCAGGATTGCAGGACCGATTTTAAAAACTCAAATCAATCAGTAAAAATGTGAAATTTAAGATCACAAGACTAAATTTCTCAAAACTTTGGAGACACACACAACACTTAATCAGATGATGCTGTCAGTGTCAGGCCTCTGTTTGAAAGAGCTGTGGTGTTTTATTGTTATTATTATTATTATTATTATTATTCACTATTACAATCATTTTCTCTGTCTGCATACTCCTCTTGTTCCCCTTCATCCAGCTAAAGAGAAAGTAGGCAAGTCGGTTGGATTTAGGTCAGATTAGATTAGATTAGATCAGATTAGATGAGATGAAATGTAACTGATCCCCGTGGGGAAAATAACATTTTTGCAGCAGCGGAGACAAGGCTATAGAAAAGAATAAAAGTATAATATGGTAGTAATAGTATAACATAATACTGAGCAGATTGAAGATAAGTAAGGAAGAAATAAGTTACAATAAAGTAGCATAACAAGAACAATATGACTGTCTGTGCTACTTTAATACCAGATATATTCTGATGGAAATGTAGAGTTATTTTTAGGGACGGGCTGTTTGGTTTGTGCTGAAATCAGATGGTTCCCAGGAATTATGGCTTTCTATTATGGGATGGGTGGCTGTGATCCTGGTCCTGCTCCAGGCTGAGAGCACCAGGGGCAGCCGGTCAGGTAGCCAGGATGACACCCAGCTGAGTTACAACCTGCTTGAGCTCAGATCTTCCCTTAAACTGTCCATTTATCAGAATTTTTTAGCAATATATGATAAGTGATATGAAGGGCTATCAAAAGTCAATTTTATTTTATTTTATGTATGTATGTATGTATTTGTATTTTTATTTTTATTTTCATTTAATTTTATTCATGGGGGGGGGGGGGGTTATTCACTCATGTTAAAAATAAAATAAAATGACACCCCTTTCAAAGTTCCAATTCGGTGAGTAAATCGTTACATAACTAATGACTCCAGTGATATTCAATAATGCATGTGTCACTCTGTCAGAGTCCCTCTCAAATAGAGGATGATAAATGACATCTCATTTAGGCACCAGGCTCCTTTATCCTGATGCTTTACTCAAACAGATTAAAAATTTAGACTGAGAGAATCAGTGCCGGCAATGCATTTCACTGCCAGTTTGGCTCAATGTGATTCACTCTTTATTGTCTTATTAGCTGCTTTTCAATAGTCTGATATGCTGTGTCTTATGCTGCTGTGGTTTATGTATCTTCAATACAATACAATAAACCCTCCTGATTTCCTGGCCCAGCGAAGCTTTATTTCCAAACTGATGACCTGAGCACTTTGTCTTCTTTGCAGGTTTGTTTTTGCCTGTTTCCGACTTTTTTTTTTCTTTCCACACAGATCAGTGTTGCCTGATGTAAATATGAGCAGCTGAGGTCAGCAGACACTAGTGTGTGAGAAAACACAGTTAAATCTCCTCGCTCCAGCCCCCAGCTGTGTGCACATGCTCACACACACACACATACACACACACACACACACACACACACACACACACACACACACACACACATACACACATACTAACAGCAGACCCCGCGGAGTGAGATCACACTCGGCTCTATCACATTTTGACACGAAGAAGGATTGACTTTGGCTGTGCTGGGAAGCTGTGAAAGGCATTAGCAAATATTAACAGATATTAATCATTAATTTGGACTTGCTAGTCATAACTGTCTGCTTGGGAAGACGTTTTATAAGCCTCTCTGTCTTTGCTTATAGGATGGTCTCTGCTATGGCAAGGCTGGGCCGGGTGAGTGGGTGGGAGGGCTGAATGGGCGAGGGGGGAGATCAAAAGGAGTGAGGCCGCTTTCCACTGACAAACAGTAAGTGTTAAAGCCAGAGGATGAATGATAGGTGCAGCCAGGAACATTATTTACCCAGAGTCAGGCAACGTGTGACTTCAGAGCCCGGCTCATCACCCTCTTCCTCCACCATCACTTCCTCTCCCTATAAATGCACAATTAAAATGAGATGTTCACACAAGCCGGTGTCGCCTCCTTATGCGTGCCCGGTGAGCTGTTAGGATTTTCTTGCTCACTTGATCACTTTGCCTTGATCACCTTGCTAAGGATGCCCAGCTTAAATATAGCTAATAATAGGGTGTTGACTATCTGTGCAACCTGGTAAGGGAAATTCTGTTGACAGCAGCATCCGCAGTGACAGAAACCCCCTTCCAACATCACACATGGAGAGAAAACAAAGCACAAAATTCTGCAAATTCATGACGGTTATGAACCACTGAAAATTAGCACTTAAAAGTGTGGAAAGTGCTGGAAAGCGTGTTAATTTGTGAAACACTTGCTGACAAATCTGACTTGCAGCCAGAATGAAACACTTGCCAAAAACCTTGAAGGATCATACCAGTGATTTTGAATGTTTGGCCTATTTTCTGCTTCTTCGTCTTCTTCTCCTTTTTTTTTCAGATCATGTGGGCGTTCTTAACATTTCACAGCATGTAATCAAAATCCCTTGATTTTTATATTTGAATTCTTGGTTGAAACATCCAGTTTATAATGCTCTGCTTCTGTGGCTAACAAAGTTGTCACCATTCATGAACCACAGAACGTTTCCCCGGGGACTATTTACCGGTGGAGAGACCGTATCACTACGCCCAATTTCAAGTCATGAAAACAAAACAGCGCTGCTGCTTTTAGGAAAACTAATGGGAATGACTTTATTACGGTGATGGAATACTGGTGTGAAGAAAGTCTGAAGTCTCTGAGAGTTCATTTTCATGTCATAGTGGAATGAATGGAAACCAGTGGCTGGATATGTCTTTAATACTTGTAAAGCAGTTTCCCCAGGATTTCTATTCATGTCAGGGTGGAAAAGCCCCTGAAACAGTATTTAGACCATTATGGGACACTAAAACGCTCCATTGGAACCCATAATAATGAAATTCATGAGCAGTTAGCCGTTCTTTACAAGAAGATGACCCTCTTGTGCTGCACCATATGCATGCTGAATGTCTCTCTCCATCTAATGTGTGCTGGTCTTGGTTATATTCATCACCAGTTGTAAGGCAGCAGTCATTTCCTGCTGCTGCTGTGAGGAAGTAGCGCTGCCTGTGAGCCTCGGGAGGCAGCTCTACCTCTGGAGCTGCAGCCAGCGTCTGCCTGAAGAGTCTGGGGGCCCAAGCAGGAGTAATGAGGGGTTGGGGGCGGGGTGTTGCACCATAAACTTGGGCCGGGGTGGAGGGGGGGGTAAACAAAGGGGGCCGGGCTGCTTTTACTGCCTTCCCACGCCAGGCAGCAGCAGCAGCTGACTGAAAAGTGTTACCTGGAATATGCCGAATCGCCCCCTCCACCAGCAGACAGCCAATCTGAATGCAGGCACAGTGACCCAGGTGTACAAACAGCAAACAGTGGGGCCACATCAAAGGATCTCATTAAAAGACAATAGATACAGCACCCCCTTCCAATCCTGCCTGGGCTTTTACCACAGCAGATAGCCCTCCCAGCTCCACTCCATCCCCCTGGTACCTGGAGACTGCCCCCTTCTGTTCATGCAGCACGGAGGAGTCAAACTGACCGGGCCACATGTAGGTCTCAGTCCCTTGATGACTAGCATGTATGAATTACAGAAAAAGAAATGATTCCCTGATGAAAGCAACTTGGCAGAAAGACATAAAAGGAACACATGAAAATTCAATTTCGCTGCCAAGCTCAGCTCCTCAACCTGACGCCATTTATGTGACTTGCAAATCAATAATTATGGCACTAGATCACAGCTCTGGTTAGTTTTACATTCTCAACTTGGCAAGACCCGTTTCTGCACCCGTGCGTCTTAAAAATGGAACAGACGGAAAATGAATTACAATAGAATGTCACAGCCGCCCCACTGATTTTAAAGCAATGACAGCTCTCATTTTCAGAGCTGTATGTGGCTACATTTTGTAATTCAGGCTCTTGTGTGTTGCGCAGCACATGTGACAGAAATGACTTGTGTATTTCACTTTGTCAGTGGTCTGAATGTTTAATGTTTTCGAGTCTCTCTTAATAAAGATTTCCGAATCTCTAAAAGATCATCTGATTAAATTAGGGATAAAATAACTTCACATTTGTATTTTCAAAAAAAAAAAAAAAAAAAAAGAATCCTGTCATTGCGACTCATTTAATCTCCTATTCAGCCTTGAAATGTTTTTTTTTTTCCCCTACTTTCCAATCAGTTTCACTTGTTCTGAGACAACTTCTTCTTTGTACAAGTATAAATATGGTGAAACAAGACAGAATAAGGCAGATTAGAGCACTAGGATCAAGAAAATGACACGTGATTCAAGAAAATTGTGTGGCATCCCACTGGCAGACTTTGACCCTGTTTGCAGAAAAACAAGATTTAAAGACTGAATACGAGGCTGCATGACATTTTTAAATGACCCTACATCACTTTGCTGCTGCTGACTATGATGCATAAAATGATGAAGATTCATGTTAGTCTACAAAAGGCTGAGGCTAACTGAGGCTACATCCCTCCTCATGAAGCCAAAGTCAGTGGGAGTCTTGGAAACTTGAACAACTGGCTCAGCATCAAGATTTAAAAACATAGGAAGAGGCCATTATTGATCCCTGCAAAAAGGCAAAAAAAAAAAAAAACAGAAACAAGAGGGTTTTGAATGTGCAGCCCTGAAGGCCCGTGCTGGCCCGTCAGATATGAGCAGCCTGGGAAAGGCCTATCTGGACTGAGCAGACAGCAGCAGCCTCCAGCTTTGATGGGAAAGCCTCTTTGTAGTTAGCGTGGAGATGGCTTGTTAGTCAGTAAAAGTGAGGGCTAAATGGCTCCCTAACAGGAAGCAGTTTACACGGTGACGCTCAACCTGCCTGTGGCCCTCTATTGTCCCGGGCCCCATGTCCCACTTCATTACCATTTCCATAAGAAAGGAACAGTAATTGCCCCTTTTCTTCTGCTGTCCCTTCATCTTGGAGCGTCTCTCCTCTGCTCTCTTTTTTTTTTTTTTTGACCCCCCTATCTTCTTCTCTCCCTGGTTCCTTCTCTCTCTCTATCTTCTTTGCTCTATGCTTCAAACATGTTGCTTTTTCATGGATTTGGAATTCCCATATCTCCATGCATCTCCTGTATTAATACTATCCCAAGCACACGATGCATGTTGATTTTTTGTAAGGTGTAGAATTATTACACAAGGATAATTTCTACCCCAACCTGATCATTAGTTCAAAACAATTTGAATTCTTTGAAAAGAGTATGAATGAATGTTCATATACAAGAATACCATTTTCAGTATCCTGCTACTCTGAGAAATAATCTCAAGATGCAAACTGAGAGTCTCAGAGCAACAGAGTGTCTCTCTGTACTGGAGCTGCTGAGACTCTCCTGACCTTTGACCTGACCTTAGATAAAGGACACAGTGTCTCTTCTGTGTGGACACCCATGCTGATCAATGCAGAGCAGGGACACCAAAAAACATCAATTCATTTAATGCACTGAATGCTTCTATTATGTCTTTCTCAACGTTAGACAGCGCAAATGTATTGATATTGAATAATATTGCATTTTATGCTGGATATATTATGCATTCTTGGCAAGTCTTCATATTGTACATATTCTGCATGTATTTCTTGTCTCACAGTGTTTTTAAACCGTTATTTTGCCCATCCTTATATTTTCTCCCATTTTATTCATTCATATATTATATTTATCATATTCTGGCATTTATAAATTTGATTTTAGACATTTTTTGCTCTTTTTTTATTCACTCATATTTTTTCTTGTTGTATTGCTTTACAATTTGTGCAGCACTGACACACATTCATTACTTTCAACACTAAAAGATAAGTTAGAATGTATGAGGTTGTAAAAATAACACAAGGAAAATATGGAAAATATTCAGTATGAAATATCAACATATTTGCAATATATAACTAATGAGAAGGACAAATATGTGATGTGCAAATACGTGCATCCTGTCCACATTATAAGATGTTAACACAACAATATAGGGTTGTGGGGTGTTTACACATGTAGAACATGCAGTGTAATGTGACGCTGGGACATCAAAAGATTGCATTTCATCCATAGTGAAGCACCAAGGCCAGAGAGGAAGGACCCGGCACCCCCCACCCCGCTCCGACCCACCCATCATGTCCCACCACACAGCCCTCCCCTGTTTCACTTTGAACTTCCAAGGTGACAAGACAGAGATGCAGCGACAAATCAGTATTAATCTATGCGGAGAGAACGATCAACAACCTCGGCGTCTCGGTAATCCTATCAGGAGCAGCTCGGACACATGCAAACAGCCCAGCGCAAACATGCTGCCTCGCTCGCGCTTGGTGGGACACCTGGGACCCACAGAACACAGCTTTCCTGCAGATCTCAGGATCATAGGCGCCAAGTTTGTGGGATAGAGTGATATATGGATTTTTTGGACTCTGACATAATGAGGGCTGCACTCTGACCTCAGTTACAGAAAAACAGTCTGAAAATCCTGGACAATTCAGTTCTTTGCACATTTTATTAATTAGTTTAAAGGCGGATGATGCAGTTTCTTAGGACAGGGCACACCACTTTATTTACCTATGTAAAGGAGGAATTTGAGGAAGAATAAAACCCCTCAGGTTCACATTATGGCCTCTGATAACTGATAGCATTGATCCCACTCTTTTAAATGTCCCTTGAATCCAGTGTTTTGATATCACAGGTCCATAAAAACATTTAAAAAAAAAAAAAAAAGGAGATGTGCATTAGGTGTGCCAAACTCAGGAGGCATGTGTAAGTTAAATTCTTTGAGAATTAATTGGAATTCATCATCTTTTACCATATCATAAGAAAGTGGTGTTTCCTCTCTGCCTTTAATTGTTCAGTTATTTTGCATAAATGAACTCCCTGACAAGAATAGAAATCTGAATAAACAAGAAGACACGCTGAATATTTGGAATCTTTTGTATGATAAAGGAAACATTTAAAGATGCTGACATCAGCCCTAAAAAGTTTTTTTTTTTTCCTACTGAATTACTGGAGATGAGGTTTCTTTAGCTTACTGAGACCACAGAGATTATCTCATTCTCATGACAGGACGTCCTGAACATTACAGACCCACAGGCCTCCTCTGCAGCGGCTCCTGTGTTTCCTGGGGCGCTGGGGAGGCTCGAGGTTGTGCTCCTGTCGAGGGAAGGGGAGGGCAAGCGGACCCCCTCAGTGAGTGGAGCTGTTTTAATCATGGCCCCATGTGGACCCGCGACAAAAGAGCCAGGTTGGAATCACCGTCTGCTCTTTTGTTGCAGGGGGAGCCACCGGGGCTGGGACAGGGGCTGGAGGTTCAGTCCCTGCTCCCGTCGCCACAGCAGGCCTCCTGTTTATTTGCTTTGGAGATTGCCTCATCCCAGGTGACAGTAAAGGTACCGGCTTCCCAGGATGATGTATTGCACTGTAATCATTTCTACCAGTCAACCAGGAACTGCTGTCAACTGTGCCACCGCGGGACCTACACTCATCTTCTCACAACACTGCATATGCATTTTTTGGGTGGGAAATGTTGCCTTATTGTTCCTTGTTACAGGAATAAATCCAGCAAAATGTCACTATTTTATGCATTTTATACCCTGGAAAAACTAATATTTTTAAAACTACATTATTCTCCATAGTTTAAGTATCGTAATCCATAAATAAGTGAGCATCTGTAGCAACTGATGTAAGCCATAATTTCTCCATATGTTTACTGATGTATACAGTATGTAATGTATAGAAGCTGTCAAGAGCATATGTTTGCACAATGATTTATATTATCTGTAACTTTGTAATGATATATATTTTATTGCTTTGTTTTGTTTTTATAATGCTTTTATCCTTAGTTTATCTTTCATTTGTGTGCCTACAATATAAATGTCTTCTTGCTTGGTGAATCCTATTTTACTGCCGCAAAGACCCATCTTATCTTATCTGAACGGGCTCAGTGTTGCTGATAGCTGTCTGAATACCTGAACATGTAATGATATTCAGTAATGGAGTTGACTTCTGATGCAAGCAATTACTCGGTCAGATAGAGGAAACCTCCATTTAGAATGAAATTCTCCATATATATTTATATAATCACATACTGTGCACACACATGTGGTTTGGTGGGGTTAAAAGCTGTGTTTAACCAAGGAAGATGTCAGAATTCCCAGCGGGTAGACCTGCTGGAAAGCTCCATGATGACAAATACTTACATCAGCCCAAGAAAAATTATGTCATTCATAAGAGCCGGCTGATGAATATTGATTTGCCAAGGCCCTGTAAAATGTGAACAAGGTCTCTCCTGCCTTAGATGTAGGTCTGACATCGCTGTTCCGCTGCCTTAAGGAGACACAGCTGCTGACACTCTTTTAAGGTTTGGTGACATTTTCATTGATCCTGCTAGTGATCCCTGTCTAAACTGCCTCCTGGTGTTCATGACAGAAAAGGACCTGGAGGAGAGCATCTGTATGGATGAGGAGATGAAGGCTGGGAAGGATGGGAAGGGTCTGCTTAGGGCTCAGCTACATCTGTCTGAGGTGTGTGTGTGTGTGTGTGTGTGTGTGTGTGCAAAGCCAGTGTAAATAACAGCCAAAAGTGCTATTGCTGCACTTAAGTTTCAGTAGTATCTATAAAAGGAGCATGAAATAAAGATGGTACATGTCATATTATGCTGCCTCAGTGACATCCTGTTGGCTGCATAATGTGAAATACAAGCTTATTTGGATCTGTGCTGGTCTGTCTGTGTAAAGTCCTGTCTTTCTATGAAAACTAACCACACTGGCTGGTCTTTCAATGATGCGTGGTCACCCTCTGGTGGCCAGAACAGATACTATACCACCATGCCCCATGCAGGGTTTCCATGCATTCCCAGGTATCGACTTTCCGTAATACTGTGCATTATGTGCAATGCAATAATTTAATCTGCTCTGAATGTGAACTCTAAACAATGCGCAACATCTTTTTTTTTCCAAATCCAGCAGCCTGCGCAAGATTGATGATGAATAAACCGCAAATCATATTAAGAGGCGACAAAAATGCATATGTCTCTCCAGCTTCACTTTTCTGGGCTGCTTTGTTGTCATGAATATTACACTGAGAATCAAATTATGGGCACAGGATTTGTGAATGATGGATATAATGCAACAGCATGTGGTAAAATGACTACATGATGTTTTATTCATGAGTGCTAGATAAACAATAAACTCTCAGCCGAAACATGAGCGCTCACAGGACAATAGATTCCCGAGGATAGCAAACACATTAAGTAGTTGTATAATTGCTCATTCTCTCCAGTAGCCGTTGAAAATATATAAATTCCCCCGTCCAAACGGTGCAGCCTGAATTCTGATGTCGGCTATAGGTGGCTGCAGCTTTGAAGATTTTGACTGAGCCGAGGTCAGAGCAAAACACACATTTCTGAACACATCTCATCAGGCTTGATTGAATTTATATAAGCGAGTTTGCATTCATGCTAGACCTCTTTCAGTCTTTCCCCCGCTCTTTGAATTGGACACTTTCATTTTTTCCCAGTCTTTTTCACTCTCTCCAAACCATGACAAACAGATGCATTAGCAGCCTAATTGCTGAGATTACCAATGAGATGCCTTATGAGTTACCAGGGTTGCCTCCTCCAAATGAAAGCCCGGCCAATTTGCATGGGAGGTAATTGAATCGCCTGCAGTGAGGGAGAGAGGGGACGTGCTACGCATTACAGCCAATTGGCTTCTCTGAGAGTGAGGCATGAAAAGCCATTTTCAAGCGCTGAATGCCAAGGGTTTGCTCTCTTATTCATGTAGAGTCCACTTCTCTCAGCCTTTCCCATCCACTCTCCCATTTCTCCTAGCCGGTTGATGGCTGGTGAATGGGCTGCGTTCGGCGCCCTCGCACTTATGGGAAAATGACCAATCACTCCTTCATCTGGAAATCCTGAGAACAATCATGGAAGAGGAAAAAATGACAGTGTGAGATGTGGAATAAGATTAGCTGTGTTGCTGTAAGTGGTAGAAAATATTAAGGGCATCTTCCCGCTAGTGAGTGGCAGCCCCTTTCACACAATCCACATCCCAGTAATCTCAAAGCTTAAAACTCCTCTGCCTCTCTGTGTGTATACCCCCTGCTTTGTGATCGGTATAGATTTAATACGGAAAAGAAGAGAAGATTCCTGCACACCATCTGGTTCTTAGACTTTCACCTGATGAAGGTCCTAGGACCAAAATGTGTCCTTAATATAGTTTCTTCTTCTTCCCTTCTCTTTATTTAGACATTTCTCCCTACTGAAGTAGTGCCTGAGCCTTCAAAGTCATAGATTTAATAAGGGAAAACAATAAATGATAATAGCTTGCTTGACATCATGGTAGGTAAGGGCTCCTAGTATTTTGTACATTCAAAGTACATGTCATATGTTATCTGCATCAGTAAACAATGTACTGATAAGAACATGGCCTTCTGTAGACCTGCCACTATGAATATGTCACTGTTTTTCCACTTCCTCTATATGTGCTGCAACCTCATGTTTTTCTTCATATTTCCCTATTTTTGTATGTTTTCATTTTCCGCATTAAGGTTTATCGACAAAATGTTTTTCTCATTCCTCTCGCTCATGAACTTGTTAGTTGTTGGTGTTGATATGCCTTACATCTTTGCCGTATCCTATTACTATTTCCTGCTGCAGTGGCTCCGTTCCCCCACAGGGATCATTAAAGTTTAATCTTATGTTATGTTGTAGTGTGGCGAGAGTGCATACAGATTGAGCCTTTATAATGGTACATATATGCTGCGAAATGAGATACATGAAAGCCCTTATTATTTCGTTTCACAACAGCGTAAGGGATGTGATAGTTAAAACATGACTATTCATTTCCTGACACTCTAACCTCCACGCATCGTTCTGAATCCCATCAGCGCGAACAGACAACAGACGAGGGCTCCTTCTCCTTTCACTGGTCGTCTATGCTTCTCTTTTGTCATTAGACCGCGGAAAAGGAAACATACCCCGCTCTTATTTATTTTTAGGCCGGAGCTCAAATGGGAATGAGGCCTATTACACTTCCAAGATTGACAATTTTATGCTGCCAAATTAAAAGAACCCTCTGAATTAGCGAGATAATTGTATGCAATCTCCCTTTAATGGGCCTGTCAGTGATTACTGGCTGCCTCGACCAACCCTATCAGCGGCAGAGGAGGGGAGCGCGCCGCAATGAAATGTCAATCATATTAACATAAATGAGTAAATTAGTGCGAGTAGCTCATTGTCAGAGTGAATCAGTCTTGACGTGTCACCCCCCCGACCCCCACAGTCGAGGTTTGACGCCGCGATGAAGGAAAGATCAGGGAAAACTGGGGGGAGAGAGAGTTAGAGACAAAGAAATTACATGTAAGCACGTGGGGCTGACAGCCTCTGAGATGTAGGCTGTAATTATTATTTTGAACTGGTGAAGCACATTGTTGTGACAAAGAGACTTCTCTTCCTCTGCTCTTGCGGTCATTAATGTCAATGAACTTCAACCCTGTGAGCGGCAAACCGGCGCAAATACGTTCAAGGTCAGGTACTGCAAATGATAGAAACTCCACAAATTACCTAAAAAGAAGTTTTAGAGGTTTTTTTTTTTTTTTTTAATGGTTTGTAAGCACATTTTCCCATTTTTCTTAAAACTACCTTTGAAATTCTCTTGTAATAGCAGCCACAATGTCAGCTAGCACAGAGGAGGAGTTTTAGCCTTAGTTAATAACCCACTATTTCCATCTATAAAACAATTTAGAGGAATATATACAGTGTTTATCCTGGCGGTTTGTGTAGTAAAGAACTTACTAACTTGAGAAATATTTGCTTATTTATTTTCACGAAATAAGCAAAGATAAAAATGATAAGCTAAGGTGATAAGCTAAGTTTAGCCTAACAAAAGATTATTGCCTCTAAATTTGTCTAAATAATTGAATTTAGAGGCTTACTTTTTTTAAAACTTTTTTTCCATAACAATTTTAAGCCAAGTGGAAGGTTACATTGGAACTAAGGAAAAAATGAATTCCAAGTTCAAGAATATTGCTTTCAAGAATCCTGTATATATATATATATTTTTCCCCCTTAAGAAGCAAAACAAGAATACATTAAAGAAAATACTGTCTTCAAACTACACTGGATAAAATCATCTTTTCCTGACTTTTTTTCTTAAGAGTGAAGTTACAAAACAAATAGCACTTACAGAGGATTTTCCCCCCCTAAGAGAGTTCTGTGAATCTGGCTCCTGGTGTACAAGAAAAATCTAACTTCTATTTTCTCTCTCCCTTTCTTTTCTTATCCCGAGTAGACTACCTCCTCTCACTTTTCCTCTCTGACAAATGCGTGCGCACACTCACTCACTCACACACTCACACACTCTCACACACACCTCTACCATTTCCCACGGCCACTGGGAACTGACTCTAAATCAAGGCAAAAATTCCTCCAGTTCGACAATTCATTTTGTCCACAGGCTTGTTAGCAGGAAGAAGGAGGAGAGGGAGCGTGTGTCAATAAATCATCTGACGCCTGGCTATATTTATGCCCACAGCAATGAGTCTTAACAAGGAGAGCAGTCCTTGAAGCAATATCCTAAGTGGCACTTCATTCCTGTCTGCTTCTACCACCCCCCAGCCCCACCACCCCACCCAAACCCCCCCCAGCCCCCCGCCACACTCTAACCCTCCCATCCCACAGGAGGCTTCTGACTGTGAAGTGCTAGAAGATGCTTCAGCAGCACAGAGAGCCAGACTAAGACACCCGCTGCCGTCTCTCGGCTAAATTTATCCCATGAGCCAGAGATTTGGAGAACTTCATTTCCTTGTTCATAATTAAACTCCTCAACCTTAATCTGACCCAGTCATTCTTCTGCTGTAGCTGAGCTGGGGCTTCCTGCAGCGCTTATTGAGCCCTACTTATTATGGGATCAGAATCCATCCTCCACTTCAGCTGCCAAGTGTGGGTCACCCTATTCAACTATTATTATTATATTTTTTTTTTCCCGCCGTTCGTGGCAGAAGAGGTGATAGATCCTGCAGATCCCGCCAGTCTACATTTCGTCGGATTGAGAGAGAGTGAGCTTTGCCGTGTTCAGCAGAGGTGACAGGAGCTTTTATTGTGAAAGATTTGACTCATTGGCAAAGTGACCACCATGCACAATGTCTTACATCATAGAAAGGTGACACCATGCCACAGTTTTGCTTAATAGAAAGGATGCTAATAAGGACAAGGTAAAAACAAAGCAACTGTCTTGTTTTTTCCCCCGCACTATCCTCATTGGTCCACTAGGTGGCAGTCCTGAACCAGTCGTCTGCTGTAGCTGTGGTTTCCCACACTCTACCACCCACTTCTGCTTTAATTACTGGCATAAAAGAGGGAGCTGTTCTGTTAGCGCCTTTATAGACCATCATCATTGCTCAGTTAGAGATAGATGCTCTTGTTTTGCTGTCAAAGTGTTTTCCAAATCAAGAATAGGCTGGTTAAATAATTAAAAAGGAGCACGCAGTTACCCGACGCTGAAAATAGCACCTGCCCCTTCTTCCTAACCCTCCTTGCCAATTATCTTTCCTTCAAACTGGTGTTATTATGAAATTAGGCTGCAACAAAGAAAAGCAACACAAATCAAACACCTCTCTGCCGGCTCGCCCATTTGAATAAAACATGTTAAGAGTCTCAATTAGCTCAACACAACACCTTATTTGATGGTATTAATCCCAAGCTTGATCAGGTAAATCAAAACTGTGGTGATGGTGACATGGGGATGGCTGCTGGTGGACTTTTGTGACTCACATGAGAAGAAGCAGACAGCATTTGTAGAAGGAGGCTAATATACAAGTTATCAGGCAGCCTCACCTCCCTGTGACAGGAAGATAGCCTGGAAGTGTGCCTGACACCGTTGCTGTATTAGTAGATTTGTCAGCGTCAGCTCCGGTCCCTTGGCATTGGTTTACCCTGCTAATATCACTGTAAGTGTGATCCATTGCAGTTAACACCACAACTGTGTGGGAGGGGAAACAAAGGTGGAAACAGCAGCCGCATGATTAGCTGCGTTCTCCATTGTCGCGGCCCTTCATGGACCTGATTTAGTGCGAGCCGGGGAGTGTGTCTTGCGGCCGGCTACATGATTTCGGGCGAGGGTGGAGAATGGGATACAAGCTCGCCTCCATACAAAAGCCCGGCGAGCCTCTGACCTCTCCCTCTCAATGGGCATTGTGCTGCTCCACGGATTGGGGGGTAAACAAAAAAAAAGCCCTATAGGTTTAACAGGCATGAAGAGGAGAGCTAAAGTTGGAAGACACTGGAAGGAAAAGCTGGTGTCCAAGCCAAAGGCCTCCGCCCCGAGCCAGACACAGGTCAAGGGCAGTTGGGTCATTTGCAGGTGAAGAGGTCACCGTCATCCAGACTGGAGGGGCTGAAAGCTTCCTTCTCACCTGCGTGGGCCTCAGTCCCACTCATCATGGATTCGTACACATGCATGAGCACATGTGCAGCTGTTACTACTGACTTGAGACCTCTTTGAAAGTGCATTTGCTTTCTAACCTGCTCTAATCCATCCCATTTTTACATAGAGGCCGTTGTTCCAAATAGCCAGGTCTATATGAATAGGAAGGAAGGCCCGGCATTTAGTGTATAATAGCCCAGACAAGGGGATTAGTATGCTATGACCTGCTTTACAGTCAACACAAACAATAGCCCCTCTCCTTTGTTTTTCATTTGTCCTCTTTCCACTTGAGCATTGCCATCTCCAAGTGCCGTGCATGTCATCCCGGTTGCTGTGTTTTGGGGTTTTTCCTCCTTCGTTCCTTTTCTTTTAAATGGACTCAATGAAGATGTCACCCCCTAGATCAAGCAACGCAGTCAGCGCCGTTTTATGTGAAGTTGAAGGGCGGGAGAAAAAGGCTCACACTGGTCACCTCTTTTTGATGTAACCTACTTTTTTTTTTTTTTTTTTTTAACTCTAAAATCAATCTACAACTGAATTCCAGGATTAGGGGCCTATGTCAAATTAATTCAGTTTTACCGGGCTATGGAACAGATGGCTGTTTCATTCAGGACTCAGGGTAGTTTTGTTGCCTGGCAATCCCTGGCCAAACCAAATCAAAGACCATAAACTGTCACTTAGGGGCAGTGGAATCTCGTTTTGCACGCAATCTGACTATGAAAACATCAGTCATCTTTCAACCACATCAGCTCTACTCAGAACCTTGAAAAGTAATTGATGGCTGTGATGCCATGCCAATAAGGAGTCCCTTCTTTTGGCTAACCCTCAAGCAAAAACAGCGATAGTAATTCTATAACAACATTTTGGAAAGGGACTTTACAAATATCACAGCAAAAAATGTACATCGCACTGTTATAGGCATATTGTGATACCACAGAGCATAAAAGATACCCGTCTGGTAGTTATTATGAATCCACTGAGTATCACAGACTCATTTTATGTCCCTGTATAAGAATATTCAGGGAAGTTTTTCATTGGAGAGTCTATTTAAGAGAGCATCTACTGCAGTTTAGTGCCTATAATCAGTCAAATCAGGGAGTGAAAGACTTAATCAGTATAAGAATACAGAAGGAACGTAGCGACAGGTTTGACATACAGCACATAAACTCTTTTTCTTGCCTATTACAAAGCAGTTTAAAGTTACCTAGACAACTTGAAATTGGTATAACTAGAGGTTTTGTTTTTTTCAAAGTGATCAGTATACTATGGCCTACCAGCAACTAATTTTCAGTAGCGTTGACACTGTTAATCTGAGCACATGTGAACAATGAGGAGAGGACAATTTGACGGTTTAGCCTATTTCACTGATTGAATTCACATTTCACCACTCTTATATTGTGTGCATCATTATTTTATTATGCGATTAGCATGTTCATTAAATCCAGCAAAGTTGATATGTGCTCTGTAATAGATTATGAACTCAAATGTAAGTGCTGTGGGCTTGCGTGTTAAATAGGGCTTTTCCACTCTCTCTCTCTCTCTCTCTCTCTCTTTCTCTCTCTCTTTCTATGTGTGTGTGTGTGTGTATGCGTGTGTGTGTGTGTGTGTGTCTCTCCCTCTCTCGCTCATTGAGTCAAGGCGGGAGTTTACAGGAACAGCAGGCAGGCAGGGCCTTATCACACCGCGGAGCGACACAGGAATGTATTGTATGCGTTAGAAAGACAAGACAGCCGGGGCAAAATAGTGCGCCATAAGTTCAATAAACCCGACGCACGTACGTTTAAAGGCGTTATAATTCACACCCCCGCGAAATAACGATCAAAACGAGCTATTGCAGTTTATTTTACACGACGTAGCGGCCAACATTTTCTCGTTTTGAGCTGTAAAACAAGAGTCACATACACGCACACACAAGTGAGCCGCGGAGGAATCCTGAAGGTTGCCAGTGAGTGCTCCGGCGCTGAAAGCACACACAGTAAATTGAAGCTCGGATCTTCTGCAAAACCCGGAGTGGACTTTGATTCTAATCTGAATCAAAACCCATTTTTAAAGTGGAAAAACCCCAACGAAAAAAGTATAATTCTCCACTTTGCTGTTTGAAAGGGTTGTAACATTTTGTGAGTAGTAACCCTTGAACATTTTGGTCGTTTTTGCCTCTGTTGGTGTGTTTGTGCTAGTGGGCAGGCTGTGGCTATGAGGGAACGGTTGCTGTGCTATGACCTCTATGTCGACTTGAAGAAAATCTGTGGCTTAACTGTGTGGGAGCCAGACACAAGCTGCACAGGGAGTTGGACTGGTTACACTGGTGAGGCTCCAGGTAAACTGGGACACCTGTGTGCCAAGGGTAGGCCCATAGGTGAGTAAAAACCTAGCCACTAAAGGAATAAACATGGTTGGGTTTTTCCTGTATGATTTTACCCTTCAAACACCACTGAAACTCCACCATCACAGTCTGAGACACACGTTGTGGAAGCAAATGTGGAGAAATTAGCATGCCTCCACCCTGAACATAAAACAGTATTTTATTTAAGAAAAGAGTTAGCACATTGTGTACATCTCTAAAGTGAATCTGTATTGAAAAAGTGAATATTTCCTATTTACAACACATATAGATCCATTTTTTACCTGTTAATATTGATAGGACACATACACGGCGTGATTTCACATCGTGTATTTCTTCATTTTTCTATGCTTCATTTGTTATGTGTTGGATATAATATATGTATTTTAGAATTTTTCATGCTTTTTCTCAGTAAGCCCTATGCTGATTCACACCCTCACAATACTTTAACCTTTACTTTTTCTCCCTAATTTTCATTCATACATTCTACTGAACTTGTTCTAGTGTCGAGATGTCAGGTTGCGCATGTTTATGTAACCCCCTTGGCTTAATTCGTATTTATAATCTGTTTTCCTTTGCCAGATCCTATTTGCTGTGGCAATGGCCTAATTTCAACCCACGGGGTTCATACAAGTTTCATCTTATCTCATCAAAGATTGTATCGACAAATAGGGAGCAGTAAAACGCATGTGCTTGTATGGGAAGAGCTGACGATTTTGAAGCGTTGTTTCCTAAGTTCAGTCTGACAGGGCAAATCAGGCATGTAAGAAAAACAGAGCGTGGCTTACTTGAGAGTCTTTGAAGGCCAGGTCTGTGTGACACGTTAAGATCTACAGTATCTAGACGGTGGCCCTCATCCTGCACAATCTCTACTGTCTGTCCGCCCTGGAATGCCGCCACTGCCATTCTTCCCTTGAACAACAGGGAATTATTTGGAAAGGGTGGCAAAATCAACACGCCTTCTGTTGGTTATCCCCTGCTATTCTGGGTCTTTTGGCTCCGATGTGTGTTCAGAGCATCAAAGGCCCGTTGGAGATGTCAGCCTAAAGGGAGGGGATGCACAGTTTAATCAAACATTTGGGTGCCTCTGTGTTTCGGTGTCATGTGCCACCGTTTCAAAGAAATGACATATTAGGGATGACAATGGAGCAAAATCACCCCCTTTGGAGAGTTGAGACTCCAAACCCATGCACATGTGCCCATTCCCACTTTTTTTCCTCTACTCTCCTGTGTTTTTTGAAAGGAGGTGGTCTGCAGGGAGGTCCGTTTGGTTGAAATGCAACCAGGAACATTTTTTGGGTGCACTTCAAAGACTTCTCCTATCACATGGAACAATTCTCTCATCCTTTTTTGACAACAGAGAGAGCCATAATTACTGTTGACAAGGATGCGTTGTGATACCCCAGCCAAGGAAATGCATGTTTTTGGTTTGCTTGATTTTATAGTTTGTATTATTAACGTTGCGCTGACGACAGAGGCCTTGCAATAAAGCGTCATGCTGATAGGGCATTTTCCATGACATTCAATGAAGGATCTGGAGGAAAGGTTCATGCCTGCACTGCTGTTTTGATATGGACTCCATTGCCATCAGTCAGTGTGTTTGTTACTGGGACTGTGTGCCTCTGCCTGGCCTGATAATACCCTTTCTCTGCCCAGGCCCCTTCTTGACTGTCACGTCTGGTTGACACAAAGTGCTGCCACAGGGATGGGGGTTCACCCCTCCCTTGAAAGCCCAGCTGTCAGTGGTTACATAATAGCAGAGCCTTGTTGGGCTCGCCGGATGGCTTTGTGCGCCTGTCACTGAATGTGATTGTGGGTAAGATTAAGCGGCGGGTGAGAAGCCACAGTTAAGGGGTTCCTACCTGGTCTCCAGCAGAGAAGACAGGGCAAACAGAATCAGAGGTTTGGAGAACGCTTTAAAGTGGCACGGCGAGACTCATATCCCCCCTTTTCACACCGCGCATTGTGCTGGTGAACAGTGCTCCGTGCTTACATGCTTGATGTTTTATGAATTGCCTAAGTAAAGACCTCCAATGGAGACGCCGAACTGCACGGGGCTGCCCTTGGATTGTGCGTCCCGGAGTGATGCGTTTGAAGATGAACAAATGACATTAACCAAATGGGATTTTTTTTTCTAAAAGGCGTGTTCCAAGCTACCAGAAAACAAGACGCTGTGTTTAAAATGGTAAATACTATAGTTCTAAACACGTTCAAAACAGACAAACCAAGAGGCTGCACCAAATTTCTTGCCCAGAGCTGAAATCAATAGGTGCTTATGAAATAACATGTAATATAATGAATTCACCCAAAGCTAACCCCCCAACACACACACACACACACAAAAATAAAAAAAAAAACTGGCACATTTCAAATCACAACATAATAGCTATATAGCAAAGGCAAGGACATGCACGTGATTCCAGTAAACATGGTTTAATAATAACTGTGTTATTGAGCTTGAAACCATAAAAATCAAGGAAAGTGGGTGGTGGTGGTGGGGGGGTTGTCAATTTATTGCAGTGAGACCTGATTTCCCCAGGGCCTGGGTTGTTAATTCAATGCATTATAGCACTGTTTACCCAGGGAGAGGGAAGGAGCAGCCTCAATAGGGGAACCGTCCTCTCCGAGAAGTCGCTCTCACAGAGGATGATCCTGTCGGCCCACGGCCAGCAATTTCTCAGATTGGACTGAATCCTTTTGAAAGCTCCACTGAGTAGTTCGTCTGCGGGCTAACGGGCATCCCCCTGGGCCGCTGGATGACACCGACGCTCTGCTTCCTCATCCTCTTCCTCTCCGTCTCCCACTTCCTGCCAATCCAGACCAGCTTTTTCCTCTCTCCCCTGCTTATAACAGAGAGCCAAGCCTTACATTAAATCTGTGTTTCTGCATAACCGGCCTTGTATGTTTTTTGTTTTTTTCCCCAGTCTGCTGGGCCTTCTCTCTCTCTCTCTCTCTCTCTCTCTCTCTCTCTCTCTCTCTCTCTCTCTCTCTCTCTCTCTCTCTCTCTCTCTCTCTCTCACACACACTCTCTCCCTCTCTCTCTTTCTCTTGCAGTGGAAATACCGCAAACCAAGCCTCCCATTGCCTCCCTATCAGCGCTCCTCTCATTCTGCACACCCAGAATTCCTCTAACAAAACAGCAAATATACAATGTTGCGAAGGGAACTGCATCCAAATATAGTGTGCAGCGTGATCCTGCTGCTCAAAACTGTGGCTATGGAAACCCTCCTGCCTCTCCCCCCTTAATATGTGTTTACGTTACTGGTTTTGACTGACAGATAAAGGCAGGCTGGGGGAAGAGTCTCCTTTTAATCCATTGTCTTCACCACCTCCTCCCTCTTTTCATTTTCTCTTGAAATAGGCTTTTCTGGCAGGTTAAAATGAGCCAGAATAAATTACTAAGCTATATTTTGCCCCTCTTTTCCTACTGTCTTGATTTGCTGAGGCGCAGGACAGAAAGTGCTCTCCTTGGTGCCTGAAATTAAACATTGCTGTTGTCCCTGAATATGTTCCTAGAACCCTTTTTATTGTAACAGTCTCAGGAAGGATTGCGTATGTGGCGCCTGCTGCTATCAAAAAGGGGATATCAACATCTTTGTGAGAGGCACTCAGCCAAATCCTCCAGTAAGCAGGTTCATCGGAAAGGCACTGTCACACTGGGTCCATAATTGGGGAAATATTGTATTTTTAATTCGGTCCAGCTCACCTGTTTTTCCATTAAACATTAATTATACACCGAATTTACAAAACACAAGGGCACTTTTCATGAAGGACACTGATGAGGTGAAACCAGGTAAAAAGCCATTATGTCTTATTGATTTCCTGTATTAAATCTATACCAAAGTCAAAGGAGAAGATGTAGATAGAAGAAGAAAATGAGAAGGTTTATGGGAAGATTTTTAAGCTTTGTGACTACTGAGACTGCGAAAAAGGAGCTGCAATTCAATATCAGAGAGATGCCCCCAATATTTTCTACATTCATCGTATGTTGATGTATTGATTCCCAGTGTTGCACCTCTTGTCTCATGCGCAGACTGAAAGCATTTTAATCAGCCGCTTTCAATCTGTGATGCTGCTGTAACCTAATGCTAAGTTGTGTTTGGGGCCGTTGTCTGGAGGAGACAAGCCATGCTACGGAGGCACATGCCAAACAAAACCCTTGGTTGGCACTATGATGCGGGCATCATGCCTTTGCCAGCCTTCACTCTGTAGGTCCTGTGCCAACCTTTTATAAATGCCCTATTTGGCAAGAGCTATGCCCAGCAGTGTCTCTCAAGGTTCTGGTTCAAATACCCTCTTCAAATGTGAACCTGATCCAAATCCTAAACGATCCAAATTATGCGTTCCAAATTGTAAGCTCTCATATCATATTCAGAGGAAACCATGGATTATGTTTTATCAACTCAACTGGCAACAGATGGAGAAAAACTGGAAAGTCATATGTATAGCCTCATTTTACTTTATTGTCACACATTACACTAGATTTTGTTCATTAATCTCAGCACCCTCCTCCCTCCTCCCTCCCCGACCGTGGAAAAAAAAGGTGGCAGCTGCAACATTGTCAGTGTTTATGGTCTATTTTCTTGGTATTCAGCTGGAGGTGTGTCATCCAGCATTACAGCAAAGGAGCAATCGCAGCTGAGGGTCTGACTTTCATCAGCATTTCAATGTAAAGATTTGAACCCCCCCCCTTCAGTGCAACCCCCACCTTCACCTTGTCCAGCAGCCCTCAGGCCAGTAATCAGCCTGGGAGAATAGTCTCCACCCTCCAAAAAAAAGCTCATGGTCCCCTATCTGGCAGCCTCCCCACCGAGCCAAGACAGCGTTTTGTTTTCACAGTTGACTGGTGGGTGGTGCAGGACCCCTCCCACCCCCCAGCATGGATGCAAGAGGTCATTCCTGAAGTGTGCCTGCCTCAGACAGGGGCAGGTCCAACAACAGCTGCCCCTCTCCCACGGAAGTGCCCGTGTATCGTCAACAAGCTCACATAAGAGCCTTTGCTTGAGGAGGGCTGGATGCTGTGTGTATGGGGGGGTCCCGGCCTGGAGACCGCGCTGTCCCATCCTGGCCCTGCATCAGACCTATATTATCACGATGCTGTCACCTTCCAGTGATTATTTTCAAAGTGCCAAGGTTTGTTCCCCATCTTTCCCTGACAGTCTCTGTTTGTTTTTATCCTCCTTCAAACACGAGTCTTTCTCTGTTCCAACATCAACGCCGTCACCCACCTCGGATCAGATTGCTCTGCTAATGTATTCCAGGGTATTTTTTTTCTTTTTCTTTTCTTTTCAATTTCACTTCATCGTTGCCCTGCGTAAGTTAAGGTACTCATGCTTGAAACAGCGCAAACACCAACCCCCATAAGAGAGAAGAGTTCAGGCACAACAAAAGGCGCATCTGTAAATAACAGGCTGAAAGAGTGGGACAAGAAAATGATTCAGTTGGTAATAGCTGAAATACATCCAATTTCAATATATGGGGAGATTGGTCTCTTGAGCATCTCAGGGCCCAGGGAGTGAATTACATCAGCTGTTTTCTAGTATAAAACCTTATAACAAGGCATTGATGTTACACACGGAGTGGATGGAGACATACAGAGAATGGTTTCTCCATAAAATGCTCCTTTGGTTTCTATACAGACTATTTTCTGTGCTGCATAAATAGGGCTGCTTGCCACTCTTTTTCATGTCTATTCATTCACGCCCAATTCATCTTCTCGACCTGTCTTGGCTCATATTGATATATGCTCAAGGGCTGTTCTATAACAGGTAACTTAATCACTCAATCTTCAACATGTCAATTTTGTCCATCTCTCTCACAGCCCACTCTGCTGTTCATGATGTGGGCGCCACAGTCAGGTACTCTCGCCAAAACAAATGCAAGTCCCTTGACCACCACCATTGATTGCAAACCTGTGGTGTCTGAATCACTCATTTCAAAATGCATATTTGGCTCAATTATAATTTTAAATATTCATAACCTGGTCTACCTTTCTATTGTGAATGTATTGCACGAGCTAAATCTAAAGGCCCGATCCATTATCCAAACGTAAAGAGAAGGGCAATTCCATTACTAAACCTCAAAACATTACATGTTAGACATTTTTAATTTTCGTTCAGTCTCGCCGAAAAATGATTGACTGAATTCCTGAGGACTAATAGTGTGCAATAGCTAGAATGAGTTTTTAATGTATTTCGAAGTGGTGAAATGTCTGGTAATGTTTTGAACATTATGATGAAGTAGCCCTGCATTTCTTTGGTTCAAATGGGTGAGCAGAGTTGGGAAAAGAGATTCTCCATCTCCAAGCCAAACTTTTAAAGAAACAATGTGAATATATTGAAAAATGTTTATGTTAAAAAAAAAAAAAAATCCAGGATTTTAGCATTAAAGCAGAACAGTACAATTATTTTTGTGAGAAGCCCCTGTTCCGTTTTTCCCTTACTAGGCACTGTATGGTCTTTTTCTCCACTTTATTTTGGCCCTACCTCGCTGCTGAACTGCTGACAAGATGCTCTGTGTGATTTTCAGGGATGGGAGTGTTTGTCAGCGGAGGAGAAGCTCACATAGTGGGCTCTGTGACCCACAATGGAGCAGCTCCCACTATGCTGGCAGTGATGAGTTCCCTTACTACAGAGATGATTCCCCACACGGTTTCTTTTCATCCCTGCTGAAAAGAAGTGAACACTTCTCTGTCCTTGCAGGGTGGACACCGTAATTTTGAGTGCTCTTAACCTTGCCTGGCTTTGTTGAGATCGGGGGTCCTTCCCGATCACTTGAACACACTGTGAGCAATGGAGTGTTTAGAATTCAGCGCCGGTGCCAGTGTGACTGTGTGGACTTCATGAATTCAGGGATTTTCAAGAATGCTCAGAAAATGCCCCCTAGCAAATTATCACTCCACACAAAAAAGGCCTTCTCAGATAAAAGTGCTCCCATGTAACCTGAATATGTCCTATCAGCTTTGATTTGAAAGCCTGTCGTGGGGCATTGAGGTCTCCCAGCCTATTTTCACCTAAGGAACAGAGAGGATTTCACCGCTAGGTAGAGAATAATTCAAGGAGAGAGGAGCAACTGATTGAATGTCTGCTAAGCAGTTCAGGGTGCAGCCACTATAAAAAAGTTTGATCCCATTTGATTAAATCAAGTAAGAACAATGGCCAAAAGATTAATTTCTTCACCTCAAATGAATGAAATATGACCTTATAAAGCAACAAAACAATTTTGCAAGTGCTTTTTAATATCCTTTACTAGTGTTACAACTGTTTGATTTAACATATACTGACCTACTTACTTCCAAGAGATGGACTGCAGACATTTCATGGGAAGGCTTCTTTTTAAAACTAATTTAAAAATGTGTCTTTCTCTATTAGTAAAACCTTAAACAGTGCTTTTGCTCATTCCTTGTTTCTGTACTATTTACAGTGTAGAGCGTGTGTGTTTGTCAGGTGTAAGTTAGGACGGCAGGTCCCAGTGCACACAGAGTGTCTGGGAATGAGCCGGATGCCCAGTGGACTTTGCAAAGTGGCACTTCCTTCCTCTACACACTCCAGACTATGCGTTGAACTGCTGCCTGGCAACCATCTGGACAGGACCCAACTGTTCTGATTGTGTGTGTGTATGTGTGTATGTGAGACCATGACAAGTCTCAGTGTGGGATTGCCACTGATATTCGGCGTGAGTAGGGCTACAGACTCTTGAATCTGGACGACCATAAATTCTCTGTGTGCACGTTATTGTGAGGTATGCGCTCTGTTTGACTATTGTGTTTATGTGCCTGTGTGTGTGTGTGTGTGTGTGTGTGTGTGTGTGTGTGTGTCCAAATTCAACTCCACTCTTGTTAGGAAATTCCACTCCACATTATTGGGTTGTCTTGGTGATTGTATGGCTCTATTCCCAGACTGGATCCCAAAGGATTAAAAAAAAAAAAAAAAAAAAAAAAATTCTGAATGATCGAGATTAATTGAAGAAACTTATATTCTTATTAAAAATATCTAAAAAAAAAAAAAAAAAAAAATTAAAGCTTTACATAACCTTATATAACAAGTGCAACTGGACTTAATAATGTTAGTTTATTATTTATGGTGGCCCCAGCTTAGTGTTTTACTTTTACATCCACTCTTTTTTTGATGATATGAATGTGTGTGTATTTTTTTTAATATATATATATATATATATATATGTGTGTGTGTGTGTGTGTGTATTTTATTAATATATATATATATATATATATATATTTTTTTTTTTTTTCATATTCATATCATCTTTTTTTTTTTTTTTTTTTTTTTTAATCTTACCATGCATAGAAGTTGTGTCAACGTGGACCAATTAACCTGCCCCCCATCTCTTGGCACTTGAATCTTTACACTTGAATGTGGCTTTTCAACATGGCTTCATCTGTCATATTATTTCCCCTTATTGTAATCAATCCCTAATATCAGTTTGATGAAGATTAAAAAAAAAAAAAAAAAGTTGCCTGGCTGTAGTCCAGGCTGCTGCCTTAGTGACTGTGGGGGAAGCCAAGACATCGGGCCGAAGGTGATGCATCATGGTCAGCGTCACAGGGAGGCAACGGTGGGGTACAAGTAAACACTCTTAAATCATCATCCTGGGACAGATGGGGGGTGTCACACACACACCCCTCCCCACCATCCCCTCACCCTCCGCCTCAACCCCAACACACACACTCACACATACACACAGGCATCGTGACTGTGAGGTACAGGTAGGGAGTGTCTTCAGTGGCTGCCACAAATCTGAAAATATACATCCCCTGCTTGGAACACCATTGTTGAGACTTGGAAAAAAAAAAAAAAAAAGGCACGGGACACAATACGCGATCGTGTGGGAAGTGTGAATCTTATCCTACAGGAGCCAAACAGGATTATGAGAGAGAATTACAATGACAAGGTTTCTTGGTAACATTTTCCGTCGAGTCATTCTCTGTGGGTTGGTAACACTTATAGTACAATGACTGCATGTGAATAGCATTTTTGTAATATTGTCAGTATATTATTAACAGTAGGTTAGATGGCCTCTTCTGATTCAACTGGTGTATTTTCAGCAAGGCAAGTCACATCCATTTGAACAGTCATGGTGTCCCTGTTTATTCTCGGTAAAGGAGGCCCTCACTCTTGATGTTTTGCAACACACCATTCTAGAGAACACTGTTTCAGTAAAACAATTGGATAAATGAATGTGGCACAGAAAAGTCTTTAGTAATGTATTGTTGCTCGCCCCCCACGATTTATGATGAGATACACAAACTGAACCAATCACAGATCTGATAAATATTTTTCAAGTCAAGGTGAGTGCTGAAAATACAGCATATTTTGATGCTGCTTGCAAATAAGACCCAAAAACCAGAGCATTGAAAGGGGATTCTTTCATATGGAGGAGAGATATAAAATATAGACATATACATATATGAAAGAGAGAAGGGAGAGACTGCACCCCTTGATGATAAAAAACAACTTTATGCTAAAAAGAAAAAAGCTCTCTACCCCCTTCTCTCTCACTGCCTTGTCTCTGTGCTTTCTGCTAACACACACACACACACTATCTCGCACACACACACTCCTCCCTTAGCCTATATAGGCAGGCAGCAGCTGAGCTGACCCCCTCCACCCTGCATACTCTCTTTTATTAAACATACACAAGCTGTCTTTGCAGCTTTAAAGTACATGTGGATATTTAATTTTGCTTTCCAAAGAAAAGTTTGACTAAAAGAGGATCTCTTTTCCATGGACAGAGTGAGCAATGTGAGCAGAAAGCCCTGCATTGTACAGAGAAAGGGCTGTGCAGAGCTGTGTGCTGCTGCTTCCCATCCCCCACATTCACATAGCAAAGTTCTGCTGCTTTTGCAAGCGGGGATGCTGCCTTCATGTGCTCTGCCCAAACTTGGAAATTTGCATTGCCGCTAAGTATAAGCACAATTTGGTTGGAAATACTAAACATTAAGCTAAAAAAAAAAGGTTCTTTTTATTTTATTGCAGCTGCTGTTTAATTTTACAATTGACTGTTTAGAAATTGAGGAGCTCACGGCTATTTTACAGAATTGAAAAGGGGGAAATGCACATCAGGCATGTCTTATATTTGGCCCTTGGCCCTCTGTACACCTGTCACTTCAAGCCACAACATTGTTGCACATCATTTAGGCTAAATATACTATAATTTCATTTTTTACCCATTCATACTCTGTTTGGATTATTTGATTGCATGCATATTTATAACCAGGAATTATTTCATACTGTGTATTATTAGTAGTAGCAGTATTAGTATTGTGTGTTGTCATAAACATTTTTAATAATATTTTGATAAAATATTTTTCCTCAGCTTCTTGATGCCATATTCCATTTGCTTTCATATTTTCATTCTTATGTTTCCATTTAACATGTTTTCATGTTGTAAATGTTAATTGTTTTTGTTTTTTTTTCATAGGACCATCTGTGTCAATATTGCTTTTTTCTGTATCCTATTACTTTTTGCTGCAGCAACAGCCAACATTCCCAAAAAAAAGTCCAATAACTGAGTCTTATTCTACTTTACCTCATGTTATGTTGTTAATGTGGTGAAGTTATTTTTTTATGTGCCCTTCATGCTCTTTGACTCGTCCCTCGAATGTTGGCATCTAAATTGTGGCAGAAATGTTCTGACTTTTTCCCACAGCCAGTAATTGAACTTTACTGGTATGTTGGAGGTTGTTTGTGCACGGTTCAATGTTATTTCCGACAGCACTTTAAGGCACCATGAAGGCTGCTGCTGCTAGGAGAGCGCGAGGCAGGCAGGCAGAGAGAACGAGAAGAGGGGGTGGGGAGAGAGAGAGAGTGAGAGAGAGAGAGAGAGAGAGAGACACACACACACACACTCATAGAGAGGGAGTGTGTGTCTGTTCCCATTAATTGTATGGGGCTACTTCATGCCTTCTCCAAATCTCTCTTGTTCTTGTACGTGGTGGGATGTGATTTCACTTTTACAGAGAACATTTTATGCTGATTTTCAGTGGCCCACACTTTCTCTCCCCCCCCCCCTCCACCACTGTTTCTCTTTTTTGTGTCTCTACTTCCTGCTCTGTGACTGACTGGCTCAGTCCATCCCCCATCCTTCATCCTATTCTATCCTCTCTCTCTCTCTCTCTCTCTCTCTCTCTCTCTCTCTCTCACACACACACACACACACACACACACACACACACATACACACAGTCAGCGCAGACATGCACAGGTTGTAATTTCATGCTTTCCTCTACTTTTCCTCCGCTGCAGTTGCTCTTCTCATTTGCTCTCGACACATGGAAGCAGTCACTTCCACCCATTAGACCTCTTTAACACAAGATGACATTGTAGCCTATTTTGTTCCACTCCTTTAACAAGCTAATAAGATAAAGTACCCGAATGAATGTAACAAAGAGGAACACACAGCTCATGCATGAAGCAATTTTTGTAATCAGAATAGTAGAATAGTTATGATTAGCTTCAAGGAGGAGTTTAGTGCAGTTTGAAGAGGGATTATTCTAATTTTCATCTAGACGTAAAGTCTACATTATATCAGCAATGTCAGAAATCAGATTCAGAAATGCTTTATTGATCCCTGAGAAGAAATTGAGTCAGTTGCAGTTGCTAAGATTTTCAAGAGAAGAATTAAGTTGCAAGAATTAGAAAAATAAATAAGAACTATAAAAAATATGTGCCGTTGAAATTTGGGGGGAAAAAAGTATGTGCATTATATATAAAGTTGTTAAAAAAAAGTGTGCAATATGTCTAAATATGTGCATTAATACTACAAAATATTACAACGGTAAATGCAGAATACTTCAGCTTGTATGAATTGTGGTGTACCTTTATTATCATCCTGAAACCACTTGACTTCAGTCTATACAGTTTTTAAAGCTGCCATAGGGTTTTACATATAAATTCATAGCTTATATCACAGTATATATAATCTCAAACTAATGTACACAACACAAAATAGGGGCTTTTAAGGGTTATTTATGGCCATTGTTGAATGTAAAGGCCTAATGTGTATGAGCCTTCCAAATGAAATTAAATATACTAGCTCTATTTCAGCAAATTATGAATTGTTTTTGTACTCTATGTGTTTCGTACAAAACATAATTTAAAATGAAAAAAAAAAAAAAAAAAAAAAACAACAACTTAGTGCATATCAGACAGATCTGGAACACAGTGGACCCTTGGGTTCAATGTGAAATATAAATGTGTGTGTGTGTGTGTGTGTGTGTGTGTGTGTGTGTGTGTGTAAATGTGATAAACGTTATATCAGACAGATTTTAGACATTAAATAGCTTTATTAGTGTATGTTCATGAGTCTTGTCATAGTTTTCTAAAGGAAGCGGCACTAACAATGTGTTATTACAGGGTTTGGATATTATTAAATGTAATTTAATTAGCATACATGTATTTTATCTACTTTAAATGAAATAGAATAACTTTTATAAGACATATTTTGAACACTATTAAGTCCTACTTGTGTATTGACATTAGCCTACGGTAATGTAGGTCTCCAAAATTATACACTTCACCAGTTTAACAATGACCAACAGTTTAAGTTACACACAGTTTCTTTAAAATAAAATCATACTGAAGTTATTTTTAAGTGTCAGAAGAGTCACTCGAGCCAAAACAACTGTTGTTGTTAGCTGTAATCAATGTTGTTGTTAGTTAGAGCCAGTGCAGTCCGGGTCCAGGCCGTGTCGCTCCGCTCCGGGTTTGCCTTCTCTCGCGACAGGTCGGTAAGATGGCTGTGTCTCGCGGAGCCTCGTGCTGGTTTGGTTGGTTTCTAGCTCGCGCTCTCGTTCTGTAACAGAAGCCCCCCCCCTCCAACACACACACACTTGTGTCGGTGAATTTCAATTCCCTGGCTCTGTATTTATATATATTTTCTTCCACAAAACTTTCCCCCCCGGTTTTAACTTTAAACGGAGTCGCGGTGGATTACCGGATACCGGTCCGGGCGGAGGGTAAACGGGGGAATGAACCGGGACAACGGGTACGTTGTTATAAATATAATTGTATTTATGTTAAATGCTTATTCGGAGTTTGATTGTGAGTGAGTCGCCGTGCTGAGAGAGAGAGGTAGAGAAAGAGTGGGGGAGAGAGAGAGGGATATCATGGCCGCTCAGGTCGCCAGCGTCGCCACTCTCAACACTAGCCCGCCATCCGAACTCAAAAAGCCGGATCGGGACCCACAGGAGGAGTCGGTACCGGGAGAGAAGCAGCATGAAAATAAGGAACCGGGATCTGACGGTGGATCTCCTGGCCAAAAGGAGCTGCAGGACGGGACCGATGCTGGAAATGCTGGGGGAGGAGGGGATCCTGACATGAAGAACGGCAACGGGAATCTGCCCAGGGTAAATAATAATAGCAGCAATCAGAATGATACAGGCGGTCCCGAAGGGAATAACCATCCCGGGATGGGACACCACCACACGGGCCCCTTTCCTCCACCTCCTTACGGTTACAACCAGCACTACAGCCGGGCCCCTTTTCATCAACATGGCGGACAACAAAGCCCTGGCATGGCAGCTGCATCGGGGCCGGCAGTGCAACCAGGCAGCATGATGGACCCTTACCCCCCTAATTCACACGAACACGGCTACCCAAACCATTACAACAACTACAGCCCATTCCCGAATAGGACTTCTTATCAGGGCCAAGGATACGGGGCCATGAATTCCCCGCGTAATAACCAGCCTCCGGCGGCTGGGGGGCAGCCAGGCAAGCAACAGCCAGCAGGAGGAACCACTGCTATGGCTGCCTCTTACAATAATCAGAGGTATAACATGGGGAATCAACAACCCACGTCTACGCCAACTTTAAATCAGCTTCTGACATCTCCCAGCTCTGCCAGGAGCTACCAAAATTACCCCCAAGGAGACTATAACAATCAGGAAGGGGCCAGCAAGGGACCAGCAGATATGGGCAGCAGCCAGTATGGTGGGGGCCATCCGGGTTGGCAACAAAGGAGCCACCATCCGCCTCCCATGAGCCCGGGAAACACTGGACAACCTCTCAACAGAAATCAGGTAAACTTCACTTCCAGCACTGACCTACTTTGACTAAGTTCGAGTCACTCAGCAGCTCTGAAAAAGCACAGTGAAGCTGTATATTGCAATGGACCAGCCATTGTCTAATGTAGCAAGAGCTCTAAAATGGCTGCCTCTCTTTCTCCCAGTACCACCCCCTGCAATAGTGTTTAGACAGAAAAAAGAAGCTGTGTATTCGGTTAGAAACAACTTTCTGAGCTCTGGGTGTGGGTTTGAATCTCTGCTTGGTCCTGGGTGACGCAGAGTTAGTTTGTCAGGAGAAATTGTGTGTGTGTGTATGTTGGAGGAGATAAGGGTGATATTTCCTCACAGAGCTAAGTGTTAATTCAACCTCCAGGCAGTTTTAAAGTGCTGTAACCGCTGGTGTTTCTGCAGAAAGCCGCGTTGAAACGGCTTTATTTGGTGTTGTGCTCCCTTTCGACGCTATCAAAGTTGTGTCGAAGGCTGTCAAGGCGATGCAAATGATAGCGAGAGCTGTTAAATAGCATTTGCATAATCATTAGGACAATATGAGCCGTCAAGTCGTTAAAAGCCGATGTACAGTGAGGTGTAAATGTGGCTAACAAGCCAGTGAATGGCAACAGTTCCATCCGCTAAGCAAGTTACATTGTGTCAAAGTGTGATCATGACTGCGATTGATACATTGTGACGGAGGGTTCATTCATTGTGGCTCGGTTCGGCTCCGTTTTTCTCTTTGTGTGTATCCTCCATGTGCCCGCCTTGTAAACACGGCCCGCTGGTTGGAGTTGGCAAAGTGCAGATTGCCTTTGCTTTGGGATTTGAATTATGGAGGTAAAATCCTGCTGTCAGAGCCAGGAGACAGTTGGTCTTAGGTTGACATGCGAGCCGAGATCTGATTGGCTCCCCCGTCCCTCTGCTCTCGGCCATTTATAATTGCATCTAATGGAAGGCTGCAGAAAAACACCCCCTCTGCCCAGTTATGTGTTCCTCCACCGTGACAAGATAACATAGTCCCGGTGTCTTTCCTGTATTTTTGCATGTTTTGAAAATAATTTGGTGCATTTTTGTGGTGTTAAAATGGTGAATTTTTATTTCCTTGTATTCATTACTCTGCTGACACCTTGTCTGATTTTGTATGGAGGAAAATCAAACACAAACCACACAATTCATGTGGGGATGATAGCCTTACTCTTTGGCTGTATTTATTGAACACATTTTGAGAACACATTTTGTTCTGTTCCTCCCACTGCAGTAATTTGCATGATGGCTGTATTTATCAGTGTATGTTTGTTTGTTTGTTATTGTTTTTACCCCAAATCTACTTATGTGGAGGTTCATTAATAATTTTTAGCAACTGACTCCAGGCGTGTACCTGAAGTTGTGCTGTTTGGTTCCACTATGTGGATGGCTTGTTCGTATGGCTGACTCCAGCACAGCAGATAGAGTAGGTGTGGTCTTGTGGCCCCATTATAGAACGGTGTTTTCCACTGTTTCCAGATCAGGAGTTGAGGGATACTCTGTGCCTGAGTGTCTCGGGCCACGTGAGAGAGTCGGAGTGGCTGCAGTTGTGTTTACAAGCAACCAAGGTGTCAGCCAAGTGTCACTGCCTTTTTTCCCTGTGGGGGTTACAATAGCCTAATTTACTTTCGCATGCGTTGTGTGTAACCATGTCGACACTGCTAACCTACATCCTTCTCCTCACTGATAACAGTCACATGCAGAGCAGTAACATGTTTCATGAAAGTCTGTTTTTACTCTACACTGATGTGTCATATGTACCATGTGCACAATGGGTGGAGTGTGTCTGTCAGCCCTTTCATTATAGGCTTTGACTTTACTTGAGCAGGGAACACAAATTATTTTAGATGGTGAAAATTAAAATGCAATGTGTAAAGGATGGCTTGAATGTATATGCGTCCTCATAAAGACACATTTTATTAGGTCTTTTCGTAGGTCTCACCAGCTTGGGTTAATCTTGACAAGACTTTTCTGGCAGTGTGAATTTGAATATAAGACACCACTTTGACTTGAGGAGGATATAAGTCTCTGACTTTATTTTTTCTTCTTAAAGACATTGTTTACATGCATAGTCTCAATGAATCAGATATATGTGGGTTTATGTTTCCTTCATAGCATGTGTGATATAAGATGAGAAAGTGTTTTGACAGAAGTTGTGCTGTATGTGTTGACATGTTGTTTGTCTCCCTACAGGACTGATCGCTTGCTTTGTTTTACCCTTCGATTTTCAGCAAAAGGGTCTCCCAGGAAAATTTCTTAACCTCAAGTGGCTTTATCGCCACTTGTTGCTTCTTACTTTTTTCCCACAGGGACTAGATTTTATGGCTGCAACCTGTGCCTTAGGCACAGTCAGTTTTGGATAAACTTTGGAACTTTGTTTGCTGCTGTGCCTCATGGTAGTGGGGTAAATTGTAGGAAATTAAAGCTTCACTATAGGTAACTTCACACACTGGAGGCTCCAAGTGGCAGATACAAGTAACTGTTTGAAAATTATGATGCTCAGAAATCCTGTAAGGTGACGTCAGTAAAGTGCATAGCCCTGGCTAATTTGTGATGCTTTATACTAAAGGGTACTCGGGAACAAATGAGGTAAAAGATATATCAGGGATGAGTTCAGCTTTCTCTGGACTTTGTTCTCATTCACTGCAGGCAGCAGTTTGCATGTCACTCTTCATTTTCCACTCATCATTTTTGCAGGGGGATGACCATACCCAAAGCCAGTATTTTTTTTTTATTATTTTTTTTTCTTGGCAAGCCACTCAATCAGTGGTGTTGGGACACTCTTCTCTATGGCAGCTCTGTGATATAGGCTGATAACACAAGTGTCTTTTTTTAACAAATAAATGTTGCCTAGTGCAGCTGTGTGGTTGTATATTTGTTGGTGGAGAGTAGGATTATTTATACCACTGAAGTAGTTATTTAGCTGTCATGCCACAATGTCATGTTTTCTGATATGCCTATTACACAGATTTCTGACATGACCACCATCTATTGGTGGTTGAATGACATATTGATATATACTGTATGTTTTAAACGATACATATTTAGCTTTTTTGAGCATTCAGTAAATTTGGGCTGTTTTCTGTTGCCATGTAACAATCAGCCTAAATGTACAATTTCTGGATTAATTACTTTTTTCTCTTAACTTAGCTGCTCTTGTGAATGTGGACTAGTGTCAATAAGTGTTATCTCTTATCTCAAGTTCCTCAAAATGTGGTGGTATGTTCGGTGTCTAGTTATAATATATGTGTCCTTTTGTAGTAATATTGTGGACAAGGGAAAACCCAAAACTTTAAATTAGTTGTTCAGGCCTCAAATAGAGTTTGGACCAATTCGATATAATATTGATATCAGGTGCCAATACTGACATAATTCACTCATCTGATATGGGACCAGCGTTACTGACCCATGCACTGATGCACATTTTGTAGTCTAATATTATGATGAATTATAAACTTGGAATAATGCAATTGTAAGCCCATAACCAAAATGTTGTAGCTCATAATTAGTAATTAAACAGTTCTACAAAGATATCCAGTAGTCCCGATATTTTATGTCTCCCAGAATTCTATGAATTAGATTTGGAGGGGAAACTTGCACTGGACCT
The DNA here is from genome assembly GCF_902150065.1 of Myripristis murdjan. Taxonomy (NCBI): domain Eukaryota; kingdom Metazoa; phylum Chordata; class Actinopteri; order Holocentriformes; family Holocentridae; genus Myripristis; species Myripristis murdjan. Next base: position 26,512,979 of record NC_043990.1, on the reverse strand, counting down.
TCAGTCTGCAACTGATTGAGCTAGTAAAGGGCTTAAGAAATCGCTTGGCCTTAATTCATTTTCAATGAGAGGCGAGTTGAGGAGCAACACAAGGCAAGCGATGTCGGATGCTGGCTCTTCTGCATAAAAAAGTCACACCCATCCACATTTGACTCATCCTGAACTTTTGACGCTGTGACACAGAAATTGCTTACCCAGTTGACCAGTCAGTGGATGCTAGCTGTGTTGTGTTGTCAGGGTCTACTGTCAAATGATGAAATTCACCAAACTCGAGTCTGGAAGGATGTCGTCCTGCTGCTTCTGCTCCAGTAACAAAACGAAACCGAGGATCTACCTGTCCCTTTTCACGGCTCTTCTGCTCACAGCCTGCAACCAGCCACAAAGTTCAGTTTGTTAGTAGGCAAATTTGTAGGTTTGTTACACATTTTAGACACATTTAGACACTTTTCTCACAATATATGCTCTCGCTTTTTTGTTGAAGCACTGCAGTGGTTGTTATGGTTACGATACGTGGACCCGCAGGTCAGCCCAATGTAATTTATCCCTTCACATGGGACATGTTAAGTACAGCAGAGCAGCAGCACAGAGCCGTATGTCATTTTCGTCACCTGTCTAGAAAGCCTTGGCTAAGAAGTGCTGTGTGGTTTACTCCAATCTCATGTAATCTTACACATAATATCACCAACAACAACAACAGTAATGATGACGTTCAAGAAAAAAGTGCTCTGGTATTGACAGATATCCAAACTAAGGTATCGGAATTAGATCAGAACTGAAAAAGGGGGAACGGTGCGTCTCTAGTCTCAAATTAGTGTTGTGAACTTGGAGAGAGCTCAACAAAAAAGACAACTGTTATTGTCTTACTATCTAGACTTCTCAGATAACAGTATGCAAGTTAATATATGGTCACTCTTCTTAAAGTTATCGCTGTAGTGATTGGTGCTAGAGACAGACTTGTATTTGCATATGCAGATAAGCTATTTAGAGGCTGCATTAAGTATCACTTCAATATTTGAGTTGCACGATTCATTTTGGTCCATGTAATGTTTGCACTTGTTTTTTCCCAGCCCTATTAGGCCATCACAAAGTTTATTTACATGGCATAGTTTTGCCATTATAGTACTATTACACAGGTTACAATAAAAAATGTCTCTGAATCAGAGTGTTTTGGAACTAATCTTTGAAACCGTAGCTATATCCTCTAAATTTTCTAGACCAAACAGTGTGTAGCCAAACACTCTTGCACTCTTTTGTCACTAGATTGCCACCAATGCAGGTTTTTCACATGGATTGATGTGCTTTCACCGGGTAATAAGCAGCTCCTTGCTAAGTCTCACTGTAGGCTCAGTCTCAGTGTAGAAGTAGTGGAGGAGGAGGAGTGTCTGGGAAGTTGTGTTAATTGGACATTTTGGTAGCGGAGCACACTTAAAAGTGATAGAAACTGTGTTTTCAAGGACGGCAAAAGGGGCCGTTTCAAAATCTCATTAGTGTCACTGAATTGGGGAAGAATCTGAATGGCTTTCCCTCCTCCTGAACATACTGGAGTGTTTCTTGGGTGATATCGCTGCAGGTTGCATACAGCCAACTAACAGTGACAAATGAACGGAAAGGCTAAAGAAGAATAATATCCAATATCAAAAGATCATTAATTGTTTCAGATTGTCACATGGAGTTTTCACGTTAGGCTTGCTCTAGGCTGCGGACACACTGTTTAGTGAGAGAGCTTGTGTGTGTCTGTGTGTGTGTGTGTTGAAGTTTCACTGCTGAGCCTGATGTGGCAGCTAGTTGACCAAAGTTCAGCTTGAGAGTGTCTGTTTTGCAGGCTTTGGCCTATTTCCCCCCACATAAGAGCTGTCCACAACGAGTGCTGTGGGTCGCTATTTTGGCAGAGTTTATCAAACACTTCAACTTTTCCGTTCATTAACAGCGGCACACTTGGCCTTTTAATTGGCGTGTATTGCTGTTAACGATTAGCCGGGCGATTTTTTTTATAGAGGCATTCAGCTGACTTGGGTCACCTGCTAGCTGAAGATGAATTAATGTGCTAATTGAATGGCAGTTGATTGCTAATATTATGGGATTTCATCATGCGCAAACAAGCGCTGTGATGAAGTGGCCTATAGTGGGGTTGTTTTGGATGATATAAAGCCAGGTGCTTCCCCCTGCTAAGCACAGGGGAGTGAGCCATCAGGGAAGCCCTTCAGCTTTGGGACACTGACTTGATAGAGCTTGAATGAAACCATAATCAGAAGACAACTTTTTTCTCCCCTTTCAGTTGCAAAAAAAATTACACCAAACCTCGGGTGTTGCTTGTTTAATTGACTGTTGCTAATAGATGCACACAGAGCTCTGCTGCTGCCATCCAAGGCGAGCCCCCACCACAAATTGCAATGTAGCTTACAAATCAACAGTTTCATGAAGGCGTTATTGTGTCACAAACTCTTCGCAAGTAATGAAGACGGAATATATTCCCTATTTAGTGGAGCAAGCGTCTCACCCGGCGCCGCGTTTGTGATTCAAAAGTAAAACTAATTACAGCATTACACAGACCAATGCGCTCCCATTTAGAGCACTCGAGCTGTGCTAACTGTGTGTCAGATTTGTTTGAGATTATACTGGGATTCTTATCGTGGGGAGGGGGTCTGTGGCTTTGCCGCTGCAATGGGAATTACAAAATTTTCCATCATCAAACCTCTGGGCTGTCAGGAGGTTTGAAATGATTTCAAGGGGAGAGAAGTGAGTGGACAATGGGTTATTGGAGACTTTGGTCACATTATACCCAAGTTTGAACCTTTTTTGAGTATGAGACAGATAGGATTTGCCACATAGGGCATACACTAAGTATTAAAAAGTTTAAATAATCATTTTAAAAGCTGGTTATTATATATATCCTGCAGTTTGCGAGTTGCTCAACACTGATCTGAATTGTCCTGATGCTGTAAACGCCACCTGTCCCATGCTCCGAGCAAGCTAAGACAAATCCCAAAGAATAATCTCCAACTAGTGGTTTTACTCTGATTCTTTGGGGATGGTACCGGGAAGAATAGGTGGACCGTGCATTTAACAAGGAAGTTCACTCATGGCTCTTTCGTCTGCACTGCTGAGTAATGATTCTCCACAGGCCAGCAGGACAACATGCTGCCTCCCGGCACTCTACTTGTGTGTGTGTGTGTGTGTGTGTGTGTGTGTGTGTGTGTGTGTGTGTGTGTGTGTGTGTGTGTGAGACTGGATGGTCTCTGCGTATGGGGGAGAAACTGTGTCAGTGATACCCAGGGGAAGGGGGGTGGGTGTTTTGTGAATGATCTTCGTCTGCCCCTGACAGCTGTGTGTATTTGTGCATAAAGTGCGCCGCTCAGTCACTTGATGGTAGCAAGATGTGTGGTGTGGTGTGTGTGTGTGTCTGTTTTTGTGTGTGTGTATGGTGTGTGTATCCCTGCCGGCTGCCTCAGGAGCCTCTGACCTGCCTGTACTCCACGTGCCACTGGCCATCCGTCTTTCTTCAGTAACAGCAGCCTTTTTCGTCCCGCTGACAACCACAAACGGTGTCATACTTTCCAGCTTGGTCCGTTTCCACAGTTCACTTGTGTTTTCACCAGCATTGACCTGAAGACCTCTTGTATTCACTAAGACTTTTAGATACAATCAGTTGAACATTACTAAACAGCGAGGTGGGGAAATTAGCTACCATACAGGTGCTGCTAAATTTTGATCATGACTTGTAAAGTTTGACTCCACCAGCTGCTTAGGTGAGCCATCATTTATTATCAATATTGTAAATATTATTTATTTGTTTGTTTGTTTGTCAATCCTTTTTTATTTTTTTATCGTTTTGTACTCCTGTTTGTATAAGGGCTAGGCAATGTGGACAAAAATCAGATATCACAGTATTTTGGCCAAACACCTCAATATCTATATTGTGATGATATTGTAGGGATGAGTGTTGGTGCTTTGACAAAATATTTAATTTACACAGGTTTTTGACACAGAATCATTAGTAATGTGAATATGATGAAGGTAGAAGCAAATAACAAAACAACTAGAACAGCCTAATAAGTTCAGAAAACTGCAGAAAGCTGCTCCTTATTGTAATGTAGCCTTAAAAATCCAGGAAAACACAACTCTTATGCTGTATCATGACATTATGATATCCAAAATCCAAACTGATATCTAATCTTATATCACAATATCAATATAATATCAATTCTCACCTAGCCCTAATGTGAACTGTTAGTTTAAGTAGGGAACCTGGCGTTTGAAGTTTGGGGTTGAACCTTCCATAGTTGTTCAAAGAAAGTTAGTTTGCTTTCTTGCTACTGAATATGACTTGTTGTAAAAACACAAGTGCCCACTTTTGCACATTGAAAATACATTGCAAAAAACAAATTCCTCCATGGACAAATGTCAAACCCAGGCTATTGCATTGGAGCACTCTGGAATGTAAGGGTAATTCATTTCTTTTGACATTTACCTTTTAAAATGCTCAGGATTAGCATAGTAATATCCCTCTCTGAGCCTGTGTGGGACTACAGACTTCATTTACATGACGTATGGTGTGTGTTTTATGGAGAAAAGTGGTTAACCTTTAAATGGGTGCAGTTGTTGATACTGGATGGTAGAGAATGATGCTGCCTCCCATTTCTTAGACAGCGTGCTCACCTTTGCTCTCTGCAACAAATGGCAACGGTTCACATGAGGCGGGGGGTTAAGCGGACGTAGGAGCACAAGGAGGAGTTGGCTTTCTTTGTAAGCAGAGCTCAATCATGACGTCTGTTGTTGTGGATTATGCCCTCTAGTGAAATCATTGCTTTCTGTTTTGCCTAACATTTCTGGCATCATTCCAGCCTCCTTTTAAGGCCAATAAATCCAAAGTTGTGGAGTGGATTCAGCGGGAGCAAAGGGTGGGCGAGGAATTCTGAGCAGGCTAATCTCTGCAAACCAGTGATAACAATACTCAGATCTTAAATTCAATATCAACCTCGGTTTTGATTCCAGACAACATAGCACAACAAGATTAGGAATGAGGAAGAATGCTGTGACCTCAGATAACGTGATATTAAGTTCCATTAATGATGCAACATTCAACACTATACTACTCACTGATCAATGCAGCATATCTACAGGCGCTGCCTTGAAAATATCACCAGAGTCCTTCATTTTCATTTCACCTGTCAAGGTGGCTAGTCATTTAACAACAATGTCTTGCCAGTAATGATTCTTAACCAGTTTAAATAGTTATTGTCCATTTTTCTACAGGAAGATGCAAAAGTTTGAACAAGTTTACATGTTACTTTGATTACGACCAGTGTATTAAGCAGCCAGTCAGCAGCCTTTTCAATAAATTGCCTGTTTTGCTTTGATTTGATTGACCAGAGTGAACAGATAAGGGCCACATACTTCAAAACTTTCTATAAGTAAGGTGTTAAAACATTATTGTTTCAAAAGTTTTTTGGCCTATTTGGCAGATGACACTGATTAATGTATGCACAAAGACAATTTTTGCCTGTATTTGGTGCTTGTCCTGTTATTAATGTGTGTCCCTGGCTGTATACAGTAGGTGTGGTGATTGTGTGGGTGTTGAAAAAGCAGTAGCTGCTGTTGGCATAGTCCTCTCACTGACCTGAAGATTTGCATGGCCGCGCCCGGGAACAACTGTTTTCTGATGGAGAGAGTGCAAATTAACAGTCCCAACGGTCTCACCAGTCCGATTCAGTTCTTTGTGCATTTGTTTAAGACTTGCAGTGTCTACATGTTGGAATCAGTCCTTTACTAAAACCTAAAAATGCAACGCTTACATATGGCTACCACCATTATTCCATTTTAAATTAACCAGTGTCTTTAGTTTGCTGTTCACTTCATGAGCATGCATTTTTTGCCCTCCTGACCGAGTGAGTGCAGAGGAGTGTGTGTGTATGTGACGTCAGTGTCAGAGCCATGACTGTAACCATGAGGCAGGCAGTGACCCAGCCAGGTCCTTAAGTGGCTTCGCCTCATTCAGTAGCCAGGGTATTTTTGGCATGGTGGTGAGTGACACACTTATCGTAATGGGTCGTGCAGGGTGCCAATGGTCAGCCTGAATAAGCATCCCTCCTTGGTGGTGCAAGCCGAGCCCCGGCAGCGTGATGTAACCTGTCTCTGCCTCCGACGCCGACGGAGGAGTCGCTGCCCATTACGCATCAAGTAGCTTATCTTAGAGCAGGAGAGGAGACTACTTTTCTTCCTAGGCTGTAGTGAAGTGCTCATGTGACTTAACTCCTGAAGCAGCACTCACACTCTCTTAAAATAATGGCACACCATTGGTAACAATAAACAACTTCCTTCTTGTTGACAAGGTGATTTTAAAGGACCATACCAGTGATTTTGCATGTTTAGCCTAATATCTACAAAATGTATACACTTAATGTTTCTGGTGATCTTTCCCCAAAGCAAGCAGTTTTATTTCAGAACTCCAATATCATTTTCCTCCCTTTTCTCCAGCCATTGGTTTCCATTCATTCCACTGTGATATGAAAACAAACTTTCAGAGTCTTAAAACTTTCTTCACACCAATATTCCATCATCGTAATAAAGTAGTCCACATTAGTTTTCTTAAAAGCAACAGCACTGTTATGTATGTCATTGTGTATTTTTGATGGCTTGAAATTGGGTAGAGTGATTTTGGCTCTCCACTGGAAAATAGTGAACAGGAAAATGGTTGCTTTACAGAAACAATCATCAGTTCTGTGGTTTATGAATGGTGACAGCTTTGTTAGCTGCAAAAGTAGATCATTATAAGGTTGAGTTTAAACTAAAAAATCTAATTTGAAAAATGAGGGCTTTCGATTATATGTTGTGAAATATTAAGAACCCCTGCATTATTTGCAAAATCCATTCTTGCTGTGTAAAATATAGGGAAATTGTAGTAAATAGGCCAAACAGTCAAAGTCACTGGCATGGTCCTTTTTAATAAAACAAGGTTTGACACACTATGAAAATTCAGCTGTCATTGTTAATGGGTAAATAACCTGGCAGGGAAGCAGCAAAATTTGGAGATGCATCTTTTTTTCCCAAGAAAAGTTTTTCTGCACTCCAGAGGGGTCAGTAACGAGAGGAAAGTTTTTGTTGTTCAAACAGGAGATAGAGAACCCAGAGGACAAATGTGTATGGCTTCATCCATTCTGCCAGACGTCTTAACATTTGGACATTGTCTCGACCAACATGATAGAAGGCTATAGTTGGGAAAATTCACTGTTTGTTATGTTTGTGTTGTTGTAGTGTTGAATATGGTGAACATCTGGTTTGCCATCTACTGCATCTCGCCCCAATCTGAATGCAGTGCTAGAGACGCTTTCACCCACCGGCCCTGCTCTGAGCCCATCTGAGCTCCCAGTCCAAACATCCCTCGCCTCGTCTCAGTGTCGGGAATCGGTGACTGTCACCTGGAAATATAAGTTTGTCCTGACAGGTTGACAGCTAGCAGTCAGAGCGAATGTTCAGTCTCTTGTATCTCTGACCTGAACATCACACTGACAGCCCAGGCAGCGGGCAGGCTGGACGGCCTCGGCAAGCTGCTCTGATCTGCCTAACAGGAGACTTTTGTCACCGCGGAGAGCAGCAGGCCAACCAGTAGGGTGCTGGGAACCAGGTAGTAACAGGTATTTCACAGCTATGTCAGTGCTCACCAGCAAAATGGCCACTCTTGTGAGCTGTGTGCCAGTGTCAGGTTGGTACTAATAAGCGAGGTCCCTTGTCAAGGTGCTAAATTTTTTTTTAGTCCACCATCTTCAGTAGCTACTTCTTCACAAAATTCACCACCAACCTGCATTAGTTTACCGACCAACTTGATTTTTGGAATACAACAGGACTTTAAAAGAAGTATTAGTGGCCTTGTCCTGCACTACAGGATCTGCAGGTCCTTCCAAAGTCTAAAAAAGTGTTAAAAGAGCTAGAATCAAGTTGTTACTTAGATGTCCAGGTATTAAATGCCGTTTTTACCATGTAATGACAGGTTTCTTTGCTCTGCATGTCCACTTTTAGATTAATACAGTGCAGTTTGCTTATTTGCTTTACTAAACACAATTGGGCTTCATGCATTTACAGTCTCTACAATTAATTTCCTGCTGTCCCCTTTCTTGTTCATGTCCATTTATAGTTTGAAAACTTGCTTTAGCTCCTTCCAGTTAGAAAAAGGCTCTGGCCAGCCGGAGTTCTTTATGTTGGTTTTTAAATTGGTCTTGAAGTCACTTGTAGGTAGCTGTTAGAAGTCTTAAATTTAGCTTTCATGTGTTGCAATTTGATCCCCTTTCCTTTGTTGGTCATTAGACTGTTATGTATCATCAATCTTTGATATTCAATGAGTTATTTTGCGATGATGTGTCATAATTTACAATTCCTGCTCCAGTTACTGATTTCCTGTGTGTCGCTAAAATGACAAACACCCCTTTCTCATAAAACAACATGTCTAGTTCCATTGCATTTTGGTTTACTGAGTCCACTGTTGGTGGAGAAATTGGTATCTTTCCTCTTCTGCGATGGATTTCAAAAAGATGGCTCAGTGAAGAATGCGTTGTACTTTGAAGCCTGATGTTTATTGTTGTTTTTTTAGATGACTGTAGCATTTTCTGCTATTAAACTCCATTGTAGCTGTGCTGGAAGTCTCTCAACTTGATGTCAAGTTGTCTATGTTTGGCCATTTAGCCACAGGAATAAGAAAAATACATCACCAAACAAGAAAATGGGCCCAGAAAATGCAAGGTACATCCGCTTTAGATGTTTTTAGTGTGGAGTGTTTTCATCAGGCGTCTCTTTTACTCTGCTCAGACCAACCCTGCCTCACACCTGCAGAAAGCATCATTTTTTTATATCTTGCTTTGTTGTTGTTTGGTTGTTGTTTGTATTAACCTCGAGCAGGCCTGGAAAGCTTTGGTTCTTCCCTGTACTCTCAGATGTGAGAGCGGAGTTTGTCATCTGTGCGTGCAAGTTGCCTTCTCCCTCTCTCTCCTCCCTCTAAATCTTTTGAATTCTTTGGAACAGCTGGGTGAACATCTGGGTGAGTAGGGTGCTGTTGCCTCTCCTTGGTCGGGATGATAGCACCAGCAGGCCCCTCCACCCCCCCCCACCCCCTTTTCCCTCCTTGCTTTTTTTCCAGAGTCATGCAGCGGTCAGCTCTAAGTTGGAACCGCTAAGGCTGATATGGAGGGAAGGCAGACTAATTGCCTAATTGAGGACTTTTTCTGTTGTTGTTTTTTTTTTTTTTTTTTCCCCCAGCTTCTTGTTTACTTTAGCACTTACTCAGGTGTGGATCTTTCCCTTACTCCTCACTCACACCAATTAGCTACACTTTACCTAAATTATATTATGGCTGCAATATTTGCCTATTCAGACAGCTATTTGTGGGCTATCAGAATGGCTTTAATTCCTTGTGGTTGCACTGTAACAGTACCTCGGTGCTGCTGCTGCGGCTCGTGTGTTTTGGTGTGGTCATTATTTATGAGGAAGGGAAACACTCTCGCACCGTGTGACAGCCGGCACAGAAGAAGTTTTAAAAATGAAGAAAAAGTAGATGTTTGAAGTGAAAATGCGGCTTGAATAAAGATGCACAGTGGCAAATGTGTGTTACATTTCGGTTAACATTATTGTGAGCATATAAAGGTCAGCAGTGCAGCCCTTTCTGGCCTTGGTCATTATTTATGTAGGAGTTGGTTAACGTAGCTGATCACTGCTGAACTTTAATATTCATAGGTGTCATTAATTAATATTTCCAACACAGTTGGAGTTCTGTCTCCAAAGATTATCAAACTCTCTGCTCTCCATGTGCTGTTTTTCTACTTTTTGAGCCTACAGGGTAGAGAAGCATTAATTGTGCCTAGAAGGTCCGAATCCCCATATGGCTTGAGAAGAAGGTGAATGGGACACTCTCTCTCTCTGTTCCCTCCATAGCTACTGTTGCAATGCCCTTGAGCAAGGCTTTTAACCCTTTTCCTTCTGCAGTGGAGATGCACAGAAGGCTGTGGTTGTGGTGGGCAGCTTCTGGCGTGAATGTGTGTAACCGTGTCAGTGTGACACAGCGCGTTGCTGGAAACGAGTGCACATGTGCATTTGATTTTCCTTGAATAAATAAAGGTTAAAAACATCCCAAACTCTTTAGGACTGAAGTTGGGCGCAGAGGATGCTCCTTCTCCCCTGCTTTGCCATGTGATGCTCCGGCAGCATGTGAGGGTGGCCTCAGAGCTTGTGTATGTGTGTGTGTATGTGCGTGTTGAAGGGCTTTACTGCAGAACAATGGTGTGTGTGCCGAGCTGAGGCCATGTGGCCGTGTGGCCGTGTGGCGGATTAAATTAGCAGCAGTTGTTTATCGTCTGTCCCCCCGTCCATCTGCTCTGCTCGGCCCAGTAGGCTCCATTTCTGCTATCAGGCAATGCTCCAGGCACCCCCCTCCCCAATCCCTATCCCTATCCCCATGTCTCACACACACTGCTGTTTTGAATACTTACATATACACACTCTACCCTGGATCAGTCCCCACCCCACCAGCCCAGTCATGAGACAATATACCCAGCGCAACCTCTTCTGCCAAGAGTGCTCTGGCTTTCCTCTATGCAGATTAGCCATGTGCTAATTGCACTTATTTATTTATTTTTTTCGGGAAGAGGGGAAAAAAAGGCCAGGGGAGGAGTTTCCTCCAGCAATTGATTAGATGACTGGGCAGGAAACAAGACAGAGCAACATCACAGAGTTGTGGGTTGCATCAGGGGTTTTCAAACTTTCATGTCCCGGAACCCACAAGTTGACTTGGAACAGGCCAAAGACCCCCATTTAAAGTGAATCTGCTCCACAGGGGCCAAGAGTGATTTTAGTTTGTGTTCATGCTTAGGAAAGGTTTTCACGAGCACTTTAACACAAGAAATTTGATGTTGATCCAGCATCACTGATCTGGTGTTTAAATACATGATTTTAATCAATTAATTATTAATGTAGTTTTCTTGTCATTTTTTTGGCAAATTTTTGCAAGTTTTTTTTTATATTAATATGCCGGTCATTTAGCTACTTGATAATTTTCAGGTATACTTTCTTTTACTGATGTTTTCATTAAACCAGAAAGACAAAAAATCTTAATTGATTCCTCACGTATTCTCTGCATTCTAACAATTCCTAGTGAATTAAATTACAGTGAAATTAAACAAGTCATCGTTTGGCTGAGGATGCCCTGGAAGACTTTCAAAGACCCCATGGAGTCCTGGACCCCATTTTGAAAACCACTGAGTTGAGTCACCATCCAGCATAGACATTTTGGGCTGAGTTACTGTATGCTGAAGGTTTGTTTATGAGCCTTAGGTGGTATTAACTAGGCTTAGAGTGATCTATTGGTCTGATATTAGTTGTTCAGTCAGCAGATCAGATGTGGTCCAGTCTGTTGCCTGAATGACTGATATAATGCGTTTTAAATAACTGATCACACTATTTGCCTCTTAACATGAATCAAGTGCAGCTTTTTAGGCTAACTGAGACACATTCACACTAATCTTGATTAGCATGCAAGATCCATCCTAAATAAAAAAATAAAAAAATAGATAATTATGTTTACATTACAACTTCCTTAGGGGTCAGCAGAGTTTTAGTGTCCCGTGGTCTAATTGTTTCAGAGCCTTTTTCACGTTAACAAGATTAAAAATCTGGGGAACTAACAGCAGTGAATGCTTTCTTTTTGGCATGAAAATATTCACATTTAGATATACAGTGCAAAATATTGGCCATTGCCATTTTTAGACCTAAAGTGCTGGTGAAATATTGGTCAAACTTGATCCATAAGTGCAGAGATAAGCTTTTCACCCAAGTCATATTTTTAACAACCAGCCTGAATGTGTTGATGCCAAGCTTTTTCACCAGGTATTAGTGTTAAAGTGTAGTGGTGGGACCAAAAACTGGCCTGAATTTCATTTTTTTTTTTTTTTTTTTAACAGGCAACTGAAAGCAAATCACTCAACTAGGCTATAGTTTATTGATTTTTGTGTAGGGATGTTGTACAACAGCAACGTTGCAGACATCATTACATATTTGTTACAAGGATTAGGCCCTAGTGTTTCTCACTCATCGACAAGTTTCTGTTCTGCTTTTGGGGCGTAGCAAGGAATCTCCCTGAATGTCACACAGGCAGCTTTAGTCACCTAAATTTTAAAATGCTGCCATTTGTTTTTCCAAAAGAAAATGTTTGTCTTTGAATTTCTGCAAACCAAATTCAAGCAACAGTCTACTGAGCTGTGTGTTTTCAAGGTCCATAAATATTCTTGCTCTCATCAGTAAAATGATAAAATAGTGAAATGTAATTTGACCAAAAATTTACTCTAATTCTACCCTTGAAGGCTTAAGATAAAGTTATTTTTTCTAATTCATGAGTCACAGCAGAATTCAAAACATGGCATCTTTGATGGCATCTCAAAAGTTACTAGTCATTCAGTGAGGTATGTTACAGTTATTGATTAAAAAAAACACTTTATCCCGGCATTTGGTGCTTTGTAGGTGTTAATTTCTGAAGTGTGCCGTAAAGTGCAGGAATTTGTACTCGCGCCCCCCTCACTGCGCTGCTGAGCAGTCAGTAGAGTTGCATGCCTTATCATCTTTCCACTGTCTCTATCTTGCTCTATATTTGGCCAAATCCACACCCCTCAGCGCTCTCCCCCCGTTTTTTTCCTTTGATACACCAGAGACAAATCAGTTTCTGTCCAAGACCTTGAAGAATGAACCACCACACTGAATTCCAGCCCCAATAATTAAACCCTACAATTTGAGTATTGAATGTATCTGTGTTTTTCTCAGTGTTTTTCATTCATAATATGCTCTCCATTTGAATTAAATAAAAAGTGGAGTGTTGATTTTCTCCTCTCAGCAATTTTATGCTGGCCTCGTATCTGCAAAATTTAATCGATTACTACATTTAATAGCAGCTTTATTGCTTATGATAAGAAAAATCTTAGGACTGATCGGGGACTTGAGATGCCCAAGGGCTCCGTAGCAGAGTGCTCAGGCCTCGGCTTCGTCCTTCTCAGAAAGAGATGCTCTTTCTATACCTGAGGTAAGGAGCAATTCCTTCTGTCACAATCCCTGAACTCCGTTTGCAAGATATAGCAGAGGGTGATTTGTGTGTTTGAAACACACACACACACACACACACACACACACACACACACAGAGAGAGAGAGAGAGACCTCAGCCAAAGCTTTCTTGGATCTTGGAGGAAATGTAATGGTGTGTCAGGGAAGTGAACGACTCAAGCAATGTGAGGAAGTGTATGTAAACAGATCAATGGAGCAGGCCTGAGCAGTGGGCTGACCACTGCTAGCTTCCTGCCTTTAGCCCACAGATGTGTTAATGTGACCCAAAAAAATGACCCTTTGAGCTGATCCAACATTTTGCGTTCACTGAGATTTGTGTTTCATCATTTTCAAAGCTGTAAACACATTCTGTGTGTGCGCCATTATATCAAGCAAGACCTGTGCAAGGTCTAGATCAATATGTCAGGCCCATATCGGCCTTTATAGAAAACTAGATATCTGCAAGTTTTTAAGTTTGGAGCCATCGGGGCGTCCCCAGTATCGGTAAGTTAATGTCTACGCACATCAAAGGGCAAGGTTCCACCCATTATTGTAGCGTTATGCAGGAAGATTTTCCTCAGCAGCTTCACAGTTGTCAGTTTGCAGTGAAACCTGCCTCTCCCTGCCTTAAAGAAGCTGCTAACTCACCTGACAAAATGCCAGAGAAGAATTTTACAGGATTTCTACAGTCATGAAAAGTCCTGGAAATTGAAAAAAGTGTTTTCCAGGCCTGGAAATGTTGTGCAAAATGGCAAAATATCCCTAAAGTTTTGATAAAGTCATGGGAATTCTTAATAATGACTGTAATATTGACAAGTTCTGCAAGAACCTGAGAAGGGAGAACAATTAAGATATTCTCATTTCCTCGAAATTGCCTCTCGTATCATTCTAGGAAACCAGCAGCCTGTCAGAGTCGAGACATGATGGTTGCTATCAGATGTACTTTATTTGTCTAGCAATTCCACCCCCGAGTTGTAAAGGTTCCTTTACTCATTATGTTGCATAGTCATGGAAATTTGGTTTGTAGTATTGAAAAGGCATGGAAAAGTTTGGGAATATCACTGGCAAATAATAATTCTAAACTTAATTTGCTAGCAGCTCTCCAGAACAGGGGTTACAGTATGCTTCATAGAAATTAGGAGAGAGAAATTATAAAACAAAAGAAGTCAGGAAATAAGAAAACAGGGAATCACATGAAAATCTCAAGAGGAAATAAGTGGAGAAACCCTGGTTTTAGTATCCCGTGATGTTAAAATATTCAAGGAAATACTTTGAAATTTATTGTCAATTTCCAAACTTAGTGGATATTTGTTTGAAGTAAGATGACATGGATTAGTGTAACTGCTCTTTGATTACCTGGTAGGGTTATGATGTGACTATCTTTAGGATGGTTGTTATGGCCTAAATCCCACCAGTGAAAGTCCTGACAGAGTGAGAGGAGGGCTTGTTTTTGGGAGTGTCAACGCTGATTCTCCACGTGGCACAGGGAGGCAAAGAGCTGGTAATCCTGATTTGTAGTCAAGCTGTACCCTCCAGCTCTCTCTCTCTGTCTCTCTCCCTCTCTGTCTCTCTCTCTCTCTCTCTCTGAGAATGGGCCTAAGCTGTCTCAGCCTTCTTAATGTAAGGTAGACATATAGCAGGTGTAGAAAAGTTTCTACCACTGGCGAAATATCGACCAAAATCGGCGGGGGGAAAAAACATCAGTTGTTTAATGGCCAGTCATCGCTGGGAGATTTTGTCTTAATGAGAAATAGATTCCACCGTTTGCATGGCTGTGTTTGTAGTTTGTTAGCAGAATAGTCATTTTTCATGTGGATTGGAGGACGCTGGTGGGTGATTCAGGCCTCCACGGCACACTTTATGGATGACACAGGGGGGCCCTGTCCAACTGCTTAACCAGCTCATTAGGAAAGAGCTATAGCATATTTCCATCCGGTTTACCTCGACAGAACGATGCGTATCCTCCGCTGAACCGAAGCAATTTGTGGGAATGTGAAGTCTTTTTTTCCCTCTTCGCTATTACGTTAAAAAATTGGATGAAAACCAACTCCACGGCTTTGCTTGTGTTTTTTGGGAAGCCCATCGTGATGTGGGTTGTGGAGGGGTGGGGGGGGGGGTGATGTCAGGTGGCTTGTGGAGGTATCCTTTTATTTTGTTCTTTCCACGCAGTCTGGGGTTAAAAGTGCATCAGAGGTCACAGGAGTGCCAGGCCCTGTTACCTCTTTCCCCCTGCGGTGTGATCGGTAATGACCCTAGGGAGTATAGTAACACCCCCCCTCCCTTTCCTTCCCCTCCTTTCCTTTCCTACACACACAAACACATGCAACATAACGCACAGCAGAACACACACATACTGTCCATGAACCTGGAGGAGCTCAGGAGAGTGTGGCCTGGGGGAGGCTAGAGGGAAAACCCGGAATGGAATGTGTTATCTTGTGTAACGCGCCGGTCGGCTGCCCCGACAGCCTGTGGAGCCAGCCCCCCTCCACCCCCACAGCTCCACCCAATCGACACACACACATACTACCCTCCTGCTGTGGTGTGCCCCCGCCCCCCGAACCCCCCTCCTCCTCATTTCTGCGCTGTCATTCATAGAGTGCCAAAGCCTGCTGCTTTATTAAAGCCCAGGAAGAGCAAGGCCTGGCCCAGGTTCAAACAGCAGTGCAGCTGGGACCTGTTACATTTTCGGCAGACTGCCCTCTCCGTCTCACTGGCTATAAATAGCCCCGGCGGTTGTCTCCCTTAACCAAGGAAGAGAGGTTTTTTTTTTTTTTTTTTTTGGGTGGAGGAAAAAAAAACACACACACAGATTAATAACCGTGGGAAGCAATGAAAGCTTTGTGTCTGCTGCCCGAGGTCAGCAGGCCAGGAGGTGTTGCTACTTCAAAGCCACCATTGTGGCTTTCGGATGGCGATTGGCTCAATGGGAATACAGATGAGCCGCCAGTGGTGTGATGAGAACTTAGACAGACACCCATCACAGCTCTGTGTGGCGGGTGGGGTGTTGGTCATGGTTCAGTGGAATGATTTTTTTTTTTTTTTTTTTTTTTAAATACTAGCAAGGTGTTTTTTTTCTGGGGGGGGATTCCACGAGCCTCACCTCTTACGTGGATACATACACACAAACACAGTGACAGACTCTTTATGACCTTGCCTCCCCTCCTCCTCCTCCTCCACTCTCCTTCCTCCCTCCCTGGGTCTCCAGCCAGAGAGGCTGTCTGGCGGAGTGACGCTGCCTGCCTGGGCCATGTGGATCTCCCCGAGTCCAAGCCGGCCAAGGTCAGCCCTCCACGCCCCCCAAACCCCCACCACCACCACCCTGACGTGGCTCCAGCTGAGGCGCGGGCCCGGCTCCAGCCACCGCAGACACTTCCACTTCCTTGAGCTTATTTTCATAGAAACCCTCCCCCGACGTCTCCGGCGTAATAGTATCCACCCACTGGCACAATGATCTCCTGGGCAGGGAAAACGCTCCTGGCGGATATAGTGGGCTCATTCATTCATTCATGGCCAATTTTTTCCCTTTCTAGTGGGAAAGTAAATCCAGTGCTGTGTTTTTTTCCCTCCCCCTTCTGCTTTTTGTTCTATATTTGCTTGATTATACTCTGACTGGGTTAAGACGATGCTTGCACAATGGACTTTGCAATTGAGAATACTCCTTATTTGCATTCGTATGATATCAGCTGATATTGTTCGTCTTCCAGAAAATTGAAATTGAAAAACAGTTGAAAGGCATCCAACTCAAATACAACTTTGGCCATATTTAATATAATGATATCTCTGTCATACCGGTTGATTCAAATTAAGTCTTGAGAGCTGCTTGTGCCTTGCTTGCTTGGTTGTGCAGCTCTCAAGTAAAGTCCCACAGGGCCAATGGACACTCCCAGAATCGACCCCAAAGGCACCCAAAGTTTATCCTCTCTGAACACTAATTGCTCACTCTGTAATTAGATGTCAGTTTACAGACATAAATGTAAATGGTTTCAACCCAGGCCTTTCATATTGAGTTTTGGAGCTGCTTTGTCTATTGCTGTAAAATGATTTGACTTGTCTGTGAAAGTTGTCATATCAGGGACAAATTCATTTGACTTTAGAAGTGTCCATTGCCCCTATATGACTATCTGAGAGCTGCCCTTTACAGAGAAGCAGCTGGTGGGATTTTGGTGAAAGTGTTTTGATAGGAAGGAGAAATATCGGGGACGTTGCTTGAAAATGGCGAGAGTTATGCTTCCAGTGGTTATTTAGCATCCTTCCTAACCACCCTCTGTGTCTCCTCCAGCCTCACAGCCCTATGGACCAGGTAGGGAAGATACGTGGGCAGCCATACGGAGGCGCCAACCCCTACACCCAGCAGCAGCAAGGGCCTCCCCCAGGGCCTGGACCCCAGCAAGGAAGCTCGTACCCAGGACAGAGCTATGGACCTCCAGGCCCTCAGCGGTACCCCATGGGGATGCAGGGCCGCACCCCCGGTAGTATGGGCGGCATGCAGTATGGACAGCAGGTCAGTAACTGGTGACTTTTATAATGTCCAACACTGTACGACCTCTAGTGTAATAACTCCAAAATGTACATACCTCCAGCTGCTGGTTTCCATTCAGTCCACCACGACATGAAAATGAACTGCGGTGAGATTTCAGTCAGCTGTAATGCAAAACTGGCATGTTATTACTATGATGATTTTTTTTAAATACATTTTTGACCATGCTGTGCACACTAATAGAGTAAAATTGCATTGCGTCACTGTTAATTTCCAATATTTAATTTTAGCTCAAAATGTCTAGCAGGATATATTTTGCATAAATTAATAAGAATGATTTCCTCAGCAAATGGATAAAAAGCCAGGAGTTGCCCAGCCAAACCTAAACTTGGCATCTTTTTCTCTAAACTGGTCAGAAGAAGAAAGCTCTTACTCATTCACTACCTTGGAAGAGGAGGCACAAGGAGCAGGTGGACAAACATATGCGGCTCCATCCATTTTTTTTTTTTTTTGCTATATTCTCAGTGTCCTGTCCTCAGTGCTACGCTACAAGGCGAAAAGTTGGGTAAAACTGAAGTTCCGGCGCAGGAGGTGGCGCTTTTCTGTCAGTGTAGGCAGAGTTTGCCGTCTACCACACACCACCAGCATATATCTTTATCACCATCAGCAGGTTATTGCTTACGACTTGCTCACAGCTAGGAATTAAACCCTACTTGAACTCTCTAAGCAAGGCAGTCCATCTTAACAGAGAAGTGCATGCAGGGAATCCCATAGAGCAAAGCCTTTTCTTCCAGGCCCCGCCGTCTGCGGTCTCGTGCCCATTGTGCGGTGTGATTATCTCATACCGGCCTGCCTGGTGTCTGACTGTGGACTCGATAAGTGCCCCGCAGAGAAGGAAACGGCTTCCCTCCCTTTGTCAGACAGATACAATACAGCCACTTCATGTTGTTTTAATGTGTGGCAATTCTGCACCATCTCTTATTTTCTTTGAATCCTTGAGTAGCTGTGTGCCCTCCCACAACAACACGTGGCTTTTGTTTTTTTTTCTCCTGCCCCTTCTTCTTCTTCTTCTTCTTTTTCTTATTACTGTGCTTCCTCACAAGGTCAGCTCCTTCTCCTTTCATGCTCCTTGAGGGTAATGAAACGAAAAACGTTGTATAGAACGGCTTTCGTTTGCTGGGTCGGCTGGAATATGAAAAGCCTCATACTGAAAGTTCAAGGGGATGAATTCAGTGCTTGGTTTTTATTTTCATGGCTGTAATTTTAAAGGGCTATACCGCTTGATTGCAAGATGTTTTCTCTTGCAAATGGACAGATAGGTTTGTAGTAATAATGAATGCTCAATGTTCTCATTTATTGCAAGAGATGAAAGAGAGAAAACTTGTTCTTTAACCTGTGAGTAAGATTAAGAGATGTTCTGAAAAATCTATTGAGAGTATACTGTAAAAAAAAAATATCAAAGTGCATAAGGTCAACCACCTATTGATAATACTATCTGGAGCAGCTCCAAATAGCACACCTATCATAAAATCTTAGTTCTGTTGTTTTTAGCTAAGAAGCTGCTCCTGTTCACAGGTATTGATTGAATGTTCTTGGTTAGAGGAAAAGGTTATAGAGGTAAATTATTTTGTATACATGATTTTTAGGTTTTATCCTGTTTCTATGTGTAGATGTCAGCCTACGGACAGCAGGGACCTGGGGGCTACGGCCAGCAGAGCCAGGGCTACTATGGCCAGCACGGCCCACCACCTCACCCTGGCCAGCAACAACCCCCGTACGCCGGCCAGCCCCAGGGCGCCTCTGGGACTCCGTACACCCAGCAAGGCCACCCCTCGCAGCCTCCCAGCCAACACGGGCAGCCGGGACCCCCTTACCCGCAATCCCAAGGCCCGCACGGTCCTCCTCAGGGTCAGCCTCCCTACAGCCAGCCCCCACATAGCCAGTCCCAGCCAGGCCAACCACCCTATGTCCCTCCCCAGCAGCAGCAGCAGCAGCCTCAACAGCAGCAGGGTCCTGGGCCTCAGAGCCAGCAAGGCCCCCAGGGCCAGCCTGGCTACCCACAACCCACAGGGCCGGGACAGCCACCACAACAGCAGCCCCCGCAGCAGCAGCAGCCCCCGCAGCAGCAGCAAGGGCCCTCACAGCAGCAACAACAGCAGCAGCAACCAGGAGGGCCCCCTCCTCAGGCCCAGCAACCTCCAGGTCATGGCCAGCAGGGCCAGCCATCACCGTACTCCCAGACTCCCCCTTTGCAACAGCAGCAGCAGCAACAACAACAACAACAACAACAACAGTCACCATTTCAGAGGTTTCCACCTCCTCCACAGGTAATAACACCACTGCTCTCACCACGTAGAACTTTGCATCGGATCAGTGAGTGTTGTGGGGACTCCCATGCCTGATGTTGGCAAGAAATTGCATTGCTAAAGGTCAATTTATACATCTGTGTCAAAATGCCATAGGTGTGTGTGGCTCCTGTGTAACCTACACAGGCTGCTACTGTAGAAATGTAATTGTGCATGGGGTGACGCAAGACCACAAGGTCTGTAATTGGTTCACTACATCACTTTGTACCTTGTCTATTTTTTGTGAGTTGATTTCCAGTGAGAGTGAGATTATTCCAGTTGTCGTTCCTCTTCAACCACCGAGTACTGAGGAAGTTTGAGAAAATGTGCTGATGTTGCCAACTCATCCCCAAATTATTCATATGGCAAGATGTCACTAAATTCATAATAAGAAATACTCCAACATCGCTTTGGTCACTGCCAATGTGTCCAAGAGTGAACTGTTTCAGAGTTTCCTATTTAGAGCTATAACATGTCACACACAACAGCAATACTTTGACTGAACTATAAATTAACCTTCAGATTAGGGTAGATAACACCTTGGAAGTAACAAGATTCCAGCTATTACCAGAATCTTGATTGTGGCATTTTCAACATTGTATAATCTCCTGCCTCTCCCAACCATCAGGAGCTCTCCCAGGATTCCTTTAGTTCCCAGTCCAGTGCTCCTTCTTCCAACCAGCCCATGGCTTCCAACAAGAGCAGCCAAGATGACAGCATGCAGGCCCGGCCATCCAGTCTGCCGGTGAGCTCCCCACCTCTTTTTTTTATGTAACAGCACACTCGTGCTCATTCTTGCAGGGGTAGGGCTTTTTTTTTTTTCATTCACTGGCTACCATGGCTCATTTTTCCAAAGGTCACCAGACACTCGCACCATTTGACCTGCTAATTTGAATTTTTTAACCTCCAGACAATGGTTGGTTACCTGCCAAAAAGGCAGCCAGAGTAGACAAACTTAACATTCACATCCAAAATTCCAGAGTGTTTGGCTATCGGTTAGTGCTCATTTCCAGGCCTGTTTTCTAATAGCCAGAGGCAATCCAGTGTTTGGGGACTTGAATCATGATCCCCCACAGGCAGACACCAGAGCATCAAGAGTAATCAATGAGGTTGGTCAATTTACTGCTAGTAGCTTCCTGCTAGTACGATGAATGGCAGACTCCCTCGCACGCTGAATTTGTAGACCCATTTGTTTGTCTGAACTGTGACATACAGCCGAGCTATGTTACAATTTTGCATGGTGCCTGAGCCAGAAAACGTACACTTATCCCAGAAAATCCTCCAAGGCATCATCACAGCCAGATTCTACCTTTGCTCTTTAATTTACCAGAAGACAAGGCATCAAGGACACTGTCATTGAAGAAGTGTACTCCTCTTCCATATGTCTAGCTATAAGACGGAGAATGGTGAATGTATACCAGTCAGACAACAGGCTGTCCCAAGGCGCATGAATAACACTTCAGAGATGAAATTTAATGCACATTCAATGTAGAACTGTTGGCGGACATTGCTGAGAGGGCCTGCTCTATCTAAAAATACTGTATATTTGACGGGCAAAATGGTGACGGTGTGAAACAGTCACTATGACAAATGGACAATAATTGAAATGTGTTTTCTTTGCCATTCCTTCTGACCACAAATTCTCCGAGTCGGTTACGACATTAAATGAATCGGTAACCCCAAAATGAAAATTGATATGTTATTTTGTCATCCTCATGTTAGACCAAAATGAAGATCACTGAACACAGTGAGCCCCTATAGTCCCATCTGAGCCCTCTTCTTAACAGTTCAAATGAATGAGGTCATCTTTTTTTCTGCTCCAACAAAACCTAAGACAGGGTGTCTGCAGAGCGTTAAAATGTCTTGAATTTGTTTATCTAAAAATTAGGCCTTAATTGGCATTTGTCTTGAATCCATCCCTCAAAACCCTGGAAAATGGACGTTTTATAATTTATTTTCTTGTGTTGAATAGTGAAATCTCAGAAGATATGGGGGGTTTTGGATTTACCATTTCATAGTGTCCTGCAGACAGGAATGAGTGGAACCTACCGCGGGGATATGTTTCCAGGGAGCATTCAGAGCTGAAGATGCAGAAAAATAAGCGAGACGCTTTTGCTTGCTAACTAGCTTCACTAACAACCATTACTTTTACTCTTAGCCAATAACTTAGCTCTAGTTTGATTGATTTGTAACATGGTCACGGCGAAGTACAAATGAAATGAATATTGGTTGGATAATCTCAAGTCCTGTTTAAGGCAACAGATACAAGGCCCATTGCAAAATGCAAGTCTTTCAGGCTCAGCACGATGGGAATCAAACTTATTCAGTCTCTGTTATGTTTCAACAGACATATGGACAAAACTGTCCCTAAACCCAACTCATTTATGTTGTTGCATACTTATTGCAAATTTTGTTATTGTGATATTAGTCTTAAATTTCAGTCCGAGTGGCACTAAAAGTCTTAAAGTCTGTAGTCCAACTTGCCTAAGCCTGCAGATACCCTGTGAAATGGTAATGACGTTTTTTGTAGCCAGACAATTTCACTGTGGGTCCAAAAATCCTATGTTTACTTGATTATTTGCTCTCTTTTCCTTAATGACAATGCTTTGTTGTATAAAGGGCCAGCTTTTTGAAGGTAGACTCCCATCCCCTTCTCCACCATATCTGACAACAACACACAAGATTCAGCCAAAGCAAAGAGTGAGTCAGGTGTGTTTTTAACGGTGCAGGTTCATCCCACTTTATCAGACAAAAGAAAATGAGTTGGGAGGGGCAGGGTCATTTCAGTCAGGAACTGGCCAGGCCAGAGCAGAGTACATGTGGCCTCTGATAGTCCTCTGACTCAAATAAAGGTGAGAGAACCCCCACCTTTCACTTCCCTCTCCATCCTCCCTGTTAAAAAGGTGTCTCGCTGTAACACGTTGCAGTTTCCATGGCAGTGTTTATAGGTCAGGCTGCGGAGCTAACCTCATTTTGGGCCTCAGGGAAGGAGAGTGAGAAATGAGATCATTAATGAGAGAGAATGAAAGAGAGAGAGAGGTTGGTGTTGGGGGGGGTGAGTGCAAGCAAATGACTTCAAATGGTGTGAGTGATTGGTACGAGTGGGAGATGCTGAGAGGGAGGGATGAGAGGCAGAGCTGTCTGTGCCAGTAGGGGATGCCCTCAGGATGTGTTTCCCTCCTCTTTTATTTATTTCTCTTATTTATTTATACATCTCTCCGCGGGCTCAGCCATTGGCCGAGGAGGGCAGGCCAGGGCTATTTTTATTTATTTATTCCCCGTCTTCTCGGGGATTCCCTGTTGGCGTTGTGCGATTGGCCATGAGAGCCATTAATCTGGCTAAGATCTGGATGAGCTGATTCCCTTCCTGCCAGCCTTCCTCCTCCTTCCCCCCCCCTCCTTCTCCTCCTCTTCTTCCCTCTGCTCCCCCATGGAGCGCACATGACATTGTGTGCAAATTAGACCATGCCAACTGTAAACGCTCTCTCTCCTGCTACACACACACAGCACCTCAGCACACAGCGGCCGTGGTATCACCCTGGCAGCCTCAGTCAGTCATGTGCTGCTCCGGTTACATCAAAAGTTTACTCCTACAGGTGCTCTAAGTACAGGCGCACCAGTCGTGTTTGTAGTCGCAGGATCATCACCTATTTAACTCACATTGGCCAGTGAAGGTCTCCATGCGCTTTGGTGCAATTGAAATGTTTTCCAGCAAAAGAGCAAGAATGTCTCCTGACAGGTGAAAAGGCTGACATGCTGCTGTTTGTCAAGTTCATAGGAAACCTGGCTGCAGGAGTTTTAACCATGTTGTTTATCTATTCCTATTTATCTGTTTCCATGCGGACCTTTCTTGATGTAGTGTAAATTAAACAACTTCACCCGCCTCAGAATAGCATTATTTGGGTATGAAATTAATGGGAAGGACAAGATGAACAATTTCAGCTGTAATTTGTGAATATACAACAAGCACATGGAAAGCCATCCCCCCAAAGTCTCATCACAGGTCATTGCTGTTTCAGATATGACAGGGACCCTATTCCATTGGACTAATTATTCTGAATAATGTTTTTGAGATAATAAGCTAGCAAAAGAGAAGAAACACTTACATTTTATGCAGGGGTTACAATAACTAATCACGTTACTCATGTTATTGTAATTGAGTACTTTTTGGAGTATTTTTTAAGGTTAGTAATTTTACTTTTCACTTAATTATTGTACTGAGCTACATTTTAAAGCTACATTTTAAATCTCATCCATTCCAGAGTACAACTTTGGTTGCTCTCTTTAAATATTGAAACTCAACCTGTCGTAAATTGACAAATTGTGGAGCTTTCAGGTTGTCAGTGAGCGAGCAGACATAAAGAGTCGGTGTATAGCTTGAACAAATAATAAATAAAAATGATAGAGGCCTTATTAATTGCCGCATAATCGGCCAGTGCAAGGTAGCTGTGTTTATTGAGTATAGTTAGTAGTAGCAGTTGCATTGTTATTCGTATCAGTTCTGATAAGCTGATATTGGTGCACCTCTGTAGCCTGGATTCACCCAACCTGCACCATGGTATCAGTGAAATTGGTTTCCCCGATGAAAATGCGTGGAGTTTAGCTAATGGAATATCAGATCTACAGGTAGAGGTTTGAGTCGGCGGGGAAAAAAAAAAAAAAAAAGGTGTTTGTTTTGTATGCAGTGGAAGCGATTTGTACCGACGCATTTGTTTTAATCTGCCACAGAACTGGTTTGAATCCCAACCCGATAGCTGTTGAGGGTAAGTGCCATTTAGCTACTTTAGTAGCATTCACAGAGAGCCAGCCAGACATCACCTCATCCACAGCACAGATGGGTCTGTTTGAGCCAGGTGCTAAAAACCCAGCGTCTGTTAGCCCGCCGTTGACGTGGGAATACAGGAGTACAGGAGGCTCTGCGCCTGCTGGAAGGAGCAGGTAGGAAAGCAACAGTCAGCTTGAGAAAAGGACTGTGGGTAAGAGAGGAGGTGTGGGGGGGGTGAAAAAACAGCCGGCGAGACGAGGAACTAGCTGAGCAGGTTGAGCTGGTTCTTGGTTTGTTTTTGCCCAGGCTCCAGGACACACACACATGCTTTAACTGCTGAGCGCTCAGTGCACTGTCTGTTCCCTGTAACTGCCGTGGCCTTCACTGGGATTTTTCCTCTGTGACATTTATATTTTACATGTTGATTATTTAGCTGCTGCTCTTCTTCAGAGCAGCTAACAGTGGAAGCACCAGATCCTCAATGGCACAGGCAACAAAAATTAGAAGTGCAAAGCTTAGCATGTTGGTGGCCTTGAATTATTCTGTGACCAGAGACTGATCATGTCCGTGTTTGGAAAATAGGTGGAATAAAAGCTAAAGGTGGAACAGATTTCCCCCTGTTCTTTCTTTCTTTCTTTCTTTCTTTCTCTCTCAGGTTTCAACTTTGATTTCAGCATTAAAAAGTACTCTTCAGGCAAAAAGGGCTCTGTATTTATTTATTCATTTATATATTTATTTATTTATTTGGGCCAAATAAATTAGTCAATTTCAGCTTTATTCAGGTTTCCTTGGGCACATGACCCCAAAATAGATTTGTTTTCAACCACTTGTACTATGAAAAAGGCATCAGAGGCACTAATAAAGGCAGCTGTCACCCCCCTCCCTCCCCACCATGCAGTTTCAGAAAAAAGTTACACACTTACACAACATTACTGCAAAAAAAAAAAAAAATAATAAATAAATAAATCATTGATTTGGCCTCAAGCATGAAATAAAAATGCAAAATTGCAATCATTTTGTTCCTCCGGTGCATTCTTATTGGACCAGAGTTCAGTAATAATCGCTAAACTGGAAGGGAGTTAATCTGGGAGTCCACATGATTGTCATTTTGCTCGGTGATTGTAGACTCCTGACTGGGCGGGAGAGCGCGGTGCGTCTACTCCTCGTGGTTCAAACAGAAGGGGGGGGGCTGTTGTCACTGCCAGGCTTTCATATTCCCTGGAAGTGACACTTCCTCTCCATGTCAGCCTGTGAGAATGGGAATGACTTAGACCACCATCACCTTCCCTCTCTCCCTCCCTCCCTTTCTCTCCCAGCCACCACCTCCTGCTTTTTTTTTTTTTTAATCTCCTCCTTGCCCTCTCCCAGGTCTTTTGTACCCCCTTTCTCCACTGTGGGGCTAATCCTACTCAGGCCCGCCTACTGGTTTTGGTCCTCTCCTCTCTCTCTGATATGTCTGAATGTGCTCTGGACTCAAGAGGAGGGTCACATGTTGGTCACACACTCGCACGCTCGTTTGTTTTTCCGTCCTCCAGTCCCTCTTGTCCCCCCCCCCCCCACACCTCTCCTCCCCCTTCCAACCAAACAGGGTTTTCATCTGGAATCGTCATCACTATTCCCAGGTGGGATAGGGGTGGTTGTGTGATTGTGAAATTTCATAAGCATTTAAACGCAAGAAATCCGACGTCAGTGCAGCGTCAGTAATCTGCTGTTTAAATCAGTTTTAATAATATAAATATAAAAAGTTTCAATAATCATAAATATACTTTCTTGTCACTTTTTAAAATATCTTTGGTAAATTGTCTAGTAATTTTTTGTGCTAATTTTCTGCTAATTTTTCCTTTGTTTTTGATTTATTCATTAAATTATTTATTTTGCTAATATTCTGATCATTTTCTTGGAACTGTTTTACTAATTTCTTGCTAATGTTCGGGTCATTTCTCGGTTATTTACTCTTCAACTTTTTTCCCATCATTTTGAAAGAAATCAAGTTAATTTAGGTTTCAGAGGGATAAAGCGTTTAGCGATTTTTCTTTTCATAATGTTCATTGTCTCATATGCAAGCCTTGTTTTTTTTTTCCCGACAACTGGCCAGTGCCAGCGTCGGTCCCTGTCCCCCTCATTTGTCAGAACAACAGGTCACCCCTCTCTGGAGCAGTGTAATTCAGAATGGACGAGCGCCAAAGTGTCACATTGGCCACTTGATGTTTGTCCAAGTGTGTCCACCTTTCTTGAACCCCCCATCAATCTTCAGGAGCTTTATTCAGAGTGTACTCGATGGCAAGTCGTCTCAAGCTGATGAAAGTTACATGAAAATGGAGGTTTTTGATGTTAAAAGAGAAAAAAAAAACACAAGTCTATGCTTTTCTGAAAACAGGCTGCTCTCGAATATATGCAGTCTTTTCCAGTAGGACCACCCGCATTTTCCCTACAACAGACCCCCCCCCCCCATGACTTTTTAATGTATGCACCAAGACTCCTGATGTGGTGCAAAGGGATCTTCCAGTGTTGATGCTGATCAACCACCCCCACCCCCAAAATCCACCCACTAACCCACCCAGCCCCAGCCCCAGCCCCAGCCCAGCCCAGCTCCACTCTCCTGCTGCAGCTAAGCTTGTTTTTGCGACATAGCTCTGGAGCAATCAGGCTGACAAGGCCGGCCCACTTTTTCTCTCCCACCCAGCCCACCCCCCTCTCCTCCATGCCTTTTTCAATATTACACTGTATTTTTTCACTGCTTTCCTCCCTCTCGCTCTCAGTTCTTTTTTGGTTTGACTCTCTTTCTTTCTGCTGTCTTCCTTTTCTATCTGAATTTTCTCTTTCCCTCTCCTGTGCCCTCCTCCCCTCCTCCTCCTCCTCTTCCCTCCCTCATTCTCTCTCTCTCGCTCTCTCTCTCTCTCTCTCTCTCCTCTCTCTCAGTAAATCAGCTTTCGTAACGCTGTGCAGCTCAGCCTTGTTTTGCGAGGCTTCTGTCGCTGCAGTATTCAGAGTCCGGGGCCAGTTTCCTGTTGCTATTCTGGGGCCCTTGCTTCCTGTGTGGACGTGTCTTATTCAGATTCCAGGGCGCTGCTCGCTCTCTCTCACTCTCACCCTCCCTCCTCCTCCTCCTCCTCCTCCTCTCTCTCCCCTGCTTCTCTCTCTCTCTCTCTCTCTCTCTCTCTATCTCACCCTTTTCCCTCTATATGATTTTTAATTAATGTACTTGAGAAAATTCAATCTGCTGACAAAGTGTAATGTTTTGCGTTTGCTTCAGTGAATTGTGTTGTTTTTTTTTTAGAGCTGCAAAAAAAAAAAAAAATCCAAGCCCTGTTTTTTTGCTCTTGTGAGCACACAGACACATACACACTCCCTCTCCCTTTTGCGCTCGCTCACTCTTTCACATTCACACACACACTCGCACACACACACACACTCCGGCATGCCCCTCCCCTCTGCCTCCATTTCTGCTGGGCTGAGCTAGTTTTGCAGCACAAAGACTGAGGCTGACTGCAGCACTGTCTGTCCTCTGCTTTCTCCTGTTTCTCACCGGAGCAGCCTGCTCGCATGAAACCAGCCTCACAGTGAAATTAACTCACTCTCTATGAAATCACCTTTTATATTATTGTTTCTCTCTCTCTCTCTCTCTCTCTCTCTCCCTAGTTAATTGAGTGGTGGTTGCTTTGGCAGCGCCCTCTAGATAGGCTTTTTCAGTGTGTGTGTGTGTGTGTGTGAGTGAGAGAGAGAGACAGTAGGAGGGGAGGGGCGTTGCTGCTCTGGAAAGCAGGCAGACTGGCTGTAGGGGTCTGGAGCCTCCCCAGCCCCCCACCCAGCCCCCTCGGCCGGCCGTATCCCAGCACCCCTCACCTCGGGCTGGGCAGCTGCCTGCCTCACTTGGGCATCTGTGCGCTGCCCTGGGACTCCCCGCTACTATTGTGATCGGTACAAAAGGCCCCCCACACACACACCATCACCCCATTATTCACAGCAATCAGGCCCCCCCCCATCCCTCCCTCCCTCCTGCCTCCCTCTATCTACTCTGTATTAGCTACACACAGACTGCTGCAGTGTGTGTGTGTGTTTGTGTGCACGCGCGCTCTTTTTTCCCCCTACAGAGAGGCTCAATTAGACAAATGGGGAATGTTTAGAAAAGAAATCCCTACTTATTGATCAGGATTCATCGCTGGCCTTTTTTCCAATATCAAGGCTACGTTACGCAGGAATGTAAAGGTTGACCATCGCTGCTCGGTGTCAGATGCAATGTGTTTTTTTTTTTGTAGTTGCTGTTTTTCGAGACATTTCTGTTTTAATTTTTTGCTGTTTCACTCTTTCCCTCGTGCTACTTTTGTCCATGTTATTAGCTGTCCCGTGTGGCCGCGGGTGATAAAGTAACAGTGTAATGGCGGTCTCCGGGGAGCCGGTGAGGAGAGAGCTCGCCTGTTGAGGGAGCACACATTGTTTCTGGAGCTGGTGATACTTCTCTCACTCAGATATTTAACCCCAGTAGGGTGCTCCCAGGCCCCAGGGCGTTTTGTCTTCATTCTGGTGTTGTCAGATCAGATCCTACGTGGTGAATCTGCCTTCGTCTTCAAAATGACAGCGCTCCCACGTGTTCACTTCGGCCACCGACGGGCTGTTGAGCCGCCTGCCATCGACGGCTCGCATTTATATTGTGGTGTGGATTGGCTGGAGGTGGCACGGCGCACCTATGGGGTGCTGTAGCAGTGTATAGAGAGTTTCTCTTCAACCAAGTGCGGTGTGTGAAACCCTGTAATGGCTGCTGCTGCTGCTGTATGAGGCAGGGGCCTGCCTTGCTTCTCCTTTCTCCAGTTCCTCTTCCATAGTGGGATGGGAGTGCCCCCTTATGGTTGAGCTCAGCCCTGCAAACCTTGAGCTGGGGCTGGAGCTGCCTGTCTCTAGGCCTTTAGTGGACTACCCAGAAGCCCCCCTGTAGCTCAGGCTGGGCCCAGGATAAAGGCTGGACCCCTGGCTGAGTGGGTGAGGCTGTCCCCTTCACATCCCACTCCAACACTCGCCACCAGGCAAATAGCAAACGTCGCTTTTGTCATTCTGTGGTGATGCAGCACTAAATGATCTGAAACGGTGCCATGTGCTCAGCTGATTGAAACCGGGCAGCCAAAATGTTATTTCTTCCGAGATCTGAGAGTGGATCCAGCAGTTGTGATAGTGGTCAGGAGATAATAACGCTCCCCCTGCTCTTTAGGTCGAGTCAGCACACTCCAAGGCTGCGCTGCAAGGAGGGGAGAGGGAAAAAAAAGCCCCCTTGAAAATATGTGGAGAAAATTCACTTGATCTCAAGCATAAAAGGGAAGTGATGGCTTTTCCCATGACCTTGTTTGAATATCAAAAGCCCACTTTTGCCCTGAACGAGAGGTAAACGTGCTGCGCCGGAGGATTCTCCCCAACGAGGTCGTAAACATATAAACATAAACACTAGGAACTAGAGGCAAGGTAGCAGAGCAGTTCAGGGTTTTTGCTGTCTATGTTTGTCCACTGTGTGTGTGTGTGTGTGTGTGTGTGTGTGTGTGTGTTCAGTGTGTGTGTCTCCCAGGTCTCCTCAGCGCAAGGGCCTGGAGGCTGAGTGTGTAATTAAAGTGGTGGCAGAGCAGGGGGAGGATCACGGCTTTTGGTGTGTCTGCGCTTCCTGTAACAATGACGGGGTTCTTCTTTTGTAGTAGCTGACTGCACCATGACCCTGCCAGGCACACAGGGAGGCTGGAGGGGAGAGAGAGAGAGACCCAGAGGCAGAGAGAGAGAGAGAGAGAGAGAGAGAGAGAGAGAGAGAGGGCGATGGGGGGAGGGACGGTGTCGGCTTCAATGTGTCAACCCACGTGGATCACAGTAACCATGGCAGCCCCGGAGATGCAGCCAGCTTCTTTTTTTTTTTTTTTTTTTTTTTTATCATCCTCCTCCTCTATCTCCCCTTTCTTCCTTCCTCTCTCTTCCCAGGATGTGCGAGCCTGTGCACAAGTATGCACGTCTACTGTGAGAGTTTTGCATAGAGATATATTTTATATTTATATCTTTCTTTTTTTTTTATTACTTGTTTTGTATATTGTTGTTTAGTGCGTCGAGGCCTGAGAACAGGAAGTCTGCCAGGCAGGCGGTGGGCGAGAGGCTGAGAATGACAGCGAGAGAGAGAGAGAGAGAGAGTGTGTGGGTCAGGGAGAGTGTGTGACTGAGGGTTGAACTCTGCACCCCCCCTCAGCTCGCCACCACCACCACTAGATCTAGTTACACTACTGGCCAGGATCGCGCATTCCAGATAGGTTTCATTATCTCAGGGCCAAATATGCTACCTCTCTTCCACTTTGTGCTTCATACGACCGAAAAAAAAAAAAAAAAAAAAAAAGAGGGAGAGGGAAATCGGACGGCTTGCCAGACTAATGGCTTTGGTCGGGCTTGATTGATTCAGTGAAGTAATCTGCAAATGGAATACATTAGGACGGCAGAGAGAGAGAGGAGAGCAGATGACTCAGAGACAGCATAGCCACACTCAGAAGAGCAGCGGGACACGATGGGAATCGTGGGAACAATCAAGGCTGCGCCGCGTTCGCCTGTCATTTTCTACATTCATGAGCCATAATTGCATCATAAAGATCTTTGTTTTTGTTTTGTGTTTTTTTTTGCGCTTAATATCCGATTCTTTGCCACATCAACGTGTCGCTTTTTTCCTTTCCCTTCCCCTCGAACACCCTCAGACCCTGTTTTTATTCTGCACTTCTTCTCAGCTCTGAAGTTCCATGTTAGGCAGTGCTAGGAAGCACAAAATGGCTGCCGTGGAGGGAAGCTTGGAGCACCACAGAAAAGAGCTGCAGCACTCGCACTCTCCTCATCTCTGCACAATGCAGCTTGCCCCAGCTTTTCCCCGCTTCTCTCTTGCATGTGAGGGGGGGAAAGAGCGTCCTGTGCGTTTCCATGCACACTCGGGGTATCAACTGTTAATATTTCTTACAGACAGTGCTGTAATCTCCCCACCCCCCCCTCCACCGGGCTCATCACACACTCCCAACCCCAGCTCTGCCGCCCCACTGTCCCTCAACTCACTCTCCTCCTTTCCCCGCTCTGTGTCCTCTCTGTCATTTGCCTTCTGTAATAAGTGGTTAGTGTGTTGAATAGCAGAGCCACAGCGGCTTGTGTATTAACCCCCCCCCTCCACCCCCACCCCCACCCATCCCTCTCCTCTCACTGTCCGGCTTGTGCAGTCAGCAGAACAGGCTGGTGCTGTGCAGTATCGAGCCGGGAAAAATCAATGACTGCAGAGTGGGAGTAGGCAGGAGTGTTTGAAGTGTGTGTGTGTGTGTGCCTGTGTGTGCCTGTGTGTGTGTACATACACATGCTTCTGCCTATCTAGGCTGAGGGATCAGAGCTGTCAGTTGTCAGATATTTACAGAATGTTAAAGAGCACCAACCCGCATGCTGCATACGTGCAGGTAGTGTAGGCGTGTATGTGAACATTTAAAACTAATACTTAATACTTTTGCATGTGTGCAGCTTTTTCATTATTATTCTTCTTGAGGTCCGAATTTTTTTTTTTTTTTTTTATGTCATGGATGTCCACATGCATTAAGGCCACAGCCTTCCATTTGGAAAGATGAAGTGCCAGGGAGTTCCATTATGTTTTTGTTTATTTAACATGAAACTATAACTTTCTACCTCATACAGTCATAGATTACAGTGGTGAGAGTGAAGCTGTAATACTGACTGTTAAAAATATTTTCAGATATATTTATATAAGAATGATATTGAACTGTCCCTCACTCTGCTTGGGACACCTTAAGGGTTCCCCAAACTTTAAGAATCACTGTGATTCCTGCCTAATCATTGCTGCCTTGGTCACACTTGTCATCTTGTGACCTGTGTGTGGAAGTGTGTGGAAGTGTGTGGAAGTGTGTGTGTGTGTGTGTGTGTGTGTGTGTGTGTGTGTGTGTGTGTGTGTGTGTGTGTGTGTGTGTGTGTGTGTGTGTGTGTGTGTGTGTTATTGCTGACCTCCTGTTGAGGTGCAACTCCCAAGCATAACTCGTGGGACCTACCCCTGACCTTTGGCCCTGTGGTCTGAGGCCATCGTTGGGTTCCCTTGCATCCTGGAAAACCTTGAAATTTACAGATGAATTCTCCAGTCATGGAATATTTGAAAAGTGATCAGATTCCCTGGAAATATCAGTGAGATCAAGGAAAATGATCAGCTGTGTTCTGTGATCTCTAAAGCCTCCAGCATGGAGGCCGGTGAGGCGGTCATTGTGGCAGCCAGCCCAAGGCCGTCGGACCAGCCCCTTCCCTGTCAGATGACTGGTCTTGTGATGTCTGTCTGAGTGGAGGTTGGGGGACGGGGAGGGAGAGAGGGTCAGCTGACAGAGCTGGCTGGGGCTGGCGGCTGGAAAAGGGTCCCGCCACGGTTGTTTAAGCAAGGAATGCCACGCCGTTTGATGTCGGCTCTTTTTTCCATGCAGCTCGTACAGCGTGGTTCCATCTTGCGTCGACCTGCTTCTTACGTTTGTGAACATTAATTGGGTAATTGACAGCCCAACAGCTAGTGTGTAGTACTCGTATATAGGCCTCTCCTGTTGGTTTCACATGGTCACGCAGCACATGGTTTTGAAGCTGCCACTTCTCCTGTGCAGGTCAGATAGGCTGTGCTCCGCACAGTCAGACAGAGCAAGAGAGCGAGGAAGAGATGCGGGGAGGAGGAGGGGAGGGCAGCGGGAGCAGGGTGGGGGCAGATGGGGGGGGGTTGGTGGGGAGGGGGGAGGGAGGGAGTCTGAATCAGCGTTCTCCTCCTGTCGCTCCCTCTGGGGTTCCTCCATCAGGTCACGTCCCAAAAATAGCAACGGGCGCCGTTTCAAGTGCAAAACCGCCGGCTTCGGGGCTGCAGCCAGCCTGCGAGTGTGAGATTTCTATGGGAATAGTTGGCCACCTTCCAATGAGTGTTTTTTTTTTCCCTCCTCCTCCTCCCTCTCATTTTTTTCCCTCCTCCGATGTGACTGGCAGATGAGCTTGCATTTCTGAGCAGCACATGGGCTCCACGTGAGTGGCCAGTGTGTAAACATTCACCTTCCCACAAACATAATCATCGCCTGCTGCCTTCCTACCTTCCTGTCTGCCTGGCTGTCTTTGTGTCACGGCCAGGGGAGGCTCAATAACAACACCACATGGCACCGATGCCTCTGTGCCCAGCACCAATTATTTCAACTGCTTCCCCAGATGATTCGTTTCAAATATTCTTTTTTTTCTCCCCACCATTTCTCACGACAAATCCTCCTCATCGGAATGGATCACACAGAATTATGGAAGGTATCTGGAGTCAGAAAGGATGGCACCATACCTGAAGGAATGTGTGCAGTATGGTTGGGCTCACATGAAGAGAATGACAGGGCCATGCCCTGTTGAAGGCCAAGACTGCTGTAACGCATCAGTGGCCGTTTGGAATTCCCTACACTTGATCTGACTTTGCTTTTGTTTGACGTCACGTAACACTGACAGGCTTACTTCAGCCTCCCCATGCAAGAATATCTTGATTGC
The DNA here is from genome assembly GCF_902150065.1 of Myripristis murdjan. Lineage (NCBI taxonomy): Eukaryota > Metazoa > Chordata > Actinopteri > Holocentriformes > Holocentridae > Myripristis > Myripristis murdjan. The sequence goes on along the minus strand of NC_043990.1, from coordinate 26,478,812 downwards.
TGGGAAAGTTTTTCTGGCATTTTCATGTTTTAAAATCTCCGCCAAAGAATACCTTTTTTATGTCCCTGCTTACATTGACAGCACTCACAGATTATACTTTGGACATACGAGTTTTCTCCACAGCTTCCATGTTACTTCCTTATAATCCCAGCATCAAAGTGCTTATTGAGGATTGATGAAATCTTTGTGGCATTAAACTAAACATGTTCCTGTCTAATGGTCAAATGACTGAAATGTAAACTTTTGAAAAGTCTCCAACAACAAAATTTGTAGTAGGTGTTTCCTCAGCTTTATTAAAGTGAATAATTTGGGTTCCTGTAAAAGAATGTCAGAGAACACTATAATGCAGTAGAGGTCTTTGGTGTGAGGTGAGCTAATGTTGGCCTTGTTTTATGTAAAGATAGCGACAAACACATGCACCTGTTAATGTATGAAATAGGTAATTGCCATACAGTCATGACAAGACTGTACACATGGGAATCACAAGGTGCTAAAGTTGTGGTGGGCAGATATTTTCCAGATAACATTTCAGCACATCCAACATCACTGCTGAACTGCTGTTTAATGAAACCGGACACAGCATACACTTCCATTTATTTGACAAATGTGTGCCGTCGCTGTTGATCTCATAATTTCTGTATCAACCCAGAAACTTTCCACTTTTTGCTTCCAGCGTAAAAAAAACGTTTTGGGAAATAATAAGGAAATTTTATCAAATGTTGCCATTTCCATTCATCTTTTCAAAGTCAGAGCATCATAATTCACAGCAGTACACTCAGACTAAAATCCAACAGGTGTCTTTGTATGAAAACATTGCATTTCATCGTTCCCTGTATCGCTAACCCTCCTCCGTCGCTCCTCTTATTTCAGGATTTGTCCGGGTCCATCGATGACCTGCCAACCGGTACGGAGGGAGCCTTGAGCCCTGGCGTCAGCACCTCCGGGGTGTCCAGCAGCCAAGGCGAGCAGAGCAACCCCGCCCAGTCGCCCTTCTCCCCCCACACTTCACCCCACCTGCCAGGCATACGTGGGCCTTCGCCATCACCTGTGGGTTCCCCTGCCAGCGTCACGCCTTCCCGCACCGGCCCCCTGTCCCCAGCTGCTGTGCCAGGTAAAGACAGAACTGACAGCACAATGTATGTGCTCATTATCACGTCTGAAGAAGTCTTCACATATCCACATTTAGGTCTTTAGAAAGGTCTGCAATAGTAAAATGTCCTCTCCCCCATGTAATTGCAAGTTTAGATTAACTCAGAACAGCGTTCAATTAGAATTAGGCTGCTCTTGTGCTCTTTAGTTCTTTATATTCTTTTAATTTCCCTTATATTCAAGCAGCATTTAGGCCAGCAGCCATGAAGATGTCTTTAGAGGTCTTAAATCAGTCTTTGTATAACCTACACATAAAGTGGGGGAATCAGGACAGCCTTAGATTAATGCACAAGGCATCCAGGAGTCTGAAGTCTAAAGAAACAAGATGGTTTACCAAAGACAAAACCTTTGCTACTCCAGTCATTCTCTGTGATCACATGAAATGAAGCTGTACAGTAAACAAGAATCTAGCAAATGAGGGTCAATGTCATGCATTACAGTATTATTAGGATTTGAAAAATAAATGCACTAGAACTTAGTTACAAAGAAAAGATACACCAAAAAAATGAAATATGTGAAAATATTCTGAACTGCATCGTACACTGTCCAAAATGACCTTTTGGCCCACCTGCCAGTTTCAGATAAACTAAAATGTATTGCTTAGAGTAATTATTGGGAAATTAATTAGACTAATTATTGCAGGCTATTGTCCTCACTGAATTATCAACCATGACAAATTTTACTGCCATTTGTTCTTTGGCACTTTCTGAAGTCTTAGTATATGTGAAAGAATGTCACCTGCTGTGTATGCCAACTCATATGACATAAGTTAAGTTTCTGAGCCTCGTTGTCACTCATGTCCTACAGGTAATCAGATGCCTCCCCGGCCACCCAGCGTCCAGTCAGACAGCATCATCCACTCTTCCATCAACCAGTCGGCCATGGGCCAGGACAGGGGTGAGTATTGAGACGCACACGGTGGTATAGATTCAACAGTTTGTGAACAAGGAATGGTCACCTCACTTGAGCGAAATGCTTAACCCAAACAGCTGCTCCAGTGCAGCAGCTGAGTGGCCGACAGTACAAGTGTTTCTGTGTACTCAGCAACTCCTAGGTGTGATTATCCGTCTGTATGCATCCCTCGCTCCCCTGCAAACACTCCCCGACACTGTGGCTTTAAATAAGAATGTGTTTTTAGGCAGCCTGCCAGGCCAAATGAGGGTAAAATAAGACAGACACACTGTAGTGCCATGTTTTTGTGAGGGAGTAAAGAGCCATCTCTTCACACTTGGCAATACTGTTACATTTTGGGATGTTCACCCATTATGAAAAATGTGATATCATTTCACTTACCCCTTAGTTGTTGTGTGGGATACTGGCTAGATGATCCAAACGCTAACCATTAGCCTCTTGCCACTGAGGTGGACTCCCCCCCGGCTAACAACGACCTTGATCCACACCCGAGTGCATATGGACAATAGTCTTGCTCAAATGACTGTTTAAAACTGGATTTTTCTTATTATCAGCATCTGGAAAGATCTGGTAATTTCTGCATTTTCTGTATCACTCTGCCCCAGAGGAGCAGCAGCCACCACAGAGACAGTAGTAGATTTCTTAGGTTTGCTGTTATTTTTGTTGCCCCCATAGAATACATAGAATGTTGTAGCTAGCTGCTTCTTTTCCTCCACTCCCCTCTGTCACATGTTTCACCTACCTTTCAGGCATCTGCCAGCCACCGTTGTAACTGAGAACCAGCACAGAGAGGTTAGACCACACAAGAAAATGGAAAAAATTGTTTTGTTTTTGTTTGTTTTGTTTTGTTTTGTTTTTACGGTCAGCATTTTACACCATTTCAGGCTGTAAAAAGTCTGTTACACATCATCCAACTATTTGTTTAACAATTTCAGTGGATGAAGGCGGTTATTTTTAAGAATGTTAGACGGGGGAAGCCCACTTCACCTTTGCTGTCCTACATAACAGCTAGGGGGAAGTGAAGTAATATCACATTTTCAGAATGGGTGAGCTATCCCTTTAAGCAGGTATGGAGGTTTTTGAAAAGTGATACGCATGAGTTGCTTGACAGATTTACTTGATTATATTTACTGACTCCTATCCAATCCTCTCTGGCATTGCAGTATACATGCGTAACCCACAGATGCCTCCTTACGGGTCTCCTGGTCAACCGGGTTCTGCCTTATCTCCACGCCAGTCCTCGGGAGGCCAGATGCATGCTGGGATTGGGCCATATCCTCAGAACAATTCCATGGGAAATTATGGGCCTCAGGGAGGCCAGTATGGCCCACAAGGTGAGGTTCAGGGCAACAGGCAGGATGGAAAAAGGCTTCATAGCTGGTAGGGTGCCTGGAGAATTGGTGATGTTGTAACAGCGCTTTATCATTGGTTTATAAAACAGTGGATTGTGCTTCCTCATATCACGCTGGATTGTGTGAATTGCTAAAAATATTGTTTTTGAACAAGTTTACAGTTGTCATCCTGTGACCATCACAGAGTATTGTAGGTAGCCTAGATCTGAAGGCTTTGAAGTTTCCTCTTGCTATGTAGATTTATGAAATAATTTCATTTCACTTTGAAGTCTCAGATGGTTTCAGTGGGCTTTGAAGAAGTTGTGCTATTAGTCATATCAGCCAACAGCGAGGGCCAGATAAAACCCGCTTCATCAGGCTGCTTGTCAGAACAGGCAGCATAGAGGTAAATTTAGAGCTGGACTGCTGGAACGCTTGTCTAGTCAGAAATGACTCGAAGTTCCGCCATAGAGTTCTCTGTTTTAGATTGAAACACATTTTATAAATAAAAACACCTTGATATTGGAGGTGCACAGTAGGCTGTGGTGTGAAAAGGCGTCAGATGATTATGTAAAGCAGCCTGTTGTGCTTGGAAAGTTACATTCTAAATGTTTTCTGTCTCCAACCCCTCCAGGTTACCCCCGACAGCCTGGGTACAGCGGGATGCCCAATGCCAACTACCCAGGAGGCCCCAGCATGGCCGGCTCCATGAACCCCATGCCCGGACAGGGCGGCGGGGCTCCTTATGGAGGTATGCCCCCTGGCAGAATGGGCCCGGGGCAGATGGGCGCTCGGCCCTATGGTCCAGGGATGGGCCCCAACATGGCCGGCATGCCTCCTCAGGTGGCGTCTGGGATGTGTCCTCCACCCGGCATGAACAGGAAAGAGGGTGGCCCCCCCATGCACCATGGACCCTCCAACTCTATACACAATAGGTGGGTGGCTGCTACAGCGCCTCGATGAGACACCAGGGAGCAGTTGACTGTCAAGGGTCATTCAGCAGCACTGTTGTATGGAGACGAGAGTTAAGACTCTCCTGAGCCTGGAGAGTTCTCTTTTCATCTTTTTGCGGAATAACAAGTGTGTCTGTGTGTGTGACTGTGTGTCTGCGTGTTTGTGTGCATGCTTGTATGAGCATGTGACCATGGAAAAAAATCATTGGTTCTCCCTGCGGGCAAGCCAGGCTGTGATGTATGTTGGTACCTGATCAAGCTGCAGAGGAGATGGGAATAGGCCAAGCAGTTACCTATATCAGAAAGAGAGAGAGAAATTGAGAGAAAAAGAGAGATGAAGAGAGAGAGATGGCCTCTGAGATGAGTGAATCACATCCTTCCCCAGTCAGGAAGCCAGCTCAGCCTACAGAGAAACACTCGGGTGGGCTTGGCAAACGCTGGAACCAGATGAGGTGAACTGATTCCTGAAGAATAAACTCAACCCTTTGAGCACAAGGCAGGGAAAAGCAGAGATATGTAACAGTTATAAAGACCTCTAAGAACAGGAAGGCATGAAAAGGATGAGAGACCTTCAATTTTCATTCCCTGTAATTTCATATTAGTTTGTTTTACAGTGAATATGATGACATAAAGCACAGTTTTTCATGCTGTCTATCAGCGAGCGGTGTCTTACGCTTTTGCCAAGTGTTATTTAACAACCGCTCTCTTCCTCAGGCCGCCCGGCTACCCTAACATGTCTCAGGGCATGATGGGAACAGGCTCTCCGTATGGCCCTGGCATGAACAGCATGCAGGGCATGATAAACCAGGGAGGGCCAGGTCCATATCCAATGGGAACAAACATGGCCAACAACACCCCTGGTGAGTCACTGCTACATTACAGCCCAGTCTTTCTGTTATAGTGCTACCATGGATTTAGAGTTTTGTTCATAAAATAGTTTTATAGATTGGTCATATAATTGTATACTTACATCTTATCACCTTCTAAGTTCCAGGAATGGCTCCCAGTCCGGAGTTTGGCATGGATAAAATTAACCCTGCCCAGAAGATGAACAACAAAGTGGATGGGACTCCCAAGCAGGAATCGAAAAAGGTAAAGGCACGTACAGTCTGAGGAAGTATATACAGCACAGTTCAAAAGTTTGGAATCACAGACACCCTTTTATGGTTTTGAAAAAAAAAAAATCTACATTTTTTTTTTAATTCATCAAGGTGGTATTAAATTGCTCCAAAACAATAGCCAAGGCATTGCTAATGTTACAAAAGTACTATTACTGATTGAAATAACTTGTTTGAATTCGATCCTTGTATTTAATGATTGCAAAACCTTATTTTCAGCAGATATTATTCCAGTGTACTAACACGCCACATATATATATTAAGTGCATTAAAAACAATCACCGTGCGCTCCTTTCAGTTACTACAATATGTTGTACACTGACAGAAACGTTCTCTGGAAAGACAGCAGCTAGTTCTTGTCTTGTCTGTCATTCTCTCCCAGTTAGAGGCAGTTTGCTCTCTTTTTTCAAGACAGCAGTGATCTTAAGTTTCAAGGCAGTCTCATAAATGGAGCAGTGTTCATTTCCAAAACAATAATCAGTTTCTTTTTCGCCAGTTTTTAAACCAAAATCAGTAAACAGCACAGTTGTTTTCATTTGCATTTGGCATAATGGGAGTAGTTTCTCTTGTATTATATTAGCATGTTTATTGTTTGTACACTAGAATAATGTCTGCTGAAAATGAGGCTTAGCAATCATACATAAAATTCAAATAAAAAAATATAACATTATTTATTATAAATGTTACTGTGTGTAGTGTAACAATGTCATTCAGTTGTTCAATTGTATGTTTCTTTCAAAAACATAAACATTTTTCAGTGATTCCAAATTTTTGTGTATATATATATATATATATATATATATATATATGTACATTCATGCACTTAAATGTTATAATTTTTGTATTTCATCCTGCATCAAGTCAGTGTTTTTACAGCCCCATCTCATAAATTTTTCCCATCTCCTGCCCAACAGAAGTCAAGCTCGTCCACCATCACCAACGAGAAAATCACTCGTCTGTACGAACTTGGCCCGGAGCCAGAAAGGAAGATCTGGGTGGACCGATACCTGGCCTTCGCTGAGGAGAAAGCCATGGGCATGAATAACCTGCCCGCTGTGGGCCGCAAGCCCCTCGACCTCTTCAGACTCTACGTATCCGTTAAAGAGATTGGTGGCCTTACGCAGGTATTGCTGCATTACACCTGAATTTGTCTCATTTTCTGTATTTGTGCATGATCAGTGGCTTCCTGCCTGTTGTTCTGTGTTATTACCGATCAGAGCAGATACTGTTGCGATTGTTATGAGTTTGCTGTGTTCAGCTCTGTGAGCCTCCTCCTTCCTTTCCGCCCACCAGGTGAATAAGAACAAGAAGTGGAGGGAGCTGGCCACCAACCTGAACGTGGGCACGTCGAGCAGCGCAGCCAGTTCGCTGAAAAAACAGTACATCCAGTGTTTGTACGCCTTCGAGTGCAAGATCGAACGCGGCGAGGACCCGCCCCCAGACTTTTTCAACACGGACGCCAAAAAGAACCAGCCTAAGATTCAGCCTCCCAGCCCAGGTGAGCGCCAAAGTCCCCCTACTCCTCATCACATTCCCCACCCTGCTCAGAACTTACTTACATATCAAATTACACTGAATGAAAGTTTATTTCATATTTTTTTCCCCCGCTCTCCCTTGGGTGCAATGTGGCGCCTGTGCAATTCATCACATCCTCCTCGCTCTCTTTGCCTCACATCATCTGCCTATAAAGTGGCGTATTTTATTGTATCCTATTAATTGCAATGTTAAAAGGCAATCTTACACCATCGTTTGTCATCTCCTGTATGTGCTGCCATCCTCTATAAATCATGGCTGTTTTGGCTTGTGGCGCCACAGCTGTAAGTCACAGGAGTGCGCCGCGTCCTCTGGACAGTTTGACGAGCGTACCTCTGGGAGGATACTCCTTGGCATTTGCACAGGGCGCGGCGATCAACTCCTCCCCCACCCCGTTGGTCTTTGCGCTGACACCCTCAGCGTGCCAATCCTTCAAAATGAACTTGTCGATTCACGGGCAAAACCATGAAATGCCGTCATGTCCCGCGTGCCAGGGTGTCTGCACGTCCTTTAAGTCTTAAAATGCCTTGGATTTAATTTTATAAATGTGAGGGATTAAATAGTTTTAAATTTAAATTTATGAGCTCTTAACTTCCACATACATTTTATCTAATTTCTTTGATCCATGATGAAATTTATTTTCATCAAAATTAGTACAAGGATATACAAACTATAAACCTACTGCTGAATATAAGATTTTCTTTATACTGACATGCTACATTTAACCCTTTGGGAAAGTGCCTGTTGTAGATTAACTGCCATCATTCATACTTGCATATGCTACATTTAACGTACACAAGAAAACAGATTATTCACTGTAGCATCTGTAGGGAAATCCCTGAAAATCCTTGGATTTGCCTGTCACAGGTTCTGTGTTTAAAAAAAGTTTTGGTTAGATTTATTCCAGCAGCAGCTTGCTATCTAAGCCAAAGGATGTTAGAATCATGTAGTCAGAAACCGACCATATTTCTACCTAACACTGACCTCAGCAGTCCAATTTCATCAAACTTGCCTTTACACTTACCTGTGATGCTCAATTGAATAATGGTAATGCTCAATATAATAATAATAATAATAATATTCTTTTTCAAAAATCTGTTAACTTTGGTTTGATCTTTGGTTGATCTTGAAAATGTAACTCTCTGATACCTGTAGACACCCTGTGCATGCACACTAGCAGAGTTGAAGGTGGGGCGGGAGGCGGCTGGCAGGGCGGGGTCTAGGGATTGTGTCGACTTGAAGCTGTTTGTTTTGGAGGGATTCCTCTCACATCCATTGCTGCCAGGCCATGCCAGGACCAGCCACGTGCTGATTTGGCTGGCCGAGACCCAGGCTGTCAGAGATGGGGCACTGAGTCAGTGCTGTGTGTGTGATCCTGGGGTGGGGCGGGGGTTGTTACAGGAGACATCAGGAAGCTTGTCAGCTGGCATCAGCCCTCGAGTATGAAGGAAGTGTGTGTGTGTGTGTGTGTGTGTGTGTGTGTGTGTGTGTGTGAGAGAGAGTGGGGGGAGGATGAGAGGGGGTTGGTGTTGACCTGGGGATGGTGATGCCTCGTCAGTCCTCTCGTCCTCCCTGCCTGGTGCCTGGCCCTAGGCTACAGAGGCAAGGCTACACTCCCTGGAGATTAGTGCTGAGCCAGAAATGATGAATGGGTGGGGGTGAGGCTTGTGTATATGTGTGTGTAAAAGTCACACGCTTCTCGCTCTCTCTCTCTCTCTCTCTCTCTCTCTCTCTCTCTCTCTCTCTCTCTCTCTCTCTCTCTCTCTCTCTCTCTCTCTCTCTCCCTCTCTCTCTTTCTCTGTCTCTCTCTCTCCCTCCCTACCGTGCTATTTTTTTCCGCCCTCACGAGATCCCCCCCCCTTCCTCTCTTCATCTGTAGTAGAGGGAAATCCCTGCCCAGAGGGAGGGAGGGGGGTGGGGGAGTTGCTTAGTGTGTGTGAGAGAGGGTGTGATGTGAGAAAATGTGAATAAATGTGACCTGCCAGTGACCCCGGTGTGTGTGTGTATGTGTGTGTGTGTGTGTGTCTGTCTGTGTGTGCCAGTTTAATGAATGGGAACCCGTGAGTCATCAGACTGGCGTGCTAATAGTGAGAAGTCCTGAGCTGAGGTTAAGGATGAGCGCCACCACGTTGCACACACACACAACACAAACAAGCTATCAGTCACTCTCAGGCACACATACACAGCTCCCTCTCTCTCTTTCTCTGGCTGTAATCTGTCAGAGTCAGAGTTTAGATCGTTGTTTCCTGGTGACTCCTAGAGCCAGCAGTAATGGTTGGGGTGCTGGGGGTTGGGGTTGGCATGCTGTGATGAGCCAAAGGATTCAGCGCTTTCGCTGGCTGTGCACTCAAAAGCCAGTCAGCTTGACACAAACTGCGTTCCTCCGCGCAGTGCTCAGGAATTTCTTAATGGGATTTAGGATTGCCAAAAGCAGCGTGTGCTCCAGAGAGCCCCCCAGCAGCGCTCACCCTATCTAACTCAACAGGGCTATCCCGCCTGAGTATCAGCTATCAGCTCCACTCGTTATCCCTTGGAGTGGGGGTGGTGGGAGGGGGATCCTGTCCCCCCAGGGGTTGGATTCTTTGAATTCTTGGGAATCTGTGAATCTTAGAAGCTGGAGGGATTTGGCCCTTGGTTTTCAAGCCATGGTTTCTGTATTCACTGTGTCTGTGTGCTCTCATTCTGCAGCGGGTTCTGGATCTCTACAAGGCCCCCAGACTCCCCAGTCCACCACTAGTTCAATGGCAGAGGGGGGAGACCTGAAGCCCCCCACCCCAGCCTCCACTCCACACAGCCAGATGCCCCCAATGCCTGGGGTCAGGTACGAGTCAGCAGCCACACTATCACACTGTGCATGATTGTGTTCCCTCTAATAATGGTAAATGATTCCCACAGGTATATTAGGTTGTTGTAGCAGCAAACGTAGGATAGAATAGAATACAATAAAGACAAATGATATTAAAAAAAAAAAAAAAAAATACTATAAAGAAAAATATAGCAAGACAGTTTAAATGAGTAACAGCACTATTAGGGTTTGCAAAATAACAACAGCAGAACTTAATGACACCAAGCAAATGGTATGAAAATATGAATAAAGAAGGCGCACTGAAAATCAAAACTCCGACAATATTAGTACCGTATTTTGACCTATAGGGTCTTTGTCAGGCAAACTCTCATGTGTGGGTGAGGTTTGCTCATATAGACAGACAAGGTATGACTTCACATATTAACTGGTCCCGTGACACTTATTAGTAGAACATCAGGTTATGAAAATATAATGTTTTTTGTGATATGAAAATATATAGAGAGCATAGAATAAAAATAATGCATTATGAAGGTAAATACAAAGTTGTGCAGTTAAAAATCAAGTAATATACAAGGTTCCCATGCAGATCTGGAAGGTCTTAAAACTTAAGTGTCAAGTTTAGAAATTGCAGATGAAAGTTAAGTATGGAAAATCTTTGTTTACTGCCTTGATACATGTCTACACATTTTTGTGGGTTTTAACCCCTGTCATCTCATAACATTTTGGTATATATCACTATGAAGAATAGTGTTTTTTTTCTGTAGAGTGATGTTAGTGGCAGGTTGTTGAGAATAAATGTCAATGCTTAAGTTCTGTAAAATGTGGAATTTTCAAATCGAAACTGTGCAGGGACCCTGTACATACCAAATAAGAAAACATGAGAATGTGAATGAATTTTACTAATGTGCCTCCTATCCTCCTGTAGGAGTAGTGTGAATCTGCAGGACCCTTTTGCTGATGGTGGAGATCCGGCATTTGCCAGAAGGAACGCCATGACTCCCAACTCTCAGAGCTACCAGCCTGGGATGGGTGGACCAGAGATGATGGGCCGGATTGGTCCCTATGAGCCAAACAAGGACCCCTTCGGTGGCATGAGGAAAGGTGAGCATCAATCGGCCTACCAGCTCACCCATGAAAATACACCTTAAGTTTGAGTTGAATCTAACAATATTGTGTCCATGTATTTTTTTTTTTCTTTATAGCTGGAGACCAATTCATGACCCCAGGTCCCAACAGTGGCATTGGAGAACAGTATAACAGAGGCCCACCAGGCCCTATGGCCAACATGCAGATGGGCCAGAGGCAGCAGTACCCTTACGGACCAGGATATGACCGCAGGTAAGCCCACTATGCCATGCTGTGTGGATAATTATAGTAAAATAATAAATACAAAGTGTTGCTTGGGGTTGACCCCAGCTTGGGAAATGCCTTTACTTTCAATCCAAAGGGCTGATGCAGAAGAACATACCATACACCTTTGTCTTCCATAAAAAGACTTTCTTTAGTATACAAGTGTCCGTCACTGCAGCCAGTGAAGCTGAATCAGCTGATCAGGATTGTTTGCTGTGTTTACAGACAGGAGCCAGGCATGGGCCCCGATGGCAACATGGGACCAGGAGCTCCGCAGCCCAACCTGATGCCTTCTGGAGCTGACACAGGGATGTACTCGCCCAGCCGCCCACCACAACAGCAACGGTTGGTACTATCCTCCTAAAGCCTATGACTGGCTTTTATTAAGACTGAAGGAAAAAAATGTTTGTTTTAAGGCATTATACCATTATGATCATTTTAAGTGTAAGTGTAATTCAAAGAAAAAGAAAGTAAGGGTAAACTTTTTTGTTGTTTGCAGGCATGAATCCTATGCTAATCAGTACCCTGGCCAAGGAGCTCCCCCTGGTGGCCCATACCCAAATCAGCAGCCGGGAATGTATCCACAGCAACAACCGGTAAGAACATTTTGTTCGTTGTTTGCTGTATTCCCTTTGAAGCTTCATCACCCATGCAAATGTTTCACTGACTTAAGATAAATTTCATAGATATTACTGGTTACTATAAACCATGCTTTGAACTCTTCCTGATATTATGATAGGCTGTATAAAGGTAATTCATTGTTTTTGATACTACTCTATTATGTGCTGGCAGAACTACAAACGGCCTGTAGATGGTGGCTATGGCCCTCCTGCCAAGCGTCATGAGGGAGAAATGTACAACGTCCCCTACAGCGGTCAGCAGCAGCCAGGACCCCAGTCCTCAGGGCCCCAGGGCCAACAGGACATGTACAACCAGTATAACGCTTACCCTGGAGGCGACCGCAGACCACCTGGTCCACAGAACCAGTTCCCTTTCCCCTTTGGCCGGGAGCGAGGACCAGCTTCGACAGGGCCCAATTCCCAGTCCCCAATGCCTCCCCAAATGATGGGAAGCCCCATGCCTTCAGGTCCCGATGGCCCCCAGGGCCCCATGTGGCAGGGCCGCAATGAGATGGGCTACCCCAACTATCCCAACCGACAGGGACCTCCAGTACCAGGCCAGGGCCCCGGCTACCATGGCATGAACCGTTCTGAGGAGATGATGCCAACGGATCAGCGCATGAATCATGAGGGGCAGTGGCCTGGACATGTCAACCAGCGACAGCCCCCGTACGGCCCCGGTGGCTCTGGACCACCAATGTCCAGACCCCTGCCGTCCAACTACCAGACAACCCAGAACCACATTCCCCAGGTGTCAAGCCCAGCTCCCATGCCCCGGCCTATGGAGAGCAGGACATCGCCTAGCAAGTCACCCTACATGCACTCGGGCATCAAGATGCAGAAAGCTGGACCCCCAGTGCCTGCCTCTCACATTGGCCAGGCCCCTGTGCAGCCACCCCTGATAAGGCGGGACGTAGCCTTCCCACCCGGCTCTGTGGAGGCCTCCCAACCCCACTTAAAGCCCCGCAGGCGACTCACCATGAAAGACATTGGTACAGAACTATTGTCAATACCTTTCAGTAGAGGTGCACTGATACCAGTTTCTTCAAAACCAATAAAAGCACCAACATCAGCTGGCTGATACAAATATGGATCCAAGTGTTATTCAATTAAAATCATTCAAGCTGCTTGATATTGGCCAATTATAGCACATTTACAGTTACAAGTGTATCATCTGTGTTTAATAATTTAATCAAACTGTACACTGGCCATTGTATAACAAGCTTCAGTCAAATAGTAAAAAATATGAAATATTAAAAGCCTTGATAACACTGGTCAGACTCAATAACCACTCACTCAGTAAGCAGTGTAGCACGTTGGGTCGATATAAAAGAACAACATTAATCTCAATAGCTGAGGTTGCCCCTCTCAACAGTTATGCTCCACCTAAGATCTTCATAAATATTATTTTCATATGCCAGGAGACTTTGCCAATGTTTCTGCAAGGAGAACCAATCTCATGTCAGTGATGTATTGATATCAGACAGCTTCATTTGCTGACCAAAGTACAAGTATTTGGGAGTTGGTCCCTGCCCAAACTCTACTACAGATTCTATTGGTGCACCTCTAAGTGTCATTTACAAAGAAGTTAACTGACCGTGGTTAAGTAGCTCAGCCATCCATGTTCATTCTGTTTTTGTCTTTTCCCAGGCACGCCTGAGGCTTGGAGAGTGATGATGTCCCTAAAGTCAGGTTTATTAGCTGAAAGCACTTGGGCCCTGGACACCATTAACATTCTACTGTATGATGACAACAGCATTTCTACTTTTAACCTTTGTCAGGTAATTTCCATAAACTCTTATCCATTAAAAATATATATAAAATATAAAAGTATTAATCTAGGAATTCTGGTCATGAAATGTCACACATGCATATGGTTTTATTTATGGAACTGATTTAGTAATGACCTTCTTCAAATGTTTTCTCAGCTGCCTGGATTTCTGGAACTGGTGGTGGAGTACTTCAGACGCTGCCTCATTGAGATCTTTGGCATTCTGAAGGAGTATGAAGTAGGAGACCCTGGCCAGCGCACCCTCATCGACCCCAATGCTGCTGAGGACAGCTGTGATGATGAAATTCCAATGCCTGAAGTAGAGGACATGGACACAGATGAAGAGGAAGATGAGGAGGAGGAGGAGCAGGAGCAGGAGGAGGAGGAAGAGAAGGCCAACCTGGACCCGTCCTCACTGGTCCAGGTGAAGCAGGAGGAGGAGAGTTCACAGAAAGAAAAGTGTTCAGAGGAAGAGGAGAGGGAAGGGGAGTCCTCTAAATATCCTAGCGCCACCACCTCGGGGTCGGCCCAGGAGTCCAGCCTCCCCTTGGAGAGACCCAAGCAGGCCAGCAAGTTTGATAAACTACCCATTAAGGTTGTGCGGAAGAAAAATCCATTCCTGGCAAACCACTCCTCCAAGTTTGGGCAGCGGCAGAGCTTCGATAGCGGCCTGATACATTGGAGTATTGGTGGTGGCGACACTACTGAACACATCCAGACCCACTTTGAGAGCCGGATGGACCTTCTCAAACAGAGGAAACGAATGCCAGCTGCCACCGTGAGCCGCAAAAAGGTCCAAGCATCTGAGACGGTAACAGAAAACACAGAGAAAGCCAAGGTCAACGGGGAGGATAAGCCTTCCCAACAACAGCCACAGTCTTCTGAACCTCAAAAGTCTCCTGCAGAGAAAACCTCGACTCCTCCTCTTCCTGTTGGTGCCCCAGTCACGGCTACCATCGATGATGTGCTGTCTGCCCGCCCAGGATCAGTTACTGAGGAAGTGGTCCGCGGTGGGGCAGAGGAGCAAAAGGAGAACGGCAAGTACCTTTTCAGCATCAACCCCGACCTACAGAGCCGTCGCAACGTCAAGATCCTGGAGGACGAGCCCCATAGCAAGGACGAGACGCCACTCAGCACTCTATCAGACTGGCAGGACTCTCTGGCTCGCCGCTGCATCTGCATCTCCAACATCGTGCGCAGCCTCTCCTTCATCCCCGGGAACGACTTGGAGATGTCAAAACACCCAGGCCTCCTGCTACTGCTGGGCCGCCTGGTGCTGCTGCACCACAGGCACCCTGAGCGCAAACAGGCGCCCGTCACCTACGAGAAAGAGGAAGAGGAGGATGAGGGTGTGAGCTGCGAGAGAGACGAGTGGTGGTGGGACTGCCTTGAGATGTTACGGGAGAATTGCCTGGTCACTCTGGCGAACATCTCAGGCCAGCTGGACCTTTCCATCTATCCGGAGAGTATATGCCTGCCGCTGCTCGACGGCCTGCTCCACTGGGCCGTTTGCCCCTCAGCAGAGGCTCTGGACCCCTTCCCCACACTGGGGCCCCACGGCTCACTTTCCCCCCAGAGACTGGTCCTCGAGACCCTCAGCAAGCTCAGCATCCAGGACAACAACGTCGACCTCATTTTGGCAACGCCACCCTTCAGCCGCCTGGAGAAGCTCTACGGTTCGCTGGTGCGCCTGGTCGGTGAGCGCAAGGTGGCCGTCTGCCGGGAAATGGCGGTCGTCCTATTGGCTAACTTAGCCCAGGGCGACAGTCTGGCAGCTCGGGCCATCGCCGTGCAGAAAGGTAGTGTGGGCAACCTGCTGGGCTTCCTGGAGGACAGCCTAGCAGCCACACAGTACCAGCAAAGCCAGAGCTCCCTGCTCCACATGCAGGGAGCCCCCCACTTTGAGCCCACCAGCGTGGACATGATGCGGCGGGCGGCCCGGGCCCTCCACGCTCTGGCCAAGGTGGAGGAAAACCACTCAGAGTTCACTTTGTACGAGTCACGGCTACTGGACATCTCAGTGTCCCCCCTTATGAACTCTCTGGTGTCCCATGTGATCTGTGATGTACTGTTTCTGATTGGCCAGTCATGACAGCCGTGGGGGATTTCAGCTCCACCTCTTTCCGTTCCCCTTCCCCCCTTTTTTTCTTTTTTTTCTTTTTTCTTTCTTTTTTTTTTTTTTGGTGTGCGTGTCTGTTGCGTGTGAGTGAAGAGAACTAAGAGCAAAACTGACTGTCCTTTTTTTAATTTATGCAAAATCACCTCGGATTCCACTGTCTTTCTATCCCCCGCTTCTCACTAAAAGTAAGGAATATCATGAAGTAGCTGTGGATTTTAAAAACGTCGGGACAAGAAAGATACTGGCAAGAGGAGCAGACCGGGACCCTGGCATTGGAGCGAGTGCGCTGGCCTACGGAACGGACTTGTTTTTTTTTTTTTTTTTGTTTTGTTTTGTTTTGTTTTGGTTTTTTTTAATGAAAAGAAAAATCTTCAGAAAAAAGAAAAACAAAAAACTGTAACCAAAGTTGCTGTCTCGTTTACAGTGAGTTTGGGGGATTTGTGCCCGCTTTCCCCCTCGGGGGTTGGCAGGGGGAAGAGGGCATGGACAAAACAATATTCTGGTTCATGTTTGGAGGCTAAATAGACTTATGGAACTCTGGTGTGGTATAATTGCTGTAACTTGGATACTATATACTCAGCCCCACAGGAACCACATTATTGGCTGTGAACAGACATCTGTCATGGGAGGCCTGTGCAGTAGATTGTAGGACTTTTTTCTGTACTGTACACCTTAAAAACTGTAAACATACTGTAATAATACTGTTTCACACTGAGATACGCTGGCTTGGCAGCAAACTGTAGTTTTTAAAAACAATTTTAGTTAATGTTGAGAGAGAAAAACGGCTTTCCCCCCAAAGTATCGTGAACCTACAACACCCCGACCTCTTCTCTTTGTCCCTTGATTGTATGACTTGACCCTTATATAAAAAAGTCACCTCTTTAGGACTGGTCCTCAACTCTAGATGCAGTCCAAGCTGCAGTGTATATATGATGTACATTACACTTCTCTCTTTCTCTCTCTCTGTCTCTCTCTCTCTCTTTCTCTCTTTCTCTCTCTCTCTTTCTCACCTTCTGTTGCTCTTCACCATTTTTAATCTTTGATGAATTACAAGTTCAAATTCCCTGCATCAAGTTGCCATGTGATTACTTGACCCCCTCCCCCCCTCCCACCTGTTATTTCGGCGCCTCACCCTGCTCGTTATCACGCTACAGGGGTGTTTAGCTGCTGTCCAACACAACAGTTCAACTTTCAGTTTGTCTCAAGTCTAGGTGTAGAGAATATAACAATAAAATCATGTCTGCGGTTCCATTTGAGCTCCTTAGAAACGACAAACCAACCATGATGAAGAAAAACATTTGAATTTTATTTTATTTTTTTTTTGTTTTGTTTTTTTGTTTTTTGTTTTTTGTTTTTTTTTTTCCAGTGATGCGGATTCTGCATATTTGTATTTCAAACAATGTAGCTAAAAACTTGATGTAAATTCCTCTTTTTTTCCTTTTTTTGGCTTAATGAATATCATTTATTCAGTATGAAATCTTTATACTATATGTTCCACGTGTTAAGAATAAATGTACATTAAATCTTCGTAAGACGTTTGCTGTGGATTTATTCATTATTCCCCTCATACATGATACATGACGGTTTTTTGGGTCGAGGCAACAGCAAATAAAAAATTGTTTTGCACTTCAGCAAAAATTTGATACATCTAAAGCAGCATCCAGCGAGTTTTGCTGAGGGTGTTGATATTTACACATGCATGGATAGACACAACACACACACACACACACATACACACACTCAGAGCTCTGTTGAAGATGCTGCTTATCAAATGCGCAGACATGTTTTCCATCCTTGCATTGATTGACATCTCACCCCGATGTTGCATGCCTCTCCTTGTCCCTGGATCATACATGCTGATATTTACATACATATTTACATTATTTGGGAAATGGGAACAGGCACGAGGGTCTGCTCGGTGCATACAGATAAGGTTGGATATCTCGCTGAGATGCGCTGAGAGGTGAAAACAATTCTTCCCTCTGAGCATTGTCTTGTGAATTTCATTTCTGATGTTTTTGGCAAAGCTACACTCGCTATGAACAAACCGGCAGGAAAGAAAGATGAGGTAATTTTTTTTTTTTTTTTTTTTTTTTTTTTTTTAGAGGTGTTTGTAAAAAGGTGGCACAGAAGCTTCTGCCACATAAGCCCCAATATTATAATCATATTCATATTGCAGTTTGACATGCATATAATAAACACTGAATAACAATCGACTAGATGTGGCTAAGTTAAACACAATTGATAAGATTTGGCCATCTTTTCACAATTGGAGAGTATGACCTCTTGACGCCTGCTGAGAGCTTCTCTGTAGAACAGGTGACTTAATGGACTAATGATATAATGTGATTCAGCTAAACATGAGATTTAAATGATGAATTTTCCCACCCTTTGTTACATTTTGGAGATTTTAATTTATAAAATGTTGGTTTAAAGTCTGCACATGGGCTCCTTTCACATCTGTCAGTGCTACGATTTGATTGCTCTGCCAGTGGTTGATGGTAGCGTCTTCATTTTCTGTCCCATTGTGCCCACTAGAGGTCAGTTGTAGGTAATGCCACAACAGGTCAGGTTGTTGAGATGCAATAGTAATATGTAATGTACCTATAAAATACCCATATATGAGACATATTTGAACTTTGTACAGTTTCATGTATGGGGATGTCTAACATACATGGCCACATCTATTGAACAAATTTGGGTGCACATATTTGACCATATAAGGACAATATGTTGTTTTCATATGTGCACATATGATTAACACATATATCACCAGATCCAGAGCAGGGGTATGTTTGGTTCACAGGTGACTTCAGTGTAACATATATGACAACATTTCTCTGGTATGGGAGTATATACTGTGTGTTGACGTATTTTATTTCTGTATGGATTGAAATACATAATTACTATTGTTAAGATGCATGAGACTACGCCGGAGTTATGCTGCTATGCTTTCATGCACATTTTGCCATATCCCCAGTGACGGATGAGGCATTTCCAAAACACGTGTCCTCATGTGATACCGTTTCACTTGATTATTATCCGGATATATTTTTGCCCAGTATGACAACAGAGCTAATTTACATATTACTGTGTGTGCTGTGTTATTGTCACACAGCTTTGTGTTGTGACGGGAGGCTGATGAAACCATTCAATGAAATTTAGTGACAAAACCAAAAAAAATGAACCAAAGGAAAATACTGATGATGGAATCCCCCTGCAGACTCCTCAGAGGCTGGTCCGGTGTTCAGGTTTCCTGCTGAGTAAGCAGTTTGTTTGTGCGAGGGCCACAGTATCATGAACTAGGTGCTGTCCTCAAAGGTGCATCAAAGGAATAGTCCACCCATTTTAGAAATTGGTGGTAATGATGCGAGGAACATAGCACTACTACTGTCCTACATAACAGCTAGAACAAAAGAAATAATGTAACCAAATGGGTGAACTCTCCCTTTAAACCTGTGGCCTGCTCTTGCACGCTCCAAATCTAAGCTTCACGACCCATTAAAACTCCACTTCCTCCTCGGTGAGAGCGTTTCAGTGATGAGCGCGAGCGCCTCTGCTTAATTTGACTTCCATTCATGTGGGCACGTGAGCGGCTCACCGAGGCCTCGAGACGTCTGCGCGGAGCCATGACCAACAGCCATGAAAGGAGATGGTGAGCAGGCAGTGCCAGCGATTTGCTGCGTCTCTAAGGAGATTCTCCAGCGGTTATAATCGCATCAACAAAGCACCTATAACACACATCCCTCAGCACTCTGCCCCAATTTGGCAGCGCTTGCAACAGTATTCGGACAAAAGGCGTGGGATATTACCGGGGATTGTGTACATACAACTATTTGAATATGACAGACCCCCAAGATTTGCCTGTAATATGCCGGAAAATAAGAATTGCACCATCAGCCACCACATTCAGATCAACAGCAGCATTAAGTTGCTCAGTGGCAGCGTACAATATCAGCTCACTACACCAAATATCAAGAGTCATCCAGGGTTATTTGGTGTGTCAAGTAGCAAGGTACTTGAGTGCAGCCGATGAGTTGTGAATACATTTATTTGAGGAACATCCTGTAAAGCTGCTGTTAGTCCAGCTAATGGAATTTTTAAATTGAGCTGTAAGTGCTCAGTGTAATGAATTTCTATCTCTACCTGATTCTTTGAGCAGGTTACTCTTGCGACACTGGGGGCGTTTGATCAAAACACTGTTTTGCTTTTGTGGCATATCCACAGATGAAGCCTCACAGAGAACAGAAGAATAGCCAATAGCAGAAGAGTCTCATTACACAGGACAGAATATGAAATATGAGTCAAATAGTCTCTTATAAGACCAGACTGATTTTGAAGGTTTGGCCTGTTTACTACAGTTTACCCACATTTTACATGGCAACAAACCATTCTGCCAATCATGCAGGGAACTAAAGATTTCACAACATATGATGAAAACCCCTCAATTTTCAGATTTTAATTTTTGATTGAAACAGCCAGCTTATAAAGTCGTCACCATTCATAAACCACACAACTGATAACTGGCTGTGGAAAGCAAATGTTTCCTTGGGGACTATTTTCTGGCGCAGGGACCGTATCACTCCGCCAAATTTCAAGCGAGCAAACCACAACAGTGCTGCTGCTGCTGCTTTTAGGAGGTGGAATTCTGATGTGAAGAAAGTTTGACGTCTCCGAAAGGTCATTTTCATATCGTAGTGGGATGAATGGAAAGCAGTGGCTGGAGAAAAGGGAGGAAACTTGATGTAGGAGTTTTAAAATACGACTGCTTGCTTTGGGGAAAAGATTAGCAGAAATGTGAAGTATAATACATTTTGTAGATATTACCCCTCCAGCGGCATTATTATGAATCTCACCAGAATTCTGGGCAAGTTACGCCCACAAACACTGCGACTGGTCCAGAACTCTGGTGGATTCATAACAAAACCCTCCAGCTTGTGGTATGTAATTAATCATTCCTCCTATTATACCAGGTAAACCACTGATTTAAGCACATTACTGTTTGCATACACACATCTTTCATATATTTACCAAAGGTAGAAATATGCTTAAGTGCTTTCATTCATTTCCAATACATTGTTGAAGTAAATGGTTTTATATGTGAGTGTTGCTGTTTAATAGCATAACAGTTTGCTGCTCTGGTTCCATTAAACTCCTACAAGTAACTGTGGGAGTTTGAACATTAAAAAAAAAAAAAAAAAAAAAAATCACAAATGTATTAGTATGAAAGCCTGGACCAGACTAGAGCACAGATTCTCTTGGACTATAAATGACTGGCTGCTTGATGAAGATGACTGTTTTTATTTCTTGGCTAATGTTTGCAGATCACCCAGCACTGATGTTACATTCCTTTTTTTTTTTCATTTCTTCTTTTCATTTCTTCATTTTTAATGTTAGTCATGTACGGAAGAAGGTGTTTTTCAGGCGTGCTGGCTGACTACGCCTCTGCCCAGGTTGATGTTGGGTGGAGCTATGTTGGTCCAAACTGGGGTTATTTTTTAATCAAGAACTTGGGGAGAAGCTGTCCCACCCAGGTGCCACCATACTGTCAAAGGACACCCAGTGAACTGTCAATCAAGCACAGTCGGGACGGTCCTGGGTAGAGATCCAATCAGAAGTGAAAACGCCTGTTGGACACCCACTTGAGTCTCCGTGCAAAGCTGGTGTCTGTGGCGACATTCCTGCACCGGTGCACACAACACCTTCACTGACGTGTTTTATGTCAACCCCACTTCCCAAGTTTCTGTTGTATATCTAATTGCATAATTAAAATTAGAGCATGGCTAAGCACCTAATCTGACAGTTCCAAGCCACTCGCTTTTTCTCTCCTGTTTAGTAAAGATTAAAAGGCATTCCCCTTTGAGATAAACAAGAACAAGCAAAATAAAAAAAATCAAGTCAATAATAAGTGATAAAAACAATAAGCGACACAAAATAGAAAAAGAATATAAAACAGCTGTGGGGATCGACCAAGGGGAGATGGATTTTTATTGATCCCTGTGGGGAAATTAGGTTGTTGCAGCAGCAGAGCTAATAGGAAACAACAGGGGAGAAAAAGACTAAAAAAATAAAATAAAATAAAATAATAGAATATAAAGATAAAGTAAACAATAGCCAGTGGCATAAAAAGCATTACAGAAAGAATATAAGCAATTGTTGGTTTCTGTTAAGACAGAGCTGGCAGGTTCAACACAGGAAGTGGAAAGTATGGGTTACTTATGAAATAAAGGAGTCATAACTGGAGCTGACATTGACAGTGACACTGAACGTCCACACTGCCGGCCTCTAAAAATCCACACACTGACACACATCTCTGCACGGCTCTGCTTTGACGTAGCATCCACCATCACCAGTCTGCCTGTCATACCGACAGCTACGTCAGCCGCTCTGAGGCCCGCAAACCTGAAATAGAAACCAGGGAACGGAGCCACAACAATTCTTGGCATGGCGTCCTGGCCTCGTCGTGGAACTCCATCATCATTCATTAGAGGACGCTCCAGACAGGAAGACTTTAACAAGCTGGCAGCTGAAGACACAAGATCCACACCAACAACGTTATCTAATCTTTATTTAACCAGCTAAAGTTCTCTTTGAGACTGCCTCGAGATGGCAGGAGGCTGACAGTTAGCATTCGGAGCGCTCAGTAAGAGGAGGAAGATAGCACCACTAGTGTCCCACAGAACAGCGAGGGGCGAAGTGATATAATATCAAAATTATCTGATGTCATCAACCTGCATGCCCTGCAACCAGGTACCCCTCTGAACCAAAAAAAAAAAAAAAAGTCCTGGACATCAGTGTGCAGAGTGTTTGTAGTCAAATCAAATGCCCCAACGAGGCACTAAAAATACATCACTGGTAACGAAGCAGATGGCATGAACACATTCAACACAAACCATGAAAACTACTTGCAGGTGCACCGTCGGGCACAACAGGCACGGGGCTGTATGATTTTCTTGACAGAGCTTAACAGGACCGCCACCTGGAGCGTGTTCATTTCACATGAACGTCGGACAGCTCTTTCTTTGACTGCTTCCCGCCTGCCTCATGCACAATGTGGAGAGCGCATTTACAGACGTTTAAGTTAATCTTGTACAATATTGCCTATGTGTGTGTTTGTCAGGTACGTTGTGCATGAGGTTACAGGTGAAAAGATGGGTGTACGAGTCCATTTCAGGCCGATTTTTATGCTGCCTTTCTCCAGAGAAAAGTTAAATGGTCTTTGTTGGGTTTTGTTCAAGCATAGATGCATATATGAATACATTTTCCATCCAAAACATGCTTTCATTTTGCGAAATTTGCAAAAACAAAATGAAGTTGTTCTTTTCTTTCGGGTTACATAACACAACACGCAACAGCATCCTGATAGAAAAGGACAGACGTGATCTATAGAGAGGATAATCTTCTCACACAAGAATACTGATGATAACACATAGTCACCAAAAAGTTCCACAATCTGTTCCCATGATCCAATCAGAATCTTCATATGAAATATTTGCCTCACTTTGTGTCTATGTGTCTCTGTATCTATGTATCTATGTATCTATCCATTAAGACTATTTGCATATTCATAGATGTGCACATTTTCAATGAGGGCAAGAGTTAGTTATATTTAAGGCAAAAATAGATGTTTTTCCATGGGAAAACTTCAAAATATATAATATTTATGGACAGAGATTTTTTGTAGGGGTTTAATAAATTACAGTGAGAGAAAGAGGCACAGGAAGACATCGTATGCAATGTGGATGAGATTTTGTAGCTGTACGTAGTTTGATTTTGTTGTACTGTTTTATTTTTGCTTTACATATTATGTATGTATGTTTATTTATGTTTGTCAACTCACAAACATTGGTTTCAAAACAGTAAATCCATCGGCCTAATGAGAGGCTCTCTTCTCAAAATAACACATTTTGTTTGCAAAAGGCTCTTACCATGACAAAACATTTCAAACATGCAGCAAAAGCACATTTTGTCAGCGCCCAATACAACTAATCCAGCCACTCACTCACTTCATACTCAACACCAGAATGCAACACACCCTTTTCAGTCTGAGCAGGTTCAACCTTACTTTTTCCTGCGTGTACGGTAGTCATATTTTTTTGACGATTTACATCGTCACATATTGTAAAGCAAGTAGCAAAAGCCAATATTTCCCTCAAACAACTCAACTTCTGCCCAAATGAGTAGATTCTTTCAGTCAGCTCTACTGTACTGTAACACAGCTGACAGCAGAATACAAAATACAGCTATCAGTTTGAACAAGGTTCTCCTGTGAGCTACACATTCAAATGTGAACTTACAGTAAAGAACTGCATCCAAACTCAGAAAGACTTTGAAGTGAAATTTTACTGTGTTGATGGAAAAACTGAAATACTGTAATTCACATACAGTATTACACAGAAAGTGTGAAAAATGTGTGAATCCAATGAAAAGGTATGAACACATTTGCAAAAGAAAACTTCTGCTGTGGTTTGGAGGTGAAGATGACGACAAAGTGGATCCCAGTTTCATTAGACTGGAAAAAGTGATTGAAAAAACTGTAGTGTAAAGTACAATATACTGTATACTGTATACAGTTGACAGAGTTGACACCTTTCTTATTTATTTTTATTTTTTGGTTATTTTGGAAACAGCTGTTACTGTGAAAAGATGCTTAATTTCTGTTTTGAGCTTTGCAGAATTCTTTTTGAAGAAATAAATGAAAAGCAGTAAAAACTGCAGTGTTTTGTGTTAAGTATGTTATTGTGTTGCTTGCTGCTGTGAAAGTGTGTTCATATTATAGAAATGTGTATCCTTTTGTTATCAGAGTTGCATTTTGACAAAGGATTTTTAAGTTTTGATGACTGAGTTTCAGTTTGCCATAAATGTGTATGGTTTATTTCCAGGTGTTGTGTCTTATTTGCGTTGTGTTTAGAGTTTTGGCAAAGTGAGCAAAGCATTTGTAAAATGAGTTAAAGCAATCAAAAAAAACTGTAAATAAGTGGAAGGGACTTTAAAGCATACAGCGGTCTTCCATGCATTCAAGTCACAACAAGCATTACCTAACATGAATACTGTGTTATTCATGTTAACTCTGTAAACTCCTCATATGCTATTTTATACATATTCTGGCTTTATAAGTGAGTACATGACAACAGGTATTATGTAACATTCCCACCTGAGAGACAGTCTGCACTCTCAGCTGATGGTTTCTACAGGATTAATTTTAATAATTGCTCTTATAATTTAATGGCCTTTTAAACTTTATGTTCACAGTGAAATGCGGAGCATGTGGCATATTCAAACTCTCTGAGGGAATTCCAAGCAGAGCTAAGAGAAGTCCAGTGCTCGGCTGTCTCCCCCTGTGTGAAAATGACATGAATTACTCCACTAAGACAGGCTGTTGCCGATATGCCAGATATGCCACACCTACAGGAACAAATAAAAGTAATAAAGCCAAAAACCAAAAATACTAACATCAAAAATAAAAAATAAAATCCCCAAATCTACAAAATGAATTTTTTGGACGGGGAGGAAAAACATCTGACACAGCATTTAGGAGTAGGCAACTGTAGACTCTGCCACAGACTCAAGCTCTGTAAGTAATAACTTGAAGACCGTCAATCAAGGTTAGATAGACAGACTGTCTGTTTGTGTTGTTCACATTCTCTGGTTTAGCAGTCTGACTGCTGTGGGAAAGAAGCTGTTTATCAGCCAACTAGTCCTGTTACCAAACCAGGAAGAACAGGGACCTCCACCTTCTTCAGCCTGCAGAGGAAGTGAAGGTGCTGTTTGGTCTTCATGACAACAGCGGTGGTGCATCATTGTTGGTAATAAGACAGACAACAGTGGTGTCATCCACAAAGTTAATGATGCGGTTTTATTGAAAACTAGGTTTTCAATGGGTAGTACAACAATAGTACAACAATACGGGTAGTACAACAATATATATGCACCATGCTGATGGCACATTGATTTTTTCTGATATCAGAGACATGGCTGCAGCCATCTATTACTGGACTTGGCTATTCAACTAGCAAGATGCACGATGCTTTCTATTCTCCCCTGCACCGAAAGGACTGAGCCCTAATTTCGTTGCATTATTATACGTATATGATTGTGCAATGACAATAAAAATCTATCTACCTATCTATCTATCTATATGCAAAATGCTACTAGTTGAGAATCAGAATGTTCATTTTGAAGTGCCCAAGTCAAGTTGAAATCCCCAACAACTGAGAATCAGTTTGGGACACCTACATGTTTCACTCCTTGAGACAGTAACTGAGATATTCAACTTACAGTTTTTTTCGATTGCTTACACACTAAGAACATACTCTTAAACCAATGTGACAAAACTTGAAGTCATTGGAACTAAACCTTAAACACAGCGTGGCCATACCTTAGACACAAGTGCTGCTTTAAACTGTGTTTGCAATTCTACAACACACTTCCTCCTGAACACTAGACACTATTTCATACAGAAGACACCTCGCTCAAAAATGAAAGCATGTGGTTACAATTGGGAAAACACTTATGTTCAAAATATAAAACACATCAGGTTATAAGAAAACCCAAGACACACACGTGAAAGCACTTACTTAGAAAACTGAACACCAATCATTCAGGGCCTAAGCACTACAAACAGACCCCAGGTCAGCCATGTTGAGTACTTTGCGTGGAAGCGGTGAGAGAAAGAGGCACAGGAAGACATCGTATGCGATGTGGATGAGATTTTGTAGCTGTACGTAGTTTGATTTTGTTGTACTGTTTTATTTTTTCTTTACATACTATGTATGTATGTTTATTTATGTTTGTCAACTGCAGCAAACATGCAGCAACATGCAGCAAAAGCACATTTTGTCACCGCCCAATACAACTAATCCACTCACTCACTCACTTCATACTCAACACCAAAATGCAACACAGCCTTTTCAGTCTGAGCAGGTTCAACCTTACTTTTTCCTGCGTGTATGGTAGTCATATTTTTTTGACGATTTACATCGTCACATATTGTAAAGCAAGTAGCAAAAGTCAATATTTCCCTCAAACAACTCAACTTCTGCCCAAATGAGTAGATTCCTTCTATCAGCTTTACTGTACTGTAACACAGCTGACAGCAGAAAACAAAATACAGCTGTCAGTTTGAACCAGGTTCTCCTGTGTGCTGCACATTCAAATGTGAACTTACAGTAAAGAATTGCATCCAAACTCAGAAAGGCTTTGAAGTGAAATTTTACTGTATTGATGGAAAAACTGAAATACGGTAAGTCACATACAGTATTACACAGAAAAACTCAAAGGAGTTGAAAAAAATACAGAATACAATTTATAGGCCCCTTTTTTGTAGGTGCATCCTGACTGATTGGTGATTGGTGGAAAGGGCAGTGATGCAGGTGAACTAGTGATTTCATAGAGATGCAGGTGCAAAAGAGTGTGAAAAATGTGTGAATCCAATGAAAAGGTATGAACACATTTGCAAAAGAAAACCTCTGCTGTGGTTTGGAGGTGAAGATGACGACAAAGTGGATCCCAGTTTCATTATACTGGAAAAAGTGATTGAAAAAACTGTACTGTAAAGTACAATATACTGTATACTGTATACAGTTGACAGAGTTTACACCTTTCTTATTTATTTTTATTTTTTTGGTTATTTTGGAAACAGCTGTTACTGTGAAAAGATGCTTAATTTCTGTTTTGAGCTTTGCAGAATTCTTTTTGAAGAAATAAATGAAAAGCAGTAAAAACTGCAGTGTTTTGTGTTAAGTATATTGTTGTGTTGCTTGCTGCTGTGAAAGTGTGTTCATATTATAGAAATGTGTGTCCTTTTGTCATCAGAGTTGCATTTTGACAAAGGATTTTTAAGTTTTGATGACAGAGTTTCAGTTTGCCATAAATGTGTATGGTTTATTTCCAGGTGTTGTGTCTTATTTGCGTTGTGTTTAGAGTTTTGGCACAGTGAGCAAAGCATCTGCAAAATGAGTTCAAGCAATCAAAAAAAACTGTAATAACCGGAAATCAGTTTGAGGTGACTGTCTGAAGAAGCACTCACCACAAAACCCACAGGCACTTGATCTGACTCCTGAAACCATGGCAACATCATCGCCAGAAGCAGTCACTCAGCCTGAGTGAACTACAAAATTCATGGTATACATGGTATACATTCATGGTATACAGACTGGAGGATCATTGTGGTTGTATTTATGGTTGAGCACAGATACACCATCAGGACTCCCACCCTGATCCCCTTAAAGTGACAGTGTGGATTCTGAGCCATGTGGTGGGATTTGCTGCTCCATGCGAGTGTGATCCGTCCACACTCACACTCCTGGTGAAGATCTGGCTGTCGAGACAGGGAGGGAGTTAAAGGACCAAACTGGGTGGATGTATTGCACTCGCACTGACCAACAAATACCACTATGGGAGTAAAAATCGGCAGTGTTCAGATTATTGATGTTATCCTCAAAAAAGTCAGGCACAGAGCTGGCCATGCACATGAGGAAACCAATACTCACTAAAAGAGTAAGGTATAAAACAGTAAAGAAATAATTTGACAGCAGTTCCACTCTCTGACTGTCGCTCATTCCAAATGTATCACCCACTCTTGGATACTACTGAAGACTAAAGACTGAGCAGATCATTTTGTCTATCTGAACCATTTGAATGAATGAATGAATTATCTCATTTAAAAAATAGACTTAACTTGGATTCAGAAAATGCATATTGCATGCTTCTTTATGTGCATTGTTTTTAATGCAAAATGTGGGCTTTAAATAGCATTTGATATATGTAAAGAAATGCTGTATTTAGCTGGTATGGATTTAAAGTTCACTGATGAGTGGTTTGACATGATAAGTGCATAAATGTATATAATACATATTATTTGCAATACATTTTTTCATATATTTTTGAAAGTTGCTCTCAGATGAAAAATGGTCAGAGGTCCCTGCCTTTAGGGTTTATGAAAGAAAAAAAATACAACAGGATTTAAGTAGAAGATGTGCATCTGTTTCCTCACAGCATGGACACGTCTGCTTTTGCATGGGTGTTTTTGTTGCTTATGATGTCACAGAGACAACAGTGACAGAATTCTGGAACTGTGGTTTACGCAGTGGAAAAAGAATTTTTCTCACTTTGCATTGTGCACTGCTGGTGTTCAGACGAGTTCCTACGAGTCTGCAAAACTTCATTTTTGGATCTTCACAACCCAGGTACGCAGCTCTTTATTGAACGGTATTGATCAGTTTTGATATTGACAAAATAGTTCCTCTGCCCTGCTGCATGTTGTTTTGTTGGCTTTATTATTTCTATTATTTTATTTTGACTTATTTGATTGGTGGGGAAAAACGTTTCTTTCCTGTCTTCTTAAACTCTGTTTCTCCATGTTGACTCTGCAGTTTGATCCCACAGTGCCAATGGCTATGAACCCGCCTGCCGCGACCAACAGCATCATGTCAACGGTAAGGAGGCTCAAAATTTGTTTGAGGTCTTTTCTTTTTGTGCACCTTTGAATCAAATTCATCAACCACTGCAGGGAAAATGCTTGTCACTGCTATGAAGTGCTCTATTTAGTTAATTTTGGTGATAAAACATAGCTAAAGGGATGAAAACATGGATAAAATACAAAGAAATGACAAATTTGTAAAGGTGAGTTTTTTTTTTTTTTTTTTTTTTTTTTTTTTTCCAATTGTATTTTATCTGCCTTTCTAATGGGGAACTAGTCATATAACAGGGGTGTATTCCCAAAATATGAAAACTACATGGTTAAGATAATAAACTTTAAAATGTATTGGCCCTTTGCATGGTAAACAGTTCCAAAGTGCTTCACATCAACAGAATAAAATGAACATAAAGTAGACTGACAATAAACAAAAGCATAAAAACAGTCAGATACATCAGTGAAAATGGCTGGTGGTTTGGAATCCACTGGCGAGTGTGTCTGGAGGGGCACCTGTAGTTTTCTGACTGTGATGGTTCACTGATTTTTGTTTTGCTTCCTATAGGATGTTAACCAGAGGTTGGCTTCGTCCCTCAAAGACCTCACCTTGGACAGCAGACAGAGGTAGGACCAAGTCTGCAGACACTTTTGTGATTGCACTGAAGCTGCTCTGGTGGACCGAGCAGATCTCAACAGTCTGGATTGTTGGGATTTCCTTTATTTTGGTTGCTGCCTGCATTTATTACATGATATAGTGGAGTAATCAATTCTAAATTATCAATCCCAGCACTGTGCCGTCTGGTATTTTTGAATAATGACCACTGTTATGAACTGTCACTTCAAGCAGGTTTTATATATCACTCACAGAGTGCGGTCAGTTCATTGTCATTGTGAACAGTGTTGTGAACAGTGACACCTGCTGAGCCAAATTGGATATCACTGTGAATTTATTTGTGGAACATGGAACTGATTTGATTCATGGTTTTTGGCTGAACTATCACCCCAAACAAAATAAAACCTGAAGAAAAGGTCAACTGCACTGTGGCAGGCTATCACAGTGCTAGTGTTATTAATGTGCCCAGCCATCCAGGTGTGGTTGTTATGGAAATAAAACAGAATCTATGGACTCTCTATGGATTTATTTTAGTGGAGTCTTGAAGGCTGGAAAAACCATGTCAGCATGAACAGAGTGATACAAGAGTGCTACACTCCAGGTCGGGGTGCTGCTCACCCTCATGGGGTTTAGTCATCAGCGGCTGGCTGCACAACATTTGTGATGAATATGTATCATCATCAGCACTATCCTCATCAGTTTCTCCACCATTTCCCTCAAGGAGCCAGTCCTCCCCTCAGAGGTGTGTAGTTCTGGACCAGGCCATGCAGCTGGGCCTGCCACACCACCTGGTACTTCAACAGGTCAGAAAACAAATTTGGACCCGCGGCTCCAACTACCCCACCATGCGGGAGCTGCTGTCTGACCTGTTCGAGCCCACCAGGTCCCCCTCTGGTCCAGAGGCTGAGGTGCCCATGCTGACAAACCAGCTGGAAGACCTAGTGAAGGAGTTCGAGATGCTGCAGGCCTGCCTTCTCCTTGACCCCAAACAATCCTGAAGCAACCAGAGGGCATACAGGACTCCTGGGCAATAATTTCTCTGTCACCATCCAGAGAACGTAAAACATATGATAGTTTTCATAATAATAATAAAACACATCCATGTACATTTGTGTCAAATGTGGTCAAAATGTTGAATCAAATCAGTTCAGGCTAACAAACCGCACTATATCCATGATGTAGGAGCCAATGATCTCCAGAGGACACATGGATGATTGTAGTGTCTTTGTTCTCTCCACAGTCAGTAAGTGCCTTCACCAACGGCCCAGTCAGCCCAGAACTACTGTATATATTCCCCAGCATATATTCTTTTAAGGTGGTTTTACATAGGCAGCTCTATTCTGCTGCTGGGGTCCATATGGTCCCATTACCCTCCTCCATACTATCTTCAGCCCAGCCTCTGTTTCCAGATGACCACACACACATTCAACATGTTCAAGGTCAAGGGCTGGACTAAGTCTCTGTGTGTGCAGTGTAGAAAAGTTATCTTTAAGTCCATAAGTCCAGGAATTTGTTGTGATGAGCTGTTTTGGACAGTAAACCATGATTTTATAATAGTAATGAACAGGCAGTAATAATGCATGTAGCACTTGTGTAGACCAATACAATGATGAAACTACTGGACCAGTTCAGGGTCAGTGGAGCGGGAGTGACAGTATGAAAATAGACCACTGACCAGATATGTTTGATGGAAAAGTGACAGTTTTCTGAACATAGATGGGGGGCCTGGGGGACGTCCCAGTCCTGGGAAAAGCAATAGTTTTCCCCACCAAAAATCATTGGAAACAAAACTATATAATTCTAAATCATACAATATATTTTGGAAGCACTTGTGCTAATTTTAGTAATTATTCACCCATTTTCAAGCGGTTTGCTTTGTTACAAATGCCAGAGGTTTATTTCTGATAATGAATATGTTTCATCACAAAGATTAGTTTTCATACTCTGTTTTGTAGATGGTAGCAGTAATAATTCTCTAATTTTTGTCATGTAAATAGGTTATAAGTTATAAATAGGTTATAAGTACATTTGTATTTTCTTACCTGTTAACTGTCATGATGAGATTTTATTCATAACTTTGGAAAGAAAAGCAATAAGACAAAACAATTCTGTAAAGATTATGTTAACATCTTATATATTCACTGTGTTTTTTACAGAATGACAGCAAAACATTAGGGATCTGCTCCTTTGGTAAAACTGTATCTTAGGCAGATATTAGCTTTAGTTTAGTTAGTAGGTGTTGCTTCCTCACTGCAAATAACCTGCACGCAATATGTGTGTGTGTATGTGTGTGTGTGTGTATATATATTTGCATTGGTGTTTAAGG
Source organism: Myripristis murdjan (assembly GCF_902150065.1). Lineage (NCBI taxonomy): Eukaryota > Metazoa > Chordata > Actinopteri > Holocentriformes > Holocentridae > Myripristis > Myripristis murdjan. Next base: position 26,446,797 of record NC_043990.1, on the reverse strand, counting down.
GAATTTTTTCCGTCTCTTGGAATTGGATTATCTGCCCTTGAGTTAAACATATAAACTCATAATACATATAATTTGCTGTTTGGCTTGTCCTACCAAAGACCACTCAGAAAAACAGAATTGTTCTCAATAGTATTTTCGGTAATAAATCTAGATGTATGCTCCATTCACATCCCATAATGTGAAAGCATATTACTAACACTATTACCAAAAATGGAGCCCCCACTTTTACGGAATTGTGAAATTTTGAGGATAACCAGTCCCACCGCTGAAAAGATTTTTGTCTCAGAAAAAAGGAAACTTTGGTCTGGCTTCCAGCCGTTCACCGCCAATAGAAAATAAGTCACAACTAGGAAAGGTTCCACAAAATAGAAAGATCAGTTTTACAGCTGATCTAAATGTTATTCCAGCGTTTTATGTGCAGATTTCCTCTGATGCGTTCACTTTGAGTATTTTTTTTATGGAACTGCATTAAAAACAGCTGTGGTATGATGTAACTGGCCATAATTGGTTATATGCTGTCAGGGGATGGCTAAATTTGACCCATAATCTACCAATGCATTACACTTCCATCTTATTCCATATACCTATGTACCTATGTGTAATGTAGTTATGTTATTTAAGTTTTTGTATTTGGCATTTGCACCATTGATTTATCCACATGCAACTTCCAAGATTTTATATTTTCAGAATGCTTTAAATTATAAAAGTTTATTTTATGGCAATTTTGTTATGTACTAAACATATTGATCCATCAAAAGAAATACATCACTTATAACATGCTGTCTGTACTTCATACACCTGAGGACTGAAATCTGCCCATACTAAACTAATTCTTAGCACGATGGTTGAAGAACTGTAAAACTATGGAGTCCAGTCAGAACTGGCTGCAAAAAAACCAAACAAAAAAAAAAAAAAAACAAACAAAAAATTGCATGCATGATGTGTTTACATTTAACTATGAAGCAATGTTTACCTCTAGCAACCAGGTAAGTAACATTCTTTACAGTGTTGAACTTGTGATGATTCTTACTGCATTTGAATATGAAAATGTTCACTTTTGCCACATCCCAGAGCTGTTTTCTTTATTTTAAACTGGAAGTTGCTGGACATGTTACTGTTTGCAAGCAGAACTCACATTTAAATGGCATCCACCATTAGAGTTTCATCTTTAAGTATAAAAACTCTCGACACATTGCTTGTGTGGGGGTGTAGAAGTCTTGTAAAACCATGGGATCTCAAGGAAACTGGTTAAGCACTGGGAATTTTATTAAACACTGCTGTCTAATCAGAACCACACCTCTTGGTGTCAAAATAAATAAATAAATAGCTTGAAAGCTGTGCACATTTCCACTTTTTGTTTTTTATATAACCAAGAGTAGATGGAACTCTTGGAACCACAGGGGAGCAGGTAAATACTACAAAATCTGAGATGAATGGTTTTCACTGGGCAGTGACAAAAAGCTTAGACAGTCTTGTAGGACACACTTCTATACACTAGATGGCACCCAATCTACATTGTAGGAGACAAGCCTGGAGATTTAAGCCAACATTTTGTGTATGGAAGAGCATGTCATCTACTCAACTGACAGTTAAACACAAGGACACCAATTTGGATTAAGAAATTTATTTGAAAACACTGCAAAGCCTTTAGCTCCAAGAAATTTCCTGCATTGAAAAGAAAGAACAAATGTTTGAAAGCAGGTCTCAGCACCATGGAAGACAGTAACAAATATTCAGCTCACCTCAACCTAGTCGAATCTTCGTCCACTTGCTTTTCTTATGGTCCTGGGCCTTTTGAGTGGAGGAGACCCTCTGCTGTGGCGGCGCTGTGTAGGTCAGCTGGGTGGGTTGTGGCCTCTTTACATCAGCTATACTCTCAACTGGGTCTCTAAGCCGTCGGATAGGAAAGCCACCATAGGGTTTAGGGATTTTATGAACAACAGTTGGGGCAAAGCGTGGACCTGAGGTTTCCGTTCCCCCATATTGTGTCTGGCCTGAACCAGAGGCAGGGAGGTTGTGAGCTTCCTGGGTTGTGGTTCTGGTGTTCCAGAGGACCTTGGGAGAACCAACACTGTTAGGGATGTGTTTCTCAGCAGTAGAGGTGTAGCTGGGTTGATAACGTACGTGTCCCCGAGTTATCGGCATCTGTACACTGTGTTGCTGCAGGAGGCTGGAGGGAGTGTTCTGGCTATAGGCTGGTGCGGGTTGGCCATGGCTGAAGGAACTTGATTTCACTGCTCTGGGAATGAAGTTGGGCTCTCCTTGGACATTCCCTCCTCCATTCGCAGAGAAAAGCAGGCTGCGGTAAGCTTTGATGCCTTGAGAATAGCTAGGGTTGTAGCTATCTGTGCTCTCACTTTGGTCAGGGGCACGTGGGGCAGCTTTCAGCGCTTCAAAATTGGTTCGACGCAGAGAAACTCTACGAGCAGGGCTGCTGGCAGAGCTCTTCAGCTGTGAATAGTCTTGCTTTGGTACATGCGTGCCCCTGGTGAACAGGCGAGGAGGTTGTCTAGAGTCACCATTAGAGGGAAAGAAGCCTGCGCTTTGCTCCTTGAATAGCATGGCTGAACTCTGACCATAGTAGGCTGGAGTTTTGGTAGCAGTGCTGGAACTCTGTCCTACAGGCTGGTGGGAGGCTGATGTGAAGGAGTAACTTTCCCTAGAAGGACTCTGAACAGGGCTTGATAGATACTGGCCAGTACGCAGTGTACTGCTCTGAACTGGCCATGTTCCCTTCCCCATGCTAAAAGCACGCTTGCTTGCGTCACTAAGGTCATTCTGGTGTTGGAGTTTGGGGCGTTGCCGAGATTTAGAGGTCACAGAACTTCCACTAGCTATAGCGGTAGAAAGACCAAACGGCCCCTTCTCATTCGGGGGGCTCTGACTCTCAACTTGATGTGAGCTGGTGCGCCAACTAGGTTTGGATACTACAACTCGACCATAGCTGTTTTGATGCACTAAACTAACTGGAGTTTTGTCACTTTGACCTGGCGGCGAAAGACTTTGAGTATATCCCCTGCTGGAAAGCCCCTGAGTGTAACCACCACTAACTACAGTCCTTTTGTGGATGCTATTGCTGTTGGTTGATCCTGGAGCTATGGAGGCTGGTCTGAATTGATTCTGGGGATAGCTGCCACTGAGTTGTCTCAGTCCATTTTCCTGTTGTGAGAAGCCAACATATTTGTTACCAGTTTGTCTCTTGGAGTTGAAGCCATCGACTGCAAAAGGAAGCCAAGAATAAATTCACAGCTTGTTCAATCACAGCGCTGAAACGACAGTGACAGTTTTTTTTTTTTTTGTTTTGTTTTTTTTTTGCTCACCTTGTGTGTCCCACAAACAGCTTACATGCTCTGCTTGCACTAAGCAAATCAGCAAAATCCTGTCCAAAAAAAAAAAGGAAAAGAAGACATCAAGGTCAAAAGAAATGGGACAGCTAGCATCAGCAACGGCACAAAACAAGCTACTCATTTGTGTCAGAAAACCCACCCCAAATGAATTCCAGAAGCCATTTCTGTGTGCCAAAGCATCCAGACTGGACAAAGTGTGCCGCTCACAACAGGCCCGCTGCTGTGAAGCCTCTTTCTCTGTATGTGAGTGCTCTGCATACTTTGCATGCTTGCAGAAACTTATAGCAGTAAAGGCAGCCTGCATCCAATCACGGCTTAATTAATTGATTGTCTGCAGCTGCCTGCTGTTGTGATGTTACAATGTCTCTGCAGGTCTGCTGGGTTTGAACCAAATCACAGCTCACTGCCTCTGTCATGTGCAAATGTTGCTGGAAATTTACTTCTTAACCTATCAGGAATCAAAGCCTTTTTCCCTTGACCATGTTCAATTTGCAAGCATTAAAAAGAGAGGGGGTTTGAGCCTTCTGTGCATATCCAACTGTTATGTCTGCAGGAGGTGATTACTATATCCTCTAAAAAACATAAATTTATTTAGTCTCATATTCAGTATTCAATTATTTCTTTGGTAAAAAATGTTTTTTTTTTTTAAAAAAAGTATGATGGATGATGATAATGACCTGTCAGTGGCCTGGTGGGTCCATTGTTTAATGTTGTTTTAATGTGGCTTTATGTTACACAGTGTCTTTAGCATTTTAATGTTGGTTTTTGTTATTTGTCTATTAAAAGACAAATGTTTCATTCTTCCATTCATATAACCCCACGTGTTTCTGGTGCTAATCAGCTTGTTTCTAGAATTTTCCTGAATAAGGTGTCATTTTCAAGGTTCAAGTGTTCAATTTATTTCATCCATAAAAACCTGGAAATTGCAGTGTTTTTACGCCCATGGATACATAGAGATTACGAAAAGTAATATACACACAATGGGAAAAAAAATAGAATGTGAAAGATCCTCGTCGGCTGAACTGCCTTATTCTGGCTTGTCTCAACATTTTTACACTTGTTCACAGAAAAAAATCCTGAAGCATGTAAAACAGCATTGGTAACAAGTGGGATTACCTTATCCGACTTTTTTTCTTACCTTGTTTGAGGAAAAACAAAACTTTAAGGCTAAATGGCTGAAGCTGGAGATTCTTTGCAGGTACAGAAGCAGTTAACAGCTGCTGGAGCCCCTCTGTTGCTGGGACTTCTAATATCTGCGTCAAGGCTGACACGGAGACAGATCATGCTAGTCTTGATGCCCTTGTAAGCTTTATTAATGATCCTTTCTGTGCCCCCCAATGCTGAATGGATCCATATAGCATGCTGCATTAATAATGCAGTCAACCTAGCCATGTCAAATAACCAAAAAAAAGAAAAAAGCCAGTATGTTTCCACCTTCTGAATATATAAATCACAGAAGTATAATACCACAAAGTGTCTACTTACAGGACCATACTAGTGATTTCGCATGTTTAGCCTAATATTTAAAGTGTATGCGCTTCATGTTTCTGTTAATCTTTTCCCAAAGTGAGCAGTCATATTTTAGAACTCTGATATCATTTCTCCTCCCTTTTATCCATCCATTGGTTTCCATTCATTCCACTACGATATGAAAATGAACTTTCAGAGACTTCAAATGTTCTTTACACCAGTATTCCATCACCGTAATAAAGTCGTCCACATTCGTTTTCCTAAAAGCAGCAGCACTGTTGGGTTTGAGTGACTTGAAATTGGACAGAGGGAAATGATCTCTCTGCCAGAAAATAGTCCCTTGGAAATGTTTGCTTTTGCACAACCAATTATCAGTTCTGTGGTTTATGAGTGGTGACAATTTCATTAGCCACAGAAGAACAGTATAAAGTAGGTGTTCCAACCAAAAATTCAAATTTGAAATTTTAGGGATTTTGATTGTATGTTGTGGAATCTTTAGTACCCCAGCATGACTTGCAGAATGCTTTGTTGCAATATAAAATGAGGATAAACTGTAGTAAATGGGCCAAACATTCAAAATCACTGGTCTGGTCTTTTAACTATTTAGTCTGTTGCAGTGCATGATACATTTCAGTGTGCACATAAAATGCATGAGGCCATGTTTGTCGACTGTGATGTCATTGGTAAACCGGTGCCTCCTGCATGGTTTGTGCATGCCTGACTGATCTATGACTCAATCTGGCAGCATGTGCGACACCCTGTACGAAAATGACCCTTTCTGCTGTCAGTGTAGAAGACGCACACATGCAGCACAGCGCACCCTGAGCCAGGTACAGTATGTACTCCCCGGTAGTCTGGCAAGCATGAATCTCTATTTCAATCTGTCCTTGGTCACTGGTGTTCATTAATGACAGTCCCCTGCAGCCAGAGGAAGCATGATGCAAGTGAAAGAGTGTGGCTCTCTGCCTGCTAACAGGCCTGGACAACAAGCAAATCTGTCACTCTGTCCTAGTTTCCCAGGCACATGCCTTCATCACTGCACTTCTAAACCCCAGCGTCATGTAAAATCTATTTTTCATGGTTCAGGTGGGTCACTGCTGCTGAAGTGCTCAACTTTCTCTTGGGCACACCGCACAAGCCGGAGCCACATTTCCTCTGTTGCAACACAGGCAGGAGTGACACCTCACAAGCGATGACCGTACGAGTGCGGTGGCTTAGATGAAAGACACAATTTCCTGTCAAAGGAAATAGTAGAGGGGGATTTTTCAGGAACAGCTTCCTCCTCCTTTCTGAATTTTTTTTCCATTACGCCTGTGATGTGAACAGTCATATGACATAGTAAAAGAGCAAGTGAAAGTCCTCCACCGGCATCAGCGAAAACAGTGTTGATGACACAAGTCATTTGCACAGGCTTTCAAAAGTCTTGCAAAAAGCATGGAAGGGTGTCATAAATCAAACTCGAAATGAGATCTATTCATCAAGGTAGATGACTCTTTTGTCCTTGTGGATACGCTCTCTTACTGATTCAGAATCTATTCCGATGACGCCTCATAGATGCACGGATGTGCGAGCTCCGCAGAGCAAGCTGCTGCGCTAATAAAGGAAAAACACTCCTCGGCTGCTCACTCCTGACCTGTGGAAAATGGGAGAGTGTGCTCATTTGGCGGACTGCTGTCATGAAATCACTGTATAATCATTACACTGTGCCTGCTGTCAGGTTCCACTCTCTCAGCTGCTTTTGGGTTTCCTGCATGCTAAGATAAATTCTCATGTATATGTTCAGATCCACTGGGATCTCCATTACAAATGGGGTGTGATGACAGAGACAGCGAACACACAGCTTCACCACCTAATTTATGGGCAGAGCTATGCAGGACGTGGGAACGCTGGTGAGAGGGGCCAGTAACACTGGGGGAGTGTAGGGGCCCGGTTATTCTTTCATTCATGGCTGTCATTTGATAACATTGCAACACCAGTGTTGTAATATCAGTTCAAAGATAAGAAGGTCAGCTATGGGTTGAGAAAACTGAACCATCTTCGGACATATGAAACATCTCAAAACTACTAATCAACTCAAGCTGAAACAAGACTGTTTCTTTGTCTCTGGAGAAACAATGTTTTCACCTTATCATGTGACCAGTATAGCTATTTAAAGACCCACCCTGACACCAGTGTTTTTATACTGAAATCACTAGCTGCATTTACATTAAATCTAAGGATTGTTGAACGCCTCCATGGCGGAGAGGCTGGAAACCACGAGTTGCTGAAATGACAAACAAAGCCAGAATCCACTGAACCATCGAGCAAATCAAAAAGCTGTTGGAAAAGTGTGAAGGCTGCCTGTTGCAAGGCTAAAAGTCCAAACCACCCAGTCAGGTTGCATTTTTACAGTCTGATGGACAACCTGATGGGGGCACCACCACTGGAGATCGAGACTCAGCGTGTATTCTATTTATATTTCCAGCAGATTAGATGCTTCTCAGCAAGTGAAGCCACACCGGCGTTCCCACACCAGTGTCTTTTTTTTTTTTTTTTTTTTGTACAAACTTAAATTATTGCTCCTTTTATTGCATTTTTTTTTGTTGTTGTTTGCTGTTTACACTTGTGTTTTATAATATTAAAATACAAAATAAAACACAAAATATTAAAAAATAACAACTTTATTTTTTCATATTTTGTGTATCTGTCATTTTAAATATATAATTATGATAATTATGAATATAGTTTTTGCTAGCAATAATACTTACAATTTTATTGCTAATATTGTGGTCATTTTTAGATAATTTTTAGTTAATTTTTTGGTAATTTTCTGTTTTTGTTTTGGGTTTTTGGGGTTGGTGATTTTGTGGCAATTTTAGGTGGAATTTTTTTTTTTTTTTTTTTAGATTTGTTCAGGTTTCAAAAGGTTATTCTGTGTTTCCCTTAAGATTATCAACTCTTTGCAGACCTGTACTGATCAATAGCAGGGGAACTCTGGTATCAAATGCTGCCTTTAAATGAATGTGCAAAATAGAAAACAGAATTTTGTGTGATGATTTCCAGGCTGTGGTCAGAGAGAAACCTCCATCATATTAATGAACCACAACAGGCTGAGAGCTGATATTTGCAAATAAATATTCAGTATTGGCCCGTTATATTGGGTTGAATCCCAGCAGTGAAATTCACACATACACACTAAATGCAGCATAGCATTTAAATGCAGTTTTTGTTGTGTAATTTTAGACCTAATATGATACCAGCAGTGAATCCTGTTCATTGTAGCTGGATGTTTAAATCCTCATTGAGGTGCACCGTCCTCTCTGAGTCTTTGTTACAGGGAGAAGATGCAAAGTCAGAGAGATGGGAGAAAGGAGACAGTCAGCAGATGGTGTCTCTTCTCTGGAAGAATCTACCCTTTGACCTCCAGACCGTTCTTCTCTTTCTGACCAATCAGGTAGCTCAGGTCCCTGTTGGGTGTGCTGGGCCCCCTCCCGTTCTGGCATCTGGTCCACCATTTGAAATAATGAAGGTAATAATAATGAGCTTAGGGCTCCTCCCTCTGGGAAAGCCAGAGGTCAGGCTACCTATAGAGTGTCCACACCTAACACATCCCATGTGCTGCTCAAGTATTCATCATCATGGAGACAGGCTGCACCTCGTCCACCCTGTTCCTCAGCTAACGCTCACTTACAGACACACTTCAACGTTTCAAACCGTAAAACATTTTTGTAACTTGTAAAATACACAGGGCCAGTGGGCATGGGGGCATGGCCCCTGTACTTTATTCCACCTACAAACTGTTAGAGTCTGTCCAGTTACTGAATCGGCCACTGTGCTGCCTCATCCCTGTTGCATCTTTTTATTTTAATTTTTCCAAGAAGTTTGGCCATTTCAGACCTGAGCAAATTATAAATTACATTATAAATTTGGTTTTCTGATCATTTATGTTGCTCATTTTATGTTGTTTTTTTCTAATTTTCTGGTCATTTTAGTTTTTTCTTACATTTTTTGGTCATTTTGTGACAATTTCATCAGTAGTTTTTTATTTGCTAGTTATCAAAATTTGGGTTCATTTTATGGTGATTTTCTTAGAATTTGATTTTAAATATGTCTTTTTTTTGTGAAATCAAGTGACTTTATATATACAACAATAAAAGTGACATGAGGCTGATTATTTTTATTCTAAAGAATAAAAAAAAATCAGGAACTCTTTCTCCATCCCCCTCAGTTTTCAAATGACAGCCACAGCCCTGCTGAAATACGTGTGCTGGATAGATGACTGGTGGGCTGAAACCACAGGCAGCAACATATGAAAACTTGGAAATGAGTCATTCTGGGGTTATCTGCAGAAACAAAGGAGGGGGATGATCTCAAGGTGCCTCCAAATGACTCCTGCTTCCAGCTGGACTATTGTCTCTGCCTGGTCCTCTGCTCGATCCAAAGCCATCCCATCGATGCATGAAGCCGATGATAAAGTAGACAGGGAGTTTAGAGTATCTTCTCCTTTCTTTTAAACAGGTCAAGGCCATTTATAATGAACCAGGAACACAGTCCCTATACATTTCTCTGAGAGGAGAACCAACATAAAGGTCCTTCAATGAATCATACTCTGGTTTCTTCCGGTATGCCCAATCAATTGAAGACCTTGATTGCATTTGGTGTCCATTGGACCAATTCATCTTTATACTGTACGTTTGTCCCTTGGGAATCTCTTTAAGTGTGCAATGCAAAGCTGAAAAGCCGTCTGTTGTACGTTTTCTTTCAGTTTTGCAGCGTAAAGCAACACTTGGCCTGGAGAGCTCATGCATAGTAGCTGGAAGAGAGCGAGAGAGACAGCGAGGCAGACGGAGGAGGGCTGGGGTGGGACCATAGCGAGCATGGGACACAGAGGGAAATATGTCTGTTTAATTGAAAACTCCCCAACCTCATCGTCCTCTAAACAACCACAGCAACAACCAAACAAAACTTCTGACGAGCCACATGGGCTGAAGGTCTGATCCGCGGCCAGCTGGGGGACAGCGGCAGCCACAACAAGGCTTCAGGATGGTGGCCGCTGTGAGCAGAGGGGCCCCGGGAAGCGGGGGGTGGTTACAGAGCCTGGCAGGCCTATTCTGTTGGTGCATTTTACAGTTGTAGTCTGTTCAGAGATCAATGGGGACGCAGAGTCATGAGGACTTCAGAGGGAAGCTGCATTGTTGTGGCGGGGTGTTTTACATGAGCCTTTCTTTCACATGAGACGCGACTTTGTTTGGGCGCATTTGTTTCTCATTTTCCCCAAGTCGAGTGATCCATTGTGGTTGGCAATCTTACAAACCAAGAGGTTTTGTTTAAATTTCATGAACATAAAAAATCCCATCATGAAATGCGCTCACATACGTTTTGTCATTTTGTGCAATCTCTGACCCTATCCAACTGGGAATGATAATCAAACTCACATTAAATCCATCCATTCCAAGCCATATTAAACAGATAGTTATGTCAGAGGGAACGAGCAATATCTCACACATTTCACCTATATGGTTTCATACAAAGTTTTGGCAAGTACCATATGTGTATGAGTGTGTGTGTGAGTGTGTGTGTCACCCCCTATAAAAGTGATAAATGGGAGGGCAGTTGGCTTTAATGGGTATTGGGCCAGCTGTACCAGCTCCTTTTCTCTTGCATCCTCTGGCAAACACAATTAGTCACATTGATCAAGTGAGCAGCAGAACAATGGGCGATACCCCTTTGGAACCACTTGTGCAGTTTGGTGACCAGTCTGGTTTGACATGTTGGATGGGAGACATGCAGGAACCCGGGCAAATAAGAGCATTGATCTCAGATAGCAAATAAGAAGTCAGGGAGCATTGTTAAAAGAAGGAAAGGGAAGCAAGAGGAGATGGGACTCTCTTTGTTTCATTGTGATGTGCATGGTTTAACTGTAAATGCTCAGCAAGCGAGCAAATACAGAGCAGAGCCAATCAGACTGCGGCACATTATTCTGTGATGGCCGATGCCAGAGATGACACAGAGAGCAAAAAGGACAGAGACCAGCAAGGAGAGAGAGAGAGAGAGGAAGAGTTGGTCACATCATGCCAGCAGATGAGTGTGGATGCCACTTTGTCTTTGCCGTCATGCCGCTGACTGTGGTCTCTGTTCAACATGTTCAATTCCTCACAGATGTGCTGTTCACTTTTAAGGCATATTCCCTATCACGGCCATTAAATCCATCTAATGGTGCCAAGATGTTCCCAGACACAGAAATCATATAAAAAAAAAGCCTACTTGCTCCAGAGGAAACAAAACCCAAACTATAAAATATATATAGGCCAGTATTGTAATTTTCCATAGCACCACACCACACACTGCACAGATAGGAGCACAGCTGAAATATGCAGCCATTAAAGTTTTTCAAAAGTACTTTCTCCAAAAAAAAAAAAAAAAAGAAAAGAAAAGAAAAGAAAAGAAAAACCCTTGGTGGTCTGGGAATACAGGACAGGGTAGGCAAATTATTACCTGAAATGTTTTCTGAGTCAAACAAAAACAGGGGGACAGGAACTGTTTTGTATCGGGATGAGAACACGGTCGTTCAATCAGAGATGTGCAATATTCAGTCTGTAAAACCAGAGAGGTAATTGGTCGAATCCGTCTAGCTCTTAACAAGCTTTCCTTTTGCGCACAGGGACTAATGGAGAATGGCTGCATCTCTCCGTGCGCTTCTCCTCTGCTCATTGCCTCCCCGCTGAGACAATCTTGCATAGCCTATAGCAAACAGACTCTGGATTTTTCAAGCTAACAGCTGCAGCTAGACCCATAACAATGTGAAAAGACACTCTTTAATGACCGAAAAGGGAAGTGAAGGCGAGCGTTGAAAAATCTGTCTTTCTTGCTGCTCTGGCAATTGACACCAATAACCCATGGCTAACTTAATGCCCCGGCTCTGACACGCTGCGTAATGGCAAATGAAAACTCCTCTCGGGATTTCCTCTCACAGGCAATTATTAAGAATGATGACGCTTCTCTAACAATGGCCGGATCAGAGCGCTCGAGTTTGTCATCATGAGTGAATCCTATTACGCGGCGGCATAATGACCCTCTGTGAAAACAAGAGACAGAATGAGTATCACAAGGCATCTTTGCATTGGAAAACAAAGCTCATCTCACACATCTTGCCATTGGAGCTGGCCTTTGTGTCGCCGCTCCAGCCTCAATTGTTTTCTCTTCAGTGAGTAAATGCTCGGCTTGATGTGGTTCTGCAGCTTGGTGAAATGATATGTAATATACTTGCAACATCAAATTATGTACCTATAATTTAGTATAACAACTGTGTATATTGGAATTTCTGCTGTTTTGTAACCCATATTATTTCAGGAGGCAGAGCTAAATGAGTATACAGACATCATGAGACCGACATTTCTAAAGCTTTATTTTGTTGTTGTACATGCAGTAAAATGGATCCACACTCTATAAACATTTCTGGATCATTAGCGGAGGAGTTTGGAGGACATCTTGATAGGATGACAACACTTCTTTGGCTTCGAACAATAGGACACTGTGTCCAACTCAGCCCGTGTCCCGCTTTCCCTCCTCCAAAGTAGCCGGATAGCCAGCGATTTGGGCAATAACAGCGATAAAGCAACGAGATTTTTAGGAATGGCATTTTGCCACCCCGCTCCCTCCTCCCCTGTCTGCCTTTCTCTCACTTTCATGAAATCAAAAAGGATCACAGGAGTCGCTTTTGTCTGGCAGGGCAAATGACTGATATGTTACTGTGTTCAAGGGGACGGCACCTTTATAAAGCTTTACATTCTGTCACCTTGTGATCTTTTACAGTTCAGTCAGAGGGCTGTTGTAGATTCAATTTAAACATGCATTTCTAGATTCTAGTGGATTTTTTTTTTAAATGAAATGACAGTTACAAATCCTGATTAACTCCAACCAAAACATCGGTTAGCATATGCCCAGTTGTAAAAAGGAACAAATTAATCCGGACAGAGTAAAAACATATTCCTCCACGGTGTTTCATAAGTTTCATAGTTCCTTTATTGGTAAAAGTGAATCATTAAATGGAACTTTGTAGCTGGTGTTTGAGAATCATCTGTATCTTATCACTGGGAAAAGTCCCCTAAACAGAAAAATGTGGAGAGCCAGGCTTTCCTTCAAAGAGCCTACAGAGCGGCTGTTGTCTTCAAGGAGGAGGGATTGCTTTCAGCGGCCTCAGCCCGGGACTGGTTCTCATCATTTTGACAATAAAACTCGAGGAGTTAAAACAAAGCAACATTTCATGAAAAAAAAGGGGCCAAGAGATTTCCGCTGGTCTGTGCTGAATTGTCCCTTTCCAATCCATAGCCAAGGAGGAGCAGAGTGCTGATTTTAGGAGGGCTTAGGGAAAAGTTTTCCTCCCCTTTGGAGACTTAATTCCTCTCTGGCACCCTGAGGACAGAAGTCCAAAGGGCTTGTCCTGCTCAAAATGCCTCGCAGATGAATAAGAGATTGTGCTTTAAATTCCCAGAGGTTTGGTTTCATAATATCAGTATTTTATTGATGGACTTTTTGTGGTTTTACACAAGCTTGACAGGAATTCAAGATCTGACTGAGAAAAAAAACGGTGTGAAAATGTGTCATGTAAAAAGTCAGCTGTGTTCATTTCAGTTCCATTACTTAAACTCAATTTTAAGTTTCTCTGGCATTCACAATTATGTAATCAGTGAGCTGACAATATAATAGTCCGACATCTACCTCACTCCTTTGTGACCAACCAACAAAGGCACTTACTGCTGCTCTAATTTGGACAAAAAGAACAGGCAAGAATAGAGGAAAGGTATAGAAACACATGAGGTTGGACGTTCTTCTGCATAACAACTCACCTCCCAACATTCATGTCTCTTTGACTCGAGGAGAGAGACAAATTCAAGAGGACATTGTTGGTTGGTGTTTGAGAACGTACCGGTTCCTACAGGGAAAAGTCAGGCAGTGCATGCTTTAATCAGCAAAATGTTATTAACAGTACTGTATGTATTTACAGACAAATATGTACAATTTTTACATTCTTCTACTGATAAATGGATTTTAAAAAAAAGTCAGGGTCTTTGTAAGAAAGAAGATGTGATGTCCTCTCACACATCGGCGCTTGTGGAAACCTGTGATAACCTGGGGTCAGAGTCGATCTCGTAGCGATAGTGGTAGCCTTCCCACACCTCCCTGCAGGCGTCCCGCATGTCATAGATTCGCTTCTTGATGCCCTTGCGGTTGAGGTAAAGCACAAAGAGGAAGACGAGACCCACAAAGCCAAGGACTATACCCAAGAAGACGTAAGAGGTTTGCAAGGCAAGGTCTGCGCCTGCAGCCCTCTGGTGGCATCCTAGAGTCAGCTTGCCCAGGGCCAGTAGCGACGTGTTCCTCATGGCGGCCGGGAAGGCGCACACCAGGCTGTCAGCATCCCTAACTCGTCTCTGTGATCTGTTGAGCCACAGGGCAAAGGGTTCGATGCCGCAGGTGCAAGTGAACGGGTTTTCCCCTAGCAGAAGCCTGGTTCTGGGCAGGGAGTCCAGCTCTTGCAGACCCTCCTCGGACACCGTCTTGAGCGCGTTGAAGGTGAGGTCGAGCTCCTCCAGGCGCTCCAGGCCCGAGAAGGTTGAGTTGTGAATGGACACCAGGGAGTTGTTGGAGAGCTGGAGGCGCCGCAGGCTGGCCAAGTGGGAGAAGATGCGCAAAGGTAAGTAGATAAGGCTGTTGCCAGACAGGTCCAGGCCCTGCAGGGTCCCGAGGGAGCTCCAGCGGAGAGAGGTGGCCAGGTCCATCACCGAGGAGTGGTTGTACAGGGCTCGGCTCAGGTTGAGCTCCCGCAGAGACTGGTTCTGGATGGTGAAGGCCTCCGGGTGAATGACAGCCAGCTGGTTGTTGCTCAGATCCAGAGAGCGGAGGCTGCGTAGACTGGTGAAGGTATGGGACTCCACATCTGAAATCCTGGATACACATAGGACAAAAAATTCAGATTTCATTCACACTAACCATCACAACAGAAATACACAGCGAGGGAAATGCAAAAAAAGAACAGTCTCCTGTCAGATTTTCTATGGTTTGACATGCAAGACAAGTGCAGAGTACACCCACAATTTTCTCTGGGAATTTAGAGTATACCCACCTATCAACCTAATAGCCACTGAAATATTTAGGAGAATATACCCACTTCTCCCTGTGCTGTCTACCTTTCTATTTCGCAGTATACTGAGCTCATCAACGATCACTACAACGCTGAAGGCAGACATAAGCGGGCTTAGACCAGAACAAACCTGAAATCAGACAGAACAGGGCACTGACACCCTAAACTATGACTCTTCTCTGCATAATGTCATATTTTTTTTCTCTTTTGCCACCTGCTCATCTATCTAGTGTGGACAAAGTGGAGCACAACCTGGTGAGGAAACCTGATTTATAAAAAAAAAAAAAAAAAGTATCAGGTCAGCTGCATGATGTGACTTTTTTTTTTTTTTAAAATCTAACTTCAGAATAAATTCATGCGAATTGTGATCTTTTATTTCCATCATAATAATTAACAACAAACGGAACTACAAGATCACATTTTACCTCACTCATCATGCTCTAAGTGAAGTGCCCACTCTGTCCACAGCTTTTCTATCCGACTGAATTAACCGTGATGGTACAGTTGTGTTTTACCTGTTATTACTCAGAGACAGGGTGGTGACATTATCCAGTCCTTTGAAACACTCCGGTCCGATTCGACTTATTTGATTCCCTGTTATGAAGAGATTCCTGGTGTATCCGGGGATCCCGGACGGGATACTCCGCAGATCTTTGGAGACGCACTTGACGGTATGTGCCGCTTCTGAACACTCGCAACGTGGAGGACAGGACGCGCAGACGGAGCACAGGAGCGCACAGAAAACCACGGGTTGCGCCAAACGTAGCATGTTGAGAATACAGTTACGCGACTCAAGAGCTGCAAGCAACACCGGCGTTCACCGAAAAATGAGAACGTGACGATCAGCTCGTCCAAGACATCATCATCAACATCATCATAATCTGCTGTCCCGCCTGGGAATGCTCTTCAACTTTGCATCGCTGCAGAAGCAGTGTGACCGGGAGGCAGGGTCTGATTTCCATGAGAAAAAAAGGAACTGGGGGTCTTGCTGGTCCGAGGGGGTTTTTGATCCTTTGCCGTGGAGAAGCGGGGCGTCACTTCTTCTCCAACAATGAAGTTAAAAGGACTATCGCCTAGTGCAGTGATCTGTGGGGAGGGGCTTTTCTCCTCCCCGCACCCTGTCCGGATCCACTAGATCTCCCCCCAGACTCTAATAGGCTGCTGGCATTAGGACTGAAGCAGCAGCAGCAGGGGGAGGAGGTGGAGGAGGAGGTGGAGGTGGGTTATAGGCGTAACTCTTTTTTATCTTCAGTTTTTAGGGTCAGATTTTTCACCACATGGTGCAATGTGATCACAGGGCTTCAGCTGGATTTGGCTTCACACCTGAGCCTATGGAGTGCAAGTTTGATTTAGCGGTTTATGTTATTTTAATGCCGGGCAAAAGTGGAAGTTGATTTGCCATGTACAATAAAAAACCATATCAAGGGAGTTCTGCTCATAGGCGACTTTTAATAATTTATCACAATGACCAAATAACAGCATCTAGGCAGTCACCATTTCTCCACTTAGTTTGATCATTAAAGGGGAACCTTGTCTCCCAAACCTGGAGGTTTGGGAGACAAACCGTATAGCCTGGAGTTGAGTGAATTTGATGGCCCTGAACATTCCCGCCTGCCCAGGTGGTGTTTTACCAGGTGGGGGTGGGGTGTCTGGGGGTCAGACTGCAGGGCCTTTGATCCCCCCTTTCCTGAGCACTGTGATGGTTTGCAGGATAATGGCTTTTGCCTTTGAATGGCAGATTAGCCACTTGATAGCCAAGTAACAAAGCTGTGATGCATATTCTAAATCAGTGATGGCATCTCTCCCTCAGCGTGTGTTCCTGGCAAGTTAAATTATTTAAAAATCACACAATAATTATCCTCTGGGTTGGAATATATTGTGTTTTATATGAAGACTTTATTTAGAGTGATGTTTTGCCTTTGATTCCCCTGGAAACCTTGCACCCCTAAGATCAGCCTTCCCTTTGACAGGCTTGGTGAAGTGCAGCTGTCATAGTGAAATGATGCAAATCCATGAAAACACTCCCACAATGCAATTTCTACAATAATAGACATCTTTATTGGTATTATAGTTGTAAGTCATAAATACATTCATAGTTCACACAGTCACTTCTTAAAATTCCCTATAGGCTATAGGCTATGAACTGCAGCATAAAGGATATTTTAGGGATTATAGAACAAAAGAGGGGTTTGGTGTAGCCGAGTGGTATAAGTATATATGGATAGTGCCCTAATAATAGCATCCCGACTGTCCTTTGTCAACTGACTGAATTGGTGGAACCACAGGTCTCCACATTCCAGGACCTGGCTCTTGGATACAACAAGGCACCGCAGCAGGCAACATCTAAAATCCATTCAAAGGGTCTCCAGAGAATATTGCATTCTTGCACATGCACTCTAATAAAGGGTTGGTATAATATTTATCATCTCTTTTTCTATTTCTCTTCCTACATACTTCTATGATTTCTTCTCATTTTACAAGCGTTGGTGGTATAAATAAATTGAACAAAGGTTACTGATGTCACAGGGTGGGGCTTTTCAGTGCCTTTTTAAGTTCAAAATACATAAAATAAGTAAAATAAAAAAAATGAATGTGATATCCTTTTCTTTCAACACTGTAAAGACAATATCTTTAATCAAATGAAACATTTTTGCAATGTCTACACAAATTGTGAACGAATTTTACAGTGATGCTACTACTCATTTCTCTTCATCTTTCTTTTCAGCTTGGATACAGAAATGCCATGCTACTTCAGCCATAGTGAGCAAAAATGTTCAGATTTACCCCTTTTTTGTTACATAGGCTATACACCTTTTAGTATTTTCCCATAAAATTTGGCAATGCCTCCTTGAGATTATATGATGTGAAGCTACATTTACCTTTTGTGACACTAATATAACACATGCCCAAATCCAAACCATTTTCTAAGGAGGCACAAGATATCAGTTTTGCAACTGTTTGGGGCAACTGCTTGAGGAAACAATACTGCCTCCGTCTTCCGTATTTAAACATGGAAAAGAAGCAGAAAGGCAGCAATGTTGTGTTAAAATTAAAGGGGTTATGGTTGTAACCTATTCAAAAAGCAAGACGTTTTATGAGGGAAAGATTTCACCCTGCAAATTGGGTCCAGATTCGCCATTTCTCCCTCCTCCAGAATGTTAATGAACAATGACAATCCAATCTTTGTTCATAAGTGGTACCATTAAGAGGCCAAATGTACCAAATAAAAATCTGTTCCCTCGTTTTAATACTTTGCGATGAGTGACTTCCTTGAAGCTCAGATCATTCTTGGCCTGTTTTCATAGTCACTGGCGTTATCAAGAGGGGGACAATAATTCATACTCGAATGCAGGCTGTGGCATCAAGTCAACATCAGCAACTTAAGCAGGCCTATAATAGTCTATTTTATTATATAATTGCTACAGTTTCAAACGTATCAGTAATCACATAAAACTTAAGAGAAAAATTCTGAGTAATATGTATAAATTAATCATTAGGCAGTTGGCTGCAATGATATGCAGCATATAATTCATCTCAATAAGCCACAGTATATGAATTGAGCATCAACTCTGAAAACGTACATACGTCCAACCTCACTCTCATTCTTGCATGCATGCAGTATATACATGCGGGCATGCAGTCACATGCTCACTCCAGCCTAAACAGACACTCGCACTCACTTGTTCACACACTCATTCAGGCACCAATCTGCTTTACTGCAGAACAGCGATGACATATGAACTGCAGGTAGAGCTGGAATAATGAGAAGAAAATAAAGGATAAATTATTCAAAAGATACACCTGTAGAATGAGAGATCAAATCTGCAAACTATATATATAGAGAGCACCTGGTGTCTGCTCAAATATTTACAGGCAGCATGGGTAAAGAGGCCACAGAATATATGCTTTGAACATAAACTCTAAAAGCAGAGCCAGACCCGAGAAAACTGGCATAACTGGCATTGTGTATCCCTTCAAGTCCTACCCATTGTGTTGAAAGGGGAAACCAAAACAGACTGAAATTTATGAGGATATATATGACTGCCACTCGCAGTACATTGGCAAGTGTATGAAAGCTTTGTGAATCACCTTTGACATTTCACAATGACCTTCTAATCTGATCTGCAGAGCTGGAAAACAGCAGGAGTGACGCTTGTCAGGCGCTGGAGGAAACTCTGGATATTCAGCAGGGGTTGGTGAGCGTGAAAAACCTGAGGATCCTGGCTACCTGCTGCTTTTGGCAGCACCGTGGATAAAGAGAGGGCTCAACACTTTTTCTGTCTCACTGCAAACAATGAAGGGATTTGATTCTACTCACTAACGCCATGGCAACAGATTTTGACTGCCAACCATCATCTAGGATTAACGTTTGATAACATAAAAAAACAAAACAATATAGATAGTGTTGATACATAAATGCTGATTACAAAGTTAGCCTTAAAGAGTATATACAAGATGTAAGAAAGAGGTCATTTTTTTTAGGCACCGACTTTTTTTTTTCTCAATGTAAGAGGCAAAAGCGGAAATGGTCAACAACAAAACTGGTCTCTGGTTGAAAAATGTGTCAAAATACAGACCAGGATTTCACTGTTTCAAATGAGGTCAAAGGGCTATTCATTCAGGGACTTTCTAGCTCAAAATGAAATCAACGAGCTGTTTCACAAAAGAGCAACGTATGCCTTCAAGGACACAGTTTGACTTGGTCTCCAATCTTCCTATATTTGGCACAATATAGAAAACCAAAAGGATTCCCCAAAATTCTGTTGGTTTCTGTGGGTGTTCTCCACAGCCACATTCACTAAAGTTGCTACAATCATTGCACTAATAACCAAAGTTAATGATATGAAATAATTTTCCATAAACCTATTAAAGTAGTACTATGAGGTGATACATCTCAAAATACACAATGCAAACATTTCAGAGAAAAATATATATTTTTAGAAGATGCAGTTTTTCTGTTACCCTATGGAGTTCTATTGGATATAATCTAATGCTGTAAGAAAATGCACAAAAATACAAACTACTCTGGCATCTTAAGAGTTAAATTGAAGTATAAGAGCTGTATCAAATCAAGCATGAAATGCAATAAATTCCTAGAAAGGCATATAATTGATTTAACATGTTTCTGCTCCCCAATATAAAAATGACATTCAGGAAGCACTGAATCAAGGGATTATAATCCCTATCCGTTACAAAGTATGATAATAAAAATATGAAAGAAAGGCATGGATGTTTCCCCTCCAATGAATTCAAGAATTTGCCTTGTGAAAAATTCCTGTTGCTTGCTTGTCATTTGCTTTCTAGGTACCAATGGCTTAAAACCCCCGTCAGGCTTTTTAATGGGTCTCACTCATGAAATGCTTAAGTTTTTTTGCACATTATTGAAAAAAAAGTCCAAAAAGTCAGATTCATCAAACATCTGGAAGCACCTGTATTCTGTATTCACATGTATATGTTGATGAATCCCAATCACTCATACATGGGATGTGTGCTCATGGAGCATTAATGATCATGAATTAATATAATGGCACCACTTCACAACTCCATATTAGGCAAAGGACATTCAAAATCCTCTACACTAAAATGACACTGAAGAATGTGAAAAAGAGGAACTTCAGCAATACAGAAACTGAGGTAATACTTATTGTCATTGGAAAACAAACAAACAAACGAACAAACAAAAAACAGCTTATTATTTTGCAGCAGAGGCAGTGGGAACACAGCCTGACAAAAAATATGAAATATGCAAAAGAAATTACAAAGAAAATTACAGAGCAGATGAAAAACTGGGCAAAACAGGTTTGATTATAAACTATTCACTTAAAGGTGACTCACAACCAACCAAAGGAACATCAAAGCCACAAGGGGAGGCCAGAGAACTGCTGCTGCGCTCTGCCAAACCAATGAGCGTATCGGTGCCATGGATGTGTCTGTCTCTGGCACCAACCCAGATGGGGACAGTGACATCACGGCCAGCACTGAAACTATTCACCAGCTGAGGAGCTCAGCAGAACAAACTGTCCGCTTCTTTTTAAGATCGATCTCTTTACATAATGCAGTAATGTGAAAAAAGTAGGTGCCTGTTCAAAGGAGATTATTTAATATCCAATTAACTGAGGTAGTAAACCACACCTCATAAATTGATGTTCATTTGAATTCTCCCAGTCACTGGATAAACAGTAGAAATGTATGAGGGCTTTCTTTTTGTGGTTTCTAAACACCCCATGTATGGTAGGACATTCCTGGGAAGACTACTCTTTCACACAAAAGTGATGTGTTTTAGGTTTCCTGCAGCAGCAACACCAATTTGTGTGGAATTCTGAAGCGAAAAAAAAAAAAAAATAATAATAATTATAATAATAATTAGAGGAAGGCACACATGCTTAAATAAAATGACCATCTCTGAACCGAAACCAGAGTGAATATTGCAGTTGCAATGAGAATCAAGTGTTCCCAAGCAAAAACCAGAGAGAGCATCCATATTGCCTTTCCATGATGAAAAACACTCCAGGAAGGGAAATGATGATGAGATGTGGCTCTGTTTTGGATTGGTAGGTTTTACTAAACTCTTCACACTTACTCTGTATCTTTTCCAAATTTCATTCAGATGCAAAAAATAACAAAATAAATGAATATATGAGAGCTACTTAAAGATGAAAACCCAAATATGCAGTTTTTTTTATGCACAAATTAATTCCACTCACATTTAATGAATGAGACCCATTATTGATAATCCATATGTGTGTATGTGTATATGTACGTATGTGGTCCTGGTGGTTGTGGTGGTAGGGGGAGTTTAGCGCCACTGAACTCACTTCTCACAAATTCCTAAAAATAAAAAACTGAAATCAATTCCCTTCCATTAAGTATTCCAGCTTCACTGCGAGAGTGACGCCATTGTCGTCTGCTCCCTAGAAACCAAGCAGACGTTGGTATAGACTTGGAAGATGTCAGCCTTTCTCCTCAACATCCTTCTCTTGAGGGTGAGTAGTCCTTGTTTCTGCTACAATGCGCTGAACACAGAGTGATACCTCCTTAGTCGTTGGCAAGGTCAAACCTACAACAGACCTGGAGGGGATTCCCGCTGTCCTTAACCCGCCTTCACAGGTCACCGGAGGTTAAGGGTCAGGGCCACTGTGAGGATGATGCCCATCAGCATCAGGAAAGGCAGCCAGGTCTTCAGGAAGCCTGCACAGCTGGACCCCACACAGAAACACAAGAGGTAAGGGTCAACAGGGATGAGGAAAGATGGGTTTGAGAAACAGCAAGGTGGGCTTAGTAGACATGCAAGCCATCATCAGTGCAGAGTGCTCGTCAAAGTCTTGTGTACTTTCCCCCACTCACTGTCCTGACAGTGAGCTCTTGAGACAACGCATACGTCATTAATTATGCTGCACTCGGTGTAACCATGGCGACCACAGTCAATGCCCCAACAACTATGCAGTCTACTCATTGCAGGGTTGTCTTGTCCAACCCACGCCATCATTCCCAAACCTCACTGGAGGGCTATCAGGATGCTCAGTCCCATTCTTTCAATAATAAACAGCACAGGCCTACCTGAGTCATGTCCTATATAGACTGTGATACATCCCAAGAACCAGGACTCTCTCTCTCTCTCCCTCTCTCATGTTCTGAGACACAACAGGTTCAAGGCATAGCCTGTGAAATCATGCCCGAGCCCCTGGGACCTCAACAAAAAGCTTCTTACAAGCTTGCTCTCTAGCCCTACTTCTCATGGCCAGAACAGAGCAGAACAGCTATAGATAGTATGGTTTGCATATGGGTTTATAGCTTTAGACTGAAGCTGCTGGTAGCTGATATTTCCAGTCAATATTCAGTGTTTTAAAATTTGGCCATTTGCAAGCCAAGATATTACAAAAATTGAAGAATTCAGTGTTTCACTCATTTTTTTTTCTTGTTAGTATGCTAAAGCTACAACTTTTCATGGGTTGCATGACAACAGTTTACAGTTACGTTTTTATTTTGATCATATTCTAATAAGATCATAATTTTAGTGTTTTTGGATCCACTTTTAAGTCCATTTGTCATTAAGACCACCCACTGCCAAGTTACCATTGAAAAAAAGATTTTTACACATCCCTCTTATTTGCCTCTTCTCCAACTTTATCCTTGCTGACCACCTTACATTCTGTGACCATGAGCTATTCAAAACACACAACTGCACTGCATCAAACGGGCTCCCGATTGCAGCCTGTTATTTTGCTCTATAAACAATTTCTACCAGGGTTTCATATGAAAGTGAGAGGTCATGTTAAATATAACCAACCATTTCAAACAAACATGGCAGAGGAAGGAGGAAATGGTCGCCCAATCAGAATCAAGCATATAAGACAGGCTATAGATCCTGTAATTGGATAGAGACATGGTGACCTAATCTCCTCACGACTGATAACACCAGAACGGGAACTTCACAGTCATTGTTTCACTAGTGGTGAGAAAAAGATGGGATTGGCCTTTGCCAGATTACTCTACACAATGCACAGTGCCATCTAAACTTCTGTTTGTCTGCTGTGAAGATGGTAAACAAGCCTTATGGTGCGTGCAAACCTGAAGCTATTTCTTTTTCTCTAGACGCGTCTATCGCTTCACTTTGGTCGTGCAGGTCCGCGTTGGTTAAAAAAACACTTCAGTCGCTTTATCGCGACTCGACCCCGGGAAAATGAGAAACCCTGGGAAAAACAAGCCCCGAGAAAAAAGTTTCCCCAAACGCATTTCCTGGTTTCCAGACAACATCAATGCTGATTGGCTGTCAGGACGCAATGGGTGGAGTCAGGGGGAAGCGATGGTCGCCCCAGTTGGATTTTTTCTACTGGGGCGAAGATATTGAAGATACCGAAGCGACCGTTCGTGTCGTTCACACTGCCCCATTCGGATCATTTGCACCGCGCCCGGCCACACTGCGCCCGGCCACACTGCGCCCGGCCACACTGCGCCCGGCCACGTGCCGTCTCGTCTTTGCATTCAATTTGTATGTAATTGCGCCGCTCGAGCTATTCAGGTTTGCACGCACCTTTAGGAGAAACTTAATGTGAGTGTCATGTGGTGACCCATTGTAAGTGAACAAGTTTTAAATTCAAATTATAAGCCTGCTCTGTTCTCTTCACGGAATCCTTTACTTAAACTATATACAAGATAGCAATAAATATAGGAAGGCTGATACATTTGATGAAAATTACAGTATATATTCATTACTTTGTCTGGGAAAAAATATTCTTTCTTTGAAGGAAAATGAGTGTATACCACTTTAACACAGACCTAAAATCGCACTACCATCCAGAACATGAGCTCTTAGTGTAGCATTTTCATCATTTTCAGCTCTGAATAGCAGAGGTGTGCACAGGGCACCTGCCTATTTGTGACAAGCATATAAGTGAGACGATACCGGATGTGCTCTACATTTTAGACAGGCAATGTTTTTGTAGCTGTGATGGGAGACCGCTAGGTCAGAACAAAAGAGAAAATGCTGCATTTCAGTCAGGTTTGAAGACTGTGACCCCAGTCAACCTGGGGGTGTAATACGCAGTCCGGGATGTCTGCTGTATGTAAAATGGTGTCACCTGTTTTTTTTTTAGTGGGTCACCCTGGGTAAAAATAACCTGTGTAAAATCTGCTTGCTTGGTGTAAATCTAACACTTAGTTTACCAGCCTTTAACAGGTGAGCCAACAAGGTAATTCTTGTATACTAGTAATGTTGATTATTTCTACAGTAAATATGCAGTCCAACAAGGGTGCATCTTTCAATCATTTCAAATGCCACTTTTCCACCAAAAAAGATCTAGGACCAAAATTCCCAGGTCCTTGCCAGCAAGTACTCCACGCTCTTGAATATTTGTTTCCACCAAACCTCAGAAGAATGACCTTGATTCAAAACCTTGACAAGACCTTGGTCAAAATAGTAACCATGAACGATGTTGAGGCCATTGTTTCATCAAAAACCCCCGTTTGCTCTGGAGGAAACAGTCTCTTTTGTAATATCCTCAATCTCATTTTCAATCTTGACACATCTCTTCTCAAAAACGGAATGCAACATCATCACTGCACAGCAGTAAATAACTATGAACACAATGGTGGCTTTGACATCCTCTGATGATTTGTTGCTGATTTGTCTGCTGATTTGTTGTTGTCAGTCAGACACAGAATGACTAGACTCCTCCTTCTTATTTGAATAAAGTTCGCTGTTGTCGAGGTGCAGTGGAAATGCAAACACACAAGAGCTTAAGATGCTTACATTGCCCACAGAACCCTCTTTGAAGAGAAAGGAACTTTGACCCCAGAAAGTTTTGGGGGAAAAGTGGTTCCCAATTCTTCCAAAGGGTTCCTGTGTTCCAAGGACCATTCTTACTGTAGAAAATTGGTAAAAAGTGGCAAATATTGACAAGGCCATACCATTTTACTCAAAAGACTGATATCTGCCCGTATGTCAGCCTAACACTAGTAGATTGCATTTCTACTTTTCGACATTTCGACTGTGCCCCTCACCCAAACTTACCTGACATGTTTGCCATGGATGAGAGCGAGGAGGCAAAGGTTGACCATGTTCCATGAGGTGCTGTTTTCATAACGCATCAGATTCAGAGCCATGGCAACATGTGAGTGACAGTTGTCACAGCACAGGTTGTGCTTTGAAGAAAAGAACACTACATATTAACATCAATGTGTTCTGCTACACAGAAAGCAATACAGTGCATGTCTAAAAAAATTCTTCTTTACCATCCTATGTTTGTACTCCTCTGAGGCATCGTGCACTGCTGTGTCCCAGGCGTTGGAGCCACTAGCATACACTTTGCTAACATCAAGCATCCAGTACCTGCAAATGAACAGAGAGTATACATGTGCCATTCAATGAACCGGCATATGTTCTCAGAACTGAAATCACAAGAGGATGCAGAACTTGTATTGTACAGAAACAGGCTGGATTCTGAATATTGGCACATCAGCAGCAAAAATGACATTTTAGAAAAAATTTTAGAAAAACACTGCTTTACTTACTTAGTTGGTCTCCCAAAAGCCATGTTATCTTCCTGCAAAAAAGAGAAAACATTCCGCATTGATTTTTTATTATTTCAGAACAAATGAACACAGGAAACATTGATAATGTAATAAACATTATGTTAAAAATTTCATTAGAGTTTAACACCAGCATGTACCACAGATTGGTGCTAAGTGAGCATTGAGGAGTGTGCAAAAGTGGGTTTGACCACAGTACATCAAACAAAATATCATTATTGTATCCCAGTTTGGGCATACTGTGGGTGTGCACTGACTGCTGCTGCACCTATTGCCACAGATTCTGGCTATGTAAGTGATACCTTGAAGACCGTTCGTTCAAATCATTCAAAGTTTCTGTGCAGATTCATGACCCCTAGAAGATTAATCCTATTGATTTTAGTGACCACCTTTCCCCTAGCACCACCATCAGGCCAAACTTTCAATTTATAGTAACTCCAATAGTTTTAAATTCAAATCTTTTAAAATGTGCTGTGCAGGGACATAGTCACAAGATGTCATTGAAGATTCAAGTTGTTTCGGTGATGTATTCACTGACGCCAACAGCACATGTCCAGTTATTCATGTTTTCCTGGCCTGATTCACCTGAGGTTATCCAATTTTCTGTAGACTTCAGAGTCTCAAAGGTAAAACACATTTATGGTCAAACCACAAATGAGTCTATAGTAATTATGATAAATAATAACACAGCAGACAGATTTATGGCCAAACCACAAATGAGTTTATAGTAATTATAATAAATAATAACATAGCAGACAGTAACACAGATCTAGTACCAACTGAGATGGCAACAGAAGCTGTCTTATTTTTTAATGTGACAAGTCAAGGTAGCCTTCATGCCAGGCAATTCTTTTCATAATTCCTAAGACTAAACTTTTTTGCTGGGATGGCATTGCTTGCGTCAGACAACGTCAAGGAAGTTGGACAAAATCGAAGCCTTTCTTTGAGCCCTGAGGGCAGGTATGTCAAACTCAGTCACTACAAGGGCTGTAGTAAGAATTCACAACCAATTCAAGGGCCGAACAGGCCCAACATTTATTGAATGCTTTTGACGCAAAGCGGTCATTCTTCTGATCAAAATATGTCCTGTGAAAGAATAATGACTCATACAAAAGTAAGAATTTTACAAGGAACATTCCTGCCCAAAAATGTCTTTCTATAAAACTAAACAAGGGTATCTATAACCAAATTCACTGGAGTGGAACATTATATGAGAAAAGCCCACTGCATCATTCATTCTTCATATTGTATCTGCAAGCCTACCCTGAAACATCACATGGAATAAAAAATAACCAGATGACTGATATTTTGCTTAAGAGAAATCAACAGTCATACATGTTTTTACACATATTGGCACATCATTGGAACACAAATATACAATCAAGAGATAAAACTAATATTTTCATGTTAAATCATGTAAGTAATTTGGTCAAAATACCAAAGTACTGTAGAGGTCAAACATCAAACTATAAGCGGTGACGTTTGGCTGCCTTGCTACCCAGCTAATAACTGTCTTTATGCAAGTGATCTGCTGAGTTGCTGATGAGCTCCTCAGGAGAGGGGAATGAGGGGGACGCAGGTGTTTTGTGAAGTTGATAGTGCAGGACGCTGCAATGGATGTTGGGTTTTGTAGTATCTGCACCTTGGGCTGATGGCCTGATGTGGCCTATCAACCTTTTGACATGTGTACCCAGGGGGAAACTGAAGTAAGGTGTCCGAAAAAACAAAGACCTCTTAACTCTACTTTTACATAAAACTAGTAAAACTGAAATTAATGACAGCGCTGTAAAATAAAAACTGAGACCACTAAGTGCAAACTGGTGTACATTTGCATCTTTACAGCTCACTTTAAGTTTGCCACAATGCTTGCATGCTTTCAGCTCATGTGTCAAAAGTTAGCTGATAGCAGAAAGTGCATTTGCACAGCTAAAAGTAAAAACCTACTTAATTGTCCCAGAAAAGTATTCCCAAGAAAGGCAATGTAAAATACAAGAAGTGTGCCTACAGTACACATCATCTTACACTGGGCTGCTGTGAAATGTAATGGTAGGTCGTTAGTGTCTTGAGCAAGATCCCCAAAATGAATGGGTAAGCCTTAGAAAGAGGAATATAGTCAGTACTTACTGAGACAAAGTAAGGTCCAGCAAAATCCCGGATGACACCAGTGGAAGTGCAGATTCCCATGTGTCCAATGAATGGAAGCAGCCATCTGAGTCAATAACATGCTAGTTAATATCACAACAAATAAGAGGTAGTCCTATGATAAACCACAGAAAATTAACACACGCCTAAGTCTTTGTAGCCATACAACCTCTTTTTTAGCTAAGTCCATGTCTCTAAATCAGTACAGTGTTATCGGAGTTTTAGTGGCACAAAGTAAAACAGTGCAGAAGAAAAGCCACTATCATAATGCAAGTCTGCTTTGCTTCACCACAACTCAAATACATCTTAATATTCAAAAGGCACCGTTAAAGATGTGGACACTGACTATTACAACAAACATGAAATACAACTATGAATGCTTCAGCCTAGTGAGGAATAACAATTAGTCAGTGTGTATCCTCTCACCATAAAATAAATTATCCATGGAAAGTACAACCAGTCTTCTACTGTCAACCACTAAGCAGCTCCATAGAGCTTGGTGCCTTGTTAAGGGGCACCTCAACAGTAATGCTGTAGGAAAAAACATAACTTCCTAATTGATTAAGGAATTCAAACTAGCAACCTGCTGCTGTCAGGCCCACTTCTCTGACCCCTAGATCAGGGCTTCTCAAATACTTTGTTCCGAACCCCCAAATGGACATAGATCAGGCCAGACAGACTCCCAGAGCCTTGTGCGAATTGGCTTTGTTTGTGCACATAATCATTTTCAATTAAAGAGGGTGTCTCGCCCTGAAATTTGAACTTGTTTAAAGTTGTGTGGCATGAGAAAACCGTCCTTAAATTTCACACTATGATCCTATAAGCAACTCAAGCTGGCTGGTGTGTGGCTGTGTGTGTGTGTGTGTGTGTGTGGACACAAGGAACAAGACGTTAGATACCAATCACCCTAACAGCTGTTTATGTTTTCGCTGTACTGTACTGCCAAAAGATAAGCTTCATTATTAAGTAGGTGTCAGACTCTTGGCTGTGCTCATCTCTTGAAAAATCTGCCCAAAATGTGTTTTTCTGGCCTGACATATATGGGATCGTTCAAATAATGTGGAAGGTACACACACTACATCACAGGCCTGTTAGGCATTGTTTAGGTCATGTGATAACTTCAGTATTTATCAGCAGCAACGTACTTCATCAAATCACAACTTTCTGAACTGGCCCAAAGTTCACACTCTTTGCTACGACCCATAGTGTATTTTGGTGACAGCGACTGCTTGGCTGAAGAAGCGAACCTATTGTTACACCTGATATTTTACTCAAATGTTGTCTAGTTGGTGGACTAGATGCATGCCGAATGGAAGACTGGTTCTAACTGCTTTGCACAAGGTGATAAATCGCGTTATATCTGGTGTGTATGTCTATAAACTAGGCCACACCACACTGTCAGATTTTTGGAAAGGAGTTTGGCTACAAGACAGCACGTATCCGGGTTAGCTAGCTAGCAAAGCTGTCACTTCGTCCCATTATGTCCCGACGTCTAGGGGACATGAAGACATGCACACTGGCCGCAGTAACTCACGATAAGACGGGGATGGGTGTCCAAACGATACAGTAAGGATAGCGACTGGTGTCGGGGTCAATTTTCTCAAACGCTATGTGGTAATTCTTCATGGTGTCTGTTTCAACAACATCCGCCATCACCAGCTGTGGAAAATGAACTTCATTCGTCCCACTTCCAGCTGCGTCAAGCCAGCCTGATGGCCAGAACCAGACCGGAAAAGCAGCCGTTTTCACTTCAAAATAAATGCACACAATTTGTTATTTTATTAGAATAAATATTTAAGCACGTTCTGGGATGTGCACAGTATCACAACTCACTACAGTATATTCAGTAAAAATATTATATTGTATATGAAGATTAACTACAGCTGAAAAATATACGCTACTGCTTTATTTTCTATTAGAATATTTAAAAGCTCCGTTAACGTTTTATTTTGGTTTTGATAACAGAACATCCTGTCTTGCATTTCAGCTAACTTCACTTGATGCTATTGTCCTTTGACAGCAGCTGTCTAGGCTTCCGGGGTCTGTACCAGCCAAAGAAGAGCCACTGGTGGGAGATTAACTGCTTTGGGGAGGAAACAGTGGAGGATCATTTTAACCAAACAAGCAAACTGTTTCATTCAACAGTTCCCTCTCATAGCGAAACCACATAAAACTTCAGACTGTCTCTTTTACATTTCATCCAGCTGGAGCAGGATTAAAGTGTTCATGCATTCCTACTGAAGTCACCCCAGCATCCTCAGATTTGTACCAGTTAAACATATAAATAAATGCATTTTGTATCATATAGCAAGCATGAAACACGTCTTGTCTTCCAGGTTTACTGGCTGTACACATAACCTGTTTTCAGGCCTGGCAGACATGCCAATGCAACAGAAAAGGCAAATTCCAGCAGATCAGAGAAATGATTCATATTGCAACAAGTCAACACCAACAGCTATTACAATAGCTGACTTTGAGCAACTATCCTCAGTCACCAGGAATTTTTTTGTTGATGTAATGCATGTCATCTTTGGTTCAAGAAGTCAGGGTGCAGAATCAATATAGGGCCATATCTATTTTCTATTTTTATGAGTACCATCAAATCCTTTGAATTTGCCACACAATGAAATAAAGTAATTATAAAAATTGTGAAAAATGAACATTCAGTTTGGACTCCATGTTTAGTTGCAAAGGCCTGATATTCCTGGGTGTTTAATAGGACCTCTACCTGGTTTACTGCAAAAACGAGGCTCACTTTGGGTTCATGCCAGCACAAAAAGAGCTCTTGTGCATTCCTGTACAGTAGGGCTGCAGCTATTGAAGGAGTTATCTGTGGCAATGGTGGAAATGGAAACAAAGATAAACCCAAGGGATCTGCTGGGGCTCTGTGTACTCCATACCAGCTCCCATTAGAAGTGACAGGTGATATATTGTGCGAAGGGCAAAAACAAACTACTCAGCAAAAGCAGGGAGACGTTGATAAACGAAGACACAGTGGGCTCATCATCGGGGGGCTGAGGGAATTCTCCTGCAAAATGCCACCTCAATATCTGGCCGAGCCATCCAACCCAATTAGGCCAGAGGATGTGCTGCTTTAGGGAGAGCAACTCAGTGACATGTTATCCTTTTCAGTCAAAGGTTTGAAATGGAAAATGTCAAGTGTCCACCAGTTTCTATAACTCGGCTCCCTGGACTGTGATTATCCAGCTGGGAAATGAGAGGAGGCTCTGATTCTGTGGCTTTCCACACACATTTGAGAAAGTGAAATTCTCAGCAAGGTTATGCAGAGTTAAGAAAGTAGAGTAGAAGAAGGACAAAGTTATGTTTTTCAAATTTAAAAAAGCACTGATTACAGAATAACCAAAGACACCAGTGTTCAAGACTAATTTCAAAGCTACTTAGCATTTTCTGAAGAAATATGTCACTTAAAAGGCCCCATGAGATGACGCCCTTCTCATTAAAAACTAATGAAACCTCGTGAAACACCCCATAATGAAAAAACACAAGGCTTTATCAGTCGATTCCATGTAATTTGTTTAAATTGTACCATTGATTTGCTGTCCTCCAGCAAGGCAAGCCTCAACCTTTTGACCTTTGAGGAAAAGTGTGAAGTTATTATCCACAGAAAATCCTAAATATGTTTACTACACTTGCACCTTTTACTTTCTATAAGCGCTATGGTGGACTAAAATGCTCTCTAAAAAGGACAATTGGAGTCAGAAACTAAGAATGGCAGCCTTTGTTTAGGAAATTTGCCTTTACCTTATAATTAGCAAATTTGTCTCATCACAGCGAGTGAAGGAATTCAGCATACTGATGTAATAGACACACCAGCCAAGTGGCATTTTTTGGTGTGAATGAAGTGGTATGACCAACAAAGTTACAAAAGGAAACAGCGCCCCTTGGTGGATAAGTCAAGTGATAGCTGAGCTGGAAACCTGATATCAGTGCTGAACAGTTGTAACCACAGTGAGCTGCAAACAAACTCTCCTGCATGAAGGACGTACACAAACACACATGCACCTCACTGAAACCGGCTGGGCCAGGTAATCAGCCCTGCAGTGATGGCAAAAACGTGCAGACGCTCTTACAAGTGGTCAACTGCACATATCAGTTACTAATCTATGGTTTTCACAGTATATATGTGCTGAAAATGAAAATCAGTCCAGATGAATTTCATATTTGCTGCAAATGGCATCTGTTTAAGTTTTCTTTGATTTTCCACAATGAGTTTGACACAGCACTGAAGTGATTAATTACTGTTTGTGCAGATCCCACATTAAACAAATACAGTGATTACAAAGTTGACATGACAGACGGAGATCATGATGGAAAATGGCAGAGCAATAATATGCATGAAATGATAGGGGGAAAAAAAACAAACTTTAAATAGCCGTGGTGCAGGAAATGAACTTATTGAGGAAGTGAGTGTGTAGTAAGTGTGTGTGAAGTGTGAAGGACGTGTGCATGTGTGAAAAAGAGATAGAGGGACAGAAATTGTGTGTCTTTGGCTGCTACTATACAGAACTGAGTGTCAGTATCTGAGAGGGAGGCAGCTATTGAAGCGCCTGGTAATGTAAGTATGTATTTTGTTGAACATTTTCTTTGAATATGAATCATACTGGGGAGAGAAGATGTAGCTGATGATAGAGCAGAGGTGAATCGTCATTATAGATAATCCTACCATGCTGGAGCTTCTACTGTAGAGTAAAGGTTTGGGAGTTTTATTCTGATTTAAATAATGCAAACATTCCACTCATTCAAATTACCAGGTTGCAGGCAAATATGAAGTAACTGAACTTGGCTTGGCACAGTGTGGAAATAAATTAGTTGTTCTTTTTTTTTTTTTTTTTTTTTTTTTGGTTAGGGCTAGTTATACTGGCTGGATGCTCCAAATGCTAACTGTTAGCCTCCTGCCATTGAGGTGGACTTCCAAGTTTGATGATGTGTAGCAGGATTTTTACACCCTGAAAAGGCATTTAAAAAAAAATACAGGTGTCCATTTTCAAGAAAAAATTGTCTCATTGGTAGAATTACTTTCTTGTGTGGTCTCAGCTCTCCATACTGCTCCTGGGTTGCAGTGTGATAGAGGGGATTATTTTAGTCCTCTAACATGCGTACATCGCCTATGTGCATGAGGGACTCCTATACAAACACATCACTGACAAATTATGTTCCCAGAATTTACACCCACACATTTTCAAAACATGAAATGTGTGCAACAGAGGGGAGTGGTGGAAAACAGGAAGCTATCTACAATGTTCTGTGTAAGCTATCTTCTAGCACTCAGGAGAAATTGTCACGATCATTTGTATCCTCCAATATGCATATATGTCTTCAATGAAGAAAACAAATGACAGCAAACATGAGCAATCTACTTGCGTCTCTGTGGTGAGTGATACAGGAAGCGCAGAAGTTACTGGATCTTTATCAATCTTGGTAACAGGAAAAAATAAAGATAGAAACGACAATTGGAGATGATTATCATTCATGTGCACTTGGTAGTCATGTGCATTTCAGTTTTGAAAAGCAACAGCACCATTACTGTCCTCAATAGCTCAGGAGAAGTGAAAGATCACATTTTTGCCCTCATCATCAGATTTATTTACATAGGGCCAGTTTTTCCAGACATGATGCAAACTTAAGCCTGCAGAAAAGTTCTCCCTCCAAAATTTGACTTGCAGAGTAAAAAAAACAAAACAAAACGATGTGACCAGGTTTCAAATGGAAGTGGACCACAGTTTCTGGTGCCTGGTACACTGTGAACTACTTTCCCTCAGAGCTGGAAAGAACTGTTGATTCTAGAAAATGCTTTTCTCCATTGGCAAGACTCTTTAGGTGCTTTTTAAAATTCCTGATGTGGGACTACAGATGAAACTTGGCCTTCATGGCCTTATACACACACACACTAACAAAAACACAAACGAATGTGTGCATATTATACACAGCATACAGGGCTTCAGGTAGTCTTAACATCTATACCTGTACTGTGGATGACATTAAGTAACTCGTAGGAACTCTGACACTGCAAAAATACAAAATTGTGTTATGAAATATTATGGAACAGGCCTTTGTGATAAGTGCCATTCAGAATGGCTCAAACCCGCAAGGCCAAATCTGGCCCTCACTCCAGCCCAAATAATTATGTAACAAGTCCTGTTGTCTTGGATCCAAACAACAAGGAGGCCTTTGTCAGCAATCTGGCTTTATTCAAATTGGATTTGATAACTTACACGGCTACAGAAAGAATTGGCAATGTGCCATCGAATATAATAGACAGGCTGTTGTTAATTCTGAATGATTCTGACCTTCCTAAAACAATCTTTTCTAAAACATCACAAACCACAGTCGTGTCTCACACACGACTGATACAATTACCAATATAAGTACAAATCTAATGTATTTCCTGATTTTTGGCATGCCCTTGTTTTACGTAGGCTCCATAAGTGTGTTCTAGTGCAACTTATGTACAATTAGGTCCATAAGTATTTGGAGAGTGACACAGTATTTTGCACCACCCCAGTGGACTTGACCA
This sequence comes from Myripristis murdjan, assembly GCF_902150065.1. Classification (NCBI taxonomy): domain Eukaryota; kingdom Metazoa; phylum Chordata; class Actinopteri; order Holocentriformes; family Holocentridae; genus Myripristis; species Myripristis murdjan. Next base: position 26,412,155 of record NC_043990.1, on the reverse strand, counting down.
TGGTACACACCTCTTTGGATCAAATGTTGAGGGTTCTGATAAACAACTGCCAAATGCAATGCAAACACTTTGAATGAATTCCTTACCTTTTATTTTCTTTATTTGTCATGGAATAACAAGGAAAAAAGCCACACCTGGCCATGAAATGTCTTTTTAGTCAAGTGTCCACTTACTTTTGAGCCTTTGAAAATGGTGTGACAATGTTTAAAACTGGATGTAATTCCGCAAAGGTTAATGCCATATTTTTGTTCAACCCCTTAATTAAAGCTGAAAGTCTGCACTTCAGTCACGTCTTGATTACTCCATTTCAAATCCACTGTGGTGGTGAACAAGGGCAAAACTATGAATATTGTGTCACTCTCCCAATACTGATGGACCTAACTGTATTTCAGGAATTCAGACAATTAGGATCTTCATCGTCCTAAAAAGTGAGCAAACTGACTTTAAGTGGTTTTACCATCCACAACATATGTAAAATGTGATAAACATCTCAAATGTGTTTTCCTTTCCCATTTGATTCAAATTAAATTCAAATCATAGCTGCTGGTCATGGTGCTTCCCTGCCCACTGGCTGAGTGCATGAGGGACTCCTGTATAAACACAGCACTGAAAGAATGTTCCAGGAGATTACATCCCCACATTTCCAAATCTTAGTCACGGAGACAAGGAGTCATTCAAAAAACATGTACTTTGCTGGTAGCTTCCTTATTGGTCGAGGTAATACACGGTGTAACTTTGTATGTTTGTAAAATGTGAGTCACTCTTAAATCCGGCGTACATGCAACCTGCCGAGCAGCGCTGATTTCAGTAAAATCACAAACTTCTTTGCGCTCCGATCCCCTGCACAACGCACACTGGGCGTGGTGGCGAAGCGTGTACATCAATTCACATAGCTGACATTTTTGTCTGAATGGGGTGCAGACACGTGGACAGTCCATATGCCGAATTGAACAAAAGACTACTTCAATTCGTAGAACTTGTTGAGTTACACTCTAGCAGGTGTTTACACTGGCGACAAACAGGGCGTCATACTAGTCATTTTTTTGTGCGAACATCTCTACATGCTGGGGGAACACCGTCATAAACTAAATCCCTAATTTACCAATCGCTATCCTGTCGTATAAGTGTGTTTTAGCAAAAAGTACGATTGTGCTACAACTTGTTACTAGACTTCAAACAGAAGTTTACACCGAGTTACACTGAGTTTTTCTCCATTAAGATCAAGCATCCCGATAAGAACTTTTTTTACACACTAGAAGAGACACGCTCCTCTTCCCTCTGTTACTGTCTAGATAGGAGGCAGAATGAATGGAACTTCCGGATGTGATTCAAAATAAAACCCCAATTGAAACGTACTGAAATAGCGTGCATAATGCACTACTATTTTAGACACACACACACACACACACACACACACACACACACACACACACACACACACACAGAAGGCCGAGAGGCTGCAGGTGTTCATTCCAACCAGAAACTCCACCAGGTGAGTTCACTGATCACCTCGCCTTCAAGCAGAGGGGCTGATCAGTGAGCTCACCTGGTGGAGTTTCTGGTTGGAATGAACACCTGCAGCCTCTCGGCCCTCCATGACACCGGTTTGCCACCCCGGCCTGTGCTTGTGCTGTTACATTGCAGACTGTCATGCTCCTACTCCTCATTTTTTCTACTCATATTTTGCTACATAATATTTTGTCAATACTCATTTATATTTCATTTTTCAGGTTTCATCATTTTCACACTTGCCTTGTTTCATTAAGCTGACTCAAACTCTGAATCAGGCTTTTTCCCTCCTAAAAGTCACATTAACTATCAGTGGTGTGGTTCTGTTTCTGCAGATATGGTTATGTTACTACAGGGTTGATTATGTTTCTACAGGTGTGGTTATGTTTCTACTGGTTTGGTCATGTTAACTACTTTTATATTTATGTTACTTCAGATGTGGTTATGTTAGATGAGGGCCCTAAACCAGAGGGAAGGTTTTGAAGATTATAAATGTCATGTTCACTGCCTTCCGCCCTATGTGTGCTGGGATAGGCTCCAGCAACCCCCCGCGACCCTTGTGAGGATAAGTAGTTTAGAAGATGAATGAATGAATGAATGAATGAATGAATGAAATGTCATGTTATACTTCCTCATTGTCGTCCAAAACAATCAAAACAAATGTTTGGAAAATATTGATGTGTCTTAAATGTTTGATACAGCTAAAACAGCCTCAGGTCATATAGATCCCAGAAGCACTTATACATACAAAAAGTGTACAGGACATTGAAAACATGATGTGAATTCTATGTTTACCCCCGTGTTCCCATTAAATTAGAAAAAAAAAGCCTTGAAATGTGGAGTCAAAATGATGTTACTTATGTATTTAGAGACATTAAAGATTGAATGTGGTCAACTGACCCCAAAGACAGGAGGGTTAAACTGGACCAAATGCAACAAAGTAGGACCTATCAACTATCCACTGATTCGACCCACAGCAAACAGGCTACAGGTGTGAAAACTCATTTGGATTCCAAACCTGACAGATGTTAAGTTTTATTTTGAAAGTAAAATGACTGAAGTTCCGGTGGTACGAGGCTAACTCTCGCGAGCTTGCCGCCTCTGTCACACCTTGACGCAGCTTATATAACCGCGCAGCCGAGAGGCCGGTGCTGGAGGAGGAACCTGGTCGTTGCAGAAGGGGGACACAGACAGGAGCAGGCGTTTGTCGTAAGGTGAGACATTGATGCCATTCCCTCAATATACAGTAAATAGAGACAGTGTATAGTTACTAAATTATTGTACGCGGCGTTAATTCATATAGGCCTTTCCTTAAAGTGTGGGGAAAACTTTTCTAAAACCACCGAGTCGGTTTGAGTCTCAAACTTTGATTTAAGGGACGTAATGAAGGTTTAACCCACATAACTCTGTTTGCCTACTTTTTAAGCAAAGAGAAAGCTTCATAAAGTTAATTTAGAGTGCCCTTATCGAGTGTACGGTTTAAAATCGGACTTTGCTGTCGAAAAAAAAAATCTTTTTTTGGTCGAAAAAAATCTCTTTTTTTTTCGCCTGCACGCGCAGATATCGTTAATATGGTCCGCGAGATAACGTTATACGTCGTTTCAGTATACTGACACAGAGGCTCTACCTCATCCTGGAGACATTTGTGGAATTATGTAACTCGCACTGACGTATTTTCTCTCTTGTTTGAAGGCAAAATTTCGGCTGAAGTTGGTGCTTTTTGGAAAATAGGTCAACAAATGATTTTAGTTTGTATTAGTGCTCTTTGAGTGCCTCTTGTCTAATCAGCAGATGAGTGGCAAAGTCCCACATGGTCTCATGTCAGAGAGGCTCTCAGCATCACACCTGCTGTCAGCATATGCCATGTGCTTGCTTTACTGCTACAAAATGACTGTAGTGTACTTAATGTTCCTTTTTTTCTCCTTTTTTTGTTTTTTCTTTTATCCAGATAAATTGCTCCATTATCGCTCTGGCTACACAGGATCTTGCTGCAAGCATTTCTTTTTTTGTGAAACAATGCGTCTGGTATTACACCAACTTTTTTTTTTTAAAACCGCTGGGATCTGTACAGTGCAGGTTATATCTATTAATTAATGAGGCATATGTTGAGTAGGTTAATAACCTGTATTTGTGTGACTGACAGGGTGGTCAGGCTAGACTTCATAGCTCTGTCAACTGTCATCACATTTTTCCTGAACTGGCTGAGCAAGGCTCTTACAAAAACGCAGTCTAAGCCTGAGTCTAGGCCTGCCTTGTCTAGGCCTGCTTTGTTGTATGAATAGACTTGACTTAACAATAGACCTTTTTCACAGCAGCCATTTGAACATGAAATAGCAGGTGAACACAGGAGTTACTAATGACATTGATTAAGGTTCAGTTCCATGTAATTGTCGCTGGGGGTTTCCAGTGAGCCAGCATGAAGAAAAGCAGACCCGAGCTGAACAGAACCTCATGTCTTCTGGTGCTTGTCTTCAAAATGATGTCATTAGGCTATGTTTTCATCAGACTCTGAGCAGAATGAAAGGCAGGTTGAGAAAATGAATGTAAAAAATGTCATCTAAATTCTTGAAAAAAAAGTGTATTTTTACTGCATTTGCCTCATTATTCAAAAGTATTATGCAACCCAGCTTTGACAGTTTTACAAATTAGCATCAAATTTTGCATAAATATTCAAAATTCAAGTTAATATCAGTTCTGTGACACATTGCATGTATTACATCACCAACACTGACGACTCACAGCCACACTTCATGCTATGGCTTCTCACAAATAGCAGTAGCAGTATGGTGGCTGGGAAGGGAACTGGTGGGCCAAGTGCGGGATAAATGGGAATAAAGAGGAGAAAATGAGATCTGTCAGGCTCAAATAAAGCCTTTTGACCTTAAGTAGAACTTTACATAAAGCAGTCAGCTTAGCTGCATTAGTGTCATATTAGCTGCACCACCATGGACTCACAACCTTTTGCACTTCAGGCAGGTCACAAATTTGCTGAGTCAGCAGTGAAATGATTCCATCTGTGTTTTTTTTCCACACAGTATGACCTTATGAAAACAGAGTTTCAAGAAGCTTGTGCAGATCCCTCATGTGTTTAATATGACACAAAAACCATTTTAACTCGAACAAAAGAATCTGTGAAAAAACATACAGTTCTCTGCTCACTCATTGGCACATACTGTATCTTTCACAGATGTAGAAATTTGTATTGCTACAGTTCACAAAACCATATCCACCTGAGCCATTCTATGCCATAACTCTTGTTTTTCATTCTTTTTCACCTTTGAATGATGAATTGATAGAGACGCTGTCTACATCAAATATTGGCATGGACTGATAAGATGTGCTCAGCTCTACAAGAGCCTTGTTATGCAGTTTATTCCAATGTTATCAAATGTAAGGAAAACTTTGAGAGTATCCCAAAATGTCAGTTTGGCACATAAAATCATCAGAAAAAAAAGCATAGGAGTTTTTATTTATTTATTTGTCTAAATTAATTTGTAGTCAGGTTTTGAGCAAAAAACTGTGTGTGTATGGTACAGTTTACATTCAGACATGTCTGTGTGAGTGAAAGGTTGACTATCTGCAGATTACTTGGAGGCTAGTGTGGTGTCATTTGGACTTCTAGCATGCTTGTCTGTCTTGTAAGTTTTGCCTTTTATCTGTTTGCTTGTGTTGTCAGAATTTTTGAAGACCAAAACTTGGCAATGCAGTAGTGCCACCATCAGGAAGACTTAATATTACACGATTGATGTTTTGTGCTTTCTTACATATCTGTGTAAAAAAAAAGAAAAGAAAAGAAACAAAACAAAACAAAACAAAAAAAGTTTCAAAAGAAACTATGGGCAAGTTCCTGAGTTCAGAAGTAAGTAGATATTATGGTGGATTGGGATATCAGTTTACAGAAGGCCATTCTAAATGGTGAGTTAATGTCACTAACTAAAGAAACAGACAGTCCAAATCTTGAATGTTTTCTCATAAAATGAAGGTGATTACTTAGTTTCTGAGAACCAAGGTATTTGTGTTTGTGTATCATGTAAGCATCACTGAATGTGAAGCAAAAGGAACAAATATTAAACAAATGGAAAGTAAATATTTTACAATCCACAAATATTTCTAGGTCTATTTCTATGGTCTAGCAAAGCTCCATTTATTTTAATGTTGTTTAAGTTTCACTTAAGTATTAAGTTTACAAAGCAATATTTACAGATTTTTTGGGGATGGTTTATGTTCTATTTTTGTTTATGTTGTATATTTTGCAAGTGTTAATGTATTCATTGTTTGTCTGTGGTGCTGAAGCACCAAAATTCTCTCTGCAGAAACCACACAGTTCGTCACCTCTAGACAATCATGGCCACGATTGTGATGGAGAGAATTGGACGGCTGTTCATCAACCTGCAGCAGGTCAGGCAAGTTCCCCGGATGCTGACTGAGGCAGCGCCCTCCATGCCTGGCACCTTGAGAGACAGCGAGGTCCCCTACTACTTCAGAGAGCGCTACATCCACTCTGGCTACCGACCGCTCCACCAAAACTGGCGCTACTACTTCCTGTCCCTGTTCCAGCGCCACAACGAGACCATCAACATCTGGACTCACTTGCTGGGGTTCCTAGTGATCCTGGTTAAATTCTTCCAGCTTGCTGAGACTGTGCACTTTGTCAGGGATCCTCACTCATGGCCCCTGCTCATCCTTCTCCTGTCCTCCATGATCTACCTGACATTCAGCACAATAGCCCACCTACTGGGTAACAAGTCTGAGCTCTGTCACTATGTCTTCTACTACCTCGACTATGTTGGGGTAGCACAGTACCAGTATGGCAGTGCTGTAGTTCACTTTTATTATGCTGTGGAGGAGAACTGGCACTGGTATGTGCAGGGAATCTTCATGCCCATTGCCTCTGTGTTTTGCTGTCTGTCATGCCTGGGCTGCTGCTATGGGAAATACTGCAACCACTGCCTGCCAGCCTGGGTACGGAAGGTGGGCCAGGTGGTGCCCTCAGCCATCGCCTATGTATGGGACACCAGCCCCGTGTTCCAGAGACTGCTCTCCTGGTCTACAGCCAGCAATGACCCAGCCCTTACTTTCCACTTTGGCCAGGTTGCCTTCTTCCTCTCCAGTGCCTTCTTCTTCACCCATCCCCTTCCAGAGCGCTGGTTCCCTGGACACTGTGATTTTGTGGGTCAGGGCCATCAGCTGTTCCATGTTCTTCTGGTTCTCTGCACCCTGAGTCAGATCCAGGCCTCCTACCTCGACTACTTGGGCCGCAGGATGTTGTACTCGAGTCTGCACAGGAGTGACGAGGCTGCTCTCTTTTTGGGAATGTATTTCGTCACTATGGTCATATGTGCATTCATTGCAACCTTCATGGTCAGCAAAGTTAAGCAACTACTTGCCTCCAAATCTAAATAATGGATAAGATATTGGAACAGTTTGGTGCCAAAGTATTTGTGGCCTTGATCTGCAAGCACCGCCTTGCTTGCCAGTACATCTTGTTGACAGATGACCATTGCATTCATTCTCTGTAAAAACTGTACCTTTGGCGGTGAGGGACTCACTTACTTTTTATGTTGTCTTATATTATGTAGGCACTGAAATTTTAATAGTTACTTAAAGTGTATTTTTTCTGTAGCAGTGAATATCAGATAACAAGAGAGATGAACAATAATAGGAAATGTTCATATTTTGATAATTCCAATTGGAATTTAGTGGGATTAGTAAATCTTGCCATGTACCAGAAGCTGTTGCTTTTACCAGAAAAATGAAATCATCATAAACTGAGCTGTCTGTTTTAAGACCTTTTATTACAATAGTGCTGCTTTTACCCATGAAGACAGATGCCATGCTATTGGATTTGCTAATTAGTATGGATTAGTAATATGGGTAGGATTATTCCCATGCATCATACAATACCATATGGAATAACATCTGAGATCTAATTTGCAAATGTTTCTAAGGAATTATCAGCGAGGCACTAAGTGTCTAGTATATTTTGAAAATATATGAGGCTAGTTTTGCACTTACTGTATGTTGAGTTTGGAGATTCTGCATTTAAACATTTTAAAGGGTCTAAAATGATGCACCTAGAAAACCTGCCTGCAGTCCAGCTGAAACTGTTATTCAGACTGATGTTTTGTAGCCAAACTGAGGGCATGATTTAAAAAAAACAGGAGATCGTTGAGATTGTCCAAGCCCAACTGCCAACATTGCCCCTAAGAGAGGCATAATCCATCTATTCATAGCACTACAAGCACTGTAACGCAACATTCAAGTCTGTCCTCCGACAGGGAATACCACTGTTGCCTTGATAGCTTGCTTGTTATGTTTTCCATTGTTTAGATATTTGGCATCAAGTTAGCACCATGAAGGCCTTATGCTGGAAATATATGGGAAAATGTACTTTTTACCCCAATTGCAAAAGTTGCAATGTTTGTTTTAAGTGCCTTGGTCAATTTAGTTATGCCTCTTGGATAATGATGGCACAGTGAGCAACATCCCAGAGACACATCAGCCTTACTGGCTGCAACGACATGTTCATGAAATGTTCTGGTTTTTCATAGGTTTGACATCTTTTAAGACACATTTTTACAAAACCATCATTGTCTGTTTCAAATTTATCCTCACATTGCACTTGTTCTTTAGCATAAGTAACCTCTGACAGTAAGTTTATATTACTGTAATAGTGCTTTGAAACTGTATCTAACAAAGCTGGTTATTTCTATGAGGGATTTGCCAATAATGGATTGTAAAAACCAAGTCATGAATATTTGCTACTCTACACATGTATGTCAATCTCTGCCAGGCGGCAGCCTTCAGGGCATCATGCGTTTAGCTGTGTGTATCTGTTTGTGTGTGTATCTGTCTGCAGCTAAGCTCACATACTACTTGGCCTCTCAGCCTGATATATCTTTGTATACAGTTATAACTGTATGATCAAGGCTCTCATGGCTCAGGTGATTCAAAACCTTTGAAACACCAGTTTTATACTGCAGTGGAGTACTAACCAACTCCTCTCTCCTCTTATCTGGCCAGTAGGGGCTGCAAGTGATCAACAACTACTTCAGGTTGGAATCTTTTTTGTTTTTCTTTTGTACATATTGCTGCTGTTGTGTGAAAACCTTGTTCTCCAATTTTGTTGATTTTCATGTTTTAACTCATTTGAGTTTTTACATGATCTTGTATGTGTTTAGAAAGATCTTCAACGCTTGTGGTTATGAAACCTTTACAGAAATGAATATATAAACTGAAAAATGTACAGTCACCAACCAAGCCACAAGAATGTTTTCTTTTACATTCTTTAAGTTGATATGGAGATAAAATGTTTTGGTCGACAGCAGCGGTATAGACATCGTGTCAGATGATTTGCCTGTCTACTCTGGTTACACCTTGATAACTTTGCGTATTGTTTACCCTTTATTCCACAACTCTTGCACACACACTGGACACACAGCTGCCCTGCCCTTCCTTTTTGCCACCCACATGCCCCTCAGACACGCCTGGCAGAGACCTGCACTCTACTGAGTACACTCAGTTCAAGATTGTTCTGAATGAAGCACGTTAGGTAGTCAGGAGTCACTGTATTATTTAGTGAGTGGGAGTTTTGCACAAGTGAGATGGGGAAGACAGGTTATAATAATAAATATTTGGGATATGACAGTGCCTAGTACTGAACAAAGCCTTAAGAGAGTGGGAATTGAGCAGATAAGAGTTACAAACATGTTTTCAAAGCAGAGACTGAAACTCTGGTTGAGTTAAACCTCAGTGGTGGAACAACAACCTGAATGGCAAAGAAGGATTTATATTAAAATACAAAAAAAAAAGTCTAGACTAACTTGCTAACATAGATAAGTTATCGCTAGAATGCATTTTTGAAGATCCTCTCTGAACACTTTTCACTGGGGCTGAGTCGATATTACTTAGCCAGAAAACTGTGTCTTTTCGCCAGCTGAGGTTTAACTAAGCCTGCAAGGTTATTTCTGCCTCCAGAACTGCATCGCCTCCAAGAAATGTTTAACTGAAGAAACTGACCGCAGTTCATTATGCTTTTTTGTTTGTTTTATTTTGTTTGTCATGTAATTTAACTGTTTTCTGTATATATTTTTTTTTTATCTTTACTCTCTCTCTGTTAACATTTTAAACTTTTATGTAAGCTTTTCTGTAACCTTGTAACCACCAAATGCACCAGCTGATGACACTAGATGGTTAATTTGATGGGTATGCTTTTGCTATTCACCAGAATGTTTTTTTTTTTTTTTTCCTGAAGTCCAAAAACTAAGTAATTGGAAGACATCAAAGCATGAAAAAAGGTTTAAAAATATTTTATTTGCTACTTAATTTACCACCATTAGATTTTGTCCTCAAAATATTGCAAATATTACAGATATATTATTAATATACTGAACAATATTGAGGAAAATCCTGCACATAATAGTTTAAAAGAAACAATGTGTTGCAACTGTTTGTTTTTAATTTGTAGAGGAATGTTTGTGTAAACATTGTATTTTTTATGGAAGAATGACAGCAAAACACTCTGCTTACTTAACCAAGTTTATTGCTGGCAGCCCTGGGTTTTGTTTCTTCATCCTCCTTCCTCTTCTTTGTCTGTTTTTCACAATGCTCTGACGCAAAACTAGACTAGAGACAAAACTGTGATTGGCTCTTGCTTGGAGGTCTCCATGGTGATCTCTAATTAAACATTGTTCCTGACAGTGGGATTTAATAAAGGTGTGAGGAGAAAAGGGCTATCAGCTCCTCTCTACATATAAATATAACTGCATTTTGTAATGCTATTCTGTGCGTTTTCTTTATTCATTTGAAAGACCAAAATAGCACACAGTAAATCTGCATGCATGTTACTGGCTGGAAAAACTGGATGTCTAGACCAGAAACACCAGAAATCCAGTGAAGGGCAAGGGGAGCTCCTCTTCAGAATAAAAATCGCATGTCTAAACGCAAAGTTCACAGTATGGTGATATAATTTGACAATTGTAGACGAATATGACGAGTATATAAATATTATAAAGACTAGATATCATCAGAGGTTTTGCATATTGTAATATTGTGATACAGCATAAGGGATGTCTTTTCAGATTCATTCTATATTCTCTATAGAGGAAATTTGTTTACATAGTCTGCACACAAAAATAATATTGAAAACAAGGTATAAACAAGAACATTACAACACAAGTCTATTAGAGCATGCCCAGGCTGTTTAAAGCAGTCATAGCTAAGGGCACAAAACACCTCCAAAAGCTTTTTTTGCAGACTGGCTGTCTGTATGTGCAGCCAGAGGGAAGAGGGGTGAGGCATAGTCTGTGCATGACTGGGTGAAGTGGGCAACATGTAGGTGGGCTGTGACTGAGTCTCTGTGAGGAGGGTGAGGATGGTTTTCCTGGTTTCAAAGGCTGTGTTACCATGAAGGGATGCAGTTGTCTGAACTTGCTGCTCTGCGTGTTCTATTATTTACCTCCTACCTGCTCAGTCATCAAGTCAACATTGGTAATTATTGTTTATCAAAAATCTTACTGTGTAAATGTTTTGTAAAAACACCAAGTCATCCCTTAAATGTCACCACAATATCAATATGCAGGTATTCAGTCAAACATATAATATTTTATATTTCCATATTTCCCAGCCCTACTGTAACTTAAACCAGCACAGGACTTCAAGAAAGGACTTATTTTCAATAACAACAATATGCAGAAATGATTATTTAAAGAAATACTCCAGTGTTTTGGGCAAAATACTCTTTTTTCGACTTATTCAGACTGAGACAAGATGTTCGATATCATTTTCACATCTGTTAGTCCAAGTGACAGTGTTGGTCCAATGACTTCATCGAAGGTTTCCACAGTTCTGTGATCCTGGAAATATTTTGTCCTACCATTAAAAGTTATGATGGGTGTTGCTGGACGGATCAGACATTCATTCTGAAATCTTTGAACTGTACTCTTCTTTTGGCTGTCTCCATTGTTAAATCTGAGAAAATTTTCACCGCCCTGAAATTCAGCACAATTATCGATCTGGAAGCAGCTTTTGTTGCAGGCTCTACTGTGCACAATTTCCACTTTTGGTTTGCAAGGAAGATTTTTATCTTTAAATACCTCCTTGGAGAATGATGCCATGAAATTTGCAGGGTGTCCCTTTTCCTCTTCTTTGTCACAGCCAAATACTCTGATATTGAATCTGTGAGGGCAAAGGATGTACACTTGCAGTGTGTGGGGTGACCCCTGGTTTGCAGGGCAAATCCATTAACACTGAACTCAGATCAGGCCTGAAATTTTGACATTTTAGCTTCAGAATCAACACTGTATGCTCTCAGGGCAAAGATCATCGAGTAAAATTCAAGGTGAACCAATGCTTTTAAGAGTTTATATACTACTTAGAATCCATGGCTCTCCACAAGTGACTGATGCATATTTGGACAAGGAGCCTCCTTGACTCCTTTTAAGTGTGCCTTTTTTTCTTGTGTTTCAAGTATCTCTGGTACTTTGCCAACCAAATAAGATACAGGCATCTTACCTGTCTCCCTGGCTTAAGCAAGAGAAAAGGATGAACAAAAGAAGAAGCTTCTCGCCCCTACAACCAGGCTACTTGGATTGCTCTTTAAGATGTTTACATGTGTACAACAATGATCAACATGAACAACACTAAATTGGCAATCAGCTGGCAGCACGGTGCAGCTGCAGGGCCGTGTTGGGAGCCAGGAAGGAGGAATGAGCCGGTGTCAGACAGATGGTCTTTTAAAGTAGGCGCCTTCAGTCTCCCATCCCATCACCAGCCACCACTAGAGTGCCTAGCCACCACCTGCAACTCAAATGCAGTAGAGAAAACTCACAACAAGGGTGAACAACCCCACCTATAGGCAGGGAGCATGAACAACAACTAAACAAAAACATTCAAATACAAATTATGACCCAGGGTCCTAACAGACAGTATAAGTAGATTTAGAGTTTGTAACATCAGACATGCTGAAATTATTATGTTAAAATTATGACCTCATACATTCAAATTTAAGACTAATGAATTTGATGCATAATATTTATAAAGTACAATTAAGGACATTCTTGATTTCTTGATGAATTCTTTATTTCTATGTTTCTGTCAACATAAACAAATTCATTTATTCATTCATTCATTTTCTAAGCCACTTAGAAAGTGTGCTGGAGCCTATCCCAGTGCTCATTGGGTGGTGGGAGGAGAAACACCCTGGACAGGTCGCCAGTCCATCCCAGGGCGGGAAGATAGCACACATTCTTGGAAAATCAATACAATATTTCAGAACATGATGTGATTTGACTGATGAGCTGTTCAGTGCTGTGAACAGTATAGACCTTCATTGAGCGTAATTTTGCAGTTTTAAAGAACTTCTACAGATTCGGGTTGAAGGTCTAGGACTTGGTCTTGGGGAAAAATGGAAGTGGAGAGAAATGGAATTTAAAGTCATTGTGTGGTGTGAAGAGTTTGCAAATAAAATTAAATCCAAAACTAACCTGCCTTCATGGAACTTGAGCTGGGCAGCTTCCCATGACTTTGGAAAAAATGTTTAGCCAAGCAAACAAAAACACAAAAAACATATCAGCTGGTATAATTTTAATGCTCCAATAAGGTATGTGTGGCAACAAGCTGGCAAGAACACCCTAACCCTAACCCTATATATTATTATGTTAGCACCTGATTCTTTTGTTGAAAGCCCGGGAGTCGATCTTCAATTTTCAGATGAAATATTTATTATGGTCACATAAAGTCAGGCAGAGCTGGTCTCAGAGTGACAGAGCTCTCGCAGGATCTCAGTCAGAATGAGCCCCGATATTAGGAAATGATGCACATTTATCTTCTTGGGCTGGGCCTGCCCCGTACAGAGGTTGGACTTAGACGCAACCGAGTATAATTGGCCAGTTACCCGGACATGGACAGGCCAACCACTGTCCGTGCGTTGTTCCTGGAATGTGTGACGCTAGTGTGTGTGTGTGTGTGTGTTGACGGGGCATGTATCTAATTCAACAGACCTAACTAACAAGATAGAGAAAGTACATCTGGTTCCTGGTTTATGTCTTCTGCTGGCGGTCAAGCTGTCCTGAACTATATAATACATTGGATAGTACAAGAAGCATTGAACTTTGAGATACATTGGATAATACAAGAGACATCGAACTTTAAGGCCAATTGTAACAATTATAGGAATACCACTCAACTATTAAGCTATAGGTGGCTGTGTGAATCTGCGCGTTGCACTTACAGCAGGAATACCACAGAAATATCACAGGCTGATTTATCCACCTAAGTGGAGAACCCTGTCAGAGCTGCTGGAATAATTCAATAATCTGAGCCTGAACGTGATCGGGTGGAGCTGTAACAGATGTGAAATATGTATTCAGTGATTGACAGCCGCATTAAAATGAGGCGAGAGCAAGGATGTCTCTCTGAAACGATACGTTTGTTTGCATATAGAGCGAAAAGTGCGTTTATTTGCATATAGAGTGGGAAAGCGTGTTTATTTGCATATAAGGCGGGAAAGTGGGATCCGATCACAAGTGGGCAGGTGGGACGCATTTGGAGACGCATGTTAATGCCAAGTGTGTACGGACGGACTGTTCAGATTTCTCAGTATGTAGTTATATTTTTTATGTAGTTAAATACTATAAGCCTGCAAAGTTAACTGCATTTTCCAGCCTCGCAACACTTCTAATGTGCCAGCATATGTGTAGCAGATTTTGCATCAATACAGCATTGTCAAATTACTGTATCATTACAGCATTGTTAAATTAACTGTGATACTATGGCTTTTTTACTGTAAACCCGTGAGGCCATGGATGAGCCTCCATCTCAAACCTGTGGGACTGTAGGGAGGACAGCAGTTTGCCTAAAGGAGCATGCGAAATGAGCAAAAGCTTGAACTTCCATGTGTCATATGTCTCTGAGGACTGCGGCAGCATCACTGGTGTGACAGGTGCTGTGGCCCACTATAGAGGAATCTCAGTCATAACCATGGTCCTGCATTTTAATGCCACCACATCATTTGAAACACCAAGATAACACAAAAATAGAGGTGTAATCACACCTTGTATTATATAATATGAAATCTGCCAGCTGTCCACTTTATTTTGATTGCTATTTTTGAGAGGAAATAACAGGGGGTGCCATGACGATTTTCCCTACCTGTAACTGTGCTTGTGTCGCTCAAAATCAAGAGCACGTTTCTCATAAACCCCATTGCTTCCTGTTGTGAAAGAAGATGTCCCCCTTCTTCTTGGCCTTAGAGAAGAGAATAAACATGCTGGAAGTATTTTACTAGAAATGCTAAAATTTAGCTCTGTTTGCATTCCACCAATGATTAGTTCACCTCCTATATAATTCCTACAGATGTGAATGCAGACACTGCTAAGTCTGGATAAATTTAGTTGTGCACAGAAGGAAATGCACTCTTACCCAATGAAATGAATAAGAACCTCATTTTCAAATGAATGACTAAGTGGTGCACTGTCTCTTTAAACCTCGTAGCGAATGGCGATTTTAGCTTGCCAGAATAAAAGGAAGCACTTCCGGTTAACGGTGTAGGATATTACTGGATTAGATTACATATATCGTTTATTTACATCAAATTAAGGTGTGGACATTCATAAAGCAAATATTAGATGAGAAATGTTAAGAGCATTATAAAGTGCTTCATTTCTGGATCAGTGAGAAATTTTTTCGCCCTTGTTTTTTGAAGGTAAAATAAAGACACTTCCGGTTTGGTCGTGGAGTAACTGTGTTTGACTTGACGCAGCCAAGAGAGGGAGAGAACTGGTCGCCACCAGAGACACAAAGGGACTGGAAAGATCTGCAAGCATGGGAGTAAAACTGTACTACACCACTGTAACGGCCTCAAGAGAGGTGAGTCCAGGGGGGCATTATTTACTACGAGAGATGATACATTTCTCTTTTCTGTGTCTGGTGACCCTAGCTAACGGTGCTCTGTCTAACAGACACACCCAATGTCCTGTCAATAGGTTCCTCTTGAATGTGGTACAGCGGGCCTGTACAACTCGGGTTCAATACGTATCAAAATTATCGTCTTATGAGGTTGCAGACGAGACTGAAGGCTGCATATAAGGTTGTTTAATGGAAGAGTTACCGTCTGCCCAGCCGACAAAACGCAAAGGACATGCACACTCGCACCACAGAGCACGGAAGTGTGCATTTTCCGTATTTTTGCTTTATTTACTTTATCGTAGCTAGTGAGAGAATATTTTCGTCAACTCTGATTCGCTAATTTTCCAGAAATGAAGTCCATTTAGCGAAATTTCATATCATGCTATTCTTAACACTATGATATTAATATAGCGCTATTCGCCTGCTCTGGGCAAGTGCAGAAAATTACACGCCAAACTTCATTCAGAATTGTGCCAGTTAATGGCTGCCTTTGGTTATCGATAAGAGCACACGCCCCGTACAACCTGCTTTCATTCATTTTGCTGATTATTCAGAGCCACTCTTCCAGTCGGCATTCATCTGACAGACGAAGCAGAGGTAGAGTTGAACTTTAGCAACCGGTTCACCTGTATTTCTCACAGTCATCTTGCGCCAAAATACTCCATAGTGGGCGGTAGCGAGCAGCTAGCAAACACTAAAAAGTTGAAGTTTTGCTAAAATAACAACAGCTGGGTAAGTAATATGTATGGCGAATTATGCAGTAAGTCCCGCAGATTCAGAAAATGGCTTCAGTTTTGTTTTATGATATGTGTACTCGTGTCTATAAGCAGGGAAATTTTAAATCGTCAGGTTTTTAAATAGAGTTTGGCGGGGGATATATTAATGCAGGTTAACGGCGTGAATCGCGACTAGCAGCAGAACTACACCAAGCCTCAGGAACCGCTAAAGCGGAAGATTGATTATCAGGCGACATCAGTGCATTGACAGTACAATGGAAAATCCCTAGTTAGATTAATTTTGGCCGCACATAATGAAAACAATAGCCTACCACAGAAGTGCACTGCGGTCAGACATCTGGTATGAATTAGGAGCGTGTGTGGAATTCAGCCAGTGCGGTAGTTTGGTGATCTGCAGACATTTTTACTCTGTTTTTGAGATTAGGTTTGAGCATTTTGCCTGTCATGAAAAAGGGAAATAAATACTAAGTTCCTTTTCATATTTCCAGTGGTAAAAGTTTCATAGTGCATACCATTGTAAAGCGTTTTTTACCAATATCTAGATAGTTTTTCCCAGTGGGCCACTTTTAATTTAGCTTTCACCTAAATGCTTAATATGAAAGTAGATTTAAAAAACAAAACAAAACAAAACAAAACAAAACAAAACAAAAAAACTTAAGTTTAAACATTACTTTCAGTTCCTGTCGACTATAATAGCCTTGCTGAGAGCACAAGCTAAAATGATTCAAATGAGCCTCCAAGTGTTGTGGCTGCACTTTGAAAAACAAGCAAATGTGATTCCTTCATTAGGGTTAAAGCCCTGTCGTTGGCCTTATAGCATAGGTGCACTGCCAAATACATGCCAGTCCAGCTGCTGAGTTGCCAGTTGGTCCCCAGCCTAGGCGTGGTTCTTTTACAAACACCCCCTCCCTGCTTCCTCATTCCACCATGCAGAGATAGCATAATATCCACGAGGTCTATTAATCATCTACTACAAGTCAGAAGGCCATTGTTTTTTTTTTTTTTAAAGGCCCAGGCATTCACCAGTCAACATATTACAGGAACACCTTGCCACAAATCTATTTGGAAACATTCAGTTCCCTGCAAGATGACAGTTTGATGAGTCTAATTTACAGCATCAATCAAATAATAATTATATCTTGTCAGTCATCGGTCTTTGCTACACTTCATCCCCTGAAACTTAAGTGGGTTTTGAAGTTTGATGGACGGCAATATTACAGCAGCATTTTTACATGAAATAGCAAGGTAAACACAGGGGTTAAAAATGACTATTTCATTACATTTAGGAGGTCTAACAGAGACACACATGAACCTAAATTAATGTCATCAGTAACAGCTATTTACTGTTGTTGCTATTTTGTGTGAAACTGGCTGCTGTTAAAGGTTCTGCAGCTTGTGGTTTAGCTTTTTGTCGTCTGTGGCTGCTGCTTGTTTATCTGAGTTGTTCATAGTTCTAACCAAAGCTTTTTTTTTCCAGGTCAAGGCTCAACAGGCACAAGTGATTCGAATCCTTGACAGTAAAAGCATCCAGTATGAGCTGATTGATATCTCTGTGGGCGGAGAAGTCCGCAATGAAATGAGGACCAAGGCGGGGAATCCCTCAGCCGTGCCCCCCCAGCTCTTCAACGAGGACCAGTACTGTGGGGTGAGCAGGCGTTTCTGAATTCAGGACCAGTGTCCCAAATAACAATAAGGTTCATTCCAGGGGCAATTTTTCCCCTGCTTGTTGTTTTTGTGCTGGTTGCATTTGGCATGGTTGACACATTTGGCATTTTCTTCTCCACAGAACTACGAAATGTTTTCCGAGGCAGTGGAGGCAGATACAGTGGAACAGTTTCTGAAACTGGCATGAGGCGGGGCAAGTGTCTTTCTCCACCTTAACCCCAACCCCAACCACCCTGTACCCTAACGGAGGTCCGTAACCCCTCCCTCTGCCCCGCTGGCAGTGCCCACCCCCCCTCAACGCCATGATAAATAATGCCAAATATCTACTATCAATCTACTGTCATACCTACTACAGCTAAATCAGAAGACCCACATTCCCAAACTGCACCATTAGACTCTAAACCACTGTTAATCTGTTTTCTTAATGTGCTAATATCCTCTTTTCTTCCTGTTCTTGCCACTAGACTCTTTCCCTGTTTGACACACTGTTACTTATTCCTCTTTGGCCAGCAGGAATCAATGGGGTGTCTAGATGTGTGGTAATTAGGTCAACTAATCTTGGCTGTAGCCACATGATCGCTGGAGATTAAACTAATCCACTGGGTAAAACATTCAACCTAGAACCTTCCTGATCCTCTGCAGACCAAACACAGACCAAATGCTTGGTCATCTTTCAGTCTTAACTACCTAATTGTCTTTTCCTGGCCTTCAGATTCCCATGTTGTTCATAACGGCACAGTATTTGTACTTCACGTAAGTGCAAACGCATATAGAAGAAGCAAAGGGTATTAAGTCTTAAACCTGATTAATGATGTGAAGTTCACATTTAAAGGTCTGCTCTGACTTTTGGGGGCTTTGTCTCACTGGTACCCAATATCTAACAAGAGGACTTGAACCGAAACATCTCTCAGTGTAGTATATATCATGTCTGGTGGACATGCTAATGCTTTAACATACAGCATGTTAGGATATTAGCAGGTGATAAGCTTCATCCTAAAAGAGAGAGAATAAGGAGTTGTAGCAGATCAAAGACTGGATGGTTGGTTAACTTTAATGACATGTCCAAACCTGTCAGTCGTGTTTAGGAAATTGGTAAAATTCACATTAAATTCAACAAAAAGAAAGTCATTCAGTGGCAGAAATTCTCTCTTCCCATCAGACTTTGAGTGTAACTTTGAGGAAGTGGACAAAGTTAGCCAGACAGCTAAAGTTTTGGCACTGTTGACTTGGCATGGACTTCACTAATGATAATGGTAGAGATTTTACTTAAGTTCTGACTCTCCAAGTCGTAGTGTTAAAATCAAAATCAACTTTGGATTACTAAAAGATTTTTAGTAGCATTTTTCATAGTGCTGATTGTGTCAGATTGCTTTACATACTGAATGCCAAAGCATTAGCATGCAGAGATGATGTGGTGCCAATCTTGTTACATACTGGGTCGGGGGACCAACAGGCCGAATCCCTCAAGAGTCAATGCAGTCCTTTAAAAACAACCCAACTGCAGTTGAACATTTTAGCAGATGGCAGGCTAATTTTAGCATCCAGCAGAAAACGAAAGCTTTTCTTAATAACTTGGTGCCAACACATATCTGTGATGCATTTTTACAGATGGATATTAACTGTAGTATTAGCTAAAAGCGTTGCTCACTTGCTGTCTTCAACATTTTTCATACTGTATGACTTGGATTAAAGTTTCATTCCTGGCACCGTGTGGCGCTCAATATTGTGCCCCGACTGGGCAGAAAGACGCCAAAAACTGTCAAAAAGTGGACTGCAAGGGATTGGACCGAAACAATGAGAATCTTCCAGCATCCAACCTCGTAGCTTATCCCGCTCCTGTTTACTCTGTTACATTTCCACTGATGGTCCCGGGCATGAAGATGCAGTAATGTGACTATGCACTGAAACCCTGCCTCATTCCGAACATCACACCACCAAGACCCGGTATTTTGTCTCTCTAGATTGATCTCGCTCAGTCTTAGCCTTAGGTAACACTCACTACATGGGAAAGACGAAGGCTTCACTTATTTCAGTGCTTTTTGTGTGTGTTTGCAATCCTCCAGTTGATTGATCCCAACTGGAATATAATGTGCTGTTTTATGTATTGACCTTCCTGTATTTTGTTTTTGTTGGGGGGTGGGGTTAAGTCGAGGACAACGTGGCTTCCTCATCTTCCCATCACACATCAGAACGCTCTGCTTCCATATTTGTGATGTTACATACTCTTTTGGTCTGGGATCCCTAGCAACGACAGCGTTCACACACAATGTATGTGCACTGTTCTGTAAGTCGATGGTAGTACATGTGTTTTGCTCTTGTTGACATGTATTCACTATAAACCATGTTTTAGACATTCCACGTCTCTTTCTGAGCTCCTGCTTTGCTTTTGGACCAATTCCCCTTGGCCAAAAAGAAAAGAAGAAAATAGGGAATACGATGCCTTTGTCTTCCAAGAAGATTGTGAAAAGTGATTTATGGGTTAAAAAAAAAATAAAATGGAATTGAGTCTACCAACGTGTGTTTTTTTTTTTTTTTTTTTTTTTTTTAATTTAATTTTATTTTATTAGTCTTGGCTACAAAGAGAATGTGTTTTCCCTGCAAACTCTGGCATCTCATACTTTCAATTAATATTTTTTGTAAAAGATTTTTTTTTTAATTCTTTGGCTTGTTGAAACCCCATTCCTGCCTTAGTGTAATAAATTCAAGTAAAATGTGTCATTTTGTATTTATAGAATTCAGTCCACATTTTAATGAGGAATTTTACAGGCCAGGGTGGGACTGGCTGCGCACTCCAAGGACTTTGTTTCTAATTTGCAAGTCACTGGAAGGTTTTGATAGGCAACACAGCCTCATTGCATGTAGTATTACATGCTTTGGTTCTGCACTACCAGAGTAGGTAGCAGTAATAATAATAGTAGCATTTTGTATGACTGTGTAAACAGTTGGATTGAATCATCATGGCAGGGCCTTGTCAATATTTCTATGATGCACAGAGGGAGCCCTCTGGATGTGCAGCAGTGACACACGAGCAGGCAAAAGCGATTAATAATTGAAGAATACCCACTTCTGCTCTACTTTCTCTTGCTTGGTGATTTCTGTGGAGCACAATGAAGATTGAATTCTACAAGACAGTTTGACTGAAAGATGTGTCGCAGTCCTGCTAAATCTGTCTGATCTAAAAGATAAGTATATATTTGCATAATTGATTGTGAATGATTTTATGAGACAAACTTAATACCTGCATCAGGACAGCTTATGCAGTAGCCTTTACTTGTGTCACAGTAGATGAAATGGGTTGGGACAGTATGCAGAGACAAGCATAACTCATAAAAACATACACTTTTGTAGTGGAAATTAAGTTACTGCCATACACTAATATTACCATCCAAGTATGTATTCAGCTCAGCCAAATGGCTGAGCTAAGGTTTCAGTCTGAACTCAAATGTATATGTATACTGTATATAACTTAGTATAATTTAACATAACAGTTGGTTGTATGTTTACACGCAAGGGTAATTGTACATTTATTTTGGCATCTGTACAAAAATATTGATCATTAATGGTTGAACAATTAAGATGATGTTTTCACAAATGTGTAACTGCTGAATAGGCTTTTGTCTTGCTCAAAAATGATATGACTTGGAATGATGTATTTATACTGCTTACAAACATAGTGATGAGATTGTTTATTGATTAAAATTTACTGTGAATATGAACACAGATAATATCAATAAAGTAAATAAAATATGCATATGCAAACCAGTTTCATAATATAAATGGGATTACAATACACATTTAATAGAGAGTAGCAGAGGATTGTTCAGCTTGCAGTACCTCATTCTGCCCTGTGGAGGTCGCTGCTGAGGGGACAAGAGCAGAGGGAGAGTGGCTGCTGCCTTCAATTACTGTCAGAAATTTCATTGAAATTACACCATAAAGTACAATGTGGGGTGCCACACACTTCCTCCATGAAGCTACAATGCATTCTGTCTGCACAATTTTATTTTAATTACACGACTCTATCATACATGTTAAACTTGTAAAAACTAAACTGTCTCCTAGTTGGCCAATTCAAATTTATTTTACAAATGGTAATCAAATATTACTGATGATTTACAGATGTTACACACATCATAATGAGTGTCATGGTTAATATGTGAAATGGATTTGAATCAAAATTGAATTCAGTTCTATTTCTGTTGATGAACTCATTGTAATGAATGTTTATATTTTTTTTTCACATTTTCACATTTCAAATTTGAAAATTTCAAATTTCCCTTTTTTATGGCTGTACTGTAGCACAGTAGTGGTTCTCTATTTGTGTCATTGTTACTGAGTGCTGGATACTGACTGGATGCTCCAAATGCTAACAGTGAGCCTCCTGCTATTGAGGTGGCAGCTAAAGTCATTTATTTTAAAGAATGTTAGCTGGGAGGAAGTCCACTTCAATGGCAGGAGGCTAACACTAGTGCTGTAATTAGTTACATTTCCAAGTAACACAGTAAAGTGTTACGTATAGAATCATGTTTTAATTTTCAGTAATCACGTTACAGTTACTGCTCTGATAAAAAATGGTGTTATAAGTAAACGAAATCACTCTTGCCTGCTTATCTTGATGTTGTCAAGTGCTGTGGGTTGGATCAATACACTGCTGAAGAGAGCTTGGCGGATTGTCAGGGGAGAGAAATTAGAGAGATCAGAGAAATTTTCCTTTTCTCTCTTTTCACAAAGCGGAAAAATCAGTCGAAGCAACCTTTGAGCTCTCTAAAATTATGTGGTCCAGGGCCAACCAGCCCAATAAAGGCATTTTTGATCCAGAGCTGCTTTTATGTGTTTTTTAAGGGGGAAAAACTGTGCAAGTGCCCTTTTCTCTGTTTTCACAAAGCTCAGAGGTAGTTTATTACAACTAAATGGTATTTTACAGAGTAGATCTTAGTGATCACAGGCCTTTTCTTTGTAATTGAAGCTGCTCATCTCTGAGTGTAGTTAGAGCTGCACAGGCCACTGCAGAGGCCAGGTTGGAGCAGGTGCACAAACATATGGACATCACTTTGGGCAAATTGAATCGTAGGCAACTGGACTTGTATAAGATGTTTCGCCTCTTATCCAAGGGGCTTCATCAGTTCATGCGCATTGGTCTTTCTAGTCTGATGACCTGGATAAATGAGAATATCCATAGACATATGGACATCACGTACAAGCAAAGGCAGAGATGGAAATGAAAAACCCTACCACCTCAGTTACGGCCAGACAGACCTTGTGGCCTTCAAAGCTTGGACTTCAAGAACAGCATAAATGTCCTTTAAAACCTGACAGTTAAACTCAAGTTCAGACGTAGTGTGAGTGAGAATTTCCTTTTCGTCAGGTCCTTCAGGTATTTCTTTTTAACCTTCATAACATTTGGACTATACCAATGTGTAACAAAGTCTTAAAAGGCTTAAAACAGAGGTTGAACTGATCTGCTTCACTGGCAGCCTATGGCAGCCTCACAGAGCGAGGCAGGCAAGACTGGGGCTTCCAACTTGTCAGCATGCCTGCACTTCTCTTGGAGTCTCTGTTTCACAGTGTAAACTGTCCGGAGAGCTGCTGGACATGTCAGGGCTGTTCCTCCGGGCTGTGCCTATCAGCCCAGCCACCTTCCATTCTTGCTCCTTCAGGTGAGCGTGCACAGCCCCATCTTCCATAATGGCCCAGAAGTCACCCCCATCCTCCCTTACAGGACTTTTGGTTGCCCATCATGAAGCCAGTGAGACAAACAGAGGGGATGTGGCATCTTGACGTGCCCTCCAAGCCGGACTCTCTGGATAGGAGAGGACCATTTGCTCATCCAGCAACTTCTTTTTTGAAGCGCCTCAGTCGAGAAGGTTGAGGACTGATTCTGGGAGATGCTGGGGGTCGAGGTGAGGGGACGTTGTGCTGCTGTGGGGAGCATCCCATCCTCTCCAGTGCAGCCTTTACGCGGGCCTCCCTTAGGCTGCATATCCTGCATATCCTGTCAGACAAGGCCTCCCTCTCAGCCCCCTGCCTCTCCAGGAAGCCAAACTCACACCTGATGCCCTGTGGCTTCCACTGCCTCGACTAACACTCCATGCAACACTGTGAGGCAACAAGCAGTAAAACATTAAATACAGTCAAGTCACATCTGCCGTTGTTCACTGCTTATTGTATAGACATGAGTAATTACATTTAAATTACTGAAATTATTTATAATGTAAAGATATAGTAAAGGGTAAGTGTTAAGCCAATTTATTTTAATTCCTAAAAAAATGGGAGTGATAGGATAGGGATGGCTATTTTATAGATTCTACTGTTAGTGATGCTGCTTATTGGTTTGGTTCTTTATCAATACTCTCAATCTGGTCTTTTCATTACTAAATAATTTTGTTGTTGTTGTTGTTTTTATTTTGTTTTTAAACTGATTGATTGATTTTCTTTATTTTCTTTATTTTTTTGTCAACTTTCAAGACTGGTTCTTTCTGGTCAGAATAATGTTTTAGGTGGCTCAAACCCTATTTGTTCATCAAAGCTCAAGGAGCAGTGCAGTTGCATTTTTTCCTTTTGCCAAACTTTAGAGCAATATTTAGTCCCCTTACTAACAGCTTAGCATGAGTTACCTGGCACCAATTTATGCCTTAGGTCATGTAGTTTCATATGATTTATAGTATCATCTTTCTTCCAGATCAGATTATGTTAACCATTAGCAACCACATCAGTGGCTGCTAATGGTTAACATTTGGAGCAAACACTAGTGCTGTAGTGAGATTTTTTTTTTTTTTTTTAGTGAGACATTTTAATTTGAAACATGTTACAGTTACTGCTCTGATAAAAATGGCGTTATAGATGAACAAAATCACTCTTGCCTGCTTGTCTTGATGTTGTAAAGGGCTGTGGGTAGGATCAATGCACTGCTGAGGACGCTGCAGTGACAGAGGCTGGCAGATTATCAGGAAGAGAAATTAGACATATTTTCCTTTTCGTTTCTACAAACTGTGAAACTGGGACCTGTTATTGTTTTTGATGCATTCTTGTTTTCTCCTGCATGGTAACCTGGCAGGGTGAAAGTCTCAAAGAGAACTTTAGCTGGTTAAATAAAGATTAGATAACATTGTTGGTGTGGATCTTGTGTCTTCAGCTGCCAGCTTGTTAAAGTCTTCCTGTCTGGAGCGTCCTCTAATGAATGATGTTCCACGACGAGGCCAGGACGCCATGCCAAGAATTGTTGTGGCTTCGTTCCCTGGTTTCTATTTCAGGTTTGCGGGCCTCAGAATGGCTGACGTAGCTGTCGGTATGACAGGCAGACTAGTGATGGTGGATGCTACGTCAAAGCAGAGCCGTGCAGAGATGTGTGTCAGTGTGTTGATTTTTAGAGGCCAGCAGTGTGGACGTTCAGTGTCACTGTCAATGTCAGCTCCAGTTATGACTCCTTTATTTCATAAGTTATCCATAGTCCATACTGTGCTGAAATTGTCAGCTCTTTGTTAACAGACACAAATGATTGCTTAGAATTTATTCTTTTGCAATGTTTTTTTTTTTTACAGTTACTGTTGTTTACTTTATTTATTTTTTTATTGCCGCTAGTCCTTTTCTCCCCTGTTGCAACAACCTAATTTCCCCACAGAGATCAATTAAAATCATCTCATCCTGACAGAAACCTGCAGCTGTGTGTGTGTTTTCCCCCTATTTTTATCACTTAGTGTTTTTATTACTTCTGATTGACTTGATTTTTTTTCTACTTTGCATGTTCTTTTTTTTATCTTAAAGGGCAATGCCTCTCATGCTTTACTGACTGTGAAAAGCCCTGTAAGAACGTTATAGAACTGACAGATGAGGGACTTTGCCATGCTGTAATTTCAGTCACACAACTCAAGGAAATGTTAAGTGGGCTCCAATATGGTAATATCACCACAGACACCAGTTTTGCAATGTCTGCAATAATCCAAAATGCAAGTTTTATTAGTGGGTAAGAGGCTTAACCATTGTTGTGTGAAGTTGTTTGCCATTAAACTGGACATAACAACATAGCAACATTAATTTGTATAAAATTATTCTGAAAAATAGCTTTAATTGTGGGAGTAACATGAGAAATTTCAGTTAATAATAATGCCTTTAAGGGACCATACTTCATGTTTCTGCCAGTCTTCTCCCAAAGCGAGCAGTTATATTTTAGAAACCCTATGTCATGTTTCTTCCCTTTTATCTCGCCATTGATTTCTATTCATTCCACTATAATATGAAAATGAACTTTCAGACTTTCAAACTTTCAAACTTCAAACTTTTTCCACACATTTTTTCTTTCATCATAAAAGGCTCAAAGAAAAAAGTCAGCATTTAATTGTAACATACTCATGAAAAACAAAATATTAAAATTGTGTTTTACATCCTGTTTTCAGTGGTTTGGCCATGTCCAAACCACTGAATGGCCAAACCACTGAATGGCCATGTGTTATGTTTTATTTAAAGGGCTATTTAGGTAGTCAACAAAGAAACATAAAGTACCTGACATATAAACTTTGGTAGCAATTTTAGTTATAATAATTTTGTGTAGTAAAGCTAATAGGACTAGATGTTTCAATCCCTTTGGTAAGTAGGTAACTCTTGAATATTGCAGTCGGTGTGAAGTGGTGAAAGGGTGGGTATGTATATCATTGGGGTCATCAGGTGGGCACCCTGCTTCATCGACATTTCGTTGATTGAAACCCGCGACGTCTCCAGAGGGCTCAACGGTGTACCCAGCATCCCAGGTACACCCCCCTCCATACCATACCCTCCATGACCCTCGATGGACTCTGCATGGCAGGGGCGTCCTTCTGACTGGGCCAGGTGTACGCTTGGCCGCATACCATCTGTCTCTATCTTGGTGCCCAGTTGTTATTGTTTCGCTTGATCCAGAGCCAGTTGCTGCTTCTTTCGGCAGCTCTTGACACGGTTTTGATAGCCTGTTGGAGGGAGCGGCCCCTCACCCCCATTTTCCTCAGCAGACTGGTGGTAGATGTTGCAACAGATCCCCTGCATCCCACTTCTACTGGGAAGATGATGGTTTTCCAGCCGTTCTGGGATGCTTCTGCTGCCAGGTCAGAATATTTGTTTTTCTTCCTCTCGTAAGCCTCTTCAACCCCATCTTCCCATGGTACTGTCAGCTCCACGACATAAGCCAGCTTTGCTGTTGGAGACCACAGGACCATGTCTGGCCGAAGTGTTGTAGCCACTATTTCTGAGGGAAACACAAGCTTTTTGTCAATGTCCACTTCCAATTTCCAATCTCGAGCAGACTGCAGGATGCTTGCATCCTTTGGTGTTGTGTGGTGCTCTTGAGGTTGGCCTGCTGGTACAAACTGTAGGAAGTGGACCTTTCCTGCTGATGTTTGTGGGAGGTTATTTGTGGTGGTTCGTCTCTGTTCCAGTGTTGATGCCAGCTCTCTGAGTACTTGGTTATGCCACCAAGTATAGCGCCCTTGGACTTGTAGTGCACCCTGACAGAATGTGCTTAAGGGATGCAGATGCTCGACACAGGGAACAGGCGGGATCTTCTCCGTACCACAGTTTCAGGTTCTCAGGGGAAGGTAGCAGGTCATATGTGGCTCTGATGGTAAAACTCAGCCGCGCTCCCTCCATTTGCCAGATGTCGCACCAGCTGAGCCGTTTAAACTGCTGGTGTCAAATTGACTCCAAACATAAAAGATGCTTGTAAATTTGAGCATTACAGGAGGGTTAATTATGTTCCACTGTATCAGCAAATCAAACATGTCTTCTGCTGGGTTTTCATTCCGTGCATGCAGACCGCTGTGCTCTTGTCAAAACAATAAGTTGGGATGGGAGTGGATGTGCTAAGGCTTGTCCCTGAGCCCCAACCAGCCACAAAGGGCCACATGATGCTGGATGCCTCAGTCTGGAAGCAGTGAAGGGAGAATACGGCCCAGGTTCTGACACCAGGTGCACATCCAGGACACATGAGAGAGACAACATGGTTACATTATTGTTCTTAAAGGTAGCTCAGTGCATATTCACAAGTCTGTTTATGTTCCAGATGTTTAATCTCTGCTTCTGCCTCTCTATGCAAAATTCTCTTAATGATAACTGTTATGTAAAAAACAAAAGCCAGTATTTTAAAGCTACAGTCTGGATCTGCTGCAGGAATTAACTTTGAGGCAAAAGCCTCACCACTGAAGACAGATAGACACCGTCGGAAGCAAAGTTTGTGGTAGTGTTTGAGGCTGTTGTTGTGGCTAATGGTCTGCCAGCTGAGGATATTGTGGATGCTACCTTCAACCTGAGCAGTGGTTTTGTGCAGAGAATTCACAGTGGGATTTCATGAGTTATCACTACCACCACAGCTTGAGAAGAGTAAGATTAATTTATCATTTCTATACAACTTTTTTTTTTTATATTTGTGAAAATTTAAGTTTTGAGTACTTAGTATTTTTTAAGTATTTATGTTTTTTTTTTTCTCTAAAAAGTATAAATTTCTAATGTACTAAAAGCATAATTTTAGATGTCAGAGTAGAATCTAAGAAAATACTGAAATATTAAAACAACTCATATAAATATGTTTGAAATTAATCAAAATCATTCTTGGTTAAAACTCATTCTTGCATAAATGTTTTAAAACAGCATGTTTCCATGTTGTTTAAAGGAGAAACTGACCTGACGGTAATTAGTTTTGCGCTGACATCTGGGAAAAAACAATAAATAGCCTATCATACAATTCCCGAAATGAACGGTCACATCCATACACAGGAATGGATTCCTGAGAAAATAAAAGCAGCATTCAGACATATACAAAGGGGTTTCTGGAGGTAATAATTTCTTACATTTTAAGAGGACAAAATTTCCCAAAACTGAAGAATTACCCAAATATTCCTTGCATTGCAAAACCGACTAATTTTCACCGCTCTGCAGTGCATAGGGAATATACAGTAACCAGATAGTGTAAACGACACTCTATGGAGAGTTCAATGCGGGTTTTATTTTGAAAATGTGACCAGAAGTTGTGTTTTTGACTCTGGCTAACTTGACAGTTGTCTCAAGAAGAAGGAAGCT
Organism: Myripristis murdjan; assembly: GCF_902150065.1. Lineage (NCBI taxonomy): Eukaryota > Metazoa > Chordata > Actinopteri > Holocentriformes > Holocentridae > Myripristis > Myripristis murdjan. The sequence goes on along the minus strand of NC_043990.1, from coordinate 26,383,302 downwards.
CTGAAATTTGACAGCACATAGCTAAGGTAATGCGAGTTATGAACGTGACTTTTTAAAACTTGCACAGTAATGACAGTTGTGTGATAAACAAATAAAACAGCTTGCTGTGCAGTTGTTTGCGTAACACAGCTGACCTGTGCCGCCCTGTCAGTTTTGTTTATCAGAGAATGTGGGCAGCCAGTTCATATGGTAGCTAGCTGTCAAGCTAGCTAAGCTAAGCTAGCTAAGAGTAATGTGTAGCACACGAGCTAACATAAGCTACTTGTTTGGTTATCCAAAAGCGTACATGCCATATTAAAGTGGGAGACCAAGGCTGTACCATGCAATGTTTTTTGTTAGTTCTGCAGCCACTTCTTGTTTGTGTAACATTAGCTGGGGGTTTTGTTTAGTTTAGATACGTCCACTGTTCACGTATGTAAACAACTGTAACGTTAAGCCACGCAGATATTTGTTGGTGATTTAACGTTGTGGTGTTTATCAGCATGGATAAAAACCGCGTAGACCATGACTTAGGAGCATTTGGATGTCGTTAGGTTCCAGTCTTCACTCCAGCGTCCATCCAAAACGCCAAACAGCTCTTCTTTCATTCAAACGATACCGTATGCAACGTTAGCCAGCAGGTTACAGTCGTTAGAAAATGTGATACTTTATTGAAATATGGAGCTGCATGGCGAAACAAATTATGCCGAACATTTTGGTGCCTGCTGGTGATTCGCAAAAGGGTGTAACTGTTGTTGTATACCGCTAGAACTCACTCAAGACAAAACACATTAATTGTGAGAAATTGTGAACGGAGTTTGGCGTGCGCATTGTTATGAATGGAGTACACGTCACGCTGCTCGTGTACAGACACAGTTGACGTTTGCTGTTGTCGCAGGCCTTACAGTGCAGTGATGTTTGCGTTTATGCAGCATTCAGTAGGTAGCTAGCCCTTGTCATATTTCTTTTAACCTTGTCAGATAGCTAGTTAAAATAGCTGTTGACAGATTTTCACTTATTATTGAGCTTAAAATGATGAACGTGTACCTGAATGCATCAAAATCAATGAACTGCAACACTGGCTGAAGTGCAGATTAGATTATTTAAAAAATGTTTGGTGGCTCGCACTGCATTTTGACTCTGATGAAGATAATATGTGATTGGAAGACATCTGTTCTTTTGTAAATATTTTCAATGTACTCAGCAGATTTTTTGTTATTATTAAACTTGCACAGTTTTCTTGATCACTGCGTCAGATTCGTACTCCGAAATACTGGTTTGTGAGTCTCATCTCTTCCATGTGTTTGCTTCCAGTTGACTTATGCACCTAAGCCACTGCTATTGCTTTAACATTGAGTGTAGCAGCCTCTTTGTTGAAGTACTTGATAAGAGGAGATGTTTGCAACGTTGCAGATGCTTGGAAGCCATTGCTCCTATAGTTTAGAACTGTTGATGGAATAATAAAATTGATTCAACTGGTCTATTAAACATTGTTCTGTCTCTGTCTTGGGAAGCCACATGAGGAGATGAGTGTCCCAGACTACATGCAATGTGCTGAGGACCACCAAACAGTGCTGGTGGTGGTCCAGCCGGTCGGGATCGTCCCAGAGGACCAGTTCTTCAAGATTTACAAGCGCATTGCCAGCGTGAGCCAGGTGAGCATCAGGGACTCGCAGCGCCTCCTCTATATCCGCTACCGCCACCACTACCTGCCTGAAAACAACGAGTGGGGCGACTTCCAGACGCATCGCAAGGTAGTTGGCCTCATCGCGGTCACAACCTGTGGCTCGTCCAAGGAATGGCCCCAGACTTCTGAGCGCTTCCACGGCCAGAAGGAGGTGTACGGCTCTACACTCTATGACTCCCGTCTGCTGGTGTTCGGCCTCCAGGGAGAGATCGCGGAGCAGCAGCGCACAGATGTGGCCTTTTACCTCAACTTTGACGAGTGCCCTGATGTGGAGAAAAGGGTGGAGGACTTTGTGGAGTCCATATTTATTGTTCTGGAGTCCAAGCGGCTGGACCGGGCCACAGACAAGTCTGGTGACAAGATCCCACTGCTCTGTGTGCCTTTTGAGAAGAAGGACTTTGTGGGTCTGGACACTGACAGCAGGTGAGTCGCTTTCTTCGGAGCACACTTACCGTTTTTGCAAAAGCATTTGAACAGTTAGAGGAGATCCCAACTGATGAGGGAGTGCTTGAATGTTAATTTCATTGTAGCCTGTAAATGTGATATATTGCGATATATACAAGGTGGTATTCCTTTGTTTTTGTTATTTGTGTGTCAAGGTGCTCATTACATAAATGTTGCCAAGGTCAGCCTTGCCTGCTCAAAAAAATCCTCCTTTCAAAAATCTGTCTTTTGATTTTTGCTCCTCTTTGTTTTTGTTTGTATACCTTGGTTTATTTGTCTTTCTTCTTTTTTTCTTTCATACTGTCCTGTGAGTTTATTGTTGGGTGTGAAAAGGTGAGCTGTTAGACACATCACTTTAGTTAAGTCATACCAGTCCCATCAGCTTTAGCCCTGCCCTAAAGGAAGCAGCCCCAACCTCCATGCTCTTGTGCATGGGTTCATGATTCCAGCACAAACTGATCACTCCTCCCTTGCTTTCAGATTCCCAAACTAAATTAGAAAGACCTGGGGGAACTGCCTCATTTTCAGCCAAAAATAGCACTTGTGCTTTAGCACCAACAGTAGTGTGAATGTATAGTAATGTAGATTAGTCATTCCCCGTGGCTGTTGAAGTAGGACCAAAAGGAGCACATGCAGGTTAATGCAGGTTTTTCAAACTTTACTTAAGAACAACATATTTTAGCTTAACTGTCATTTCATACAACAGACTGACTTGCTTTAACCTGTATGTGTTACTACACTCTAGCTCTCCACAGTAATGCTGTGTTTGACTTTACAGCATGTAAACTATCCCACTCAGTGTATTTTGATTTGCTGTTATGGTGTAGATAATTGCAGTGTCACATATCATTTAGTTAACATCCAAAACCTAGTATTAATTATTAGAGGATTCTTGGTCAAAAGCCAAACCACTGCCATTGACTGCTGTGAGACAGAAAGAATGCAGTACAGTCTTTTGGCCAGTGGGGGCAGTGCTGAGCACTTGCTGATCAGAGTAGAGGATATGGTGGTCAACGGGGCTAAGTGCTATAAAATGATCACTACATTTTATTCCTAATATTAATATCATTCCTAATATTATTCTGCCAATTACTGTCATTGTGTCATAGCCCAATATTTACAACAAGGACGTAATATAAGCTGATATGAAGTCGGTGGTTGTGAAATTATTACAATTTCAGAGGATTTCCGCTAGAATTGCGGCTATTTAGTTTTGAATGGTGCATAACTAGAAGAAAACAAATCCTAATTAATTCAAGATTTCATTTATCTAAGCACATAGAGATGTGTGTCCGTTTGATAATGATAAACAAACAAACAAACAAACAAAAAGCTGATTTTCTGGAAAAGTCCCATTGACCACTGTACATTTGACTCTGTTTAGACCATTTCTTGGCGCTCTACCTCGCCCCCTGGAGGTGGAAGCACATTCTTGTTCTTATTCTATACTTATTCTTTGCATATCTCTCTATATAGACTATCTGTGCTTGTACTATTTGTGATGCTAATTCAGAGGGCAATGAAAGGAGGAGCTGATAGTTTGGACTCACTGAACACATGGCACAATACACACTGTCGAGGTTTGTCCCGGCTCTAAAGAAACCCAGGGATTTGGATTGGGAAGGTTTAGTCTGACTGGGAGTTTGTCTGGCAGCAGCAGAAGGAGAAACACACTGGCTACATGGATCTCATATCTTCATTCATGAGAACATGCATTACCTTTCAGCTTGGCACAGCTTTGCCCCCAACTCATGAAAACATGAATTTGATGATGGCATCCATGTCCAATGACCCGGTTTAAATGCTGTGGTTATTTTTTCCATAACAGTTCAGTGTTCATCTTATCAAAGGACAAACTCCCTTCATGAGCAGCTTTTTAGTATTGGTTTTAGTAGCAATGGTATGAATTTTTAATTTGCCATATATGTGCTATTTTTCAGCTCCTGACATAGATTGTGATATCTTGGCCTTTAGCATATAGCTTACAGCTTTGAAAAAACTTTGTCCATTTCTCCATTTCACCTTCATTCCTCGTTTGAAAGATCACCTGCTGAGCCAATTTATCGTCTCCATTTGACCTTCCCAGTCTTTCTGACCCTTGTAGGATGCTTAAAGGTCTTGCACAACGGGATACATATTTTTCTTATAAACGGTTTCAGTTCCCATTCATTCTGGTGCAGTTTCCTGACTCCCTCTGTTATTGTGCAAGATTTCAGGGTAGTGGGTCAGCTCATATTCTGTCCTTGATTGTTCTGTTGCTGTCCTTTGCTTGTGCTCTCCCTTCCCATACATCCCCCCTGTAGCTAACTGATAAGATTCACTCGACAGTGAGCCTCCTCTCCTGGCACCCTGGTAAGATAAGAAATGACAATGGCAGACAGGCAGTGCTGTTTTGTGTTTTAAAAAAAAAAAAAGCAGCCAGAAAATGAAAACTTAACCATACGAAAAGTCCTGAATCACCAAAATCATTTCAGATCTTCAGCAAACATCATGATTGAAGGGAATGGAAATAATTTGTGCCTCTTTTGTCAGTCTGCTGTTGTTTGTCTAAGAAAACTTTTTCCCCCTCCCTCTTCCTCCTGCTTCTCCTCAGGCATTATAAGAAGCGTTGCCAGGGACGGATGAGAAAGCATGTTGGAGACTTGTGTCTCCAGGCAGGCATGCTGCAGGACGCCCTGGTCCACTACCACATGGCCGTGGAGCTGCTGAGGGGGGTTAATGACTTCCTTTGGCTGGGTGGTAAGTTTGGAGGAGAGAGGCTGATGTGGGCTTACCACTATAAGCCAGGATTTGCTTAGTTGCTGGAAAACACTGTACAAGACTAGCATTTGCCTTTTGGTGGTTTGTGGTTTATGTAAAACGTTTAATATGTTTTATCAGACAAATGGCATCAAATGGTAGTTATATCATTTTGCATTATACTGTTATGTGTCATTGACTGTGTAGCTATAATCATCTGATCTGTGTTTTGTATTCTTCATTTTGTATATACTGTGTATGCTGTGAGTGACTGGCAGGAGTCAGGAGTCCAAAGTCAAGTTTTTTTTTTTTTTTTTTACCTTTCAATAATCCTGTGATGTGACCACATAGGGATCTTGTAGGAGTGAGTGATATGACAAGAAACAGAATAAGATAGAGGCTTTAAAAAAAGATCACTGTGTTTTCTCTCTCCAGCTGCTTTAGAGGGTTTGTGTTCAGCCTCCGTCATTTTCCACTACCCTGGAGGCACAGCAGGGAAGACAGCAGGACGCAAACCAAACATCTCTCAGCCAGCAGACGCAGGGAAACGCCACAGACCAGGTAAGCACATTTCTCCATGAGCAGACTGACAGACACAAAAGTCTGCAGATTTTGTCTGGACAAATTAAGCGTAGATGGCCCGGTGTGAGTGAGTCATGACAGACGCATCTGAAGTGTGAGAGAATGTCACCGCTGACTTGCAAGTCAAGCATTGCTGCGCTTTGCTCAGCTGCTGCTTTTATGTGCAGTGCATTAGATGACATCCACCTGAACTATTAAAGTTTGCTTGTTTGCTCTGACAGCTTGCCTAATTTATTTGTTTTTAACCTCACTTACATCACTAATATGGCTTTTCTCAGCTATGAACATGCTATTAATATGGTGTAGAGCTGAAGCAATTAATGGATTGGTCCAGTTACAGAAAATTTATTGATTATCATATTGATAATATTTAGCAAGTACCCCAAAAAATAATAACATAATTTGCTGGTTATAGGTTCTCAAATGTACAGAATGAAATGCTTTTCTCAGTTTCATATTAGTATAAAATGTAAATGAACAACTTCTCCACACCTGAGTCATCTTAAATTATGCAGGTATGTGGGGGAAAAAAACCCAGGCCGAATATCGACAGAAGATAGTGCAGCACACTGCTGGAACATGCAACATGAGATTTAGCATGATTTACCATCAGCTGTTCAGACATCAGCTGCTTAACATTCAGCACAGTTTTGTGCAGTAAATGATGTTGATGTGTTTCAGTTGGCTGTGTCATGTTTTATGTATTATTGTGTCAGTCCTGTTTCATTTTTGTCTGTTGAAGGTCTCTGCTGAATAAAATCAGTAAGTTTTATAAATTAGAGCAGCATGCAGGACTACCTCCTTTCTACATATTGTTACAAAATTTAAAAATTGGGTCCTTTTTTGCCAAGTTGTCTGACTTGAGACATTGCTTTGGATGTGATAGGTATTTGTTATTAGTTTTGACATTTTATAGATGAAATTATTTATTATTTAATTGAAAACATTGTCAACAAATTAATCATCCATGAAAGTAATAAATCTTCAGTACAAATTTAAATGGCTAATTGGCATAGCGTCTCGCTATGCCATTTTGTCACAAATAGTGAAAAAATGAAACTGAAGAAATAAAAGGAGAATATTTAGATAATATTTAGATATCTAGATAACTGCACGGGATTGGCTGGAAAAGTATCTTATTTCCAAAAGCCAGCGTGGCAAACATACATTCGTTAGCTTAGTTAAGGTGCAATCATTCATTTGCATGTGAAAAGCTGGATGGCTGGATACAGATTTTGGGACGGTTTTAGATTCAGGAGAGCAGCAGCGGTAGCAGCAGCTCTGAAGTGGGTGTTGGAACTAACATTGCTAACATTGCGCCTTGTGTCATGGAGTGAATCTGCATTCTTTCTCTCTGTCTGTAGGGGCTCAGGAGGTTCTCATTGACCCAGGTATGGTATGTCTCAGAACACTAACCAGTGTAGCTCTTTTAGACATATTCCTGCCTGTTTGCTTGTGGCCAGTTTCCCCTGTGTGTGCTTTTGATTTCATGTTTCATCCTGCATCATCAGCACCCTGATTCCAGGTTATTTTTCCATTTGAAAATCAAAATTGATGCCTTTTTCCCTTCTGTGACAGGTTATGTTCTTCTGTGTTGTTTTACCATCATCTTATGTTTGTTGAAATGAACCCGCTCTTTCTCACAGCCACACTTTTGGTGATTAGTTTCATATTAATACATGATTAAAGACCATGACTTTTATCAACCACTCTCAGTTGTTACAATCTGTTGCACCTTTTTTATGGAGGTTCCCATTATTCTAACAACTCACATCTTACTTATGATTATCACACAAAAGGGAGGCGTTTTAGTCGCCTTCTGTGATGCAAGAAAATCACTCAACCTTATCAAAACTAATTGCAAATAATGAGACTGTAGAATATTCACCGCTTTGAGTAAAAGGTTGCACACCTAATGGGAACTCATATAAAACACCACCAGGTGGCAATCCAACACTGCTGGAGCGTACTTTAATTGACTCTGCTTGTTGTATGCTTAATGTGGAACTGTACAGCATTATCTTGACCAACCTCTCAGCATGGCTTAGAGAGAAAATAAATCAAATAGTATAATGCAGTCTGTGATGTTTTACTTTCTGAGAAAATGTACTTTGTTAAGCTCTGTATATAAGCTCTATAAGCTTTATTTTGTCTAACAACTTGCTTGTACCATTTGGCCAAGGAAGTGTCCGATGCAGCATCTCCTTCACACGCTTGTCATAGTCACAACGGCCACGATGTTGCTATGGGCCCAGTTCCGTTGCTAAGCAATGCACTCTAAACTGAAATTTGTATTCGAATCAGATTTGGCTGAGAGATGTGCCTCGCAATTTCTTTCAAAATATTTCAATTATACCTCAAGTTCAGGCAAGGAAGTTCGATCTGAGCATCATTTTGATCACATATCACAAACTCCAGAGGCCACAGAATATTCATCAAATCAGTTTTTGTGTGCTTAAGGGGGGTAGGGAAGTCAGTCTTCCCTGTGTTTTTTCATTTTATTGAGTGAAGAAAAGGTGAGTGTTAAACACTAAGAGCATGATGGTCCAGAAAATTCCACAGCTGGAAATGGAGCCATAGCCCACACAGTGCCCTACGGACTGTTTTATGTGCTCTCGCCCACAAAAATCAATTTTGTCAGACTGACGTGTCACCATTAAGAATGAGTGAACATTCATCAAGAAAACAGCCAACCTCTCATGGTGGGTTTGAGTCCATTGCACAGTCCCTATCATTTTATGACATGCAGCATGTTTGGATTTTTTTTTGTTTTATTGTAATTGATGTTGTCTCCTTGGATCCTTTGATCTATAATGAAATGTAAACCCTGTCTCTCTGTATCATCCTTGATATACTGTGTGTAGCGATATGTATGTGTGGTGGTGGCAGCTACCGCAAAACTATTTACAAAGTGGAGGAGCGGGAAGTTAGTTAAGTCTGACATCATCCTTCTTTCTGTTGTAACTTATATACTTTCCTTTTCTTTTTGTTTTATCAGTGGCAGAACAGACTGGTGGATACTCTTCCCTGAGGGTTTTCTTAAACTCATCATAACCTGTTGTTTTTGAGTCTAGGTGCCCTCACATCCAATGGTATTAGTGCAGACACCAGCACGGAGATTGGACGAGCCAAGAACTGCCTGAGTCCTGAGGACATTATAGAGAAATACAAAGAGGCCATCTCATACTATGGCAAGGTATTGAACAAAAACTGCAGAACTGTACCGGCTATGTTCACTGATGGTTTTGCACTTAGGCTGCTGATAGCTGGAATTGGCAATGTCGGAACAAAATATCAAAAAGTGCTTTTCCCAAAATTACTGGAAAAGCATCTCTTGAAACAGCGTTTAGATCATGGGACACTAAAACTCTTTACTGACACCCACTATCATTGTGCTGTTCTACAATAACTTTGTGATCAAACAGTTATATCCATCATGTAAAGGTGGGTGATATGGATTAGCAGATATATTTTTAAAAGATAATTCTGGTTTTCAACTTGGGCCCTAGTTTTCTACCTTTTGGGGTCCAAATAACTGATAGAGTCAAAAATTGGGAAATTGGTCCATTATTGAGCAGCCGACAGCCGCAAAATGGGCTGCAATGTAAGCACACAGGGCAAGTTCGCCTGTCAAGTGATGCCCACTAAAAGTGCTTGTTTTTGCCACAGACAGGCTCAGATTGTTGTACGTGTCTGACAACATTATGGAAAGGACTCCTACAGAGCTAGACATTTTTCTTTATGTCTAATATGTCTTTTTTAACTTTTAGATAACACTAAGCTACACTTCCTGTACTCCAAAACAACAAACTTGGCTAAGTGACTCCTTTCTCCAACTCTCATTGTTTCCACTGTTGTCTCCTAGCTGGTACTCACTTCATGTGAGATTTCAGAGTGAGACTTCTTCTTGAGCTAGACTTCTTTTTAGGTGGTACACACATCTGTGTCTGTAGGAATCTCTTCCATAATGTTGTCAGACACTTATAATAACAATCTGAACTGGTCATTACCAAAACAAGCACTTTTAGTGGACGTAATTTGATGGGTAAACTTGCCCCGTGTGATTACATTGGAGACTGTTTGGCGGCTGCTGGCTGAAGTACTGGATGAGTTCCAAAGATTTTTGCCCCCATCAGTCATTTGGACCCCTGAAGGTGTAAATATAGGGCCCAGGTTGAAAAATACCAGATTTATCCTTATTAGATATTGAGTCTTGACTTAACCTGAGTCTTGCCAATACAATACCGTGCTCAGTTATTAGTGTCCTTCCATGTTTGAAGAACTATTGTGTGGTCTTTCCTAGCACTTACTAAAGGCAGAGTGTGTGATAATGCTTGTATTAGATTAGTGGTCACACATGGTCCAGGTAACAGGCCTGGAGGCAATAACTCACTCTCCCGTCATTATTAATCAGCCCACTCACTAGGGGGCAGTATTTCACTTGGTTTTATGGAGTTTGCGGCTAACCATGGCACTGTACCTCAGTTGTAGCACACCACTACATACACACAGCAGCTATCTATTATTTAATGCTACATGGTGTCAAGACTTTAAAACAAGAGACAAAGTCCTTTTAATATATTTGGAAAACTGTCATCAATGGCAAATCATAGAATAATAACCACTATGTAGCAGTATCAGACAGATAAGGAACATTTTGTAGCTGTTCCTGGTTTAGTATGTGCATAGTGTGTCATTGCTAATCTTTTGACAGCTGTTCTTTGCCAAAGATGCTAAGAACGGCATCCATAATGCTTTTGGAAAACAAAACAGGCTCATTACTCACCTAACCATTCATATGCAATGCTATGCTTTATCTCCATTATTATAATTGGCTTTTTGCACTGACCTCCCTTGGCCTTTTACCTGTGACTAGTTCATTTAAAATTAAATTACATCTCAACACATAGCCATTCAGATATTAATTGAATTTTAATAAGGAGACAATGAGGGTGGAGGTGGAGGGAAGTTGGAGGAGGGCCTGATAAAAAATGCACACACTTGCACAAGGCATGAAGCCTCTGTAGCAACAGCTCAGGTTTCCTCTCCAGCGGAGGCTGGGGATTCCGGAAAAATGAGCAACATGGGATACAAATTATCACGGTTGTCAGTCATCCCACATCTGCAGTGACTGATGAGGGTGGTCGTGTGCTAATGAAATAACATTAGCTCTGTTTATCAGGTTGGGTGTAGAAGTCAAGGCAACCCTCATTGACTATTCATTTTTCATTAACTCCGAGCCTGACCGTTCCTCCTCTTATCTCCTATAGTATAAGAATGCAGGTGTGATAGAGCTGGAGGCCTGCGTGAAGGCAGTCAGGGTGCTGGCCATTCAGAAGAGAGCCATGGAGGCCTCTGAGTTCCTTCAGAACGCCGTCTATATCAACCTGGGACAGGTACCTGAGCCGACTGGGAAATATCCACTTTTCCAATTAACTTCCCCAGCTCTTCCAGCTTCACTGGATTTTTAATATGGGACTCTGGTGAGGTCTTACGGATGAGCTGCCTGAAGTGAAATTCTTGCACAAAATAGAATTGACATTATGCCAGTTGACATTTCTCTGACCCTTGACACTTCAGTTAGCATATTTTTGTTTTGCCACTTTTCAGTAAATCAGTATATTTTTGTTCTTTTTCATGAGGCTTTCACCTTTAAATAATGGAGTGCAGGTTTTTCCACAATGTATTGTTTTTACTGAGCAATGCAGCCCAAGAATCTCTTGAGGCTTAACCTTTGAGTGTAGTAATGCAGCCTCTTTTTCTGTGATTATCAAAATACTGAAAATGCCAGCAGTTATGTTTCTGTAATTAATCAGCAACGGCTTTACTCCAGTGTACTGACCTGTTTATTGACCAGTGTAAAAGTATTGCAAATACAAAGCTATGTAGTGTAAAGATTTCCTCTAATTTGTAATGTACAAACGGTACCAGCACCATGTAAGAACAGATAATTACATTTGGGCACTTGGTACCTTAATCGTATTTGTCACCCCATGGTATGGTAACAAGCACCATGACAAAGTTGATTTCAAATCTCTCTCTCTCTGCCATCATTTCTGTAACCTCAGCTGTCAGAGGAGGAGAAGATTCAGCGCTACAGCATCCTGTCGGAGCTATATGACTTGATTGGTTTCCACCGCAAGTCGGCCTTCTTCAAGCGCGTTGCGGCCATGCAGTGTGTCGCACCCACCATCCCTGAGCCCGGCTGGAGGGCTTGTTACAAGCTACTGCTGGAAACTCTGCCTGGGTACAGTCTCTCTCTTGATCCCAAGGACTTCAACAAAGGTTGGTGGATATTTGGTACTTTCTGAAAACCTACAAATAATTTAATTGTTTTCACCCTCAAAATGTTTTTTCAGGCTCCTGTGGTTATGGAGTCACATTTAAAAACATTATAACCACACTCATTTGGGAACATATGCAGTTTTGTATTGGTTTTGCTGCATTTTGGGGTGCTCCGCTGGGCAGTGGAAGTTGAACATGCCTCAGCTTCATTATGTCAACACGAAAATAGCCTTTGAAATGAGCATTATCTAGACAGAGCTTCTGGACAAGATGTTAAAATTCTGTGCTTTGTTCTCTTTAACATCATACGATGTTTGCAGATTCTGTGCTTTAGAACTTTGTCTTGTCGTTTTTATTTTCGACAAGTTAAACCTTGTGTTACTTCAGGTTAGCAGGCTGACACTATTAGTCAGTCAGTCAATCAATGAATCCAAAATATAAAAGGAAAGACCAAAGGGTAAAACCAGCCAGAATGAATAAAAAGAATAAATATATTTAAATTAAAAGCCAACTTAAAAATGGAGTTGTTTGTGCCTGAACAGTTAGTCATTTAATCAATTAATGGATCAACAAAAATAAACAGCTATAATTTAGATTATCAACTGATTATGGTAGTCATTTATCAGGTAAAAATTTCAAACAATTTCTTATTTCAGCTTCACAAAAATTACCAAGATTCTAAGACTGTCTTACTTATCTTTGTTGATATCATTATGAAATTAACACATTAGGCTCTGCTAAGTCTGCTAACCATGAGCATTTGTCATTAGTTCTGTAATTCTTATTTTATTTTTGACGCTTTCTAAACTAAATGATCAGTCGAATAATTAACAAGATCATTTCATTAACTCACAATGAAAGTAGTCATTACTTACTGCCCTACTATTTAGACAGCTAGCAAGCTGATAAAATTTGCAATACATAGCAGTCAGAATGACAGGAAGCTCCTTTCACTTTCTGAGCTCTTGCTCTCTGTCATTAGTTATGCTCACAGCTTCTCTTTGCATTTGAACTTGATGCAGTCTGGATCTGATCAGTCCTAAAGCTACAACATATAACTTTTTGCCTTGAGGCATCAAAGTGTATCCTTGTCCTGTCCTCTTTCCACAGTCAATCATCTTGAAGTGTCATCTACCTTGTAATGGCATGTAGCCTGAGGCTGCGGCAACTGGTATCCATATGGATCACAACGGAGATGCTCACTTGTGTTTTTGAACAGGTGTTCTCTGCTGCATATTTAGCACTGCTGTTATTTGTTTCTCACTTTGCTTTTGTCCACTGCTGTTGTTGCTGTGATTTCCTTGTGCCATGGCTGCTGCCCAGCTTAGAGCTAGTCACAGCCAACACATGCCCACAGAAAACTGTTATGCCCATAACATGAAAACAAACATCCAGAATTAACACCTATCAGTCATTTTGAAGTGTCATCAGACTCTTGGTTTGGTCTAATCCTCATTGAGTTAAACTTCTTTTTGTGTAATGAGTCAAGTACTACTCACTTTACTTTATATCTATAAACAGGAGTAATGAATAGTTTTATTTATTTATTTATTTATTTACAAATACTGAAAGAACTACACCACTGTGTATACAGACATGGAGAGTAATAGAGTGCAGATGTAAGGCCTATACACAAAGGAAATGAATAGTGTTGCTTTGCTCCAGCTCAAGCTTTGCTGTCTTTTCAAGAGTACTCCTTGGAGGTATTATGTATTCAGGCCATCACTTTTCTCAAAAACTGAGACCTGACCTGGGCTTTTGCAGACTCTTTGGCAAGGTCCTCATGAAAAGCCTCTTCGTTCTGCAGACTCTCAACCCTCACCCAGTGCACCCACTCCATGGCAAGTGTTAGAAACACAACATGCAGCTCTCTCAGTGAATGTAAAGGCACGGCGTCGTCCACATTTCTCTTACGGTTGTTGTTTAGAGGACATTGGAGAGGATTTTTCTCAGTTGTTGATCTTTGCCCCCTTTTTCCTCATGAACTGCGTGTGGAGAAAAGTTCCAGGCTGGTACAGTTCAAATGTTTGCACTGCAATTAAATTGTGAAAGGTTGTTCAGAATGGTATTTCCAGATACTTGACACCCACAGCACTCATACCCATCAGTGCTCTTTGTTAACAAATGAATATGCATTGATTAATTTTTCCAAATTCTGTTTTTTCAAGTCAAATAAAATAAGTGTTGTCAGAGAAGTGTATATCCACAGCGTTTCTCATCTTCAGTAAATGTTTGGGCTTTGAGTAAGGGACTAGATAATATGATTTCTCATTGATTTCTAAATTTTAACTCTTTTTCTGTAGCTCTCTTTTTCTAAAGTTACAAAAAAAGTATTGACTCTTTTCCTGGTTTGGAAGGCTGCATTACATGCTTTAAAGAAAGAGAAAAAAAAAAAAAAAAAAAAAAAAAAAAAAAATATATATATATATATATATATATATATATATGTATATATGTGTATATATATATGTGTGTATATATATATATATATATACACACACACACACACACACACACACACACACACACATATATTTTTACATATATTTTTCTTTATATATATATATATATGTGTGTGTGTGTGTGTGTGTGTGTGTGTTTATATATCTATATCTATATCTATATATCTAGATATAGATATAGATATAGAAAAAACAAAAACACAAGATCAAAAAAGACCAGAAAATTAGCAAAATGATTAGAAAAAATTGAGAACAAATATTACATAAAAATTACTAAAAACAACCAGAATAAGAAAAAAATGACCAGAAAGTAGCAAAAAAACCCAAAACAAAAACAAAAAAACACCAACATAAAATTTGGCAAAAATGGCCAGAAAACTAGCCAAAAGTTAGTAAAGCAGTTGCAGCAAAATTAAGACACTTACCAGAAATTACCCCATGTTCTCAAAAATGAATGAATGAACAAATGAATGAATAAAATGTAAAAATAAAGCCATCTCTTAAAATATAAGCCACAGGATCATGGCTTTCAAAGAGTTAATTAAACACTACTCATACATTGTCTTTGTATAGATATTCTTTTTTTTTTTTTTTTTTTTTAGAAATGGTTGACTAAAATCATAAGAAAGTACATTTTTGAAGTAGCGTTTGCAGTTAAAGGTCAGAGAGAAGGATTGCTTTTGAGCCACTGTATGGTAAGTGGGTTAAGAGGCTGCTTTCTTCTTTGTAGCTAAGACAAGATATTAAACCTGAAGCAAAGTGGTTTTCTCAGAAAACATAATCTCCATAGCGAAGCATCAGTTGTTACATCCAGGTCCCCGTGGATGCTGGGTGTCCCATGTGAGTGCTCAGTGGGCTGATGGGAAAGCGGGGTGTAATGACAGTAAGTCTTATGACGGAAGACATCAGCTGGGAGTTGGAGAGGCAAGTTCAAGTGAGAAGGAAAATGGGGCCCAATGGTGCATTCCAATAAGGATGCTGTGGCTTGAGATACAGTGGTGCAAATGGCTTTTTAAGTGGCTCAGAAGCCCCGTTTCTCTGCTCCCTTCAATTACCAGAGATGGGAGCACTGCTTGTCATTTTCTTTCTTCACCTAGACATGCTTCTGTAGACCCGCTATATGATGTTCTCTGACTGTTTTGTTTTCATGCCATTCCCCAAATGTGAGAAGTCTCTTGCCTTGTAGTATTTTACCTCTTTATGATTGAGCAGAGGAAAGGAGCATGTGACATTTCATCTCCCTGGAAAGTAGCAAATTCCCCAGTTTCATCAGAGCAGGCCAGAAGGTACAGTGCCTTTTGAGTCAGGTTTTGCGTGACAGGGCGATTTCTCGGCGGTGGCACCGCTGTCATTATCTTGGTGGTGTGCTAATTGGATTGCCAGACACCTCCAGTTCTGGCTTGAATATACCACAGATGAAGTCATTTTTCCTGTACGAGCGAGAGCGACATCCACAGAAAAAAGCCAAAGTGTCCTTTGGATTACTGGCCCCCAGATAAGCAATGATTTTGGCAGACAGGTGGAACTCAGCTATTTTTAGACTGCTTAGTGGGTGCACTTTCACAACGGAAAAAATAGCTTATGAAGGATTTGCATTAACATTTTTTTCATATGGCAGAGGAACTCACTAAGAACGAATAATAACCATGGTAGAGAAATGCTGATAACTGAAAAGCATTATTGGAGTCAGTATGTAGCAGACGGAACAGTAGAGAGTATGCACTAAATTCCCCCTTCCCAACACACACCCCACCCCCAATCCATCTTTCCCTTTTGTTTTCTTTCCCACTCAGTGAGTCAACACTTGACAGTTGGGAGTGGAACTGGGGATCTGTAGGGGGCTGAGGGTCTTATGTAACAGCTGGTGTCAGGCTAGAATGCTATTAAGATGTCTCGTGGATCTCTGCAGAGCAAATAACACAGGCTAAGTTTGCCCCACACTGGAGCTTGTGTGACGTTTCGCAAGGAGGATGTTTGTATTTTAGAGGACGGGTCCAATAAAAGGAGTGCAACGTGGCCTACATCTAAGAAAAAGTGTACCTTTTCTTTGTAAAGGGTTCAACTCATGCCAAAATAGAATATGCTAACGTGTCACCATGTTTCAATTGCTTGACTGTCTCAAGGGTTCATATTACACAATGACTATCCTTGAGGCCCATTATCATGTAACTCTAAGTGTCATACAGTTACTTAAAGTTTACCATTGTGTGAAGAACTTCTCATCATATCTTAATATTTAAAGGCACCCCAAAACCAATTTTTAGATCCGAGATGATTTCTCTTTTCATTAATGCCTTGCATTAGCAGGAGCAAGTGCATCTGTTTTCATGGTATATCATTTTTATCAAATAGTCACTGGCCATTGTAAACCAATTCTCTTTCAGACAGAAAAAGAAAAAGAAATAATAGTAATAAACTACAAAATAGACATTGGCCAGATGATATAGGTTCTCTGTTTTTAAGGTCAAAACAGTTTATTGACAGACTCTCAAAAAACAGTTAATTTCGGTAACACACAAAAACAGCCTGTTCAGAAGTAGTTAACAAAAGGTTTAGTCCGAATGGTTTAACAGATAAATGAATGCTTGTTGAAAATAGGTTAACAGATAAGAAGTTAATTCAGAATAGATTAACATAAAATAGTTGGTAGTTTAGATCAGGGTAGGTTAACAAGAAAATAGTTTTTTTTTCAGAATGTGTTTATAAATGAAAACAGCATTTTCAGAAAAGTCTAACTGAACAAACAATACATTTAGTGTAGAATAACAGATAAAAACAACTTGCCCAGTATATATTTTATCAGAGAAAAAACTGCTTATTTAGAAATAGGTTAGCAGGTGGAATCAATTTGCTCAGAATAGTTTAAAAGATCAAGAACTGTGTGGTAAGTTAGGTCAAATTAAACAGAATGACATCAGAGTGAAAGCAGAGCTGAATAGGTGCTGATCTGGATACTACAGATACACCTCTGCTAATTTCACATCATTTCTCTGCAACAGTAGATGTCAGTCATGAGACATGTGATTTTAAATGTGAATTTTGTCTTTCTCTCTTCATCTCTTTCTCTCTCTCAGGCACACACCGAGGCTGGGCTGCTGTACAGATGCGTCTCCTACACGAGCTGGTGTACGCCTCCCGTCGCATGGGCAACCCTGGCCTGTCTGTACGCCACCTGTCTTTCCTGCTGCAGACCATGCTGGACTTCCTGTCTGATCAAGGTCAGCCAATGACAAATGTTCAGAGAGAAAAAGCTTTCGACATGGTGTAAAAGTCAGACCCTGCGCGTGCTTTCAACCTCATACCCAAGCTTAAAAATCTGCAAACAGCCACCATCACCTTTGGTAAATTCAGCACCATTCCTTGTGTTTAATAGTGTGCAACACACAACAAAGACAGCCTTTTCTTGGCGAGAGTGCGACATTGTGCTCTGACCAGAAATCCTGTGTACCAAGGAGATAGGTTTGTACCTAAGGTGTGTGCCAGACGGTCCACTGGCCACACAATAGAGGCCAGTGTAATCCTTGGTTGGCTAGAGAGCACAAAACAGAGAGAGAGAGGGAGACTGAGAGGGGGGTGAGAACAGGGTGGAGAGAGCTAACAGTATGAAATATTCAACACCGTCAGCAAAGGGTCTGCTGCAGCGACGTTCAGGGCGTGCTCCCATTACCAGCCTCCTCAGAGCCAGTCCTGCTGGAATAACATGAGCAGCTACAGCCTGCCTATCCACCACATACATCAAGGGGTAGCAGTGCTACCAAGTGATTGAAGAATGGCTGTTTAACTCCTGTAGATGTAAAGTGTTTGAACGACAAAGCTGTCCTTATGAAGCGGAGCTGAATGCTAGAGCAGTCTGTTTTATTACTAAAAAAAAAAAAAAAAAAAACTTTTGTATTTACTCTGTGTAATGGTCCATACACAAAGCTCTCCCTCTTGTACTGCAGTTTGGATGCCCCTTTTTGATTGCCTCCACTCCCAGCTGCAATGTGATTTCACAAACATTGGAGAGGGTTGTGTAGGTTGCGCTAGCAGAGGAAGACGCCTTAGCTCAGTTTTGATGTGCATTTGTATAGGTAATGTTTATATACAAGTGAGGCAGAAGGGCAGTACAAGAGCCCTGCCACAACTAGAAGCAGACTTCCCCTCCAATCAGGGATCCTGTGCACATCCGGAGGACCTGGAAAAGTATGGAAATGCATTTGATCAGTGGAAAATGATGCATATTTGTAGCCACATTACAACAATGTTGTTGACTATCCTTTTGCAGTTTGTGATGTTTGTTCTATGGCATAACCTGCAGCTATGGACTGCTTGTGGTATAAGTGATAGTCATATTGTACAGCCACTGTCAGCGTTCATCATACTGAACACGTGCCAAACATTTCCAGACATTCTACAGACTGCT
Organism: Myripristis murdjan; assembly: GCF_902150065.1. NCBI lineage: Eukaryota > Metazoa > Chordata > Actinopteri > Holocentriformes > Holocentridae > Myripristis > Myripristis murdjan. The sequence goes on along the minus strand of NC_043990.1, from coordinate 26,364,722 downwards.
GAAAAAAATGTTTTAAAGCTACAAGAGACAGCATCACGTATTGGCACTACCAAATATTAGTGATTGGTGAAAAATACTATTTAGAAACCCTGTAATGTAATGCCAGGTGCACACAGCATGCCTCTGTTAAACAAAATGATCCGGTCAGTGGTCACTTCCAATTAGTTTTAACCTTATTTGTCGGATAACCTTTTGGTCATCTGACAAAGTTAACTGTGTATGTTTGCTCTCTATCACTCTTCTCTCTTTTATAGGCACATGTGTGCACACCAGTACACACATAAAGAGTGTGACTGCAAAATGTTTACTGAATATGCATTTGCAGACTTGCCTGAAACTGGACTTGTCTAATTATTTTTTCTCTGATTTGTACACTTTATTTTATTGATAGACTATCTAACTATAAATCTCAGACCAAAATTAATATTTAAAAATAACACACCATAGACTTTCAAAATAAATGTTACAATAAAATAAATGTATAGAAACCTGCAGGTAATGTGCTGCTCTGTAAATGGCTGCTGGAAGGTTTTCACACCTCACCATTAGATTCTGTCCTCCTGTCAGTTTGTGGATTTGGGCGACACAACTCAAGAGTTTCATGACAGAGCCACAGTGACACTCAAACCCATTTTTAAATCAGAAACTGTATTATTTTTCATTCAGCTCTTCAACGTATGGTTAGATTGTTCACTTAGACATCAGAGCTCACCTGAGAGGCTGCAGCTCACCTGTCTTTGTGTCTCGACTGCACAAACTGCTGCTAACAGGATTTTCAGAATAAAATAACGCCTGACAGTCAGAAACAAATCAGTTGGACAAGCTATGGCTAATTTATCTTATAACTAATGCCCATGTCTTATTCAGCAATAACTTTGCTCTTGACCCTCTAATGGAAAAGGGGAGAGATTGCATTAAATAGTAAATATTTTTCCCACTAATGTCAAACATTAATGTGTGGATTCATTACAGAACATTCTTGTTAACTAAGCCGTTACTGTCACTTTGGTTCTTTAAAAAGGACCAGATGTTTTAATTTGCTTTCGGAAGGAATTTTAATAGCTGTTTAATGAAACAACATGTCTGAGCAACAACCACAAAATAGCTAACAACACCTAACAACTGAAATTAAATACAGTAGAAATGATCTTAATTTTTTTCCAATGAAGTCAGTTTCAATTCTGTGATGTTTTGAACATTAAAACCATAAATACTAACCACCTCATATTCCCCACCTGACCGACTCCACCACTCTTGCGGCTGCCGGGGTGCTGCTAGTCAGCAATATTTAGTGCAGCTTGAGGTTGAGAGATGCCAGATCATCAGGTCACCTATCCCCCATATCCTGCTCTGTCATCCTTTATCATAGCAGAGCGCTGTCTTTGCAGAAGCCTACAGAAGCCACATGTTTGATTTGGAGGGTAGGTTCTTTCAAAGTCCTCTATGAGGTGCGTTGTACCTTTTAAAGTCATGGCCAATATCATTAAAAAAGCCCTGCTCAAATGTTTTATTGAAGCCTTTACCTTTTTAGCAGTGCTGGGATGGAAGATAGCACTCAACTGCTCTTCCCCCAGGTCACGACAAGGTGACCACGTAAGGCTAATTATAGCTGATCCTAGGACTGCCGAAATGAAAGGAATCTGTGATGGAGCTAGAATAAGGTCAAGAGAGAAAAAAAAACAACATCAGTGAGGTAAAAAGGAAAGAAACTGGGAATTGATGAGTTCAGTCTATACTCTATAGACTGTGAACCATAACGTGGTTAAAATATAGGCTCTACATGAGTACTTTTTTGTATAAATGTCTGTCAGTGTCATTATATGTGTATTTCTATGGTTATACTTATAATTATCATAATTATTACAGTGTAACATTATTACAGTGTAACATCACCACTACCACACAGCTTTTATCAACAGGTCAAGACTTTTTCTGTGTTTCCTTTAATGTTAATGAGGTTTTCCCTTGACGTTCCATTATTCAATTTTTTTTTTTTTTTAATCTTAGTCTTGGTTTCATTGAAATTAGGGTTGTTTCACTCAAAATATTGCTAAAATGTGCAAGTTATATGGTATTTTTTCTGCTGTCTGGCAGCCAGTGCAATTTACGTTACATCAACACCCCCTTGGCTCTGAATCATGGTCTTACACTATGTAATATGAAAACAATTAGGCATACATAACTTTAGTCAGAGTGCTGATTTTAGAAGCAAAAGATTTTCTGTAAAATCAGTAACCTGAGTTTACAGAGCCTTCATCCTGGCCCCCTGTGACCGCTGAGCTTATTTTTCTCTTCCCTCACAAGTTCAAATTTGGATACTCACTCCTTCTGCTGTGCTTTTTTTACATGTTAGATACCAGAAAGTCAAAGATTTTCCCAGCTGACTGCTAGGTTTCAAACAGAGTGATAATTGCTTTGTGATTGTTTGCTGTCTTTGGAGGTTTATGGTGCTAGGCTGTTTCATAGCGTTTCTGCCCTGTGTAGCACCCAGGGAAGTAAACAGTAAGGAGCTGATACATAAGAAAACATGTTGGGTGAATTTGACAACCAGGGTCATTGCCATGTGCACTATACTTAGTCATGATCTAGTGCTGGCCAAAGTTGCCCCAGATTATGCCAAATTACATCCCCTTGTATCATTGGTGGTGATGTAGTGTTATTTGCCAGTTCATCATCATGGGGCAGACAACCACCAATATGAACAAAAATCCATAATATCTACAGAGAAACAATGATTTATCCTTTATTCCTCAAAGGATTACATTTTAATTTTGTGATGTTTGAGTACCATGTAGTGTTGCAAAGGGGTGGAAAGTTTCCGGTAAATTTCCCAGAAAGTTTCCGAAGATTCCTGTGGGAATTTTCTCTCTGGAATATTGGAAATTTTCAGAAGATTTTTGCTGTCACTTTTTTTTTTCAATTTTTCTGAAAATTCCCGGGAAAATTCGGCTCAGGAATTTTGGGAATTTTTGTTTTTCTTGTCATCAATTTGAATGAGGTTTTTAAAAAGTTTCCATGTAAATTTAAGCTTGGGAATTTTGGAAATTTTAGTTTTTGTTGTTGTTAACTTAAGGTGAATGGGGCAAAAAATAAACAGTAATCAATAAAATGAATGTCAACATCAATATCACCATTTTGGAAATGGAAACCCTAATCTCCTGAACTCAGGACTCACTTCTAACCCAAAGGCCACAATGCCAGCATACTGTAAAATCATCATCCCCCTACCCAAGTGTGTGAAATAAAACTTGAATATAAACAGTCGACTTTGCATTTTGGTGGAAACAAATATGTCGCTTGATTCAATGCAAATTCAACTGTCCACTATGATTCACATATGCAAATAATTTCGAGCACATGTGATCATCATCAATCAGTAGCCTATACTCCACTAGGCTGCAGCACTTCCACTGAGACAGACGATCATCACATCAGCATCACGATTCAATTTCCTGCATTTCTATGCATTTTAATGGGTAGTTGAACCACTTCATATGCACACCTTAACAATAGTACTGCACACAGTCCTATGCCTGAATTAACACAATTTGACTCAGCAAGGGAAAGTTCCCGAAAATTCCCTAGAAATTCATTATAATGTAACATGTTTGCATGCATATCTGCTTATAACAAACCAAAATGTTTATTATGTATACATGTATATGACCGGGTGAATGCAGTGAATATAAATTCCCAAAAATTCCCCTAAAATTCCCGTTTATTCCTGTTAATTCCCGTTAATTTCCAAAAATTCCCATGGAAATTTTCCAACTTTGAAAATTCCGGGAATTTTGCAACACTAGTACCATGTAATGGTTATTGTTGTCAGACGTAAGAGGTCAGCTTAAATCTGCAGTAAGTATTTTTGTGACCACTAGAGGGTGTTGAGAGCTCAAATGCTCGTTTGTAAACACATAGAGTCAGTCCAGATTCTAGATTCATGGAAGCTTGGTTGAACAAATTCGAAAGTTAAGGTGAAAAAAACGTTTTTTTGAGTGGAAATGAGGGATAAATTTCACTCTCACAAGGCTTTTGCTGTATTACCTGAATTATTTTGTCTCTGACCTCCACTTTGAATATTCCAAAAATATGGTAAAGCTGCAGAATTTTAGCGACAAGGAGAACAACTTCTTTGAATGAACTTTTTCCATTGCTGCAGTGCTGATTGCAGCAGCAGAGGCACTCATGCCACTAATCTGAAATTTGGATACGTTTAAAAGAAAAAGACGAGGGGTAAATTTGGAGGGACCGAGTGCCGGTTTTATACTGAGTGGGCAAAGCGTTATTCCCTTGTCAGGAATTTGACAACAAAGAGAGAAAATAGGTGAAATGCAAAGGTTAGATTCAAGATTGGTAATAGGTTCTGAAATTGTGTGTCGCAGGCTTTACAGTATTTTGGTTAAAGGCAGCATTTTTAGAAAGCACAGCTTATTTTTGCACGTTAAGTTAGAAATTTCTAAGAACTATAAGAAGTATCAAGTCAAGCAACAGCCAAATGAAGGTTCAGGTGACTTTATTTGTACCCGTAGGTAGATTTGTTTTGCAGCAAAATGGCAAAAATAAATTTAAGGCTACTGTATATGAAACATGTAATAAGGCTATGCTGATACCAGCAGCACATAGGTTTAGAGTGAAAGAGAAAGCAGTAGCAGTGTCTTGCTAATTGCTGAGGCTGACTTAGCTACACAGCAAATGTGGCTTACCTGAACAACAAGTGTAAAAGCCTAGTTCATGCATGCTTTTAGTGCACTATGATAACGCTTTTCTGAAATTAAGGAGCAATTCTGGGCATTCACCAGCTTAAAATGTTTGTGTTAACCTGCTAACCCCAGACTCTACAGAGTGCCCTGACAGTGCTGCCCTACACTGCTGACATCAGCCTGGCTACGTGTGTGTTTGGGTACCTTGACAATTGATTTCTGTTATTGAAGCAACACTGGTGACCCCATGGTGCTGTGTAGTAGTCATTTGCACATTTGAACAGGCAATTTATTAAATATTGTACCTTTAAACATCCCATGCCCAAATAACTTTGATCAGTTTGATTCTACTTACTACTTGCTTGCTTTTGCTGTGATGTACACTGTGAATTTCATGGCATAACGATGTATATCACCCTGAAAAATTGGTTTGAATTCAGCCACTGTTAAGACACCAGCTGAATGGCTTTCACTGATGCAATAACTGAGATGCCACACAAGCACAAGATGGCTCAACATGGATCACCCAGACTATTTGGGGGCAGAAGATTCATGTATTTCAAGATGTTTCTACAGTAAATGCATCTTCACCAAAACCTAAATCTCAGCATTTTGAAGTCTATTCCCAGTTGTTGAGTCTCCATATTACAAGAACTTTTTTTTTTAACTGTAGTATTGCACTCAACATTGTGTTGGATTATGTTTGACCTACAGTATGTGATTTCCTTACCGCTGACTTCTTGTTGGAAACGGCAACTGGCAAAATGTAAATTATTCATAAAATGTTTGACAACATGTCTGTTTGTGCTCTATCACAAGCTTTCATATCAGAGTATGATTTAGTACTTTTCCACCTCGCGAAATGTTCAACAGTGTCTGCTGACTGTCAAAAAAGTATTTGAAGCTCATGTCTCGCCTCTTCCCAAAAGTGTTTCTATGAAGAGGTGTGAAAGAACATTAAATCACCAAGCAGAGAGAATGGTAGAAATCGCAAGGGCCTTAGGGGGTGCCCTGGTGGCCCACCTGGTATAGCTTGTGCTACATATCAATGCTGAGTCCTTGCCAGGTGTGGCCCAGACCCTTGCATGTCCTTCCTTCTCTCTCCTCCGCCTTTTCCCGTCTCTCTCTAATGCCACTATCAGATAAGGCAGACATGTTAAAAAAAAAAAAAAAAAAAAAAAAACAGTCTTAAAATCCCAAGGGCCAACACACAACACTAAAATGAAATGGAGCTGGATAATGATAATGACTCTGCTTGAAGTTTACAGCTATGAACTTGTTATATAAGAATGATTGTGTTTGAATTTGTTAATAATAGAAGTTTTCTTTCTTTCTCGGTAAATGATTATCTGTGTTTTGTATGAGAGATCTTCTTTTTTTAAGTGCAGCATTATAGTAAAGATCAGTCTCTTTTTGTTAGACATTGCATTCTGCCTACGATAGTCCCCTATAGGCCTGAGTTGAGTCGAATCGAGTCTTTTTCAATCTGTGTGACACTTAACATTATATTTATTTATTTTTTTATTTGCATGAAAATGCTTGAAGATGCCGTAGGCTGTAACCTTAAGTGATTCTTCCGCTGCATAATGGCAAGCCAAAAAAAAAAAAAAAAAAAAAAAAAAAACAGACTTTTCTGCTATTTAGCATTGTTTTCTTGGAGTACAGTTAGTTTTGCCCTTTTAAATTTTGACCACCACTCTCACACTTTCAAACTACTAAAATTTAGTTGTCAACATCCTGGTGCCTTGTTGAGTGGCATTTTCGGTGACATTTCATTGCTTAGCCTTCAATTGAGGTCCCCCAACAGGAAAAGTGTGTGACGATTCTCAGGAAGTGGAACATAAGCTTCCAAAAAGATTTGGGGAAATGGCAGAGAGTAGATAAGGAAGGAAGGCTGGATGAGAGGGATGGTATGAGGTAGAAAAGAAGGGACGAAGGTTTGAAGGCAAATAAAACATTGTGTGCATTATAACAAGACTGAGGCTATTGTACATCATCTGAAAATGAATCTAATACAAATTTGCCCTTTACAGATTGTCCTTCAGCCCACCACATATTATATACCTGTTTACAGTGCTTAAGCATGCAAAGCAGTCTCACACAATCAACTGAATTTACCCTTTCTGCCTTGGGAATTATGTTAGATCCATCCTGACGAATTGGGAACCATTAAAATAGCGCAGTACAAACGGTGCTGTCAAAATACCTGAGCTCCCTCATTATTGTCACACTAATTTGTATGCTACAAACAGCCTTTTCACTGTGTATTCAGAACTGGATGCTAGGTCACCTCTGGCTGTTTAAAGTGCAGTGTTTTTAAGGTGATTGCTAAAGGAAGAGAGACTACAAACTAGCATGCTAGAGCATGGCAGACATAACGGATGCAAATTGCAAAATTATGGTGGTGCTACAAAGTCTTGCTTTAATGCAACTTGATGTAGACTCCATTTTTCAGTTCAAGGGGTTTTGAACAAACTTCACATTTGGCTGTTTTTGTGCTTTTATCGTGGATCTGTTTCCTGACTCTTGAGCTGCCCTGTCAGATGAAATGTTATCCTTCCCCTTGGAAAATCCTGTGAAATGTTTACAGTTGCAACTTAATTTTTTTTCTTCTTCCTTTCCGTAAGAGTGAAAAAATATTTCTCAGCTTGCTTGGACTGTGTGTTGTGTCTGTCAGACTAATATTGCAGTTGCCTGGGCAGGGAAAGCAGGGGAGAAATGAGCCAAAGAGTTTGTTTTTTTCCTAGGTTAACCCCTCAGATTTGATTGTCCCAGGGATAATTCAAAGAGACACGTGGATGCAAGAAAAGCAGTGGGGCTCAGAGTGATGGCACAGCACTGCTGTAAACATTTTTTTATTGATTGTGCAATAAAATTTACAGTTTTACTTGAAGCGTGTGAATGGGGCCGTTGTGGCCGAGGGAGAAACACCTCACTGATCTACAAGTAGGAGATCATTAATGTCTGGTTAATTTATTTCACACACCAAGATTAAACCTTTATGATGGAGATGGTACTCGTATTATCTGGATGTGGAGAAGTTTACAAGGAGTTGTGTTATGTGATAATTCTCGTTATGTGGTCTTTGAAGTGCGATGTGTTAAGGTTTGCTTATGCATTGTGGCCATATGCTCATATACTTTCCTGACACTACATTTTTGTATTTGTATGGTTCACAGAGAAGAAAGAAGTGACCCAGAGTCTGGAAAACTACACCTCTAAGTGTCCAGGTGGAATGGAGGTCATCACTCTTCCTGATGGGCTGAAGCTTCCTCCGGTGCCATTCACAAAGCTCCCTATTGTCCGGTAGGCCTGGACCACGTGTGACCGTCTCTTGCTGTCTTTGTGTTTCATGTCAACCATAGCAGCTCAACCTAATCCCGACATTTACCATTACGACAAAAGTCATGCATCTCCTTTCAACTGCAATACTATGGCACTCTAACGACCCAAAATGCATTTGTCAGCAATTCAGACAATACACCTTCCTCATAGTAGGCAGTTTGACATGGAGTAGCAGGCTATCACAGGTGTTACTAATGACACTAATTAAGGTTGTGTTCCGTTTAAGTTAAGCAGAGTCTTTCCAGTGAACCAGCATGAACAACATCAGGATCCTGGCTCTATTGGACCTGAATGGAACAGAACCTTCATTAATGTCATTAGTAACACCTGTTATTACCCTGCCGCTTAATGTTAAAGTTGCTGCTATGGAAAGGGTCTAATCGTATCATATCGCAAGGTAATGTATCATGTTTTAACAATATCAAATAATTTCTTCGCTGGCAAAAAGTTAGCAGTTGTTGCTACGTGATTATAGAAAAAAGGTGGTTTCCTTCAGTGAAAAAATGAAGCAGGGCTCGCCAAGTATCACGATTTCCACGGATCACGTGAAATTCTTGAATTTCATGGAGTGTCCGATTTGGAAGACGTGTCCTCTTGACAATGTAAAAAAAATCAGGAAAATGTTTTTTTTTTTTTTTTTTTTTTTTTTTTTCACAAGGAATAAAATCTTGGCCAGTGTGTTCAACATGTTAATTGAGATAGCAGATAGTTTGTTATTTTTAGATTAATTTATAGGCTTTAGAAGTGTTCTGAATTTACCAATGTAGTCAAAAATGACATTTTAATCAAAATTGGGTATTGAGCTTTTGATATAATGCATATAACTTGATATTACACTTTGATTACATATTACAGAATTTGTCAATATTACATTCTGCATCATTCTATATTGTTATGATTGTCTGTGAAACCCCCTAAAGGGAAAAAAAACCCATCCTAAACCTCTTAAACTCTACTAAAACAGCTATCAGCGATGTGTCTCGCATTTTGTTGTTCATGTTTTTTTATACCTGTAGATAACTGGCTGAAGCAAGATGGCGTAATGTCTCACAGAGATATTCCCAGCATAGCAACAATGGAGTTTAATAGTAGAAAAAATCCAGCTGTCAAAAACAAAAATGGTTTTCGTTTCTAAAAATTAAAGAATTAATTAAATGGTGTTTGACATTTAACAGTCGTACAGGGAGAAATCCAATGTAGAAGATCGCAGATCTTCTCCTGTAACAGTAGCCTCTATAGAAGAGAGTTTAGTGTGCCACAATGCAGGTTGTGTTTGGAGAAAGGGGCACGTGTCTCACTTTTTCTCAACTGGAAGGACTTGTTCTCTTGCACTTACTGTTCCTACCACTATCATTCTCTTCTCCAGCACATAAAACTCACAGCTGAATACAAGTTCATGCACCTTCTCTGGGAGTTGTAGAAAGTAATTTTGGGAAATGTAGGAAATGACTAAGTTGAAGAGAAGGTACTGTAGTTTTTGGAACAGTTGGTACAAAAAAATAAATTGTAACATTTTGTCATAAAATAACTCCTGGAATACATTGAATCTTGCACATTGATGTAATATAACAGTGGAAGAGTATAGAAATGGTCAAAATACTGACCTGCTTGCCACTGATGAGCCTGTCCGTGACCTGCGATAGATGCAAAGTGTTCGTGAGACATCAAATAAAATGATCCACTTGATCCAGTTTCTCTTTAGAGTAAAATTGCAACAGTTAGATTCAGTAGCATCTTGGGAATCCACATGCTTTGCCCTCTGATGTGCTGAGTCCATACCTGCCGCCTGCCTCTACTGCTCAGGGCCTTGAAGGATACAGGAATATAAAATTAACTCATGCCATTCTTGTGCTTCTCCTCCAATGCCCTGCCTTTCCTGTCTTCACACCAAAATAGATCAGTGAAGCTCCTCAATCTGCCTGTCAGTCTGCGCCCCCACAAAGTGAAAGGCCTGCTGGGACAAAATATGTCCACCGCCAGCCCCTTCATCTACTCGCCCATCATCATGCACAACAGAGGAGAGGAGCGCTGCAAGAAGATAGGTAAGCACAACGCTATCTTTGATGGATCCAATGTCCACACACACAACTGAACAGCCCTCACTTAAGTGTGTGTGTGTGTGTGTGTGTGTGTGTGTGTGTGTGTGTGTGTGTGTTTTTGCGTAGGATGTAGTGAAAATAATATTTAGCCCTGACTGATTCAGCTTTGAATATATGAGCAGAGTTGTAGGCACACACAGACACACAAACACATGACTAATGGGCCAAGTTTATTGTGTTATGCTGGTAGATTTATATGGAAATAATTTTCGATCTAAAACATTTCAGGTTCTATTACATGTAGTTAATTAGTTTTGGTTCAACATATGAGCATATTTCAATCAATTGGATTATTACTGTTCATTACTGTTTTGTCCTGGCACCTGGTGCATGCTTAGCCATCCATTAAAGTTTAGTTGAGAGTTTTTTTTTTTTTTTTTTTTTTTTTTTTTTTTTTTTGCCTCATCTTCCCTGAGGATCTCAGGTTGGTGGCGCTTGCTAGACTGGGTTTGTCAGGTAGTCTTGTTTTGTCTCACCAACATGATATTTTGTTTCTTCTGTTTTCTGTCCTTGTTTGTTGCAAAAAATATTACATCATTTTGTTCTATAATTGATTGTTGATAAGCTAGATCTATGTAGGCTCATTTTCTGCAGCGTTCTTTGAGACGTGCTTCTGATGAAGGGCAGCATAAATAAATGAACTTGATTTATGCGTCTGAGAGTAATGATAAATGATAAAACAACACACTTTATTTGTACCCTCTACTCGGACTCCTTTCGTCTTTCCTGATGCTGGTGTGCTAAAAGAAATTTTTGTCTTATTTTATTTTTTACTTGCGTCATTACTGGCATTAGACTCTTTGTTCTTAGGGCAATCTTCGCTCCCTTGTCAGTGATCTTGATAATGTTCAGTCATGGCAGAGACATGACAGATGGCTTTGGGGCATGACTTTGGACTGGCTTTTCATATCAGTCAACTACACAGCATGGGAGAATGTGATCTCTTCACTTCAAGCCTATCTCTGCTGTGCTGTCAAATCAGATGAATTTACAGATGTAGTTTGACTGCTGTATTGACATTTACCTCAGATATCATAACTGCAGCTACACAAAATAATGCCTCTGCAGTTATTTTGTTTGCTATTTCATTCATTTCTTATATTGTTCAAAATGTCTGTCAATGAATCATTCACTTAAAGGCATACGGTTTCCCAGAGTTTCCCCTACTATTGAATAGGTGAAGTGTTAACAACCCACATAAATGTATTTCATCAGTGTGTTTCATTAGTGAGTTTTAGAATCCCATGATGGTCTAAATGCTGTTAAAAGCCTATTTCTACTGTTACAAGACATTACTTTTTCATTTGGCTCGGATCGTTCTATTGTTCTCTCAAATCAGTTTAATTTATCATTCGCTTTGTCAGTGAACATACTGACTGGAGTTCAAGTCCCAAAAAAAATGTTAATCTCTCTTTCTTTTTGTCTTTAATTATCATGCATGCTGTGTAATGAACCTTTGCCAGAATTGTTTGTGTAAACATCAGGGTGAATTTGGTAATGCCGCCTCCATCTGATTAATTTCTGTAATTTCTCATCCCCCGGTGTTATAGATAGACAGTAGTGTCTTTGTCTATGGACAAACAATGTCAAGGGAAGAAAAAGGCAAAAAATAAATTAGATTAACTCTTTCACTGGGAGACTGCTCTCAGCGTGATCTATTATTCATTGTTTTTATTTCCTTGTGGTCGCCCCGCCTGCATTCCTGTCATAGTGTCCTTGTAAACGAGGCCTTATCATCTTAACTGGCCCAATTTTGAATTAATGCCTCTCTTTCATAAATTCCCTTAATTCCCTAACTGCCTCAGAAAGAGATATTCGTCACTCAGGATGCAAGGAGCAGCAACAGGCTCAAGTCTATGCAATAGTGAATCACTGCACTTTCTGGCATATGAAAAACTACAGCTTGTTCGTGTTGTGTCTGGAGCGCCTTCATTTTAGTGTTTTATGCGAGAGAGTGAGATGCAAAGTCATCAAACAAAGTCAAATTTAGCTCTGTATTTGAGTGGCAATGAGAAGCTGAGTGTAGCCGCCCGTGTGGTGCGGCACGGCTGTTTGTTTTAAGCCTGTCTTGGTCTTTGGGTATAGGGTGCATCAACAGCGACATGTTGCCAATGCTGAGTCAGGGATATCAAACAGCTCACCCTTCATCTCAGACCCTTTGAAGCTCGAGCTTACATCTTTTGTGTCAGAGCACATTTATATCAAAGTATAACCCTGTCTGTACTGACACAATCATGATGCTGAAAGTGTAGGGCAGCAATGTGCAACCAACCCCTTATCGTGTATTTTTGTAGCACTTCCTAAAATCTATCCTAAAACATTACATCATGTCACATTGTGATTGTAATATAATGTAAGGACAAGTAGTGCGCACAGTGGACAAAAAAAACCCCCCAAAAAAACCAGCATCAACAGTCTGCATTATGTAAAATGTGTTTTGTCATATACTAGTTGAATTTCTGTCCTGTCCTGAGTTCAAATGGCAGAGGTATAGCCTAGTGGTTTATAGTGGGATTTTCCATGCATTGATTTGATTTGGTATGATTTGATAAAGTTGTACTGTATCATATATAATAATATAATATAGTATATGGTATAATATATTGTATTGTATCATATTGTATAGTGATGGAAGGTAACGTAACATATCATATGTTAATTGTCCATTTACAAATGGAAAGGTATTTCAACCATTTAGAAATATTTAGGAAGCAAACTTTTTTTTTTTTTTTTTTTTAACATATTCATGCATACCTGGCTACAGTTTCTCCAAAATATCACATTAAAATCAATTCATGTTCATGGTTTTACAAGTAGTGTGGTCAGTTCTACAATAAATATTAAATACATCACACATATATCACTCTTTTTTTTTTGGTAAAATTACTGACCAGTATCAGCACCATATGAACTGTAGCCTGCACTTTCTCGAGTAGTTTGATCAAGTTTCAGATGCTGAAAGTCAGATTTTCCTTTGGTGCAGTATGGCGTTGTGAGGCCTCAGAGATTAAATCAAACATGCATTTCTATGTCAGTCCCTTCACCTCTGGAGAGCTGGCTGCTAGCTAATGAAATTACAGCTCCGTCTAACTCCGTGTAGACATCCTCCAGCACGCAGGAACCATAGAAAGCCTGTCTTTGGATGACATGTAAATGTGAACATGCATTCATCACACAGTGGCCACAAGTAGGCATGTCCCTCCATGCAGAAATGTGTATTACTGCTGCCTCTACAGACAGTTGCAAATAGGAGAGCACCACTCAAGTCAATCACCCAGCATTGCTGCAGTGACCTCGCTCTGTCCCGATGAATAGTAGCATCCAAATGCATATTTTATGCTTATTTTCACATTTCAAGCAAACCATCAAATATTTTCCTGCAGGGAAAACACCCTTTGCACATAAATGTGGTGACAAACTGACTCAAAACAATTTAATAACAGATTTTCCATCCCGTTATACTGAAACAAACTTTGCACAGTACATCATATGAATCATATGAAAATGAAGTGCATAGACAGTATTGATTTTATTGCATGGCTCTGTAATGAAATAAACTTTTTTCAGAAGTCTTTGTGTACTTTGTTGGGTTAAATCACCATATATGTTGAGTGTGCTTAGATTTCCAGAATTAGTAATTAGATTTATACTATACTGTGGTGGACAGTTACTGTATGCCTAAAACTGACATTTTTAGGTGGAGTATGTTTGATCATCCACATTGTAAATTCTCTTATGTAGTTCCCTTCCATGTCCAGCATTTTCAGAAGTGACAGTTGATGTGGGGCTGTGCGCCTGCTTTGTGATCAGTGAAATTTGCACTAAGGGAATGTTTCTGTGAGCTTCATTACAACTCTGATAGGTTGAAATTGGCAGTCACAGTCTCCTTGCAATTGCCACAACTGTAAACCCTTCAAGCTTCAGAGCAAACCCTTGCTTCCCCTCGCTCATTTTGCAGACTCAGTTATTATCATTCTGTGGTCGGCTGTGAAATTCGAGTTGTGTGGACACTGAGAATATACGAGTGTGTGTTTTGCTGCTCTTTGAGTCACATGCTATGAATTAGATTGATGTTCTGCCATAAAACAAGGGATCCTCTAATGGGAGATTGTTTTCCCTATAATTGCTGTGAGACTCAGTTTTAGGAACTGCCAGGTCTACTTCTGTCCATGCCCTCTGATGTGAGTGATAGGCTATCTGTTACAGTGCTATATGGGCATACAGGGAGGTGAGTTTTAGTCCTCCCAGGGCAAATAGCCCTGTAGATGGAGGTAAGGAGGTCTGCACAGGCTCGAAAATTACAGCATAAATTACAGTACTGGTTTTGTATTTGACATGCTGAAGTGGTTTCATCATCAGTTTTGTCTTGCTTGCTTTCTGCTGAAATCTGAACATTTATTTTAAATAGGTGAATTCCGCAGACATTTCCAAGAGTAAGGAGGAGATGTATTCTAAGCCTTGCAGGTATTTGTGTTTTTCTAATTTTGGCACAGATCACTTAAACTGGAAAAAGTAAGGTTTTTGTGCCCTATAGCGCAAAATTACCATAATCTGTCGGCAAGTTGTTGAAAAGTACCAATGTTGAACGATTGCTTTGCAGAGTGCTTAGATTTCTGGCTCACTTTTTGGCCCATACTCAGAAAAAAAAAAACAAATCTAAAATACAGAACTCTGTCAGACAGAAAAAAAACCTAGTTACAAACCTTTGTCAAGGTGTTTTACCAAGGTCGGAGGACTGAAACACTGATGGAATAAACCAGAGTTTGTAACAGTGTGTTTTCAAGAGTAAGTTTGTTTTTTTCTGACAGTGTCAGCTACGGGGCCAGTTTACTCTCAGCACCACAAAGCACCACAATGACTGTGTATATTGTTTTTTCTTCTAAACTTGGAGTAAAAACCTCTCATCCATTGGAATTTCAAGACACCCTGCCCCCACACACAAAACACACACGGACACATACAAAACACACACAGACACATGTAAAGTACATGTAAAGCACTTTGTGCTACATTTTATGTATGAAAAGTGCTCTAAAAATAAAGATTGATTGATTGTTTGAGACACATGCTGTGTCTCTCTCTCTCTCTCTCTCTTTCTCGCTCTGTTTCTGTCTGTCTCCCTAATTTTCTCAAATTTTATTTTTTTTAAAGATTATTTTTTGGGTGGTTTGCTTTTGCAGTTGAATAGTGAAGACAGACAGGATGGATGGGGTAGAGAGAGAGGTAAGACATGTGACAAAGGCTCTGAGCTGGACCTGAATCCAGGATGACACAGCCACATGGCATGCAACCCAGTAACTAAGCCACCAGAACGCCCCTTTTCACATATTTTTAACTTGATGTGAATACAACCTACCATGCAATAAGCAATGAGATTGGCTGCTTGAACGACCATATCAGTATTTTTACATGTTTTAGCCCATTTAATACGCTGCAGCCATATCTTACATTTACATTATGACAGACTGCATACCATGCCTATTTTAGATGTTTGAACCCAATGAACTCTGAGTCCCTATTTTTTTTTTTTTTTTTTTTTTTTTTTTGAAAATTCAGGTGATAAATCTACCTTAAACCTCTCTGCTGTGGTGGCTAACATTCATGTCCAGGTGTAAAAGTCAAGGATATTTGAATGGAATTGGTAAAGCAATCATTTTTCAGGGAATATTTGCTTGAGGTGCATTCATGTGCTATCAGTAAATCAGAAAAGCAGCCTTTCCTACTTGGTAGATAGCAGGTTTTATAATGTTTTTACAGAGATAACTGCCAAATTACCCTTGGCTTTCCACATTTGTCAAATGTTTTGTATGATTTTTTTTTTTTACTGCACTGAAATGAATGAAGAAAAAAAAGAATGAGGCTACATTTATATCTGCTTGACATACTGCCCCTGCTGGCCACTCTTTAGATTATTAATTGTTAAAGAGCCCATAGTATTCCCATTTCCCAGTTTAATGTTTTCATTTTTGTGGTCTATTTACAAACATTTGCATGTTCTTATGGTCAATCAGTACCTAGATACTATACAGGCTGTGTTTGTACATCAGGCTCACTCAGCCTGAAATGGGCTGTTTTGGCTGCAGTGTCTTTAAGGCCTATGTGTTTTACATAGTGATGTAGATAGGTAACGGAGGAAAAAGCCTGGACTACAAACGATGTGTTTCGGGCAGTTTGGGAGCAATGTTTTCTTTCGGTGAGAATAGCTCTGACATGGACTTCAGGCTTTGTAACTTTGCAGATGTTTTACATGCACCTCCAGCCATATAACACACTAAAGCTAAGGAAGAACCTCCAAAAGAATAATATCGGCTTTGTAATATTGTAGCAGTGACAGAATAACATTGACATATATGTTTTCATGTATAATCACCATAGTTACAACAGTAAGAGAAAATCACATAGATAAGTGGAACTTCTATACTGACGATAATGGGACAATATTCTCATTGCAGAAGTAAGCATGCTTGTAAATTGCCGCCTTGTATGATGCTGCTGCCTGACAGGCTTTACTGAGGGAAGAAAATACCTTGGGCTAAAGGCGAAGGAAAAAGGATGGGAAAGCTAAGGAACAGTGTGCCAAAAACCTATGTTGGTCGTTTTTCCAATGCTGTAATTCTTTTCATAAGCTTTTGCTAAACGTTTGCCTACATTGTCAGTGTCGGCACCATACTGCCAATGTTGTAAGACTATAGCTGGTACTTCTGGGATCCTGTCAGCAGCAGAAATACACCAGTATCTCCCATGCTAGCTCAGCAAGGTAATGTTAAGGGTAAAATAGAAGAAATAGAATCTGTACTTTGTCTATAGCTCCCAATAAACAAATATTTTTAAAATCTTTTGTGGGCCATGTTTTAGTCACAGGCATCTTAAGTAATGCACAAAACAGCAAATACTGAGGAACATTATGAAAGTCTCTGTGTAGAAGGTATAGAGCAGTAACAAAAATACTCTAAATTATAATCAGTCTGATCACACTGAAAAATATTTTAAAATAGGAAAAGTAAAAAAATAAATAGAATTGTGGCAGAACTGGCAATATCCTCATAAATATTGTATCATAGTTCTATGTGTAGTTTTTTATGTATTTATACTGGTCTTGTACCTGTGCAATGTGTTTCTGGATGCATGCACAGCCTTATAATAACAATAAGGCTAAAACATGCAAATGTGCTAGATTTTCTGTTTACTGGAGTTATAATGAGCTGATTCATGGTGAACATATTTGTTAGATAACAAACAAATTTGTTCACCAGCCTACCAGAGAAGGTTCAACTCCCAAAATCACATTCATTGAATCACTGGATAAGAATCCAAGAGACTTAAGGCTATTTTCAAATTCTTGAAGTGCTGTGACAACAAGAGCATGTTTTCTTTTTGTTGTGCATCAGACTAGGGGGCCGTTTACACGACAACGATTTTCACAAAAATGGTAAACTTTTGTTGCCGTTTGGCCTTCCATTTACACGACAACGGTGTTTTAGGTGCTTGAAAATGCAAACTTTTGAAACCGGGTTCCAGAGTGGAATTTTTTGATAACGCTGCTCGTGTAAACTGGCAATATTCTTGTGAAAACGATGACAACACGGCCCCACTTCTCGCGTGACTATGACATTTTCAGCCATGCGCGAACAGGAAAACAACAACAATGGTGGACTATTGAACTGTTTGTGCGCAGGCGCGCGGTGCTACTCTGTGGTGTTACATTGCAAAGTTCACCGCCACCAGTTGTTTTTGCGGATCCGTGTCAACGAGCATCGTTCTCACAGCGTTATCGTATAAACATGGAACTTTTTAAAAACGCAAAGGAATGAGTTTTCCGTTTTCATCAGAACTGTTGTGTAAACGGGGCCTAGCTCAGCTTGGATCTCCTGCGAGTTTGCTCATCTACATGAACAAACTCTTGTGATAACTTGGTGACATCATTGCATGCGTACAACTGTGAGCACGGGGAACCATCCAGAAATACACTGACCTGCCATGAAGCAAAGGCCCATGCTGACTCTACTCAATGCCATTGCTAATGTCAGCACACCAACCGTTACGGGAGATCACTTTCTAAACTAAGTTAGCGGTGAAAGTTATGATGGAGGCGCCTTCAACATAAATGCTTCATAAAAGATTCTGTCTGATTCTTTATTTAGTATTTAAGGGTCTCTTAGGCAAATGGCCCAGCGTCTATCTGTGTCAGATTGGCCAGACTGTGACAGACTTCAATTTGGACAGGCGAGCAGTGACTCTGTGATGTTTTTCAAGTAGACAGATGGACTGCCTCCTACGAGATCAGTCGAATCCACCATCAGACACCAACAAGACACTGTGTAGTGGTTTTATTTGGTAGCCGTAATAATTTCTTAAATACCTATGACATTTTATACTGTAAAGCCGTGATTGCCAGTAACTTTTTTTGAGACATATGTGACACATTTGTCCCATCCTAAGAATTTTAGTAAAACCACATCAGAAAGAGACCCTGAATGGTCTTAATCTCTGAGTCTTAGATGCTGCATCACTAGCATACAAAGAAAAGAGATTTAGATATTGTGATTGGTAGATGTGAGATGGAACATAATTGTTAGATTTTTTTTTTTTAAATGCAGAACTGGTTATATATTCAGAATATGCTCAATAAAACTCTGCTCAGCAGTGCTTATGGGGATTGGAGGGGAACTTGGAAGGAGTGTCAGAGAAATAACTTAAGCAAACAGCCAGTACACAGTATGTTACCTGTTCAATTAAGCAGCCAATGGTGCTCAGACATTGCCAGTTTAAGCAATATCCTCTCACATTTACTAAACATCCGTCTGGCAGGACCTCTCACAGAGGAAGACTGTATTAAATTTTCTTCTCTCTCATTTATTCAGGCTAAAACTAGTCATGTATAGCATTCCTCAATCTATAAATCTTGAATAGTTCATAGTTACTGTTTGCGCACTTGTCAAAACTGCTTATGGCATTTTACTCAGCCAAGTGGATGCTCTTAGTCGGCTGTGATTGAGACAAATCCTATAAACGTTGCTATCATTAGCTAGCAGATGGCCCTGTTTTACAGAAGTGTGTTGCCTTCCTCACGGGAGAGCACTAAAGTTGGCTTCTGCTCCTGCAGATGTGAGGCAGTAACACCAACAGGTCTACTTAAACCATGCTGGGTAAACATCATGAAGTTAAAGAGACAATAAAGAGGAAGACAGAGAACAACAGAGATACAACCACTGGTCTCCTGACATTTAAAGTAATTATTTCCCTACTGGGAAATAATTTCCCAGCAGGGAACTCACAATTATTTCCCTTTTGGGAAATAATTTCGATTAGCATTTTGATGAGTTGCATGCTCTGAGAGCAGTGATGAGCCAGATGACTTTTTGTTGGAGACCATCATTGACCACACCTGTTTTTAAGGCTTTCTCGCTGGTTTGGTGGATTAGGGAGAGCAGATGATTAAAAATGCTCCTTAACACCATCATTTTGTAACTAAGGGCCTTTTCATACTTGAAAGTCTGAGCCAAGGTTTGAAACAAGCCTCATGTTTCTGTTACATTATATACATTTGATCTGGTTAGTTTTGGTTTCAGATTGCAATTATCAAGCAAGCACACCAAAGAGCTTTACATGACATACCTATGTCCTGTTGTCATCACCTATGTGGGCTGCCACTTTCTATACTAGACACTGAGTGGTTTGTTGAGAGGTGTGTGTCTGATGTCATGCTGTCAGTTTGGAGGCTAGCTTTCTATCACTGTTACCATGGAAGTCACTTTACTGAAAATGTTTCACAATAAAAGCTTTGTAGGAAAATTAATGGATTCTGTTCATTGAAATGCTAGAGGGGTTTTAATTTGAAAGGTACAGGAAATGCTGAAAATGCAAGAGTAGCCTTGACTGCTACAGTGTTGAACTGGAAAATAAGTAAAAACCTGGTTGCCCTCCTCCCCCTTCTGCTGGACTTTCTGTGATTGATCTGAAAGTCCAAACCATCCAAAATATGTTTTCACACTAGAAATGAACCAAACCATGGTTTAGTTACATCGGGACGACACCACCTCTTTCTGTTGGATTAAGGTTTTCACGTTTGGTTTGAGTGTGGTCTGTGGGAGGTTTCACAGCTGTAATCTGCAATTTCACAGTGGTTTGGATCAAACTAAAAATACATAAGTCCGGCCCAAACGAGGCAGGTGTGAAAGACCCCCAAGAGAATTTGCTGAACAATATATTAATTACATAATAATGTTACAGAACTACTTGAGTCAAATGTTTTGAGTTTTCCACTACAGTTAAAATATCAACAAGCTACTTCCCGATATGTGGATGTATAGTGTCCCAACTTCAAACTAGCTGATGCCTGTGTGGCTGTACTGCTAGGTGTACAAGAGCACACTTAATTTCCCTTATGCAGAGCTCTTAGTGCTCAGTGTGGCCTAAACAGTGCATTAGAAGAATGTATTTCTTCCTGGTAGTGTGCTCTTTAAAATGTGCTATGGACCAGATGATCAACCAGTACCCACCCACTGAGCTCTGACTTGCTTCTGAGCAACTAATAATTCACGACATTTCCATATCAATAAATGTTTGCTTTTTTCACTCCATATTGCCAATTCATTGCAGTGATTTGACCTTTCATCTTCATGAAAGTTTTTACATTTGCTGTTCTAAACACCCATTATCAGGTTTCACTTAGCTGGGATAAATCCTTTCACAACAGATGATCTAGTACAACTTCACCCAAAAAGCAAGAAATAACCAGGAACACTTGAAAATTCCACCCACACTAAAAGAAATTTATTTATTAAAACCTTTCTGAAAGACTGCATAGCTGAACATGGGAGCTCAGTCAAAAAGTAAGGAGAAATTAACCCCGTTTCTAGGCCCAATCTAATCATAACATTTCTATTTCTATAGTATATTTTCTTGCCATTCTCTGTTAAAGCAGAATTGAACTTTGGCATAGTGTTGGGTTGTATAGTTACCTGGACATGAGTCTACATGGTGGTTAAATATCTTCATTAGTTTCTCTGTGCTCACCTGGGCCTTTAATCCATAATAAAGAATTTGTCTCTGTCCATTCGTTTACAGTGTTTTTTAGCCTGGCATTATCTGTTTTGTTTGCGTTTGTTTGTGTGCTGAGTGTTATTTTGGGGCCTTCTGCTGTGCTGTGTAAGTGAATGGAGAGAAAGAAATAGAGTACAGTGGTCCCCCGCTATAACGCGATTCACCTTTCACGGCCTCGCAGTTTCGCAGATTTTTTGTAGTGCAATTTTGCATGTTTTTTTTTTTTTTTTTTTTTTTTTTACAGCGCATTGTGTTCTGCGTCCTGATTGGCTAAGGGACTGTAGACCATTGTCAATCAATCTGTCTCCTGTACAGTACAGAATGCGTTCATTCTATAATACTGGACTTACCGTATTGATCTGAATATAAGACGATATTTTTTCCATTGAAAATACCCTGAAAAAACGCCCTCGTCTTATATTGGGGTCTAAGCAAATACACATGTATTGTACTTGCATATGTTCCGTGCTTGAATACAGCACACTTCCCCCGCTCTGGCGCGGTTGGAAGGGGTGTGCTCCAGCACGGTACGGGCGTTCATGCACGAGCACATGCACGGTCACGCACGCAGCGGGCGAATGTGGATACAACGTAAATCATGTAACTTTCCTCCTGCCTCCGCAAAATCGGTTAATGCGCGGCGCGATTACCGGCGAATGGCCGCGTCGCGCAATCAATAATCAAACATGTTGTCTGTGTCGCTGTCCATTGTGCTGCTGCAACCGCGTATAAACAAAAGTTGATTTATGATGAAATGTGTATATGGCAGTCTGTGTGCGCCGCGCACCTGTCAGATCCGGCAGACCTGACCAGGGGAGTGTGGTGCCGACTGAGGCACCGGGCGGCATCAGGTGGGCCGGCCGGTGTGCGCCGCCACCCTGTTGAATGTAGAAGCCAGCTGACATGCCGCTCCGGCTGTCAGTTGGACGCTTTCTAAAGTTACCTCCGAAACTGTCGAGGTAAATAAACATCCCTTAACTCCTTAACCCTGGCCATGAGTGCAATGTGAGACGGTGGCGGTCTCAGAAAGAAGAGCTAAAAAATGCCCACAGCCAGAGAAGGGCTTTTCGTGGTCCACAAACTGGTCGATTCAACGAGACTGACAGGAGGCTGTACGATTTTGTGAATGAGAAACGTAGTGAAGGACTGCCCATTACGAGGGCTGTGATGCAGCAAAAAGCACTTGAAGTTGCCACAGAGCTCAACATACCCCACACTGAGTTCAAAGCTAGCATGGGCTGGTGTTGCAGAATGCAGTGGCGGATTTAAGAAATTTGGGGCCCAAGGCAAAGGCAGGCATGGGGCCCTCTGAGATGAGAGGACAACACACAAAACAGGGGCCCTGAGACACACATAATACGATAAGCATTCTGCTGGCATTTTAGCAAAAGTATTTTAATCAAAAACATAATTAATGTGCGCAAATAAGTAATAACTGTATTAACCATAAGTGTATGAGGAGTTTTATGGGGCCCTCAGGAACTTGGGGCCCTAGGCAACCGCCTAGTTTTGCCTAATGGTAAGTCCGCTCCTGGCAGAATGTCCATATAAAAAGTATTTTTCCAAAAAAGGGTCTTGAAAAAGAGGGGTCGTCTTAAAATCAGGGTCGTCTTTTATTCGGGTCAATACGGTATTTTTCTATGAAGGTTTGAACTTTGAGAGTGTTTAAACAAGAGAGAAAAGTGAGAAAATGTTAATGCCTGTCTGAGAAAAGTGTATAAAGTGTGTAGTGAGGGGTTTTACAGCCTTAAAACATCTATAATAATTGTAAAAAATAAAGCTGACTACTTTGCGGATTTCGCCTATTGCGGGTTATTTTTAGAACGTAACTCCCGCGATAAACAAGGGACCACTGTATTCCTGATTAGCAGCCCAGGGGAACATGAAGGAACTAATGAGGATATTTCACTACCATAGGGACACATATAATGCTAAGGAAACTGTACAGGAAACTGTACAGCCAACACTCTGAGGTTTCTTTTTAATCTGCTCTTAGTAAAACCTCTGTGTAACCTTGATGAACGCCCAGAACACATGTTTTTTTAACCAAATAATTGTCTTTTTTTCTTTAAGGTGGGTTTGAATTTTAACCTTTTTCATGGGCATATGCATTTTACGTCTTTGGTTTGTTTGGAGTGAACAGAAGAGGAACTGGGTAGCTAGCATGAGCAGTGTTAGCCACCATGACTGAAAACCAAAAGAGCGCCAGCTATATGGACGTAAACGTCATGAACCCAAGGAAAATGTTACTGTACTGAACACGCTGTTTGATTGACAGGTGATTTCTGGGTAGTGCAGTGCAGTGCAGGAACACCACAGAGGTGGGTGCTTACACCCAAAGATATTGGCAAAATAAAGAGAACCTGTAAACATTTGATACACGGGTAACATTTCCAAATGTATATGGATAATACTGTCTTAAAACAGGACACTATAATAATAATAATAAAAAAAAACAAAAAAAAAACAAAAAAAAAAACTTTGGTTGGTCCTTGTCATTACTAGATTTACTCATCTCCAACATCTCAGAATGTTGCTTATTTGGGTGGTGTGTCTCCTGATGCTTTACTTTCTATAGAGAGAAGCCATCAAAAACCATCTTGACTCCACTCTGCTCCAACCTACTCATCTTACAGCAAAATCCTGTCTTGTCTTAGAAGTTCCTCTCTGCAAAATAAAGCTGATGCATGGGTTTATAGATAGATAGAGATGCCATTGTAATGAACAAGTGCAGTATAGCATTCAGTCTGCTGTTGCATCGCCTTTTTGAACTTCAAATATGGACAAAGCTAGTACTTAGTGTTTTAGCTGTGACCAGCAGGTAGCATAAATCTGCTTGTGGCATTGCAGATATAGCTAAAAAGACTTTGTGGCTGCTTGCAGCATCATTTTCAGTTTTGCTTGGTTAGAAAAGCAAAGGTTTGCTTGCCAGACATTCTGAACTCCAATCCTGAGTGAGTCAGTTTAGCACTACCATTCATTTGTGCAGACTGGCTTCCCTCAAAACCTGGAGGACCTGTGCTCTTCCACACTGCTGTAGCCCTAATTCGCAAAAGTGTATACCAGTGATGGGGCTTTATGCAGCCAAGCACACTGACTGGCCTTGTCCTTCTCTAAGTGCCAAACTGGTCGCCGCTTATCACAAATTATGTGCTTGTTTAGTAGAAAGAGGATATGCTTTGCAATTGGTGATAAGAGGATGTGGAAATGAAGCATGCTGAAATTTATTCCTGCTCTGTCGAGGCTTTTTTGACAGGGTCACCAGTGTATCACTTTGTGCATCACTGCATGAAATGGAGTGGTGCTTCATTCAATTTCCACCTTTCTGAGAGAAATAAGGATATGTGAATGGCCTCATCTTTGTGTGTGCATGGTTTGTGTGCGCACATGCCCTTGTGAGTAGAGAGGCCACCTGTCTGATGATAGCATACAGCATCTCGGCTCCCAGTGGTTAGTACTTATTGGCAAGCTCATTTTGAAATGATGTGAATTGGAGAATCTTGGTCACTGAATGACATAGATCCATTGCACTTATTGTACAATTCTTTTTTTTAATGATAAAATGGATTAATGAGCAAATAATGAGTTGTGTTTTTTTTTTTTTTAGGTTTATTTTATCTTAATTTCTTCAGTCTACTTAATAAATTTCTTTCAGAAATGTCTCAATGCGAGCTGCAAATTACTTGTAATTCCAGATGAGTTTTAGAACTGGGCTTTGGTTATGTTAGAGCACATTCCCTGCTGCTCTGGGGTTCCTTCATTTCACATGCATGGTTTATGCTCCAGTGCCCAAGCATGGTGTGTATGCATTATTCAGTATAGGAGATTACTGTTGCTGAAAGTTTTACAGCATATTTCTCTGTAGGCCTCAGTAACACCAGTAAACATCTTCAGCTTTTTCTTGTCAGAAAAAGATGATGTGCAGTGCACATGAGACATTTTGACACAATAATTTGCTTTAAAGAAACTGAATTTGAACACAGACAATGTTTAACTGACCATGTGACTGTGCTTTAACTCAAAGCTCTCATTATTGCTGTGTACATTGAGGCTTCAGTTGTGCTGAAGCCTTTGGGGATCTGCGCAGAATCTCAATAACTACCTGAGGAGTTTTGGCTGAGGGCAACACAAATGAGATGGCAACAGTTCAGGCTGTTGTTTCTTCTTTGTGAGGCGTATTTCACATGTAATTGGCTGGCTGTGAGAGCATTGCCGTGAGCCAGACCTGAGGGTTTGAGGAGCTTTCCAGACATTCATATTATATCAATACCCTTCTTCTGACTGACTTTTAATTTCCCAAGGTGCATGGCTGGAGTTTGCTCTTCATAAATCCTTTTGCCTGCCAGGTTCTGAACTCAGATTTCAAGACCCTCTTCTTGCAGGAACGTTCACAGCAATAGACTGTCTAAATGGATTAGAATAAGTTGCATTTCAAAATGGTGATAGGTATGCCGCAATGGAAATCGAATAGCTTTTCACTCTCAGGCAGATCTTTTCAACATCCCATTCACAAGTCACCAATCCACCACACTGCCAACTGCAGAGTGGAGAGCTATAGCCATTTCAAAGTTTTTAGAAGTAGGCTGAGGCTTTTTATTTTAAGGTGTCAATTTTATTCACTGCAGATCAAGACAGGCACCTTGATCTGCAGTGAATACTTGAGAGAGCCTTGTTCAACACAGTACCCATCATGCAGTGTTACCCTGCCTTTTACAACAGAACTTAGTCTGCAGTTCATTTAACTGGGGCCCAAGATAAGTTGATAGACCATAAGATCTCATTGTCCCTGCTATGTACTTGTCACAACAACCCAATAAATTTCATTCTGTGAATGGTGAGCCGCTGAAAAAGCTCTGTTACATGTTGAGCAGCTTCACTGCCAAGTCAGATGAATTTTTGTGTAATTGCCTGGAGTAATCCACATTGCCTAACGCATTTTCTCAACATACAAGACGTATATATTTACAGAAGCTTGGTGCAATTCAAAACTGAATGTTTTATTTGCTTAGTTGCACATCATAAACCACATGAACTTGAGGCACACAGTAATTATTTCAACTCAGCCTAAATGGTTTGGTTCCAAATGATGCACCTGCAAAATTAATCTGGAAGAATCTTTTTATTTACATGTTTCCATCACCGTGGAAAGTTCCCTTTTAGGATTCTCATCAGCAAGTCTGATGTAATGGTTTGTTTTCTTCACCTCATTAATTGCAAATTGAATGTAACATTGAGAGCTAATGTGTTGGTGTGCCTATCTCTTCCTAGACTTCCAGTGGGTTCAAGGAGATGTTTGTGAGGTGCAGCTCATGGTCTACAACCCCATGCCTTATGAACTCCGCGTGGAGAACATGGTCAGTGAAATGCTTTCAAAGAAATTCTTTTATGCCTGAAAAAGTGTGCTGTAATAATGCCAGTGTGGCCGACAGAGAGCCACTGATTTGAATTTTCAGCTAATCTGTTATTGCTTTGCTCTTTGAAGCATTTGAGCATTCTGAAAAAAATACGAAGGTCCTACAGTTGTCTCTTTGGTAATATTAACATTCTCTCTGCACGTAAACAAGGACTACAACAGGACAGCTGATAATGCTTTGTAGTTATCCTTAATAGCCTAATTAAAGCCCCTTAAAAGCTTTTTTTACTGACAGTAAACCATTACTACTGTAATGGTTGCCTGGGATGGGTAGAACAAAGTCTCGCTCCTAACACTAAGAAAATAGCACAATAGAGAGTCAGCCCCCTCTGGTGCCATTACTTTTCATGATTTCACACACCATCTTGTCAGACCTGATAACTTCTTCATTAAGGTAAGTGAGAGACCACTTTCTCTTCTTTTTCAGTGTAAAATCAAGTTTGAAAAGAGCTCATCAGACTCCAGGGAATCCAGTTTAACCATATTGTTTACTAGCTGCTTAGTGACAGCAGCCTTTTAAGTCAGGAGCATTTCCCTATTAAAGGCCACCCAACTGTAGCGCTGGCTTGCACCATCCATCTCATATTTATGCACTTTGTCACTCACCCAGCCTTTCTTTTTCTATTGCTCTCTCTCTCTCTCTCTCTTTCTCACACACACACACTCACACACACAGACACTATTCCAGACACTTTTTCAGGTTCACAGATGCAAATGATTGCCGAATAAAACTGCTTTCCCTTTTGCTTATTGTTGTGTCTGTTTATGAATACAGTGATATGAGACAACACTGAAATGCTTAGCACTCATCACACTCAATAGTTGGGCTGCGGGCGGAAGCGTACATTCTTGTGCTGTACAGCGGTGGCACAAAGTGCCACTCACAGTGTACTACCTGACAAAACTGATGTTGCTTTAAATAATTTGGAATCTCGAGAACAAATTGCTGTTAAAGTTTTGTGGCAGACTGTGAACAAGGACAGGAGCCCTTAATAGTGGTGGTTGTCTCCAAGCTGCACCCAAATGGAGTTAGACAGGCCTGGCTGGGTGATTTAGCTGCCCTGCATTGTCTGATAACAGCACATGCTGTTATATTCGCAGGTAACAGATACAACACCCAGTGAGGAACATCTGGGAAATGTTTATATGGGAAGAGTTATAATCAGACAGTTGTCTCTCTCTCTCTCTCTGTGTGTGTGTGTGTGTGTGTGTGTCAGGAGGATTTCTATATGAAAATGCAGTCTTTACTTAAGCACAAAATCCTGTTGCTCCAAATTTAGATGCCGTACATTTGCCCTTTTTGCTCAAATAATATTTTTGTGTCTGCTATGGTCATCTCTTGTCATTTTGGCATCCATTTTGGCGTAAAAATCACAGATCTGTAGTGTTCAGGTTACTGACATTGCACTACGGGTGTTATAACTCTGTATCAGAACTAGAAACCATCATCCTGAATTTGCTGAAATTGCATGTGTTGTAACATTTTTTATATAGCACAAAATGTGCTATATAGATAAAGTTTGGTTTGGTTTTGGTTGGGCACAGGACATTAAACAATGCTGTTGATTTATAGAAATAGCAGTCCTAATTACTGACTTTCTTCAGTTGGTATTCTATGTTACACAATGTTGGTAAAAGCTTTGTGCAACTTTATGTTTTGATGTGCTTGCAAATGTTTAAGCCATTGAAACCTGGAGAAATTCACTTGATATCTTTCAAAAAATCTCCACAAAAATGTCAAAAAATACAAGAACATTACCGTAAAAATGGCACAAAATCACAGAAAAAATTATAAATAGATACTGCAAAATGACCAGAAAATGATAAAGAAAAAATACAAAGAATGGAAAAAAATAAAAGGAAAAAACTTGGTTTCTGTGTGTTCAAACAAAGCTGTGGCCTAAAAATGAAGTTACAAAATCAAACTTGTAAAGGGTGAACATCACACCACTACAGTAGTTACATGTTTTGATTTGTGGGTATTGAGATCCCAATAGTTTTCAGAGAGTTTCCTCTCACTGCCACTTGGAGCTGCCAACTAGCAGAGTTTTCGAAAATATAGCTCTGAAACAACAACAACGAAGAGAAGGTCAAATAGCAGTGAGAAATGATGATGTTGATGCTATTGAGGAAAGCTAAGGTCATGACTGGCAACTGTACACATGAGCATGCATGCACGACCACACACACACTCACTCACACACACACACACACACACACACACACACACACACACATAGACACACAATATCATTAACTCCTTCCCACCCACAAGTGAATTGATCAGGTCACAGATGGAGTCTGAGGCACCTCGCTGGTCTATGGCAGCTGGCACCCTCAGGTGGTGTTGTAGTGTCATTCAGGTAGATAGATACAGGGTGACTCTTCACTAGCTGCCAAGAACCTGTCTCTACCCCAGACAGAGTGACTGCCGCTGGACTGAAACTACCATCTATCCACTTCACGTAAACCAACTCCAGACAACTTCAACACACAAACAGAAGCACTCAGTCAAACACAGGGACGCAAACACACACACAAGGGCACTTTTCCATCTCCCCATCGCCAAGGTGACCCTGTGGTTCGGCAAGCCCTCCTTCTCAGTCGCCACACGACTTCAGCAATAATACCCAGCTTTGCTTTGTGCTTTATTGATTTTCTATTCAAGCGGTGCACTTACTCCCCCTTTCATTTTCACAGGGGTCACCATCAGATCCCCTTGTCGTTCTCCAAACAAACAGAGATCTCACCTTGTGGGGATCTGTATTTATTTGCTTTTCTCAAAACAATGAAATCTGAATGGAATTTTTAAACTGACTCTAATAATTTAGTCAGCTTTAGCCCTCTGAATGATTTACAATTAAAACAGGTTCACCATTCACTTAATGAAATAAGAAAATATTACAAATCAAGCACAGACTTCTGCCTATACCTTTAATTTCTTATTTCAGGCTTAGTGTTGACATTTTAAGGTAAATTAATTCCAAGTGGAATTGCTCCCTATATTTGTCTACTTTTCTCTGTATCAATCTTTTAATGTTCTCAGATGTATGTATCAGTTACGTGTCGGTGCCAAGCAGTCGTCTATTAATTCCAGCATTGTGATTCAAAGCAAAACAAAAGGTTAAATGCAAACTCGCACTGCCTCAGAATGAAGTCAGTGCACACCGGCTCAAACAATACAATTGGCTTTGCACATGGTCTAATCGTTATTGTAAGTGAAACAGGCTAATTAACCTTTTCAAGGCTGAATGCAAATGAATTATTTCCAATAGGTTGACACTGATATTTCAGCTATCCAATAAAGGGATATAATCTCCCCAAGTAATGCCAACGACACAGTATAAATCAAAATCATGGCACCTCTGAGGCTCAGCTTGACTGCAACCGTCCCTCCAGTGAGGTAGCGTCTGCAGTTGGGGATTGATGCAGTCCATTACGTCACTTTAGTCTACCTCATGCCACCAGCTGTAGTGAGCTGCATATGTGAATACAATTCTTTGGAGATTCTACATTCAAATTTAACTATATAATCCTGCGGGACATTCCAGTCTGTGCTATTCCCGGTGGAAATTTGAATGGCTCCTTTTGCATTTCTTCCCCAGTGGACTCGCTTCCAGTAGCACTGTTTTCTTTTTCCACTCACGGTGTGAACAAGAGCAATTTTCTCCATGGGAAATGACTATAACACCCTGAGAGAGATTTCATCTGCAGGACATCATGGGTGGATTAAGATGATGGATCACATGGCACGGCTAGAGAGCTACTTCACACTGAACTATGACTCGAGAGACAGACAGCTGTTCATCACTGTGCTTCTCCAACAAGAAAGCACAGCATGGGCTCCACAAAGTGACAAATTCAAATTGAGAACTTTGATTAATTATGGAGGGTTAATTTTGATTAGAAGTAAAGTTGACTCCAGTCGAGCACATTCTGCCATTTTGTCTTTTGTTTCCTGTTTGTTAAACTTTCTTGTGTAACACATGTACTCAGGTGTGATCTGCTTGCACTAAAATGACAATCGAGCATTTACACATTGGTTGGTATTGTCATATTGGGCTGGTCACAAGTATCAAGTATTGAGCATTAAAGACAGTTCAGTGTGTAGGTTGCGTCACTAACCACCCAAAGTAAGTTACAGTGGGTTAGCCTAACCTGACTGGGCTCACCTAATGGGCTGGCCTTTAAGATGGACCAGCTATTCTCATTTTAGTGACAATCTCAGCTGTTGCTAAACAGAGAATGGAGAAATGCCTGGCTGCTGAGTCTGTCCTGAGTTTTGCTCACGGCCCCTTCTTTTATCACTTTTTCTGTTTGTTTGTTTACAGAGACAACAGATGGACGCAGACATTTTACAACTTCAGATATATTTTGATTGAATCCTTTCATCAACTCAGCAAGCTCAAGTACTCAGTTTAGATGCCAAGAACTTTGTCAGTCAGTCTCAATGAATGCATTTGCTTTTTGTTTTATTTCTCCCGTTTGTCTCGCTCTGCTATGAACTTTGTTTGTCCATCCATCTGTTGGTGTGATATCTCAGACACTGCTGATCTTTGAGACTTTGTTGGAACTTGTTGAAACGATGCATCTCATTAATGTGTTGAAGCGTTTTCTAAATGACACTGATTTCCTAAAGGGTGGCACTACATTGTTCTTTCATTCTTCCATGTGTAATGCACGATATCACCACTAATTGGACTTTGACAAAACATAGGCAAATGCTTCTCCCCTCTCTTTGTTTTGGCTTTTTCAAACGTTCACTGATGTGTGCTTCAGGCACAGCACCCGGGATGAGACTATTTGTAAGAGACAGTATGTTTACTGATGCCTGTTTCTGTTTGAAATAAAGATTTTGCTTTTGCATTTATGTATTAGTGAAATATGTAGATCATGACACATCTACTGTATATTTATCCTCGGTCCAGGGTTTGCTGACCTCTGGTGTGGAGTTTGAATCCCTGCCTGCTGCCTTGTCCCTGCCTGCAGAGTCTGGTCTGTACCCGGTCACCCTGGTGGGTGTCCCACGCACAGCAGGCAACATCACTGTCAATGGTGAGGCTATTCTCTTAACTATCATAACTTAAACACTGATATAAAGCTGGTCAAAATTTCAGACAACTTTCTGGACACACTCCTTGTTTAAACCATGCACTATGTTATCTGTAAAATACAATACTTTATGATATTGGTGGAAAAAGTAGTTCCATTTTGACTTGCATTTTAGAAAGGGGGTTGGTGTGCTAATGAATTCAACACTGCAAAATACTAGTTTCAACAAGCAGTCCAATCAGGCATTGAGTCTTAAAATGAACTCAGTCAATCTCAATCAGCTTTTTTTCTTCTTCAATAAAGTGACATTATCTTGATACTGCTGCCATGATCTATGTTTCAGCACATTGTCATTTGATTACGGAGAGTTCTAGAAACAGGTGAAACTCCCGAAATACAAAGGAGAAACAAAAAACACAACAAAACAAACAAAACAAAACCTGTTGTATGGTCAGCAACTACTGATGTGAGAAGGCTGGCCCTTAAAATGTGTTTAATCAAGTAAAGTCAAATTTATTTTTAGCCCACACAGCCTTTATAAAACCTCAAAGGGCTTTAGAAAGATAAAACCGTAAAATAAATACAGAATTAGTAAGATTAGAATTAGTAAAAAGATAAATAATACAGCATATAAACAATGTAAATGTTTAAAAACCATTTTCAAATGATTAACATTAGCAGAACTTTCAATTTGTAAATAGAAAATAGAGCTTTTATCAGCATTGCACCTGAATAGGCCTGGATTTTAGGACATGACCTTCAGTTTGAGAAGCGGACGCTTAATGGGAGTAAATGCAGCTTGAAATACATATATTTTACAATTCATATACTCTATAGGCCTGTGCTATCATTGTGAGCTTCAAGCTTGAACAATTGATTAACATTCCATAGTGAGACTTTTGAAAATTGAGTGCACATTCTGCTGTCTGTGTGAGTTAATTGATACACTGGAAGTAGAGGAGGCTTATTGACATCCATGTATTTGATTCCATTTATGTGTAAATCAGATGTTAATGGAGCTAATTCCAATCTTGTCACAATATGATTGTTTACTGAGCTTTATGTAATATATTAATGGGTTTGACAGTGTCTTTAGAATGTGTGTTTGTTAATGTAGTTTTTGCAATAGTACATGAGAAGTATACTGTAAAATCTCCAATAAAAACAGTTCTCAGTCAGTAACTCAGTCTCTAGTAGGAGCCAGGGTTTTGGGTGCACTGTAAGTAAAAGGAGTTTCCAGCCGAAGCCAGGAGAAGAAGTCAACCTTACCTGAAGGGTCTCAGTCAAAACAATACAATTTTAAATATGGCTAAAATATTTAAAAAGAGGAACTGAATTTTAAAAAAAGTTGTTATTGAGGCTTGATATTCTGAGATCATTTTGCCATAGGTGCAGGTGTTGGTATGCAACTTGCTGAATGAATGAATAATTAAATAAATACATAAATTGTTTTGTTATTGTTGTACATAGATTAGCCTATGAGATTTACTTTTTAAATAATTAATGATGCCACTTGAAAATAATTGCTTATGCAGTTGTTAGGGAAATATAGCTGAAATATAGCTTAATTATTTGGACTGGGCTTTTTTTTAAATAATGATGAAAGAAACATAAAACAATTTCCTATTCTCCCATGTGAAGTTTCAAGTAGAGCATACAATGGCTCTGTATTGATCCTGTGATTACACAAAACATTACAAAACTCAATATAACCTTTTGAGCATTTTATTCAGTCCATGGATTGTTAAAGCATTCGTTTGTGTGGGAACAGCAATATCTTTGGACCTTGGGATCTCCTATTCTCCCTCAATAAAGTGTAGGCCATTTTAGCTAGTTTACTTTGCCTGTCCTGTAGTTAAATAATCAGCCACTTCAGGATGTGGTTTGCAGTGATTTTGGAAGAACTAACAGATGTTACTATGGTCTCAAGTGGCTTAAATGTTATCTTCAGCTAATCAATATCCTGTAGTCCCTAACAATGTTACTAAGAAATGAATAAGCACCAGTAGAAGTGAGATTTGAACTGTACTCCATTGATCCATTGAGAACTGAGGACTTGAAATATTTTATGATTCTTGTTTTTCTTTTTGTATCTTCTTCAGGTTACCACACTTCAGTATTTGGTGTGACCAGTGACTGTCTGCTGGAGAGCCTGCCTGGTGTGAAGACCGGTGGCTGTTTGGTGGAGGTCATTCCCTCCCTACCTCGTCTGCAGCTCAGCACCTCACTACCAAGGTCAGGACCTCTCTGTGCCCAACAGCCTGTAGCCTCATCTCACATCACCAAGTTATAATTTTCTTAATATCACTGAAACATTAGCCCTTGACTTTACCCTTATTTTTTGTGTCACAAGGTAACTTCCTAATGTCATGCAAGTCCCTCTACGTGTCACGATGCAGGCTGTAAATGCTAATGGGAAATACTGATATTTATCGAATATCACAACAAAGCATTATGATGTTCTTGAGTCTGAAAATACCATAAACACTATCGTTTATCAAAAAAAGCTAAACCGTATGCCGAACTCCACATCAAAGTTTTTGTGAAGCTTGACCTCTAATGTTGAAAAGCAGGGTGCCTGGTCTCTGGTGGCAAGTGATGTCACCACCTGTTGTTCTCTAGGGGGAGTGACATCTCCATTCAAAATTAGACGTCAGGCCTCACACAGATTTGGGTTTGAAGTTTAGTTACTCTTTAAGAGACAGTGTGGTGGGGAATTTTCAAATAAAGCAGAAATACCAAAATACCAAAATAATAGTCTTTAAAAAAAAAAAAAAAAAAAAACATTTCTAGATTTAACTGAACTCAGGAGACTACTGAATTGATGCACAGAAATCCCTTTGATTTTAAGATTATAATGACCTGTGTGTTTTCCTGAAAGCTTCATTAGGAAAGCAGGAGGTGCTTCTTCTCGAAAGGATTTTATCACAGACATGAATCTTTTGAATATTTACGAATGATTTCTCCTGTATGTATAATTGTTTACAGATATATACCGTCAGAGGAAGTGATTCATTTGACCCAGTAAAGGTTGGGGCTGCAATAGGCCGAGGACAAATCACTCCAGGCTCATGAGGCTGACAAAGCTGTAGGCGAAATGTGTGGCTCCTTATGATCTTAAAGTAAAGAGGATTCCTTTTCACAAAGTCCCTTATCCATGCATGGATACAGCTATAATTATGTGGCATTCTTTTGCTCCCTTGACTACACTGGAGAGCTGTAAATCTGACAGTGGAGCTACAGCAACATTCACCATGTAGGCCAGGCCTCAGAATTCAGTGTTTGAGCAGCTTTTGATGTGGAAAATCTTTCTATTCCTTTGTGCTGGAAGAGTACCACAGAAGAAATATGAAGCAAATAGAATAAAAATGTAGTGCAAGGTCTCTTGGGCCTCTTTGCTGGGTCCAAATGTGGACCCTACGCTTCTGCCCTAGTCTGTGGAGTGCCTCATTGACTTCCCTGAGTCCTCACATCACATTGACTCCAGCAGCACGCTGCAGTCCTTATGACTTCTCTACATCACAAACACCAGTGTTAAACATTAGTTTGTATTATTCATAGTGTAATTGAATGCTCAGAACATAGGCTCTAGATCTGTCCCTTCAGGCACAAGAATATGATTTCATTGTTGGCGTGTCAAGGATAGGAACGACATCTGCAGAAATGTAAATGATATTGTTTGAAAAACTTAAGATTTCAAGATCATTCATCAGTACTTTATGAGATGACCTAAGATAATATTGGATCATCAGTGACATTTTGAGTTTACTTTGCATGTATCTGCTCTCAAACCCCAGAATGTCTATGAAGAGCCGGTCATGACTAGACATTGTAATTCTAGCCTCAGGCAGAATTTTTGTTGACATCCAGTTTGTGGTGTAATGCAGTATGATTAAGCTGTTGAGAGCACATGTTGATCTCTCATGCTCTTGCCCACTCTCTTTCGCACCAGTATATGCATTACTAAGATTCTATTTTGTGAAAAAAGAGGCCTGCAGCCCCTGAAACATCTAGACCTGCAAGCTTCATGCAAGATTGATGTTTATACACACAAGGGCCTTTTGGCTGGATAGTCATGAATATTCAGACTAAACTGCGAAATTATACATAGGGCCTCTTGTGATAGATGACGATCTCTGTTATTTTTAATCTCAATCTCATTTTTAATGTCTGTGTTCGGTTAACATTGATGTTGTTCTGTTCACCTAACTCCCAGACTATTAATAGTATTTAAAAAAAAAAAAATAAAAATCAGGCAAGCAGCAAAGAGACTGTTTTTCCTTCCTTAACCTTGGATATCCCTTTCCCTCTTCCTTGGCCATCAGTAAATGTTTGTCATGCTGAGAATGGTGGTGTATATTTTAAAATAAATAAGCACACGTAAATCATAAACTCAAGTGCTTTAAGTTCTCACACAAATTATCAAAACTGTTTTAAATATGGATGTTATCTTCTTCTTCTTCTTCTTCTTCTTCTTCTTCTTCTTCTTCTTCTTCTTCTTCTTCTTCTTCTTCTTCTTCCTCTGTGTAGATTCATACTTAAAAATGTTCAAACAGGAAGAAACATGTATACCCAAATTTATTTTTAGATTTGTTAAATTCTGTATGCCCCACCATTATTTTTAAAAAAAAAAAAAAAAAAAAAAAATCATAAATTACAAAGAGCAGCAAGTTTGTGTGAATATAAATGACTATATCCACACTCCATAAACTCCTACAGTAAGCCATAAATTGTTGCTGAAACTTACCATATCCGTGATACATAAATTTTTTGTTTAATTTTTCATTCAGTTCATTTATTCTTGGCATGTAAATGGAAAAGTCAGATAAAGTCAGTAAATCTGCACAAAACAAACACAGCTTTAGCTAATTTATGAGATAGAGATTTCTTTGAGAAATTAGCTCTGGCAAAATTTCATCTTACAAGTTAGGTATTTATCTGGCACTCAAGTTCAAAATCACATACTAACGAATAGGCAGGAATTTGGTGTCTTACTCAACTGGACACAGCTGATGATGAACACGCTGGTTGTTGTAGGGATTAAACCTGCATTGTTTTGTTGCATTATGTCAAACCAAATACATCCATTAATCAAGCTTAAAAGAGTGAGTCAACACTAAGGCCTTATACATACATGTTTATATTATCTTGTGCCAGCATGTGCTCCCACCTGCACAGTTCCATTACTTGTGTAGCCAGTAGTTTTCAGCACCGGGGTTATGGTACATCGTGCCAGCGCAGGTTGATTTTTTTTTTTTTTTCATTCCTGAACACACATTTAATAGACATTTTCTTTACAAGTAGGTCTAAGGTTGTAGTAAAATCAGGTCAAACTGATGTCGCAACCCCAACCTCAGCCTGAGATGAGTCATGGCCACACTCCATCCCACCTCTGGGGCTGGGTCCTATTGGTTGTGCACCAGCACAGCCTCAACACATTTTGTGTTCACTGAGTGAGATGGATAGCATACATAGCAACTCAGCAGCTAGTTTATGTCATTAACTAACTAGTTCTCCGAGCTGTTGTGTGACTAAATTGCTCAATTTCCTTATACACACTAAAAAGTGTGTATGAGGTATAAATCACATGAGGTAGGGAACCGTCTGCTCCACTGCCCCCTAGGAGTTGAAACTTTCATGCATGTTGCACTTCTGGCCACACCCAATCAATAATATGGTAGCAGGTATTTTTAGCAGTTTCAGTGGCAGAGCACCTCCTGCCACCTGATTGGGTTTGGCCACAAGTACAACATGCCTGAAGGTTTCAGCCCCTAGAAGGCATTGTAGCAGACGTTTTCTGCTGGTGGTGATTCACTCTTTAAACAGTGTATACTGTTACAGAAAAAATGGGTAGTGTTAAGTAAATTACAGTGTTAAGTAATTCATGACCTATATCGATGACCAGTGGAAATTGACAACATTGAGAGAACTGATCTTCTCCTACAGAAGTGTTACACTAATTTTGTTCCAAAGCAATGTTTTGACTGGAAAGTGAGTTTAAAAGCCGTAAGTCTCATCAACTGGCCAAGTGAATTTTAAGTTGCTGGTATTGATCAACACCCCCAATTATGATCATTTTGTGTTGTGGTGCAATAAATAAGTATTGATAGAGGACTGGTCAAAACAACAACAACAACAACAACAAATAGTACCATAAATCAGTGACTGGTAAAGCTGAGCCCATGCTGACATCTTTCACCACTACATATCCCAGGGTGTCCCGTACATGTAATTGATCGTGGCGCACCGCCACGGCAAAATAAAAGCTGCCACGCCTTCAGAATGATGACTTCTTTTTTTTTTTTTCAGATGTTAAAGCAATTTAAAGTATATTGTATGAATGGATATACAGTACAGGCCAAAAGTTTGGACACACCTTCTCATTCAATGCATTTTCTTTATTTTCATGACTATTTACATTGTAGATTCTAACTGAAGGAATCAAAACTATGAATGAACACATGTGGAGTTATGTACTTAACAAAAAAAGGTGAAATAACTGAAAACATGTTTTATATTCTAGTTTCTTCAAAATAGCCACCCTTTGCTCTGATTACTGCTTTGCACACTCTTGGCATTCTCTTGATGAGCTTCAAGAGGTAGTCACCTGAAATGGTTTTCCAACAGTCTTGAAGGAGTTCCCAGAAGTGTTTAGCACTTGTTGGCCCCTTTGCCTTCACTCTGCGGTCCAGCTCACCCCAAACCATCTCGATTGGGTTCAGGTCCGGTGACTGTGGAGGCCAGGTCATCTGCCGCAGCACTCCATCACTCTCCTTCTTGGTCAAATAGCCCTTACACAGCCTGGAGGTGTGTTTGGGCTCATTGTCCTGTTGAAAAATAAATGATCGTCCAACTAAACGCAAACCGGATGGGATGGCATGTCGCTGCAGGATGCTGTGGTAGCCATGCTGGTTCAGTGTGCCTTCAATTTTGAATAAATCCCCAACAGTGTCACCAGCAAAACACCCCCACACCATCACACCTCCTCCTCCATGCTTCACAGTGGGAACCAGGCATGTGGAATCCATCCGTTCACCTTTTCTGCGTCTCACAAAAACACGGGGGTTGGAACCAAAGATCTCAAATTTGGCCTCATCAGACCAAAGCACAGATTTCCACTGGTCTAATGTCCATTCCTTGTGTTTCTTGGCCCAAACAAATCTCTTCTGCTTGTTGCCTCTCCTTAGCAGTGGTTTCCTAGCAGCTATTTGACCATGAAGGCCTGATTCGCGCAGTCTCCTCTTAACAGTTGTTCTAGAGATGGATCTGCTGCTAGAACTCTGTGTGGCATTTATCTGGTCTCTGATCTGAGCTGCTGTTAACTTGCGATTTCAGAGGCTGGTGACTCGGATGAACTTGTCCTCAGAAGCAGAGGTGACTCTTGGTCTTCCTTTCCTGGGTCGGTCCTCATGTGTGCCAGTTTCGTTGTAGCAATTGATGGTTTTTACAACTCCACTTGGGGACACATTTAAAGTTATTGCAATTTTCCGGACTGACTGACCTTCATTTCTTAAAGTAATGATGGCCACTCGTTTTTCTTTAGTTAGCTGATTGGTTCTTGCCATAATATGAATTTTAACAGTTGTCCAATAGGGCTGTCGGCTGTGTAGTAACCTGACTTCTGCACAACACAACTGATGGTCCCAACCCCATTGATAAAGCAAGAAATTCCACTAATTAACCCTGATAAGGCACACCTGTGAAGTGAAAACCATTTCAGGTGACTACCTCTTGAAGCTCTTCGAGAGAATGCCAAGAGTGTGCAAAGCAGTAATCAGAGCAAAGGGTGGCTATTTTGAAGAAACTAGAATATAAAACATGTTTTCAGTTATTTCACCTTTTTTTGTTAAGTACATAACTCCACATGTGTTCATTCATAGTTTTGATTCCTTCAGTGAGAATCTACAATGTAAATAGTCATGAAAATAAAGAAAACGCATTGAATGAGAAGGTGTGTCCAAACTTTTGGCCTGTACTGTACATACACATATATATAGCCTATAGCCTATATTTTGCGCACATATGCTTACTATAATGATAATTTAAATACCATGAAATGTTACACTACACTGCAATTAACTTTATTTTGAAAAATCAACACCGGAGTCATCACCCGCCTGTTTGATTCTACTGCTGTGCGCTCGCAGAGGGAGAGAAAAGGGCAAGAGAAAGGTACCTAGGCAAGATTATATTTAATCCATTTTTTTTGTTCAAGCCTGTGAAAACGACCCTAATGTTATCGTTAATGTTAACATTGTAGGGCCCTATAATTTCATGGAATCGCGGAATTAGCTAAATAAAACGGAATCTATTTTTAACACAGAATATCGCGGAATTTGACATAATTTGAATGAAATGCTGTTTTTGTGTGGAATATGAACGTATGTCTGGGGGAAATTACACAGAGAGAAGCAAATCTAGGTGGCGTAACCCCTCCAGTCTTTTCACCTGCACCTGCACCACCGAGAAAAAAAATACAACAACTGCACCGGCGAGTCCAAAAGGCAAAGAAACTTTCCAGGCTACAGCAGTGTACTGACATGGATTGTGTAACAAAGCGAAGAGTTGCCACTCCGCTCTATTTTCACTGGCTAACAGCAGCACACTGGCTTAGCTTGTCTTGAGAAGCGGTATCACTTTGGCTTATTTTGTCAATCTGTGTTATCTATGCATACTACTGCTCTTTCATTGGTAGTTGAATTGTTAGGTCTGTTTGATAAGTAATTTATATTTTTAAAACAAATAATAATTTAACATATTGTTAAATAGAGCGTGGAGGGGGGTGGACGCTGACGCTGAAGCCCTCCCCCACAGTTTCAAAAAATCCTGGAGGAAACCCTGCATATCCTACCATCTACTGTGGCTTTTACAGGTCAGCCCACACCCCTCAGCCCATGTCCAAAGAGGAGCTGTCCAGCACTGTGTCTGTCCAGCTTTTTAATGGAGAAACCCAGCAGCTGACCATCACTTTGGAGAACATAGGCACAGAGGACATAGAAACTCTGGAGCTTACCTCCAAGACCGTCACCACCAAAGGTTGGTACCCCTGTCTACAGTCGTACAGCTAAAACTGTCTCAGGTCTTATCTGTCACTGCTCCATCCTCAGGTTGTCAGCAGTTAGATGAGATGAACCTTTATTGATATTCATGGGGAAGTCTGGTCATTGTAGCAACAAACAATAGGATACACGACTGCAAAGCAATAATGGATCCAAAACAAATGAGGATATAAATACAGTGGGGTCCAAAAGTCTGACTCTGGTACCAATAATTCCTTTGTTTTATTTTTAATCAAAAACCAACACAGTCAAATGATTATCAATATTACTTTTATTTATTTATTTGTTTGTTTGTTTGTTTGTTTTATTTTTTATGAATACCAAAACAATTCACATTGTGTTTTAGGAGCAAACACGTATTAATAATATGAATGAAATACATGATGGGACAGCAATTTGTGAACTCCTTATATTCATAAAAATTTCATTTTCACATGAGCATTTCTTAAAGATCTAAAAATTTAGTTTTTTTTAGTTTTTTTTTTTTTTGTCAGAGCAACCTCTGTACTTCCTCGCTTCCCCAATGAGTTTCTTGTTTGGTCCTTTGCAGTTCCTCTGTCCGTGGTGCCAGGGAGGTCACTGCCCATTGTCTTTGGTTCTGCATCTTTCATGCACCCATGGCTTTTCACTTTGTGTTACATCTCTTTGTTCAACACCTGCTCTGGTCCTCAGATCTGCAGTGTTTCTCTCTCTCTCTCTCTCTCTCTCTCTCTCTCTAGCACCCCATCCTTTCCCACCTTCTATTCTTCGCCACTCCTAATTTCCCAGACTGACAGCAGCAATATGTTCCTGACAATAAGTTTCCGATCAACAGTTGAGTCACGTAGCTCTCTATTTCACCGAGACTGCAATGCTGAAAAGTAAACTTCCTGTGCCTAAGCTAAAGCTACAGCTAAAAATGCAACTTTTCATATTGTGGGCAGTGAAGTGTAATATTAGCCCCACCCTCCTCCCCCACAGTTGGACACATTCCCGCCTCAACATTTGTCACTCATCATGATGGGCTGTCTACCTAGAAGCAGCATCTAGCCTGAGGCTGAGGTAGCTGGCATCAGTAAAGTGTCCACAGATGTTGAAGACGGTGAACGCTAGCCAGTCTGCAATAAAACAAAATGCTGATGTTCACACATTTTTGAGCAGGTCTGGTCTGCTGCACATTTAGCCTCACTGTGCTCTTTTCTTGCTGCTTTGTGCGGTTGTTGTTGCTGCTTCCTTGCACCACCAGTCTCATCTCAGCACACACACACACAACACACCCACTACAACACATCCCTGACATCACTGAAAGTCAAATTTTAGGAGGCTAGGGGGCAATGTGCACACAGGATCATAGACAAAGAAAGATAATATATAAAAACCCTGTTTATTGTTATCTTATTGGGAAGACATCACACATTGTTGTTTGAAGGCAGAAGTGTCCATTTGGTAATTGGTTAAGGCTCCAGTTCCACCGCTGTCCTACCACCACACTTCCCCCAACCCTCATCATTGTTCACTACAGAGTTGGTAACACAGAGACTCATGGGAAAATAGCCTCCTTCTTGTACTGGTTTACTAAGTCTCTGCTGCAGTCTTCTGTCCTGGGATAGCATTTTATCATTTAAGAAATATTACCAAAATATAATCGCCCTCACCAAAAAGGAGCTGCAAAAGCATTCCTGCTTTTATTTTGAATACATTAGACTACTGTAACTTTTTATTTATTTATTTTTTTTTTACTGGTCTTCCAAAACAATCTAATGAGAAATCACAACTTATTCAGAACTCTGCTGTAAGACATTTAACCAAAACAAAGAAGAAAGAGCACATCATCCTTG
Source organism: Myripristis murdjan (assembly GCF_902150065.1). Classification (NCBI taxonomy): domain Eukaryota; kingdom Metazoa; phylum Chordata; class Actinopteri; order Holocentriformes; family Holocentridae; genus Myripristis; species Myripristis murdjan. Next base: position 26,322,194 of record NC_043990.1, on the reverse strand, counting down.
TTTTAGCCTTTGTCTCCCAGTTTCTTTTAGAATCAATTTTAAGGTCCTTTTAGTTGTTTATAAAGCTCTTAATGGTTTGGGACCAGCCCACATTGCAGACTCTGTTGTTTTATAATCCTTCACAAGCTCTTAGATCCTCTGCTGCTGTTTTTTTTTTTTTTAAATAAAAGCAATCCTACACAAAAGAAATAGGCGGCACAGCATTTTTTTTTTAAACAATACTCTAAAATGATTAAATATCATATTGATGTCATAAGAGTTGTGGGTTCAGAAGACATTTTTAAACAACTGCAGAAAACCTACAGTAAGTAACACCTTTTCACTTTTTCATATGTTTTAATTTGTCTGGCTTCTTTTTATTGTAATATTAAGCTCTTTATTTCTTAATTTTTTTTGTGAAGTGCTTTTAGCCATATCCTTTGTATGAAAGGCACTCTATATATAAAGCCTCTTACTATTACTATTATTAAAAACACTTTCATTCATTGATAGACACACCTTCAGATAAATACTGTATACTGTGAGATTGCCACGGCATGAAATATTGCACTTATGCAACTGTGTCTGCAGAGATTTTAGGTCAAACCCTGATTGGATCAGTAAGCTTGTCACTGTCATTGCCAAATTTGGTATTATGTTTGCAGCATGACCTCTAAGTAACAAAATCTAAAAACACTTCAAAGCTTCTCCACCCACAGTTGTTGAAAAATGGCAGCAGAGGCAGTTCCTTAATTAATTGTGTTTAGACAGTTTGTGTGAATGTCTAGTGGCATGCTTTTATGGGAGGAAATTGATCTTTGACATATTTATTACAGATGCAGTTAATAAGTTAATAATCGTTTACTTTCCAGATTAGAAAACATGTCCACAGCGTTGTGAGGCTGGGTGTTAGCAGCACAATGAATCTTTTAATGAGCAGAAACAAGAACACAATATGATCTCTGAAGAACTTTGTAGTCCAACAGTTTGATCCAAAGTCTTTTTTCATGCTTACTTAACGGGATATGCAACATCTTGTCTCCAGTGCATGAATGGAGAGTAACGATAGAGTTGTTTTTAGGGGAAAAAAAAAAAAAGCTATGACTAGATAGATGACTGCTTCTGAGTTAGATGATGTATAGTCACTTCTGTCGGGCACATGAGTTTGTGTGTGTGTGTGTGTGTGTGTGCGCGCGCGCGCATGTGTGTGTGTGTTGATTGAAGTACAGTACTGTTCAAAAGCCATTATCTTTTATTAGCTGTTTATGAGCCTTTTCTCTCTGTCATTCTTTCTCAGCATAAAACTTTGAGTTATTATGGACAATCAGTCTTGAGTTTTGCAATCTGTACTGTCATGTTGCCTTGCTTCATTTCCCTCCATACTAGCCTGAAGTTTCTCTTAACCACTCACTGCAGAGAAGCGTACCTAGACCTTGTTTCACCTTGCAACCTTAGCTAGTGATTCTCATGGTCAGCCTACCAAGTAGAGCTGGGGAGGGCTACAGTGTTGCACACAAATGTGGCCAGGTGGTTGTGGAGAGGCTCCTTGGGGTACTTAAATCACGGTTTCCCTTCCTTGACAAGTTTGGAGGATGTCTTCTGTACAGCTCTGAGTTTGCAGTTGTTATTATCTTTTCCGACTTGGTGCTGTGTATAGAGATCAATCGCGGTGCCCAACAGAGAGGACCAGGGGGATGATACACAGAGGAATGAGTGGAAGAAGGAGAGGAGGGACAAGATTGAGCAAATCATGAAGCCATAAAACAACTAGGAACAGGTGTTTTCCTCACCAGGCAGTCACTGAACAAGCATTCTAGTAAAAGAAGAGATTAATTGAATTAGAAATAACAAACCATACTGTGAAATATAAGAAAAAAAAAAATCTTAGTTTCTTTGGAGGGTAAAAAAGATTCTCCTGCTCTGATGAAATAAGCAAAGCCTCTGGATCCAGGCTCTGCCTCAGCAAAGTGACGACAGCTCAACGCATTGCAAATACTGATTTCCACAAGCCAGTCCTTTTTTATCGCTACCTTCTGTCTCCATGCTTTGTGTGGCCTTTTCCACTGTTTAAAGGTCAGCATTGGCAACTCTTCTGCGTCTTTGATGTACTACAGGACCTGCCCTGTTGCTTGGTGGGACATCAGTGCCTATGTCAGTGTGTTCTTTTGAGCTTTGTCCAACATTCAGTTCATCAGCCCTGTGAGAAAAGAAGTGTAATGTAGCTGACATTCACATGGCTTGGAAAGTCCATCCATATTTGTTCATATTAATCCACAGTTTTCGATTGCCAGCTATACCATTTACAACATTTACATTTACATCATCTTCAATTTTCTCCTTGCAGAGGCCCATTGAATATTTATCAAATAATCCAAGCATAAAATGCTTTTGTTTAGTGCAACCGTGTTAATGATGGTGTGAATCTCCTCCTTTTTGCCTGAGAGGTTGAGAGCAGTTTGCCTGTCATCCACCACTCATTTTATCAAACAACTGTCTGAGCTGAGGTGTAGCCTGTTCCTTGTCCTCGTGGTCATCATTCTACAGGTATAGTTTATTCACAGCCTAATTAGGCAATCAAACGTTCTCTGGTGGATGTCTTTTTTCCTCAAGGGAAGTGCTTTGGACATTAACATAGTTTTAATTGATTTTTTTCATAATTAACATTGGACTGGGGGCAGAAAAGACAAATTATAGCATAATTATGATTAAGTATTAAGTATTTTCAACTTACTGAAAGTAAAGTAGCCTTTTAGTCCACGGCATCACCTTGAGTTTGCATCTTGGGAGATCTGACGGTTTAATTCAAAAAACAAAACGAGGCAGAGGGATGAGAATGATTACCGATGTACTAATTGCTTTGTGACATGTGTTTATGGCTCGCTGTTGTTGTTTCTGTGCGAAACATTCCAAAAAGCATGGAATAAATCTATCACATTACGTAGATCTTAGCCCACACCTCACAACTCTTGGAAAATGAGTACAAGTAGTTTTCGAGGATTTGAGACAGATGATTTCTCTACTGAACAAGAATGCTTTTAGAGATTCCAGTTTACTGTGGTACTGTAAAAGTATTCTTGTTTTCAGATTTGTTGTTTTCTCTATATATGTATAAGGATGCGTACAGGAGTAACAAAGAGGAACATCATACCCCTCCAAACATTGCTACCAGTTATCTTGACACAGAAAACATTGCTTTTTTAGTCTCTTCTTTGTCTTTTTGTTTCCCTATTCTTTGTTTACACCAGCAGTCGCTAGATGAAGAAGCTGTATTTTCAGTGCAGTACTTTGCTGTGTGCGATCCCACCCACTTTTTCATGCACTCGGAAACTCAGTAATGAAACATCTTGAACTGCTATTCATAGAGCACACCTAATAAGATGCTGACTGAAAATCATCTCTGTCTGGCTCATTTGAAACCAGGGCAATGCAATAGATCAAGGACAAACCAAAGAGATGCAAGTTTTGTTTTGTTGCCCCCTCCCCGCTCTCATCTGGAGTGTACTAACACAACAAGTCAGCAAAGATGGTGGAGCTGGGAGCCTGTCTGTCTGTCTGTCTGTCTGTCTGTCTGGATAGATAGATAGATAGACAGATAGACAGATAGTTAGATAGAGTGTGACTATGAATTTGACTTTCCAAACCAAACTTTTCCTCCAAAGCTTTCACAGTAGGTGAAACTGGAAGAGAACACCTATTGTTTATGTTTTTATGGCATCTGCAGCTGGTTGTGTACCGGCTCTCTTGTGTTTCCCTCTCTCTCTACCTGTTATCACATTCTCTATGTCGGTCTCTTGTGGCTCTTAGTGAATTCTTGTCTTACAGCAAGCACACAGTTTCATGTTGATGTGCTTGTCTGACATGTTCACATGCCAACCTGTATGCATGTTGCTCACCATGAAAGTTCATTGATATGACATTATCACTGATGTCAAACTGAGTCTTTATTCTCAAGTTGCATCTGTATGAGTTACCTGTCGCAGATTCTTGCGATTTCCAATTATTTCCTGCCTCCTAGCCATGAATGTCAAGGACCGCAATGGAAATAAGTCATCTCACTTTATTGCAATATCCAGACTAATTATATTGTATTGTATGCACATTTGTGTGCAGCATTTTTAGTTTGTCAAATACATGATAGACATGATAGACTATCTATTCAAACACAATGCTGCATTGCTGAGGAGAAATGGAAAGGGGGGTGTATAACAATCAAGCATGAAAATATTAAAAATATGACTGTTATATTGCATGAATCTTTGAGCTTTTTGTAGCTGTAGCTGTGTAATTAGCCTCATTAAAAGACTTCTCTTAATATTAAGCGATGAGGCTATCATCTGGATTGATTAACTGAGGAAGTAAGCAGAAGTTAATAGTTCTGAACTCAACCAGGCGTAGCTTTGAATAGCACACTCTAGATTTCGTTTAACTGGTAATATTCAGATTTTTACTTGCACGACTTGTCAGAAGTCTGACTTTAAAATCTAGTCATAATGCCCAGTGTTCCATAGTTTCATCCCACCTGTTGTGTGGTCTAACCCACGCTAATGTGCATGTGCAAATCGCAGTTACAGCATGATATTAGAAACTGCTCTCTATACAAAACTATAGAAGAATTTTTTTGATAGTCTAAGTTACAAAAACTATATGCACCATATTTTATAGTCTAAATTACCTTTCAAAACAAACAAGCTTAACATAAGCAGTTTTTTATAGTCTGAATTACGGCTGAAACGATGCTTCGAGGATCTTGAATAATTCAAATACTAAAAATTGTTGATGCAAATTCTCTGCCTCGAGGCTTTGTTTCATCTTTAGAACTCTATACAGCGGGCTGTGTTTGCAAGGACCACAGTTGACACAATGATACAAAAATGTGATTTGACTGAGTAAGCAAAGAGCAAGGAGAGGCAAGCTTGTCTAGAACATGGCAGACGACATGTAAACTATGTGACCTATTGCGGTTCAACCAGAGTTTTCCACTACTGGACACTGACTCCAACTGAGTGTCTCTTCTCTTCTCGTTACTGTTGGTAATCTCTGGCTGTTCTCTGTTTAAATTGACTGAGGTGCGAGACCAGTGAAAAATATGATTGTGAAATAATCCAGTGGTACCAGACATTTCCCTGCTGAAGTGAGCCAAGCATGTGGTTCTATCTCACGAGAGTAAACAGAGGCACTGTCACAGATGACGCACAAACTCGAACACAAGAGAACTGCATCTTACCTGATTTGGCCTACAAGCACTGTGTCAGGACTTAGTGTTGCAAAGGGGTGGAAAGTTTCCGGTAAATTTCCCAGAAAGTTTCCGAAAATTCCCGTGGGAATTTTCTCTCTGGAATATTGGAAATTTTCAGAAGATTTTTGCTGTCACTTTTTTTTCAATTTTTCCGAAAATTCCCAGGAAAATTCAGATCGGGAATTTGGGGATTTTTTTTTTTTCTTGTCATCAATTTGAATGAGGTTTTTAAAAAGTTTCCATGGAAATTTAAGCTTTTAAGAAATTAAGACATTAAGAAATTTCGTTTTTGTTGTTAACTTAAGGTGAATGAGGCAAAAATAAACAATAATCAATAAAACAAATGTCAACATCAATATCACCATTTTGGAAATGGAAACCCTAATATCCTGAACTCAGGACTCACTTCTAACCCAAAGGCCACACTGCCAGCACACTGTAAAATCATCATCCCCCTACCCAAGTGTGTGAAATAAAACTTGAATATAAACAGTCAACTTTGCATTTTGGTGGAAAAAATTATGTTGCATGATTCAATGCAAATTCAATTGTCCAACATGATTCACATATGCAAATAATTTCGAGCACATTTGATCATCATCAATCAGTAGCCTATACTCCACTAGGCTACAGCACTTCCACTGAGACAGACGATCATCACATCAGCATCACGATTCAATTTCCTGCATTTCTATGCATTTTAATGGGTAGTTTGAACCACTTCATATGCACACCTTAACAATAGTACTGCACACAGTCCTATACCTGAATTAATAGCCTACACCTCTTACTAACGCTGTATAACTGCTGGTCGTTGCACACGGGTGATACCATTAATATCTTAATGTAGGATATTTACATAAAACGCCCCGATGGATCAGGTTAATTTCATTTGAACAACAGATTTCCTGAGCATTTATATGGGCTATGCAAACTTCAATCCACATGATAAAAATTAATCCACGGACCACCAAAGTAACATTTGACTGTTTAATTAAATCAACTTAAAATTACTCTGGTTGGAGGGGGTGAGCTCCAGTAGGGCACTCATGCACGAGCACATACACTGTCACGCATGCAGCACGCGAACGTGGATATATGTGGATTAACTGCGAATTGTTGCATTGCACAGCCAATAATCAACTGATAATAATAATCAACCAGATCCGGCAGACCTGACCGGGTGGCCACGCACACCGTGTGGTGCTGTCCGGCACCGAGCAGGCACCGCTCCCCCAAAATTTCACAATGTTTCCAGCCAGGGGAGCTCATGTCACCACCAGGGGAGCTGTGCTCCCCTTTGCTCCCCCTTATTTCGTACACTGGTTATGCCAATATTCACGACAGTTTGACTCAGCGAGGGAAAATTCCCTGGAAATTCATTAAAATGTAACATGTTTGCATGCATATCTGCTTATAACAAACCAAAATGTTTATTATGTATATATGTATATGACCGGGTGAATGCAGTTAATATAAATTCCTGAAAATTCCCCCAAAATTCCCGTTTATTCCCGTTAATTCCCATTAATTTCCGAAAATTCCCATGGAAATTTTCCAACTTTGAAAATTCCGGGAATTTTGCAACACTAGTCAGGACTGACAAGGGATGAGGATCATAACCGGCTGTGAGTTGTAACAGGGTCACAATTTCCCGAGACCGGGGTTTCACTGAGGTGCTCTTGGCTCCTTGTTATCATTAGAGGTGTCACTGAGTTATGTTATGCTGTGTTCAAGCTCTGTTCAGTAAAAATAAGCATTGGGCAAAGGTAAGTTAGCATGATGTGTCGAAATGAAATCTTGTAAAATTTAGTTTTTGGCAAGAAACTTGAATAAATAGCGCTGGTTGAAGGAGAAAGTTTTTTTTTTTCACAGCAATATAAAATAGATATTAGAGAGATATTAGAGAGGGAATTATAACCTGTTTAGCTTCCTAACACAAATTTTAACCAATAGATTATAACACATGTATGTAATATGATACTTTCAGGCATTAAATTGGTTTTGTTTGGAAAAATAATGTTTTTGTATCGTTAAACTATGCAATAAAACAAAAAGGGTTGATTTTCTAAAAGGAGAGAAAGTAAGAAAGCATTTTAAGAAACCTGGCCTACCTCTTTTTTCCTTTTGTATATTTACTGTTGTTCTTTAAGAAAACACAAAAGCATGTCTTATCTGACTACTCAATTTATTGCTGGGATAAGCGGTAGAATGATTTATTACTAAAATAATTATAGCTACAGCCCTTTGTTCCATAAAAATTTTAAGTGGGCTATTTTCTAAAAGAAGGTCTGCTCAAAAGTATATGATTAACATGATGATACTGTTTATTTCTCAGGAGGTAACATACATATAATAAACATATTGTTGATTGTGATACTAAAGATAACATAACCTGTTGATTCTGTAGATATAGTGGTGAGCAAGGAAATGACTGCATGCAAAGCTCAATGGGGTGAAATTGTGCACACCAGGTGTTGCATGATTGTTGCACTCAAAATATTTTCCCAGGCCTGGCAGCTCTGTGACATGGCTCAGTGGAAATAATGGCATTTAGGGCATCAAAGATGTATCAGCAAATGGGTAGGCTACACTAAAGAGTAAAGAGAGGTGAAGAGGCCACTTGTCTACTGAGTACCAGCTTAAAGGCAAGATGCACTGTAGGGACGGTGAGTATGGTGGAGAGAGGCTGTACGTTGTTAGACTCATATGAGTGACCCTGGAAGAGCTTGCATGAACAGCCTGATTGCATACTACTACATACCACTAGATGTGGGTGTGGAGGGTGAGGAGGAGGAGGATGCAGAAGAGGACGAGGGGATTGTTCTTATCTTGCAGCCTCAGTCAGGGCTGTTCTTTTGCTGCCCCATGTGAGCTGTACAAGCCAGTCGTCAGCTCGGAGTGTCAAGTCTGTATGTCAGAGTTACTGCATGTAGTCTGATCAGGAATCCAGGAGGGACGCTGTGCTACTCAAAGAATAAAATGTTCTTATCAATGTCTGGCCACCTGTCCCAAACCAGGCTGTTGATAGTTCTGCTGTCTCTCATATAGTCTAAATAAGCATAAGCAGATCTGTTGTAGACTCAGTGTTTTGTTTTATTCACCTTGTGCTCAGTATGACAGCAGGCTCTATAGCAGAGCATCTGCTTGTTTTAGGCTAGTAATAGTGACCGCTGGACAGCTGCTGGCAGTTGAGCCGTCTTTGAAATAACCCCTCTTTGTAGCCGATTGTTCTCAGTCTGTTTGAGAGGCTGATAATTAGTACAAATTGGTATGTACTTCTTTCTGCTCTGCCGACATAAAGCAGCTTGCGCTTTTCTTGTCTCTGTTTGGCAGCAGAAAAGGTTGCTGTCTGTGTTCTTGCTTTTCCTTATATAGAACGACAAGGTCTTAAAGTGTCCCTCTGTTACTTGATGAGCTGTTTGAAAATGCTTTTAATTGTCAGCACATGACTGTCAAGTTAAAACCGCACACATTGCCTCAGATGAAGGACACAACATGGTGGGCTACATGATAGTCAGTGTCCTTCTAATTTCATTACAGTGCAGTTGATCATATAACAAAAACCCTGCATGAGAAGTCTGCATACAGTGGGTGGCAGCCTCATCTATTTTGTTCCCATTAGTTTTGGTATCACAGCATTTTAATGCAAGTGCGGTGCACTGAATAAGTCTAGTCCTTAAATATTAAAAAAAAATTGTAATATTTTGATCAATGTATTTTTAAGTGCATTCCCATTTCTCCTGGTGTTTTATAATGAAGCTTCTAGTGCCTGATCCCCAAGCAGCAGACTGTAGAAACAATAGCAGTAGAGGCCATAGCTTCCCCATAGAGCCCCCTGTGGTCACAGAGCTTCTTAAAAGAACGGTTAGCATCAATGCTCATCATATTAATCATATTAAGTTCATCATATATGGCTGATGTTTACCATCTCAACTGTGGCCTTTCTGAGCCTCTATAGGAAGCAATGCGCGCAACACCCTCTCCAGGCAATGAATGAAAGATGGAGCATCATAATAAAGGAGACATCTGCAAATGCAAATAGCATTACTCACAGCCACAGACAACTTGACATATGAGAAAGGTACATAGTTTGAGGACAAAGTTTGTTTTTAACACATTTAGAAGTCATATTTTCACCTGTAGTCAACAGAGGGCAGGAGAAATTATATGAACAGGACTGTGCCATTTATTAAGAATTAGTTGTTCTATGTAGTCTATAGCTAAGTTAATTTGTGAATGAGTAGTGAATGACAGGACACTGATTCTTGGGAATTTGGATAAATCATGTCCCACTAAGAAATTTCTGTTATTTCTGTTGGAAATTTACAATATTTTAATGAATAAAAAGAATCAAGGGCATAATCAGGGGGACTTTTCCACATTTGTAAGGTTCTTTTATAGGTTTATTTTTTGATTTTTATTAATTTAATGATTAGATGTTGGCCCATGGCCTGCAAAACTAGTTGTCCGCGGATAGGAGATAATCATTTCAACTTGATTAAAACAACAAAAAGTAATAATTTCACTGAATAATATATTTACCACATGAAAGGGTACATCATAATATGTATTAAAAACTACAAACGATGAGTTTTGAACAATATTTACTAATATTTTGTGGTTGCTCAAAATATGTCCCACATGTTCGTCACCACCGTTAGATATTTATAAAAAAAAAAAAAAAAAAAAAAACAAAAAACTCTACATATACAAGGTCAATTACATTCCTGAGGAGCCCTTTTCAAACCTTCAGCTCTACTGCATGCTTCAAGACCACGCAGGCTCCTGTAAGTTTGCTATTTTCTCTTAAATCTCTTCATATTTTTGGACACTGCTACTGTCACAACCATAACATGTCAACACTGTCACTTTTGTATAAAAAATATTAGATTAGATTACGGCATAAATGTATACTTTTTAAGAAGAGGTCTGATGTAGGTAGCAACAGAAGGGAAACAAGCTGGCTAATGTGAACAATTCATGCTTATCATGTGAAAGAGTAGGTTTTTGTCACCACCGTCAGACGTCACCACCGTCAGGTTTTCTGTCTAACGGTGATGACTGAAGTCTGAAAAATGCTTATAACAGTGCTCAGGATTGTTATTTTTTGTACCAAATAGTTAAATAAAGTTGTTAAGCAAGAAGCCATTGACTTGAGTGGTATAAATTTTGGAAATGTATGTTGTAATGAGGCCACTGTCACCACCGTCAGAGGCAGTTATATTTGTTTTAAATGAATATGCTTACAATATGTTTCTTTGGTGCTGGTGAGTTATTAAAGTAATAGTCTCTTTTAATGCAAAAATATGTTTTTCAAATGAAACAAAAAAAACATTACGGTGATGGGGTTGACAAAAGCAAAGTAGCCTAATAACTGGAATTTTATGATTTTATTTTATGAAAAAAATGCAAAATGAGGAGGTTGCACCGGTACATTGCTGAACAGCCAAGACCCTGGCCTATAATGATATACCTTCAGATTTTATAATTTAACTCACTTTTTTTTTTTTTTTTTTTTTTTTTTTTTTCAAAATTAAAACTTGTTTTATCCAAATTCCCAAGAATCAGTGAGGATATGATTTGGAGAAATAAGGTTTGACTATGGAGCCTTGGAATCCATATTGTTGTGGATCTTCCACTGAAAAAAAGGATAAATATTTGTATACGGTTAAAGTGTACATACGTGCATTACTGCTTCTTAGGTCCTCTAGGGTGTTAATGTCTCTCCTTTTGGGATACAAAGTTCAAATCTAAGCTGCACTGAATGGGATAGAGTCAGGTGGGTATTTCTTCATTCTAAAAGACTGACAGGTTTTGTCTCATCAAAGCTTGTTTTCTCCCTTCCAGAGAATGATCAGGAACCTGTCTGACTCTGAAGTACATGAGACAGGGCAGCTACTGTAGACTTACCGGAATGAGTGATTGAAGGAAGGCAGATTTAGTAAACCAGTTCATCAGGTATGAAAATAAACTCTGTGACCAATTCATATATCTTTCCTTTTGAAAGGAATGTCAAAGGTTATTCTGTAAGAGAAGTTTGAACAGGTGTTTGCTTGAAGTAATGCAAATATTTGGAAGTTCAGTGCTGTGGAAGATATAGCTATCGTGATTAGTGGTGCATAACTGGTAAATCTGATTGTCCTTTGAACGTTTTCTATTTTATCCATTTATTTATTTAGTGCGAGCTCTATGTGCTGTAAGAGCAACACAGGATAGAGGACAGAGTCCCAGATATTCCTGTGTGGTGCTGAATCTAACTTTATGCTAATCCAAATCTATTGCTGACACTGTATTGATTGTTTCAATTGGCTACACCCAGAGGCTTTTGTTCCCTAATTACTTTTTGACTGGGTCTGAAATGGAATGTGTGAGCCTCCTGAATTTTTAATCCATGCTTTATTTGTGGAATTGTGGTCATTAACAGTTACACAGTACCTCATGCAATTTCTTTTCCCTTTCATTTGCAAGTTGATTGCCATTATGTTTGTTCAGTCTTTGTTCATTTTTCCTGATTGCTACCTGTTATACGTACCTCATATTTCCTTTGCACTGTCCCTTTGCGTTTTTTTTCCCCAACAGGTAGACTATTGAGGTTGACAGAAAAGGGGATGAGTCAGAATCTGAGGAGATGAAAACCTCGCCTCAGTGTTTTGGCCAGCTATTGAAATGGAGGTTGTTTCATGTCTGCTCTAAAGGTGTGCTGACGTGATGTCCATACAGTATATTCAAATGTCTCTGGTTAATACCTCAAATAAGACTGGGGACATTTCTTGACAGCCATTGTCGCTGCCATTTCCCTGCGAGTCACAGCTTAGTGTTGTGATCATAATGCGGGGGCTATCATCTGCAATTCTAGTTGTCTACCTGTTGAATAAGTGGGCTTTATGCTGCATGTCAAAGTGAATGGCTCGTTTTTTTTTTTTTTTTTTTCTCCTTTCCCCTTTTCAGTTTTTATTAATTTCCCCACAGTACTATTGGTGCCTCCCTCTCTGCCCTCACTCTCCATTAATTCACTTGAAGGAGGTCTATGTTCATGAATATTTAAAGTGCTGTGTTAATCACAAAATCTTTATTTAATGCAATCTGCGTCCACAGCTTTTTGGGGTGATTTCAAAGTTTTTGGTGAAGCATGTATGTGGAAACCATTGTACAATGGGCAGGCAAACCCACTTGTGCATCTGCTATTATTACCGGCTTGTTGCTGTTCTCACAATGCCTAAAAGCAGGGGTTGCACACCTGCGTAGGCAAGAACACATGGTTTATTCAGTTGATGTATCATTCATTTGATGTTCCTGGCTGAAGTGGATGCAGCTGAGTCATCCGTCTCAGGTGGTAGGGATTGTAGGCACCAATTAGACTGTCAAGTCTTGGGCACCAAAAGCACTCATAGGTAGGTGACCCATCAACAGCTTAGTGCCAGCAATTTACCCAGACCTGGGAGGCTAATTGCAAAAGGTGGATAAACATCATATTAACCCAGGTTGATTCTGTGATGTGCAGCCTGCTGCAGTTAAGCGACATGCTCCTCTCCCTTCCTTCCCATGTAGCAAATATCTCTGACAATGACCAGCAAGTCTAAATGAATCTGTCAGCAGAATGCTTACATATGCAGAGCAAATTGCATTTGGGTGGCTACAAGCACGGAAATGTCATCCTGGTTTCTTGTTCCAAAAATATTTGTGCTGTCTGCTTGTCTATTTTGTTTTCATCAGCCCTCATCATGTCCCCATTTAAAGTATCCAGTCAGCAAACCTTCTTAGCTTTTAGGGATGAGCATTTCAGAAAAAATACTATTTGATAATATCAGAACTATTCAACAATTTGTTGATCATCTCAAAGGTTCCTCACTCAGCTTTTTCACTGTTGTAGTAGTCTTTGCATGCTTCTCCCATTTGTACAGTAACAACTATCTAGCTCATGTTACTGCACCGTAGCAAGTGCTCTTGTCTGTTCTTGTGTGGAATTGAGCTGAATTGAATGTGGCAAACTCACAAGAGAACATAACCTCTTGTGTTACCACCAGGCACCGGTAAAAAGATTTTCTTTTAAGAGAAGATGACTGTCACATAAAAAAAAAAATCAATTTCTTACAATTTTGTGACTATTTGAAAATTCAGAAATCAAGAGCTTCCCTACTGCCTTTACCTTGGCAGGTTTCATTTGATGACTTCTACAATTCCTCAAGAAACCATTGTTTTTTATTTGAAAAAAAATCTATCTATCTATCTATCTATCTATCTATCTATCCATCTATCCATCTATCCATCTATCCATCCATCCATCCATCTATCTATCTATCTATCTATCTATCTATCTATCTATCTATCTATCTATCTATCTATCTATCTATCTATCTATCTATCTATCTGTCTGTCTGTCTGTCTGTCTGTCTGTCTGTCTGTCTGTCTGTTTATCTATTTGTTGAATAAGTGTTTGCACCTTCTTTCACAACACTTTTAGTGTTTTTTCTTCAAACAGGATGTGTCAAAATTTTCTCTGGAGAAGCTGCCCTTGGGATGTGACTATGATACTTCATTACTTCTCTCTGTCTCTTTGCGTCTCTCTTTTTGCTCAGCCTTTTTTATGTGCTTTTGTCTTACTTTTGTCTTTGTAGAGAAAGTGTTTGGGGAGTTTCTGAGCTGGGAGCTGGAGGAGGCGTTGTCTCACCTGCCTCTGAAGCCTGGCCAGTCTGTGACACTCACTGTTAACATCAAAGTCAAACTGGACTTCTCTGGACAGGAGAACCTGCTCCAGGACCTCAACGATGGTGAGTAGCCACAAAACATCTCACAACACAGCCTCAGTGAAAATGAAAGGCCTCTAGCATCTGATAATGTAGTAATTTCCTCAAAATGTACCCACAATTTAATGAACTCTGTTATAAGAAATTGTTTTGAGGTGTGTTTTTTTTAATCAAAAACTATTTCATTCATGATTTTTGTGTGGTTTATAATGTAAAAAGATAATGTAAAAACAAAAAAGTAAATGGCTGTGTAATAAGGATTTTACTATGTAGCCATTTATTCAGTGTCTCAGTCTTTGTTTTGTAGTTATGTACTGTACTATGGACTTACGGACTTAAGCCCCTGGAAGCCAATATTTTATTGTGATATTTAGTTGTTTTTTTGGCTCTGAAACAACACTTAGACCATGGGACACTAAGGGCTCTATCTTTCACACGGCGCTACCCGTTGCCACTACCCGCTACCCATGAATTACGGATTTAGCAGCTTCCACTATCCCTAAACGGTATCTTGCGGCCACCCTACCCGCTATACATTATGCCGTTATTTGCGCCTGGAGGTGTGCCCGTGGGCATGTTTATGCACTTTCCCTACAATTGCTATCTTGACCACACACGTTAGGGAAAGCGGATAGCGGGTCCTCAGGACCACCCGCTATCCCATTTGGGCTTTTACAAGAGCACGCTCAGGCGGCTTCAATGCACGTCCACTTGGACACATGTGGACGTGCACATGCGGCTCCACCTCCCAAATTAACTCGCCTATAAAAAGCCACCTTGCTTTAGCCTCAGTTGAACCCCTGAGAAAATGGCAGAGATAGTACTAAATCGCAACCTTCCTCTCTCTATCACGGGTTTCGGTTTGCGGATTTGTGATAGCGCAGCCTGCTCTTAAAGGCAACTGCACCTGGCACACTCATTGGTTTAACTGGTGTAACAACCAAACCACGCCTATGCATAATATAATGGGTAGCACAAGTGTTTTAGGGATAACGGCAGGTGTGCAAGATAGCAACTTTTGCGGGGGAATGCCTCTTACGCAATGCTAAATCCCCAAATAGCGGGTTTAGGGACTCTGATGCAAAATAGGGCCCAAAAAGTCCATTACTGAAACTAAGGATGCACCAACACCCAATCCAGATGTAATTCATGTATCGGATATCTGGCTGATGTTACTGATCCATGCGATATACATGCAGACACAATGCCACCTTCAGTATCTTTATAATATTTCATCAGTTAATCTACTGCTACTGCCTCCAGCACAGTCTGGTAGCCTGGCAGTAGCTAGTGAACACAGTGGTTTTCTTCTTCTTTAACAGTGCCTTTCCGGATGCATTGTGCTGATTACGATACAGTGTCATAGTGGAGCATGTCGGCACTGCAGTCATATTCAAACTTTCTGTTCAAATAAATTGCTTTAGAATACATTTAAGTTCAATTTTTTTTCCCTACATTTTTGCTCTTTTAATAAGACATTTTGTGTGGTTTACTACAGCCTCATGTAACCTTGCATGTAATACCAACAACAGCAACGACATTATTATTAATACTAATACTACTACTACTAACAACAACTACTAAATACTAATACTACTAATATTAGTAACCAGTAATCATCATCAAGAAAAAAGAGCTGCAGAAGTTGGGGTCCATTTGCTGGTAGAAACAGAGCTCTGTGTTGCAGAGTTGGCTGAGAGTCTGGCCAACTCATTTAAGGTTCAACAAAAGTAGCGGAGACTTGGAGTGTCAACGCCTCCATTTCTCTCATAGCTTCTGGCTTCCTCACTTCTGCTTTTGTAGTTCCTCTCTTGTAATTCTTATTCATGGTTTAAAAAAATGGCCTACCTTTCCTTTCCTCAAAGCTCATTCATTGTGTACTCTCCCTGGTCGTTCTCACAGTTTATACTCAGTCTCCTTTCTTGCCTGCCCTGTTGCCGCCCTTTCTGCCTTTTTCCTCAGACTTCCTCAACACAGACACTGTGGGTTGGTAAATATTAATGAGGGATCAATATGGACCTGCTTCTGCATCTGAGAAAGTTTACTCTGCGTGTGTGTGTGTGTGTGTGTGTGTGTATGTATGTCTGTGTGTGCTTCTTTGTGCTTATGTGTGATACATGTGGACCCAGATGATTGTAAAAGTAAACAAATGGAAGCTGCATATTTAACTCGCCCCAGTGCCACTCTCCTCACGAGGTCATTTAAGCGATACTGTTGCAATGTTTTAATTAGCCAAGCAATAATCATGGCCCTGAATTAAGGAGATAAGACATGGTTGCCTCTAAACAACAGCTCTGAATACTGCTATTATTGTGACATCCTGGGCTGCAGTGTTTGCTAAACACATTTGATGCTATCTGGCAGTCTAATACATTAGTGTAATTACATTAATAATTTTGTGTTAATATACTGGTGAACTTATTTGTATAAGACTTATTGTTTAACTCAGTTTTAAGTCTGTGGTCCTTTGTCCTGGGATATTGCCAAGTTCTGCCATAATTAAAATTTGAACTGTCGATAATCTGAGACACATGCTGGTGTATTCAACAGCTATTTAACTGTTGTACTGCCCTTTTGTAGTTTTTAGCTAGCTGCTGCATCCTTATAGTCACACCACTAATTTAAATAGTGCAACATGTAGCATGTTATCTTCAATAAAACATTACCAAATTTGAGACATTAATAAACCTAAACAAACACAATTCACAATAGCTGCGACCTCGTACGTGCCTGCATCCACATGCGTGTGCATTCACACATGCAAACTCACAAACACTTGACCTCCATGGCAAATTTCAGCCTCATTGGTAGAAAGCTGAGGTTGCTATAGGGTGGGTACAATTGTGGACCACTGAATGGATAGATTTTTGTGGACTGATGAAATGAAAACAAAATGAGGTGGCAAAGCTAACTGGCACTGCAGATCCACTCCAATGATGCCTCCCACAAGAGTCTACCACAAATGGTTTATGAGTTTTAAGCGGCATGGCTAAAGTACAGGGGGTGGAGCAAACCGTCCTATTAACACACCCTTTTTTAGTCAATTTTTATGTACACAAACACATTCCATCACACACACACACACACACACACACACACACACACACACACACACACACACACACACACACATTTTTCCTTCATGCCAAATTTGAGAAATTCTTTTTCTAATAATTCTTATTTACTGGCCTAATTCCTATTTTTGGTCATATGAAAAGGAAAAAAAAACAAAACAAAACAAAACAAAAAAAACAACTGATTTTGCCGCTGATTTCCATGGCAAGGACTGAAGTTTTAAAGCTTTTTTTTCAGCCTTAGTTCACAGTAATTATGCTAACCTAATTTTTACACCAGTAGTCCATTTGCTGTGGTTGGAATCGGTGGAACAGTTGATACTTTGTTGCATTGTTAATGTGCTTTAGTTTCACACAGCAAAACATTTAAACAAACCAAAATATATCAACAAAAGCCATATGGGAGCTGTCAGCCCACTTCTTGGGAAGGCCAGACAAATATTACAATGTTGAAAGATGGAGAAAGGAAATGTTTTCTTCCACGTTGCCCCTCTTCCTCTCTCACTTGATTTTACAACCATCCTTTGCCATTATCCAACATGGGCGTACAGCAGCATCAGCAGCTTTGGCATTTTGGCATGTTTTCATTATTTCGATGTCTGTATACCAAGAAGGCAATGCATTTCCTTGTTGCTCCATGCTATCCCGTGATTCATTTTGTTCCTGTGTTTCTAACTCCTCATTGCTAATGCTGCTACTGTAAGTTGCTCCTTTCTGTTGTTTATTTACAAGCCCATAATGCGCAGCTGCTTCAGTCCAAAATGTAGGCTGCTTCATATAGTTGAATTTGATCGCAAATGAACCACCCCAGAGTTTATTTGGAATTCGTAAACTGTGCTGAGAGAGACCACCTTCTCAACAGGGTCTTGGTCCTATTGTTTTGGTCTGCACCTGAGTGTGACTGTTGGTTCACACCTGCCAAACAAACCACACCAAAGGGGTAAACGCACCAAAGGTCAATTCAGTCGGACAAAGCAAGGCAGGTGTGAAAGCACCGCAAGTTATCATATTATATTTTACGGTCGTACACTGATATTTAAAACTAATGCATGTAGCACCTATGAGGTTTTGACCCATTGCTTGTAGTACTGCAGCCGTGGGCAATGTGTGTCAAATTGTGGTCGCTCACTCACTCAGGGATGTTTTATGAAGGACGTTTAGTAGGACACGTGCAGGACGCGCCATGGATCTGCACAGTTCTGTGCTTGCTTAATGAACATCTTTATTTTCAGTAGACCTTGTCTTTGGTTGTAGCAGATAGGGAGCAGTATGCTCCTGTTAATACAGCTAAAACTTGTGAGTGTAGCATGAACTGCCCCCACTGAAGCACTAAAAATCTGATTCCTACTGTACCATATCACATTAAACACATTTCTTTAACACATTTCTTTGCTTTTGTTTTTTTAATGAATACTGTTGCACTGAAAAATTGTGTTGCATTCTGGTCATACATCCTGTTCGTGTTTACTGTATCCTTGTATTTGCCTAGGCGTTTGCATCGAGTACATTAAATAGGAATGGATTTCTCCACCTCCTGACTCGTCCACTTGGCTCATGTGATAAGAGCTAACCCACACACACCCTCTCTGACTCTCTCTCCAGCACCCCAGCCTGAGGATAAATGGTCACTCAAAGCTTGTGTAGTGCATCAGAGCCTTTCTGATGTGTGCACTGCTGGTGCATTTTGTTAACATCAGCACTTCTCTATATTAAATTTAACACTAAGTTCAAACAGGTGGGGTGATGTGAACTAAGGTGCATGTCATAGTGTCTTGGAGGTAGCAATCATGTGCAGCCTTGAGCCAAGATGAATAAGATTGATGGGTCTTCAGAGAGACCTGTGACTGTGAAACTGTTGAGAAGAATATTAAAGATACTTAGTGGCATTGAAACTTGTCTCATGTATACTATTTAAGGGTCAGCTTCTGTTCAAACATGCTTGACAAAGTCTATCCATCAGCCTTAATTAGGATGTTGACTGGTCGTACTGCACAAGATGTCCTTTGCCTTTTAGTGGAGAGACAGAGGGGGCAAAGCAGACAAGGCCATAGAAAACAGTGCATAGGGTACATTCAGAATAGGCACAACCTTACTGATTTATCTTCAGACGAGTTTATCCCTCTCTTTGAGACCAGCTTGAGACCACAGTGGCATAACTCATGGTCTGATGGGAGTGATGTCATCACTCAGGGCTAATGGGCCTTGACTTACAGCAGTATTTATTGTGTTAGATGGTGTGAGCGTCATACCTAATGACAGTGGTACTGCCTGCATTAATGCTGTGCCCGCCTCCTAGTCATCTGGGTCCACATGCATCACACACACACACACACACACACACACACACACACACACACCTTCCACCCTTGTCCACCACATGCGCTCTTACATTTCTGCAATGGTTTGTGTTCAGGTGACATCAGTCGGAGAATAGACTGCGGCGCTAGTGTTGTATTTGTCTTTTGAGGTTATTTTACCTCACTAATGTTTTTACTTCTATCCACAGGCTCAGCATCTAAGAGGGTTATTTTTTGAAGTCATAATCCATGACATTTTCATATAAATACATTTACATTTTACTACTGTTGTTTGAATGATATAACACATCGGTGGTTCAACCCATCCACATTTCCTGAGTGCTTTTATATTTGCTGTTGTAAACAACCGGTATCTGATAAATGTTTTCCTGAAAAAATGCTCAGGTGCACTGCTGGAACTGGTATGTCTTATGTTGAGGTAGCACTTTTGTTTGGATTAAGTTTAAAAACTGGGTATTTAGCATGTGTAGTGATAACCACCATGGCTGAACAGGCAAAGAAAAGAGCGCCACCTACAGAAGTTAAAACTTAATTGATGGAGAATCCAAGGATAGAGATGTAACATCACTGGAGGCTGTTTGTCAGTCAAACAAATCTTTTGGATGACCACGTTTACTGCCATATATATTTGGAAATTGTCTGAAAGGTGTCAACATTTTGACCTCAGCTACTGTGTGAAAGTAATGGCAGTATGTGGACTAAACATCGAATAGTACATTGCTGGTGAAATACTTTAGAAACTCATTAGTGAAAGTAAATATGCTAGCTCTGATGCCAGATTAATGGACATGCTTCATTTTGTGCTTATGGAGCGCCTGTTGTTCACAGGGAATAAATGACCCCATTTTAGGGCTGCTCTGTAATGCCTTGAGAGTCACAGCACCAGACATTTAGTATGGATAGTAAAACAAAGCAGCTGTTTGTAGATGATTTCCCTCTGCCTATAATGAAGTGTCCAGACCTGCTAGAATGGTTTCATATAATGATGGTAATAATTGGTTCAGATCCCTCCTTGAACATTACCTCACAAATTCTCCTCTTAGTCCAGCCCCATTTCTCTCTCTCTCTTTCTAACTCTGTCTCTCTTGTCGTCTTTCTGTTTCTTTCTGCTGACGCTCTTACAGTTTCAGTGTTGCATGTCGGCTCAGAATAACACTGTCAGAGAGTGTGGCTTTGAAAGCGCCACTGTAATTTACAAGTCTTGTTTTTGCAATTTTGAACTGGAAGAATGACATATTTGAAGTCACACTTCCAGAATTGATACAAAGCTATGTGTCAGAGTGGTTTTGCCAACAGCAAGGGGAAATTGGGTTGTCCATCATATATTAATACATTAGCTTGTCTTTATGAAACAACACATGTTAAATGGGCCTCTGGTCAAGCAGTATTTGGTTTGACTTGTGTTTCCTATCCCTATGGTCCTTCTGCCTAAATGGGATATTGAAGAAGCCTTTTTAATTTTTAATGCATATTATATCTTCCATATGTAATAAATGTAGCCATTCCAGGTAAGAGGACCTAATTGTATGGATTAGGTGATGATGCAGTTATCCATAGTACCTCATTGACCCGCATTGCTATTAATGTTGTGGCGATTTCAAGTTTGTCACTCACAATCTGGACCATTGTGCTTAAGTACTATCAGCATGGTAGGCAATGATTTATATGCTGAGTTTAACTGATTCGCCCCAAGGCAGGTAGACGGAGAGCTAGACGGATGCTGATGTGAAGGAGGGCGGGGGGTGATTGTGAGTGATGCCATCGTTAATCTCACCACCCGTTACTCACACACTCTCTCTGCCACAGGACATGAAGACTTATGTGTACCTCTTGCAAACAGGCTGCACACCGTAATAGAGGCTGCAGTCCATAAAGATAGCGTTATCTGTGTGTCTGGTTCTCTCCCTCTCCGCCACCCCCAGTCCATGCCATGATGCATATCTAATCTTTATTCAAAAATAGGATATGGAGGATGAGGCAACAGCAAAAAGACATTGTTCTCACCACAGGGGCTGAGCTGATCATAGACTATGATTGCCGCTAAGGACAAGTTCCACACAGTTAATTGGCAGGTTGACTGTGTGCCTTGATTTGTGGTTACATCTGTAGGCCGTATGGTTTTCGGGTCTCCCTACTCTGTAGCATTTGGCTTGTAGACACTAAATGGAGAGAAAATGCTTTAAAAAGTATGAATTAGCTTATATTATTCTGTTTTTTCCCCTGACACTGTGAGTGTTGAGTGGTAATGCCTGATTCTAATATGTTGCAGAAGTTATTTTAATTTTGTGAGTAATGAGCAGTGTTATCTGTGCTGTGAGTTCTGCAGTAGTGTTACAGTAATGATGTTCCAGCAGAATTTGAGAACTTGGGGTGCTTGCTTACCTGGTGTTGCCGTCTCAGTAATCTTTGCACATGTAGTGACTAATCTGGTTATGGCAATTAAAAAAAAAAAAAAATCCTTGCAGAGATTTTTATAACAGTATGACTAGTCTAAGCTAGCTAACAAAAGATTTTTGCTAAATAAATAAGTAAGTAAATAAATAAATATTAATAAAAAAAAAAAAAAACTGAATACAGATAGGCCTAATAGAGTGTAAAAATATAGTGGAGTGAATTAGTTCCTCTTGAATCCCTGGTTATGCTGATGACTCCATGACTGCAGTAATTTAAATAGACTGATGTAGTCCTTTTAGCTGGGCAGCATGGGACTGGAGAGCATCTGGACTTGTCTATGTCACTGTTCCCATTAGAAGAAGGGGAATGAGGCAGTCCTCCACTTGTTTTGCTTGCAGGAAATCATATCCAGGGACAAATAGAATAGGCACATTTAGAGCAACACATAGAATAAAACCATTTTCAAAGTGATTGTCTTGTTTTTTTTTTTTTTTTAACAGCCATTACGCTATACTTGGTATGCAGAGAAAAATATTCTGCATGCATGACGACTTTAATATCAACAATCAAAAAAATAAACAAGTCAGCAGTGACCATTACTTCCCACATGATTGGTGCTTGTTTCCCTGGCATTGCTGCTTGGAGCTTAAGGACTTATTGGCCTGTTGGTGGTGCAGTGGTTGGCCAATCACGTTTATTCAAAATGCAGAACTCCAGTGTCAGAAGCCATCATTTATGAAGCTGAATTATCCCAAACTTTCTCTCAATCCCTCAACTTATTTTCCTCATAAATAGTTGTTGTTGTCCCACTCTGACCTATCTGAGAGACAAATGACAGAGATGTAATCTTTCTTTGATTTCTTTGAAATTAACAGGAGAGGAAATTAAGTTATCCTGACTTTTAAGAGTAAGTAAGAATGCAGTTACCAATTAAATTCAAAACTCATTTCTTGCTGAAGTAACAAATGCAGCACTGGACACCAGCCACAGTTTTCTGTCCGTTCAGCAAAGCCAGATTAACAGTAGTTGGTTTATACACAATATACAGCTTCTTAAACAAATAAAACACAAAAAAATAATCAAAGCCTTGGCGTTTTCAAAGCATCTGAGAAGAATGGTATTGTGGCACTAGCCAGATCTTTTAGAAATGCCTGATACCAACCGGTATTACCATCTTCCTACCTCTCATTGTTTGCATCTTCTATAGTGTGTTTGGAGTTGCTGTTTATGCCACTATATGAAAATATTGGGCTCATACTATTTAGTCATCAGTTTGAATAAATTTATGCCACAGCCAATAGCTGCAGAATGGGCTCTTCCACATCTTGCTGATTTTCAAATTACATGTGTACTAACAGTCATTGAGAAGCGTTCTATATGACTGATTGCTATGATTAAGCTATCATTCAGCTCTATCGCAGACTTGGAGTTAAAGTGAATAAAAGTCGAGATGAGTTTTCTAAACCAGTTTCCAACCAGACAGTATTTTTAGAATTGCCTATGGTAAGCCACAAATAGAGGAGAATGTAGGTAGCCTACACAGTGAATAGTCCTGTGCAGGTACAGAGAGAGAGCAAGTCTTCAAAATCTTCTTTCATTGTGGGTTAGGGGTGGATATCAGTTGGGATTTTCCCTTCATCCTCCACAGATGGGTGGTTGCGGTTTAGAGAATTAAATGTGGTTGGGTGCAGGTTACACAGCTTAGCGCTCACACAACTATTCCATGTGCATGTGGTTGCGGTGTGGAAAGCCTGCTGTACAGACAGGAGTATGAAGATGCATAACCTGGATTTGCCTCCATATTAGCCCAGTTACCTGAAGCTCTTGTTGATCCTGCAACTTGGTCTTCCTGTAGCAACTGAGAGAAATAGACTCTGTGGCTGTGAGAGGACCCAAACAGCTGTGTGATAATAAAATAGTGTGCAGAGTCCTGGGAATAAAGAAGGGTATGAGCCTTGCGCCTTCTGCTATTTCACTTTCATGAAACTTAAGCTAATTTCACTGTAGACCATATACACCATTATGATTAGACTACCAATACTGTCATCATATCTTTGCTTATGACTCTCCAGATAGAGATACTTCTAACTCATGTAAATATTATGACAATATGACTAATACATTACGTGTTTGTGTTTTCAGAAACAAATCAACTTTTTGCACAGGCATAACTACAATATATTGGCCAGCTCTTCCATCCACTGAGCTTTGACATGTTTTACAAACTTATCTGAAAAACTGTCTGTGCTGCAGTTTAATCATCAACATTAGCAAATGACAGCTGCTAGGGCACCGTGATTTTCACAGTCTAGCTTGGTGGAGGAGAAAACCTTCAACTTCGGTTTAATCCTCTGACATTAGTCCCTCAGCCTTGCATTCATTATGGCTGTCAGGCTTTTCCCATCCCTCTCAATTAATAAAATTAAAAGCAAAGTAAAATTACTTTGAAAAATGTGACAGAGAATAGAGCCCCTTGTGTGTAAGAGATGTGACACTTATTTTCAAGATGAAAGCCAGTGAGCATTAACACTACCAAGGGAAGGCAATATTGATAGATGACAAAGCGATAGGAGTGTATGCATGCTGTTTTATTTATATGAATGAACAGTTTCATGTTGTTGTTTTGTTTTTTTGGGAGTTTAATTGCATCCGTGCATCTGCCGAGGTGTGTGTGTGTGTGTGTGTGTGTGTGTGTGTGTGTGCAAGTGCTGGAGCTGCTCCAAAGCCCAGCAATTTCCTTTTGGAGAGACAGATATAATTCTACTGACGTCAGAGAGTGGGCACTGGCGTCATTTTTGAGGATTGTCTGAGTGGGCTGAAAGAAGCAGCCCCTGTGGTGGTGCCGAATGCAGCTGCTGATAATGCAGCTGATGCTGTGTCTGCTGTGCTTCTCTCAGGGTCTAAATTGAAAGAAATGCTTCATTTATTTTTCTTACATGTGTTTAGATAAACAACCAAGAACAACATGAGCTCTGATGTTTCATCATGAAAAATACAAACCTAAAACTGTGTACACAAATATTGTACTATCACTTACCTTAAAGAGAGAATAAGTGAGATTTCCTGCTCCAAACACTAAATGACCAGCTTATAGCTCAGGAGTGATAGTGTTGTTGATCAGTGACAATGACTGCTAATGATTAGTGCCTGGTGCTGAAATTTCTGTCTTTCTGGCTATTTTAGACTTTCAGGGCCCTATCTTGCGCCAGACTCCCTAAACCCGCTATTTGCGGATTTAGGATTGAGGAAGAGGCATTCCCCCGTAAAAGTTGCTATCTTGTGCACCTCCCGCTATCCGCAAAACACCTGCGCTACCCGCTATATTATGCATAGGCGTGTTTTGGGCATTACGCCAGTTAAACCAATCAGTGTGCCAGGTGCCATTGCCTTTAAGGGCAGGCTGCGCTATCCTAAATCCTAAATCCTAAACCCGCGATGGAGAGAGGGAGGTGGATTTTCTCAGGGGTTCTACTGAGGCTAAAGCAAGTTGGCTTTATATATATTATATCATAGGCGAGTTAATTCGGGAGGTGGAGCCACATGTGTCCAAGTGGACGTGTCACAAGGTTGTACTGATTGAGTTAAATCCCCGGGTCACACCACACACACACAAGAGGCAGAGGTGGAACTATGTGTAAACTAATTTATTGACAAGGTAGATTGGGCAAATAAAATATTAAAAATAAAAATATAGCACAGCTGCTGGCTTATGATAAAACAATAAAACGTGCTGGTGTAAGTGTCCGATTAAAACAGTCTTTCCTCTAAACAGTCTATATGAGTAATATACTCAGTCCATTCCGGCGGCGTCCCGGTATCAGTCCGACCGTGTGCGTGGCGAGGCTCCGTCGGGGCGTGCATTGAAGCCGCCTGGACGCGCTCTTGTAACAGCCCAAGCGGATAGCGGATAGGTTAGGATAGGTGGTCAGGACCACCCGCTATCCGCTATCCCTAAAGTGTGTGCGCAAGATAGCAATTTTAGGGATAGCGCATGAAACACGCCCACGGACACACCTCCAGGCGCAAATGACGGAGTCGGCATAACGGATAGCGGGTAGCGGGTGGCGCAAGATACCGTTTAGGGATAGCGGAAGTTCCTAAATCCGCAATTTGCGGGTAGCGGGTAGTGGCAGCGGGTAGCGGGTGGCACAAGATAGGGCCCTCAGTCTCCCCACCCCACCTTTTCTCCATGCATTTCTCTATGATGACAACAAGAAGCAAGTTTGCACTGTGATTTTTTTTTTACCCTGTGGCAAAGTGTTGTTGTTGGATAGCTGTAGTGATTAGGTAGCTGTAACATTGTTGTTTGTGTCAGTTACAGGCTAACCTGATGTTGTAGTTGGTTTCAAATATAGGTGGTAAGCTATGGGTTTAGAAAAATCCACCCTGAAGCACTTCATCACACACTTTGACATCATGAGTTAGTGCTACTTTTCTTATGTCTGTCAATAACAGGCCAACCATACACAGATAATATCATGTCATGTTAAGATATTTCCAACACTGGTACAATGGAATTTGATTGAAGAAAACTTGCAAATTAACTACTGCAATGATCTGAGCCTCACAAAATGACGTCTAACAGTGGAACAAAGGGTGAAACACTAGACCAATAATGTAACATTGTGAGATATCATCAACATTCACCAAGTGTGGGTATTTGAGTTTTCAGCTTAATTTTAACAGATAGCACATTGGAGTTCCTGTGGGGCGTTTGTTCCCTGCCTGCAGGTATTTTGACTGGAACTGTTCTCTCATGTTCATGTTGCAGTTGCTGTGCAGATTGAACCACTGAAAAATATCGCAATATATTGCATATTGCAGAGTTGCCTGAATCATTATACAATTATTATTGTATGTAAAATATTGTAGAAGTATTGTATCTGGAGTTACCCAGTGATTACCACTCGTAGTGGACAACTATCCAATGGCAATTGTCTTTGATGCTCTGCTAAGCATTGTGCAGCTGTGGTCTTTCTATATGTTTCTCTGTGCTGACTCTGGTGATGCCTTATTATTGCAATTTCAGATGGGATCAGTGTGACAGGCTTGCCGATCTCCAGTCCACTGCGCCAAGTCCTCAAACCCCGGGCTGAGACCAAGCCTGTCAGCAGTGAGTCCGGCAAGGCAGAGTACAACCACATCAAGGTAAATAAATAAATAAATAAATAAATAAATAACATCTCTGAAATCACTTAATACACAAGACACAGCCCTGTTGATTTTTACAACCCTGAACAAATGTGTTGTTTTCCTGCGCTTCCTCTTTTTGTTTCCAGCTCTGCAAATTTTTTTTCGTGGACTGTAGCTCATAGTTTTAGAGGTGTTTTAGAGATGTTTTCCCATCCTGATGCAGTTTCACCACTCTTTTATTTTGATGCCTCAGATGGACACAGTAATTAACCCCTCAGGTTGATGTAACTACTCTCTTCCTACCAGTGCGAGAGTGTGTGTGTTCTTGTGCCTTTGCAGAAATGGAGCCAATGCTACAGCATTATTTAACACCAAACTACAGGCTGTGGTAGCAACACTCACTTAATGTGGCCAGTGTCCCCACTTGGCTGCAGATGAGCCCTGCTCTTTGAATTGGAGCTCAGTGCTACAACACGAGCATAGAAAATAGAAGACCCTGCATACATGTTTTTGTGAGAAACTGGAAAGAAAGCAAAGCAGTGAAATTAAATTACAGGGAGAGAGACGGGAGAAAAAAAAGAGGTGAGATGGAAAAGACAGAATGAGAATGCACTGTTGTAAGATGGAGCTGATCAGTGGGGGAGCAAGTTGTGTTGCAGATATCCGAGAGTTTGAATGAGAAGGTTCACTGCATCTACCCGCTGTGACTCATCTGTAGCAGCAGAAGAAGAAGCAGTGATACCATGGTGATTGTGCTGTTCGGGCTCACATTTTCAATCAGTGGGATACAATTAGCTCAACGAACATACTTGATATATATTAGAATGTGTCTACTCATACAGTACAATTTTTTGGCTTGTTATTCATTACTTATTTCAAAGTGATAGTATTCCTTATGTCATAGTGATTTGTTGCACCACCTATTACATTGTTTTTATGTTGCACCCAACAACAGTGTGTCATTTTACCTTCACAAAACAGGACTCCAGTAAACCAAAGACCATTGATGTTCATTGTTCTAGTTGTCCTGAAATGATAGTTGTGAAATCCTTCCATTAAATCAACTTTTCTGATAGTGGCTACTGGCACTGTATAGTAAACGGTAAACAATGGATTGAGATCCTTTGTGGTTTTAAAGACCAAAGCCTTACTGTAACCATAACAATATGCTTACATGTTAAGGAAAGGCATTACTTCCTTTGACAGAATTTGGTTGACAGTGGGCAGGTCGCAAATAAGTACAAAAAAAAAAAAAAAATCCGTTAGAGGAGATGTTGTGATATGTTTCTGTATGAATACAGGGATGTATCATATAACTCCGGGTGAGCAGTCACAATAATGATAATTTTCTCCATCATTTCTCATGATGTGGCTGCACAGCCTGCAATGTGTCATATGTGAAAAGGTTGTTGCATCACATTCAATTCTCTGATTGGCCAATCAGTGTTTATTCACATGCAAAAACATGAACAAACATGACAGACCTGCCTCAAACAACATCTTCTTTCACATAAAAACACTCCATCATAATTGCATTCTGAATATATTTGAGTTGCTGATTCTTGCTTCATTTTCTTTCTGTTTGATCGCCAGACTACCCAGTCAGACTGGCTGCTGCCTGGAAATTCATTTTCCATTTCATTAAAGTTCATTTTGGACTTTTTGGAAATGAGTAGAAAGCCTCAAATGTTCTCAATGCCCATATTGCTTTACTCCCAATCCCAGAATTCCATGTGTGGGATTGTTGTCTGTTGCTGTTGAAAATGAATGAGAGGCAGAACCTTGCTCACTTTGTTATGGTGACATGTAAATGTAGTGTAAGACTCTGCACTACCAGCTACCAACATCAGCATTTTCCTCCACGCTACTTACTTTCAGCAGCTGTTAACATGGTGCTCATCTCCCTTCTGGATGTATTGCATAACCTGGTAGATATCCAGAACCTATATAGGAAGGAATGCATTTTCTGTATTCCCTGTACTACTGCTTTCTGCCGTAGTGAACGGCAAGCTGGGCATTTTAATCAGTGGTTGTGCTTGTTAGGAGTTTGACTGGCAGCTCCGAGTTTCATAGCAGATTATAGTGTTGAAACCTTGGCTAAAGTAATCCCAGCGCGGGCCAATTACATATGGATTCCTTTCTTGTCAGAAGTCCACCACAAACCAGGTTATAAGGATTTGTGCTTTCTCTGCTTTAATTTCATAGAGCTAGCAGTGAAATCATATACACCAGGATGATCCTTTTCTGTGTGCTCGACAAAGTTCTGTCCTGTACAGAGTACCCTGTATACCATTGTAAATATACTATATATATATATATACAAAAGTATTATTTATATTGTTTTCATGTGTGTAACTCACACCCTCACTACCTGGCAAACATTTTAGAGATAGTGGCATGCATACAGTTTTCATAATATGATACAATATGGTGACCTGAGCATTAAAATAATTTTGGAAAGTGTTTTGAACAGACATCAGGAAGACATTTAGATCCAGAAGACATTTAGATCCAGTGTGCATAAAATGATGCACATTGCAGCCATGGACAACTGTAGTATATACTGTAGATACTGCAGTGAGTCCAGCATTTTGGCATTATGTTTAGTGTTGTTTTGAACATTGTTGCAGGCCATTAGATCAACAGCTATTCAGTGTACGTTTATTAAAGAACAGCCTTGACACAGGCTAGATGTTATGAGTAGAGATATGAATCATAATTTGCTCCTATGATTGATGAATTATTAGACGTTGCTAATATTGTGCTGCAGAGGACAGTTCACCTCACTTTGTTGGTACTACGTGGTTGGCCTGAGTTTACAGAAACAGCCTTTCATATTTCTGCAAAATATATTGTTTCAGTTTACTTGGCTGTGTTCCTAAGACTGCTTCCATTCTTGCAGAATTTTGGGCCAAGCTGATCTTCCTGACTAGGCTTGTAATCGGAAGTGCCGATTTCAGACGCCAAGTGAACTTTCCTATTTCGCTCATTACTGCATTTTTCATCTGTGGCTCTGCATGTGTTAGAACACTTATTGGATATGCATACTGCATGTCGGAAATGCCAGCACCATGTGGGTCTCGATATCTTTGTGTGTGTGTATGTGTGAAAAAAATGAGAGAGAATTTGTTAGCTTCTAATAGCTGATTTTTTGGCCAGTAAAAAGGATGAATGCATGGGAAATTGAAAGCCTCCTGGGCATACAGACTGGCAATAAAGAATAGAGGACCACCGTAGAGCATACAGAGTACATCTATGTTTGGATTTAATCTCAAATCTGAAACTCATCAGACTTGGATAATGACAGTTTTATCTCAGTTTTCTGATGGCTATAGGGATTGATGCAGTTCTGTACCGCAAAAGGAATTAAGTAGCAAGTTGATTATCTTTGATTAGTATTATATCTAGGATGAGAGGCAGGAATCAGTGTGTATATGGTATTTTGTTGATTTTTTTGAACATTTTGTATGTGCGCCTTGTGTGTATGTTCTAATGGGTGTTATATGTGCTATACATGCCTATTTTGACTCAGAGGGCAGTTATTGCAGACTATAGGGAGGTAGAGTGCAATAAGTCACCACTGATCTGTAATCAGTGCAGGTGTCAATGTGTTTATCTGATTGACCTTTCATCGTTCACTCTTAGTGCCTATTCTTTTTTTTTTTTTTTTTTTTAACACCCACCTCCCTTCCAACAAATTGCAGGTGCCTGTGGGCTTGAAAAATGGCTGTGCTGTCAAGGGGGATGGCTTCACCACAGGTGAAGGAGGTCTGCCTTTTCAAATGTGTCAGTTTTGCTGATTATTTGCACATTTTCAGTGACTCATCCACAGGAGACTGAAGGCACTTGCTGGACTTGGTTTCTCTGACATTGTCAGTTATCTTTCTCACCCCATCACCACGACCTCTGCCTTTCTTCAGCGAGGGACCCTTTTACGGCCTCTTTTGGTTGGATTGTTTGTGTTTTGTGTGCATAGGTGTGTTTCTGCTGTGAGTACTGTGGCTTTACTGCATTTACACAGCACAGAGAATTGCTGTGAACATCCCCAGTGGAGTACCTGTCTTGGTGTGACTCAAACAGCAGCAGCAGGAGAGTTTTATGAGGATACAGACCCCCAATTCCATCTGCGAGGGATTTAGGTGAGGAGGGACTTGAGTGACAGGTTGGGAGTTGGAGAGAAAAAGAGATAATCCCACCTTTGTGATTGCGTATGACTCACTGTAATGCTGGCCAGCGTACAGTCCTACTCATTCACTTAGCCCATTCACTTAGCTTTCCTGTAAACCTATCTCTGCTGGACAGATGGCATCGGGGGCCTTTCAAGGAAAGCTGTGATACTGAAAGAGTGAAGCCCCTCAGACACACCCACACATCTTCAAACCCCCAAATGTCAGGACTGTTGAAGGACTGCAACCAATTCTATTTTTACTTTGCTCTCTATAATGCTGTTATTACAATGTTTAGGTCGCTGTTAGTATATAGACGGGTGCAGTAATGACTCTGAGAGAGACAAGGCTATGTGGTCTTAATGCCAGAAGCAGGAGCACTGGAGTGCACAAATCCTGCATGGCCTGCATCTCACTAATTTTGAATATTTAATCGAGCCAAATATAGAATAAAGTAGGCCCATTTTGTAAGAGTAACTGAGTGGCTCTCAAAGTGAGGTTCAGGGACTTCCTGAGGTCCTTTAAGAGGTTTCAGGGTGTCCCCAGTAAACTGAGGAATAGTTTCATTCCACTGTAATTTCATTTGCTGGAAATGATCCCAATTATTTCTAATTATAGATTTCACTCTCACCATTATTATCTCTCCAATTTTCTAACACACCACTCCATTCATTTACTGATTAATTATCAGACACATCCCTACTTAAAATTATTGGTTTTTGGCACTGCGCTGATAACCTTAATTAGCTGTCATAACTGTTCTTTGAAAATCTGTCAACAGAGGACAATTTTGTTTTGGTCTGTCTAAGAAAAATGTAAGCAAATTTTATGCCTGTTTGCTTCTGTTTGTCTTAGATAAGACAACAGTTGCAGTCATATCTTTGAGAAAGTTTTATGCGTTGGCAAAAGACGATGAACAAAAGATACTTTTAGTAGCAGTTTTAGTAGATACTAATTAAGGGGCAGGGAGGGGGGCTAACGCCTCTCAATTAATTGAGTGATTCTTCTTCACACATTCATCACCATCCACCCCAACCCTACATATACACACGCATACACCCCAAAAAAATCCTATGTAAGCAGTTTTTAATGATAAAGAGTGGCTCTCGGGTGGCTGTGTGCAGTGAGAAAGAGCCAGGCCTCCAGACTAGGCAAGCTGCCACAAAGAGAGAGAAGGGAATAAAAGGGACAGAGCCTCTTCAGGGCTAATCAAATCCAGTGGAGACAGAGGCAGCGTCGGCTGCCTGCCTGCCTGCTATTTTTAGATCCCCAACCCTGCCGACGGCAGCTCAGCTCTGCTCACACATACAGATCCCAGCTCCAGATAGAGATATTTATAGCTGCCACTGCTGTCTGCCCAAGTGTGAAACTCCTGCTGAACAACCAAATGATTTTCTGTTTCTTGGCTGGGAAAAAAGGTTCTCTTCATTCTGTCATTTTTTCCCCCCACATCTTTTGGCTTGTTCACCATTAACTTTTTATATGAAACAAGCCTAAGTCTGCAAAAGTCTGTGTTGTATTTTAGGGTTCGATATGGATTACTGAGGGTGATAATGATATTTTTTGGATTAAAGTTGCTGATAACCATTTTTGTCCCCCTTCCTGGTTTGGAGAGTTACTTCCTGTCACATAGGCGCAGGACGTGCTGTATGGCATTGTATTTGTATGCAAACTTTAGCAAGAGACATGAAGCAACACAACGATATGACCATCTCTGTTGATGTATGTATGTATCTGCTGATGTTTGCTTGGTGTTTCTCAACAGTAGTAAGAACCAGTGGGGACATACGTCAACGTATATCAGAAATAGGAGCACACATATTTTTCCAAAGTCATTCCAGTCCATACTTCCAACTTTCATCTTCCAACATTTTGAGTTTTAATAGTTTTTATATCATTTTTTGAGTGCACTATGACAGATTGCTGGACTTTGCTTGCTGTACACATGTCCCAGATATTAGGCATGTTTAGTAAGATAGGTTTGCACATCATTAGAATGTTAAGAATGAGGCCTTTGTAAATTGGGACTATGCCAATTTGAAAGTTGTCTTTACCAGATTGGATTAAACTCACCTTTGGTGTCTTTTTTTGCTATGAACAGAGAAATGAAAAACTGGTTATTGCTGGACACTAAAATACTACTAATACTAAAAAGTCATTGTCACAGTTTTGATATTCTCTTGTATGACATTATTCATCTTATTCCATCTTAAACCCTACTACTGAAAACTTTCATTATTCAACAGATTCCTGATGGAGTCGCATTGATTTAGAATACGTTAGTGAATTATCAGTAAGATCAGTAAGATTTATGGTTGTGGATTATTATCCTTAGTATCCTTGGTTGATACCAACATGCTTAGTGTTTAACAAAGCTTGATATCATCAAGGATGATGACACAAGCATAGTGTATTAGCAAGTAATTTTTAATTTGTTTTGAAAGTATTCTACATTACTCGTCATTTATGATCTTTCTAATCAATATATGTGTCTGAACGGTAACCTCAGAGTGCTCTGGTGTTGTCATGTGGTGCTGATGTTCAACAACACAAATATTTATCAACCCTCTACATGAGTATTATAAGATTTCCAAAAAAAGGTGGTTGGTTTTTGAAAGTCAGCATGGTGCATGACTGTACTTAGCCAAGGGAGAGGTAGTCTGCACGAGTGAAAATGAACTGGGAACATTCTTTTTGTACAAGACTGCAGTTTTCCAGCAGGTTTTCCACCACACTGAGCACAAGGAACATAGTCCTCACACCAATGGTATCATGTAGGTGCAGCAGACAACAACAGAGACGGAGTGAGAGTGGACACCTGAGACAGGAGAGGACAGAAAAACATTGTTTTCTTGGCACAGTAAGCTAGCTAACCTCACTGGACTAGCCTAGTAATAGTAGGTAGGAGACCTAGATATTACACACAACATTCACGGTCCATGCACCAGATAATAACAATGTCCATGCTGGTTTTACCACTTAATCCTGCTGCTTGTACAGATAAATGTCTCTAAGGATCAACAGTACATGTGTGCATTGAAACTTTGATGTTCATAACACATCAGTCCAGTCCACACGAGTCCTACTCAGTGTCAGCAATGATTCAGTGAAAAATTGTTTCATTTGCTGCAGTTGGATTGGTTGATATACCTGTATTATATCCACATTGTAATATGAGACTGGATATTGTCTGGGATTCTAGATATCATAATATGGCATTAATTTTTCCTGGTTTTAAAGGCTAAATTACAGTAAAAGGATGTCATTTTCTGAACTTAAGAGACTTTTGTAGTTGTTTTGTTATTTGTCTCTACGTGCTTGGTCATCATATCCACATTACTAATGACTGCTTATCAAAAATCTCTTGTATGTAAATATCTTATGAAACAGCCACCCCTACAATATTGGCACAATATTGATATCAAGGTGTTCATCCAAAGATAGAGTAGTATTTGATTTTGTCTATATCAACCAGTGCTTGCTGCAACACTGTGTTGCAGCATATATTGTCAAGCTCTGTGAGCGTGACAGTGGAGTATCATCACATTCATTACCAGTTGCTGTTAGCCTGAGCCTCTCCAGCCAGTTAGCTGGCCTGGGCCACCAGCACTACGAAATTGCTGCCCCTACTCCTGGGACAGCAGTGTTTGTATAACAAGTCCTGAACTGAGCTATATTCATCTATGGATCAACTAAATTAGATGTACCGCATACTGTTTTGTGGCATTGCCTTTTTTAAAATTTCTCTGGGCTGGACACATTTCCAAAATAGTCCATCCCTGTTTATCTATTTCTTGATCCCATGCCATACTGCAAACATTGCATGGCTAACTGGGATTGTTTTTAGATATTGTGTGTTTCTTAGAGAGCCAAAGGGGCTTTAACTGGAGGTCAGTGAGTTAATTCCATAGCTAGCAAGACATGCTGTATGTTTGTATTTGTTTGCATGTCTGCCATTTTGCTTATATGTAAGCACAGGTTGGTTTTCCTGCTGGGCATTGCTGCCTGTCGCACCTCCGACGGTGCCAGTGGGCCTGCTGCAGGGTCGTCAGCCGGGAGCCACCCCTCACTGATGTTTCGCCCCTTTAATCCCGGAACATCTCGGGGTGGTGGGGCAGTGCCAGGGACGTCTCCCTGCCACTCCCTGCAGCTGGCTTATGGATCCTTCTCCCACTCTCTGTCCATGTCTATTGTACTTGTGGATGTGGAATGGGCCCCAAGGGACTATGCATGGCAGGGGCGTCCATTCCCTGAGTCAAGAGTGACCGCATACCAAGCTGCCTTGGGAGTTCTAAGCTCCTTGCTTCCCCCATGCTCTATCTTTTCTGCGGAGCCAGAGCCAGAAGCTGCCCTGTTCTGCCTCCTCCGCCAGGTCCTTGAGCGCCTTCCTCAATTTGGATCCCGTCACTCCAAGGGACACCATGAGCCGCTGGGTGGAGGTTCCGGCAAAGCCTCGGCACCCGATTTCTACTGGGAAAACGGCTGCCTTCCACCCTGCTTGAGAACAAGCGTCTGCCAGGTCGGTGTATCTCTCCTTCTTTCTCTCGAAGGCGGTATCCATCCCGTCTTCCCAAGGGACCGTCAACTCTGCCATGATGACTGTCCTCGTGGGGACAGACCAGAGGACAATGTCAGGCCGGAGGGTGGTAGATGTTATGTCCTGGGGGAACTTCAGCTGCTGATCAAGGTCAGCTCTCATGCTCCATCCGCCTCCGGGGGAAAGAAGGGACCGCTGCTTTGTGCAGGTGCTACGGCTTCCGCTCCCTTGCCGGATGAACTGGATCCGCCGCTGTGATGTTTGTGGGCTGGCATTAGCTTCCAGCCTGCGTGTCTCCAGGATTTCGGCTAACTTGCGTAGCACTCTGTCGTGGCGCCATCTGTACCGGCCTTGCGTCAGCGCCACCTTGCACCCAGAGAGGATATGCTGCAGACTTGGGTTGCTGGAGCTGCAGAGTTGGCATATCTCCTCTGTGTTGAACCACAGGTGCAGGTTCCGAGGACTGGGAAGAGTGTCGTACGTGGCCCTAATCATGAAGCTTAGCCTTGCCTGGGGCATCCTCCACATATCGGCCCATGTGATGGTTCTGTCAACGACAGCCTCCCACGTCATCCACTTCCCTTGTTGCTGCTGGCTGACGGCTTTGATTTTGTAGCTCTCCTCCTCAATCTTGACGACTTCAGAGATCACAAGGTCTTTCCTTTCCTTCCTTGATGCTTTGGACCACATCTTGGGTGTTGGTCCCCAACCGAAGCCAGCCTTGCCTTGCTGCTGCAACCCAACGACTTCCAGGTGTTTCAGGCGGGTGATGGCCTGATCGACAGCCTTTGCAGCATCCCACTTGCGTCCGGTGCGAACTTGGGCCTTGGCGTTTCGGACAGATGGGTCAGGTGATTCTCTGAGCTCGAAAAGAAGCCTCACTTTCTCCTGTCTGTAGCCCAAGCTAATAGATTTCAGGGGGAGCTTCAATGTAGTTCTCCCAAATAGCGCTGTGGTGGAAAGGCATCGGGGAAGACCCAGCCACTTCCGGATGTAACTGTTGGCTTTGGAGTCCAGCTTCTGGGCAGTGGAAAGGCTGATGTCACAGAGCTTGAGAGGCCACATCAGGCGCTGGTACAGGGTGAATTGATAGCACCAGACCTTGAATTTTCCTGGCAGAAGGCTCTGGTCGATCTTGCCTAAGCCGTCCAGGAGCTGGGAACCAACAGAGGCAGCCATGTGTTTGTCAGATAGGTCGGATGTGTAAAGCCTTCCGAGGCTCCGTACCGGTTGGTCCACTAGCAGCGGGATATTTTCACCATCAACTGAGAAGGAGATGTTGTCGTTCCGGACGCCTTTTCTGATGGAGAGACTGCGGGACTTGGCTGGCTTTATCCTCATCCGGGCCCATGTTAGCAGCTCTTCGAGCCTTTTCAGGAGTCTGGCTGTGCACGCAGCTGTCTGGAGGAGTGTGGTAACGTCATCCATGTAGCTCCGAAGGGCTGGGAGACGTTGGCCTGACTTGGATCTGATGCCTCTGACCATTTGTCTTCCACCGATCAAGATGATCTCAAATGCTGCGGTGAAAAGGATAGGGGAGATGGAACAACCCATTGCTATCCCTTTCTCCAGACGATACCAGCCGGTTGAGATCTCCTGGGTTATGTAGCAGATGTGGAAGTTGTCAAAGTACCTTGCTACTAGGCTCTGAATGTGTGATGGAATATGGAAGAAGTCGAGCGCAAAGTGGATAAGTTGGTGGGGAACAGACCCATAGGCATTAGCAAGGTCTAGCCAGACCACATGCAGGTCTGATTTGTTCTGCCTTGCCGACTGTATCTGTTCCCAGATCATAGCTGAGTGCTCCACGCAGCCAGGAAAGCCAGGGACACCTGCCTTCTGGCAACTGGTGTCTATGTAGTTGTTTGCCAGAAGGTAGCTGGTCATGCGCTTTGCCATCACCGAAAAGAAGATCTTCCCTTCCACATTCAATAGGGCTATGCCTCTGAATTGGGTGATGTTGCAGGAGTCTTTCTCTTTCGGGATGAAGGTAGTGACTGCTCTGCTCCACACTGGAGGGATGGACAGGGTTCTCCAGGCGGTGCACATTAGTCTCCACAAAAGCTTCAGGGTCCTGGGGCAGTTTTTATAGACGCTATATGGTACGCCATTTGGTCCCGGTGCGGAAGCAGCTCTCGCTCGCTCTACCACTTGCTTGACTTCAAACCATTTGGGAGGAGAGACGTCAAATGGAGAGGTGGGTTCTGGTGGGCGAGGTATGTGCCCTGGTGGTCCGAGAGGGCTCTCCTTTAGACTGTCACTTACCTGGTCTTTGATATGTTCTTCCAGCTCCTGCTCAGAAGTCTGCAGCGTTCCCGATTTCTTTTCCTCCAGCAGGCCTCGGGCGTACTTGAAAGGATCTCGGAAGAAGCTCGCCCTCGCTTTCTCCTTGCGGCTTCTGCGTTTCCTGATCCGTTCGGCTCGCCTCAGGTGGACTAGTCTGCATCTGATTTGGCTCCATAGGTTCTGGAGGCCATCCTTCTCCTCCTCCTCCGCTCTCCTCCACGCCTTTCGCAGAAGACGTCGCTCCCTTACCAGCTGCAGGATCTCTCTCTCGCGTCTCCCCATCCCCCTTGGGGAGATATTTTTCTGAGGCATCTCTCCAAATCTTTCCCTGCCTTCCTCATAGATGATATGGCCGAAGATGTTCAGCTTGGATGTTGCGCTGCCCTTTAGGGTGCCCTGGAGGATTGTGTGCAGGGTCTCGTCAAAGCTGCTCCATCCGTCTTTGTCTCCGGCTTTTGGCCATTTGATCCTTGGTTTCCGGGCTGGCTTCTCCGTACTTCCAATGGAGGGCTCCCTGGTTGGTGTTCGGATCTGATGCACCTCTTGTGGGATAGGTTGCGGCTGCTGCGAATCCTGCTGGGAAGGGTGAACTTGATCACTCTCGCCGGATGCAATGACGGCATCAGTAGCACTGTGGTGCTCAACCTGGCTCTGACTCCTCCTTGTCTGACCTGCTTGTGCAGTGCAAGTTTGCATCTGGCTGCCACCGCCGCACTTCATCCTCCCCTGATGGATCCGCAGGCCCTGGTAGGTAGTTGTCTTGGACCAACCACAGCTGCATTCTCTCAGGATCCTTTGTTCCTTAGTCGTTTCCGTTCCGGTCGTTGCCATGTCATCCGTCCTGATTGGTCCATCTTCCATCCCGCCTCTCGGTGGACCGCCGGGTTGTCTTTTCCTTAAAGTGCTCGTAGTTAGTTCGGGGAGTCCCCGTGGTCGGTACGGGGACGTGTGGAAAGGGTAACTAGCCCCCTCAACCCCCGGTGCAGTCTTTCCTGCTGCCAGCCAGACTTCCCTGGCAGCCCTCCAGTCTTTCCTGGATGCCAACTGCTCTATTCTCAGTCGTCACTGGCAAGCCAGATTGTCTAGATGTAAGCACAGGTTGGTTTTCCTGCTGGGCATTGCTGCCTGTCGCACCTCCGACGGTGCCAGTGGGCCTGCTGCAGGGTCGTCAGCCGGGAGCCACCCCTCACTGATGTTTCGCCCCTTTAATCCCGGAACATCTCGGGGTGGTGGGGCAGTGCCAGGGACGTCTCCCTGCCACTCCCTGCAGCTGGCTTATGGATCCTTCTCCCACTCTCTGTCCATGTCTATTGTACTTGTGGATGTGGAATGGGCCCCAAGGGACTATGCATGGCAGGGGCGTCCATTCCCTGAGTCAAGAGTGACCGCATACCAAGCTGCCTTGGGAGTTCTAAGCTCCTTGCTTCCCCCATGCTCTATCTTTTCTGCGGAGCCAGAGCCAGAAGCTGCCCTGTTCTGCCTCCTCCGCCAGGTCCTTGAGCGCCTTCCTCAATTTGGATCCCGTCACTCCAAGGGACACCATGAGCCGCTGGGTGGAGGTTCCGGCAAAGCCTCGGCACCCGATTTCTACTGGGAAAACGGCTGCCTTCCACCCTGCTTGAGAACAAGCGTCTGCCAGGTCGGTGTATCTCTCCTTCTTTCTCTCGAAGGCGGTATCCATCCCGTCTTCCCAAGGGACCGTCAACTCTGCCATGATGACTGTCCTCGTGGGGACAGACCAGAGGACAATGTCAGGCCGGAGGGTGGTAGATGTTATGTCCTGGGGGAACTTCAGCTGCTGATCAAGGTCAGCTCTCATGCTCCATCCGCCTCCGGGGGAAAGAAGGGACCGCTGCTTTGTGCAGGTGCTACGGCTTCCGCTCCCTTGCCGGATGAACTGGATCCGCCGCTGTGATGTTTGTGGGCTGGCATTAGCTTCCAGCCTGCGTGTCTCCAGGATTTCGGCTAACTTGCGTAGCACTCTGTCGTGGCGCCATCTGTACCGGCCTTGCGTCAGCGCCACCTTGCACCCAGAGAGGATATGCTGCAGACTTGGGTTGCTGGAGCTGCAGAGTTGGCATATCTCCTCTGTGTTGAACCACAGGTGCAGGTTCCGAGGACTGGGAAGAGTGTCGTACGTGGCCCTAATCATGAAGCTTAGCCTTGCCTGGGGCATCCTCCACATATCGGCCCATGTGATGGTTCTGTCAACGACAGCCTCCCACGTCATCCACTTCCCTTGTTGCTGCTGGCTGACGGCTTTGATTTTGTAGCTCTCCTCCTCAATCTTGACGACTTCAGAGATCACAAGGTCTTTCCTTTCCTTCCTTGATGCTTTGGACCACATCTTGGGTGTTGGTCCCCAACCGAAGCCAGCCTTGCCTTGCTGCTGCAACCCAACGACTTCCAGGTGTTTCAGGCGGGTGATGGCCTGATCGACAGCCTTTGCAGCATCCCACTTGCGTCCGGTGCGAACTTGGGCCTTGGCGTTTCGGACAGATGGGTCAGGTGATTCTCTGAGCTCGAAAAGAAGCCTCACTTTCTCCTGTCTGTAGCCCAAGCTAATAGATTTCAGGGGGAGCTTCAATGTAGTTCTCCCAAATAGCGCTGTGGTGGAAAGGCATCGGGGAAGACCCAGCCACTTCCGGATGTAACTGTTGGCTTTGGAGTCCAGCTTCTGGGCAGTGGAAAGGCTGATGTCACAGAGCTTGAGAGGCCACATCAGGCGCTGGTACAGGGTGAATTGATAGCACCAGACCTTGAATTTTCCTGGCAGAAGGCTCTGGTCGATCTTGCCTAAGCCGTCCAGGAGCTGGGAACCAACAGAGGCAGCCATGTGTTTGTCAGATAGGTCGGATGTGTAAAGCCTTCCGAGGCTCCGTACCGGTTGGTCCACTAGCAGCGGGATATTTTCACCATCAACTGAGAAGGAGATGTTGTCGTTCCGGACGCCTTTTCTGATGGAGAGACTGCGGGACTTGGCTGGCTTTATCCTCATCCGGGCCCATGTTAGCAGCTCTTCGAGCCTTTTCAGGAGTCTGGCTGTGCACGCAGCTGTCTGGAGGAGTGTGGTAACGTCATCCATGTAGCTCCGAAGGGCTGGGAGACGTTGGCCTGACTTGGATCTGATGCCTCTGACCATTTGTCTTCCACCGATCAAGATGATCTCAAATGCTGCGGTGAAAAGGATAGGGGAGATGGAACAACCCATTGCTATCCCTTTCTCCAGACGATACCAGCCGGTTGAGATCTCCTGGGTTATGTAGCAGATGTGGAAGTTGTCAAAGTACCTTGCTACTAGGCTCTGAATGTGTGATGGAATATGGAAGAAGTCGAGCGCAAAGTGGATAAGTTGGTGGGGAACAGACTTATAATGTTAGATGGGATTTCCAAATCATGCTGTTAGACCAGGGGTGGGCAATCATGTGCCATGGAGGGCCGAGAGGCTGCAGGTTTTCTTTTCAACCAAAAACCACACCAGCTGATGTCACTGATTAGTCCCTGCCCTCTGCTTGAAGGTGAGGTAATCAGTGAAATCACCTGGTGGAGTTTTTGGTTGGAAAGAAAACCTGCAGCCTCTCGGCCCTCCATGGCACGTGATTGCCCACCCCTGTGTTAGTCTGTCAGTCTGCTGCATGAAGTTAACAGTAGATGTCTCTTTTATGTCTTAAACAGGGACTTTTACTTTTGCAGTTAATTAACTTGGTCAGATTTGATGGTTTCTAATGATGGGGGCTCTAGAGCTGTTTTGATGCTGCGGACATCTTTTTTCTTCTTATTTGTGAGTGTGTGTGTGTGTGTGTGTGCACAAATTTTTGTGTCTGCGATTGAAGCAGCCATTTCAGTATCATTTTGCTGACACTGGTGATATTGTGCTCCTTGTGCCTCTGAGAAGAATGGACAAGAGCCACTGCCATTTGAGTTCCTACTGTAATCACTTACCAACAAATTAGACCAAATGATATCTGGTCTAGTCTCCATCCTAGACCAGATATTATTGGTGAAAATATGGATCAAACCCCTCCTTGTTAGACATCCCTGCATGGTGGGCGTAGCTTGTTAGGCTGGCTGTTGATGCCAGACCTCACTCTGGCTGTAAACAGGTCAATAATGTTTTATTGGTGTTTATTCAACTTGGACTCCAGAGAGAGAGAGAGAGAAAAATCTATGATTCAGTCAATCTATGATTAGGCTTAGCGTGTGTACAAACATATATATATATATTTTTTTACCATTGTTACTTTTTGTTATGATGGGCAGTATCAGTCCCTGAAGGCAAAATCCTCTGTAGTTTTCCCTGTCCCAGAGATGTTCATTCATTCATTCATTCATTCATTCATTCATTCATTCATTCATTCATTCATTCCCTTTATTTACATTGGGAAAGGCCATTAAGAGCATGCTGTCTTTTTTAAGGATGCCCTGACAACAGTATGTAAAAATTATCATAAAAAAAACAATGAATATAAAGCAAGAAAAGCACACTGTTACAAAACAATTTCTAAAATATAAATACAATATAAAAAATCTAAATAATAAAAGCAATAAAATAAAAGCCCAAATGTGTGCTCTTATTGTTATTTTTTTTAACTTTGTTTTTGTTTTGTTTTTATTTTATTTTCAGTGTGCTTTGCATCAGTTCTCCCAACGTAAATAAACTCCTCTGCTGACGCTGTGACATCAGTTGAACATTTACAGCTGTTGCCATGGCAGAGTGAAGGTTCAGGGTCAGTCTGTTGAATCCATTCTTTAATGGAATTGATTTTAGAAATAAGGCTACACAGATTCATGTGACTAATTCCGAAGTCCTTGTAGTGCAAGCTTTGCATAGTTAAATTGGCACACTGAATTCCCTATGGATTTACACCACGACTGCCAGAGTGACAAGGGAAGCTATTGAAAAGCAAAGAAAATGGTAACAAGATATGTTTTGAAACTTGCTTTTGTGGCAAGGGAACAGTCCAAACCACGAGTTATGTAAATCAACACTTTTATGAGTAGTCCAGTGATAGTTAGGCCAGCTATCACATATCACAATTGAAATATTTATAACAAGGGGAGTGCCATAAAAATGGTTTGGACTCACCAGAGTTGAGCTCCTAGCATGATTGCATGAAGTCTGTTTTTTAAAGAGCCCTTGAAGGTACAGGAAAGCAGCAAAGTTGTCAAAAAAACAAGATGCCTCGAGATTGACAGTACCCCTTGAAGCTGTTGCATGTGGCTAAATCTGATGACACCCAGTTGGGATGAATGAGGAAGCCCACAAGCGACACACGGGATCCCCAAATCCTGGAGAGTGTCAACAAGCGATATAAAAATGCCCATAATCCTGCTGGAATTTAATATCATTAAATCCAACATGCTCCTCCAGGAGTGTTGGAATTTTAGCAGTGGCATGCATCACTTGGTCACTAGGATAACAGGATGTTGCCATTGATGTAGGTTTCCTAGCAAGCTTGTCCATCGATGAACCCAGAATTAGGGTTGTGAGAGCAGTGATTGAGAGCGACACTTACCCTGATGCCTTGGGCCAAGGACTGGGTCGCAAGCTGCAGAGGGGCCAGTGACTGGGTTTTCAGTAGCAGATGAGCTGGGGCTCGTCCCAGTCAGGCAGCTGGTAGCCAGATGAGTCATAGTCAGGGGCTGCAACAGCGTGAGGAGGGTGGTGCTTTGCAGAGGGGATCACTGATGTCTCTGGATGAATGAGACCTCCAAAACTAGACCTACTCTTTAAGCAGCCTGTGACGAGAGGAGCAGGACTTGACTGCTGGAGGTGGTCTTTTGCTTCTTTTTCTTTTGCTAAGCTGGTGAGCAACGTCTGCAGATGGTGGAGGGGAGACCCTAGTATATGTGGGTGTCACATACATTTGGAAAGCCAGTTCTTTTAAAGTCTGGATTTAGATGGCTCTGGTTTTTGTGAGTATGTTTGATTGAAGCTCTGGTATTATTTGTACTCGTACCATTATAGTCTGTTCTCTCAGTGTCTTTCTTGGGAACAGTCTGATAACCTTTGCAAACAGGCTGATACCCGATGATTCCACCTTGATGAAAATACCTTTTTGAGAGAGATACGGTGGTAGAAAGTATGACTTTCCACTAGCTACTGAATACTACCCCCACACGTTAGCTCAAGAAAGAAAAACCTTTCCAAAAGTTGCAAAGTCTCATTGGGGTCAGCTCAGTACAGTTTGGACTTTCCTGAGAGTTTCTTCTATCCTGTTTCAAACCTCCTCCCCGGGGAGATTTTGACAAGCAGCTCCCAGTGCACTTGGCAGTTGAATGAGTTGGCCTTATTTAACATAACTGTCTCCGCTGGCTCATCATGGGGACAAATGGACTAAACATCCTATCCATCCTCTTGGGCTGAGGCGCTTTGTGTAGTGTGTAACTATCCGTCAATCTGAGTGTGTCTATATTTAACTTTTTGTCTGTTCTCGGAAAGTTTTCTAGCTCCCAATTTGCCTTAGCATGGAGGCAGCTGTAAGAGGAGAGACTGGCAATCTGAGGTAATTAAGACTAGATATAATCTAAAGTCATATTCATCTACACTTACACTCTCACATACACACACATATGCTCCTAATCCATCACACTCCCCCTCTACCATGGTCGCCGGCTGTTTGCCAATAAGTTTATTCCTCTAATCTGTTTAATCTGTTCACCTTAGCTGTATCCTTCCCATCTAAGGGCTGCCAGCCATATGCAGTTCCCAATGATTGTGTGTTAGTGCTCCACCCTGTAGAGGAAAGTTTAGCTGACTTGCTGTGACACTCAGCTGTATTGAGAAGTCTCAGTGATTT
This sequence comes from Myripristis murdjan, assembly GCF_902150065.1. Taxonomy (NCBI): domain Eukaryota; kingdom Metazoa; phylum Chordata; class Actinopteri; order Holocentriformes; family Holocentridae; genus Myripristis; species Myripristis murdjan. The sequence goes on along the minus strand of NC_043990.1, from coordinate 26,277,524 downwards.
TGGTGTCTTCCCCTTCCCCCACCACCTTTCATTTTAATGCAATAGTCTGTTTTCTTTAGTCTTGGTAATCCGGGCAAGGTTGCAGCACATAAAGCACATCCATTGTGTCTCAGTGAGAGCTGAAGGGAGAGAGAATGGGTGAGGAGAAACAGCAGGATGGATGGAGTTGGGGGTGGAGGCTGTGTCATGGAGTAGTAGTGCTGGTTATGGTATGAAACCCCACAGCGATTTGGGGATAGCTTAGTGTTTTGCCCATTGTGTAGGAATCACATTGCACAGATGCTGTTTTCTCTGTTGACACTGATGTTCTTCCACATCCTGTCCTACATTTATCACTCTTGTACAGAAATGCATGCTATAAGTTTTAGAAGCCAAATGCAAGAATGTACTTCTTTAAAAAAAAAAAAAAAAGCAGTACTGGCATAGTGTGCAGTTCACTTCTTTCAGCAAAAGCACTGCAATTGGTCAAAGTGATACGGCACAATGTCTTATATTTTTTTGTTTGATCATTTGCATTGTAATTATTATTTCTAGGAGCTGGCTGCCGGGTGTACATCATTCATGAAATAAAGCTTTTATTGCATGAGGCTTGTAAATATTAGAGCAAATTGTGAATGGGAGTGCTTGATTTCCTTTGAGAGCAAGCAAACCAGCAGCCTGCCAGGCAGCAGCACGGTGGGGAGGAAGATAGTCAGCACAAGGCTTTATAGCAACAGTTTGATTATGTTATGTGCAGTGTGAATGTACACACACGAACACAAGCACACAGGCAGACATATACATACCACACGCAGACTCCCCAAACACCTGCGGTGAAAGCCTTGGTGCGTGAGTGAAATTTGTCTGGGTTCCCGTGAAGGCTGTAGCGAAGGTTGGGAGGGGCCGACGTCATCCTGAAAACAACCTCATGATTCCTCTCTCTAAGCACCGAGCCGCTGCCTCCTGCATCTGCTTATACAAGAGACAGAGCGGGAGAAGAAGCGCCATACATCATGTCCCTGATGACCTGTCGCTGCTCTGTCAGTGCTAGCTTGCTTGTGTGCCACTGCAGGCTTGCTATCTGTTACCACTGGCCACAAATGATCTTGGCCATTAAGAGTCTAACCCCGGGCCCAACCAAGCTTTGTATTCTTCTTCCTAATCACCGTTCATGCAAAATGCAGACTTTCTTTGCGCTCCCGGGTAGCTTTTTATGAGCTTTGGTGAGACAGACATATTGGGAGATGGAAAGAGTTTGTAGTCTGTTTGCCTTGCAGCAGTTTAGAATACAGTGAGATTTCTTTGGAGGGTTGTCCATTTTTAGATGGGTACTGAAATATGAACTGTGTCGTTTGTATATATTTCGCATCTCATATTTTGAAAATGTTAAAATGTGAAGTGGAAGAGAAGCTCAGTATGCATACATTGTTTTTTCTGGCTCAGGTCTGAGGTCTGTGTGGGCCAGTGGATCCGACCAGCTGATCCCAAATAACTTTCAGTGCTTTAGCAACTTGAGCATATTTGGATTATCACAGGAGAATAAATAGGTTGCTGACAACATATGCAAAAAACAGTTGTTCAAATATACCTTCACAATTTTCACAGCAGCCATTTTGACATGAAGTATCAGGGTAAACACAGGTGTTATTAATGACATTAATTAAGGTTCTGTTCCATTTAGGACTAACAGAGCCAGTAGTAATGTACAGGTCAGGGTTTTTTAATACCCATACCCACCCGACCCATTATCAGAGCCAATCTTCACCACCTGACCTGCTAAAATATGCTTTAATCACACCCGACCCACAACTCTCCAAATTTATCCTAAGCGACAGCAAAGTGAGCAGTGTTGTGCTATTTTGTTTTTGGGCTGTATGCCCAGCATTATATACAGATTGCAAGGTATAGCTTATTGTATCTTAGCCTAACAGCGTCTGAGTCTAGGCTGTTTAATACACCGCTTACCAGACATGGTATTGACTGGGCGCAGGTCGCAGCAGCAGAACCTCACAAAATCGTCCATGAGGTTCGATTTCGCTGCAAGTGGCACCTTGTTTTTCATGCTGACATCATTGAGTGGGTTTGCTAGGCTGTGAGGCAGCGGGTTCATGACATGAGTACCCACTCAGGTTTGATGTACCTGTCTTATGGTGATCATATTTATCGAACATGTGGGTGAAACATGTGGGTGAAACTTCAATACTCTAAAACACATGAATTGATTAAATCCACAATCACAAATTGATGATAAAGCTGTGGGGCATTGGTCAGCATATCACTAAGAACCAGGGCCCTATTATTGTGTATTCTGGTTCATTGGAAAGGCTCTGCTAAACTTCAGTGGAATGGAATCTTAAATAATGTCATTAGCAGCACTTGCGTTTTCCCTGCTTTTTCATGTGAAAATGGCTGCTGTGAAAAAGGCCTAGTGGTTTTGACACTAATAATCATGCAAAGCAAGTGGTGCATTTGAAGTAGTAAAACAGATTTGTTTCACAGCATAAGGCAACATACTGCAAATTGGGGCTTTAACGTTTTCACAAAATTAAGAAACAAACAGTTGAGCCACCGGAGTGCCCTGATTTCTTTATGAACTTAATGTGCTGTTGCAGTTAGCCAGCTAGCCAAATACACAAATGATAATACTTAATGTCAGCTTGATTTTAGGATATGGCATAAATAGTAGTAGTTGGACGGTTTATTTATTTATTTATTTATTTAGTTATATGTTTTCTGTAATTTTCAGTGTCATTAGTTAGGCTCTTTTTCATTCTGCTGTCATTTAATTATAAATTTCCATAAGATTTAGGACCACAATAAAAATGAATATTATTTTTTAACAGACAAAGACAAAGTATGGTTGTCATGACACCAGAAATGCAGTTGTCAATACCAGTACCAGTGAATTTCCAAGATTCTCGATACTCATTTCTGTACCATGGGAAAAAAAGAAAAGAAAAAATCCCATTTACTTCAACATACACTTCTTTATTAAAATCTGTTGAACATTCAAGTATTCAAGCCTCAAGTATCTGAAACAACTGTGCCTAAATAACACCTTTTAAACTGCACAGAATTTCAATTGCAGTATCCAGCAGAGACATGAGAAAAATATGGAAATACTTAGTACACTTACACATATTAGAAAAAGAAACATCAATTTAACATCACATACCTGTCTTTAGGTGCTTTGCCAAGTTGAAGGTGTTTCCTCCTTTCGTATGGAAACTTCACTGGCACCGTTTGCCTATTTTGTTTTGTGAATTTATTATTGTTACCCATTAGCATCCGCCTTGAACGCAAAATCCTTGCATACATGTTTTTTGCTGTGTTTCTTCTGGACAAGCCAAGGTGGAGCTGCTGCTCCGTCCTCTGTTTCTTCTTTGGCGCACACCTGAACAAGAGTAAATTGTATGTACACTGCCCCTGTCAGTTCTGGAAGAAAAAGTTACTGCCCACCGAGGGCTAAATCTAATTAAATACAGTCTAAAGAGGGTGAATCCAGTACCTACGGTGCCATAGAAAATCAGGGACGGTCGTATTTTTGGACGAGTGAAGTATTGGTTCTTGTAACATCCCTAATATGAAGGTGAGATCATAAGTGAAAATTGACTTGTTTGTGTTAGTACATGTGCCAGCACACATGACTGCACTTGTATTTGGAGCTAGACCAGTGAGCAGGTGGCCATGCCTAAAAACATACACCTGCAAAATATATATAAAAAAAAAACATTAACCCCTCTACTCTTCACCAGCATGCCTGGCAGCACTGCTGGCTCTGTTGAGTGTGTATATGTGTGTTTGTTTTTCTATGTGTTTTTGTGTGTGTTTGCATGTGCATACACTTTTTTGTGTTTGTTCATTCCTCATGAAAATACACTGGTATACAAGAACAGAAGAAATACCATGGTGGAGAAGAAAGTGTTTATTTAGCCTTAGTCTAATATTAATAGTCTCTCTCTCATGAGGGTCATGATGAAGTTGTGTTTATTGGTTTCTGTGTGTTTCTGGAGTTGCTGGTGCATGCATGTTTGTGCAAGCCCAGCGGGTGAAATTGGTAGAGAATCAAGCATTTCATCATGCTTACCGGACTTCAATCCATGTGTGTAATCCAGTGAGCCAGGCTGAGCGTGGCTCCATATGCCTCCATGCTAAGAAACTGAAACAGGCATCGATCAGATGCACTTCAACCATGCTCATACATAGCAGCCCCGGAACATCAATGTTTATTCACTGGCCCGGCTCTAGTATCCTGCACACCTGCCCTTTTGTTTGGTTGGCAATATTTAGTTTTTGTGTGTGTGTCTGTCTATATAGTGTATTTTTCACTGTCAGTGAGCAGCCATAAATGTGTGTGTGTGATGTCTGCTCATGCACTGCCGTACAATTTATCATTTTTCAGCCTTTGGAGCCTCTGGCTTTCAGCTCTGTTTGCCCCATTTTTTAAGTTGGCTCCACATCTCCATGGTTGACTAGCTGTTTTTATAAGGACAGCAGGGGAGGCCAGGGGTGCTGCGAGCCTTCCTCCTGTTGTTGCCCGAGGTGGAAAATGGTGTGTCACCCACCCAGGGCCACAGGGTTACATGTAAGAGCAGCTGTCTTGTGTCTGAAGCACCTATAGGCTCCCTGTCCCTCTGGTCACACATGAACAAAGAGAACTCTCTGTGTATGTTTGAGTGTGTGTGTGTGTGTGTGTGCGCGTCTCTGTGTGTGTCTGTCTGTGTGTCTGTGTGTGTATTTTGATGGGTGGGAGGCAGGCTGTCCTCCACTTTTTAAGGGACAGATGCCACTCGTTTGCAATTTGGGTGGGTGGAAGCAGCACTGCGGCACTGGATCTTGTCAGTATATAATCACATTACACCCTAAGTAAGTGAATTAATCAACACTCACAAAAGAAATCAAATTACTTTTGATGAAAAGGTTCTTTTATTGTGAGAATTCAGAGGAAGTACTTATATTGGGGGCTCACACTCCTGGGTTTTTGCTTTATGTTTTGTCGACCTGACCACCAGCCCAATATTAATCGAATTAGTACAGTTTCTCGTTATTACATTACAGGTGTTCTAGAAAGATATTTTTCTCAGTTGTAAGCAGAGTTGCATTACTTTTGAGAGTAATTAGTTACTTTAATAAGTTGCTATCATAAAAAGTACCTAGTTACTTTACTTTGTTGCTCTTTATTACATGTAACTCATTAGAGTACTTTTAAGTTACCCAGGGCTTTTTAAATCTGCATTTTGGTAATATCATCACTGCTGTTGAGAAAGAAAGCCTCAGTGATTGACTATCAGTGCTTGTTGACAGCAAATGCACAAGTGACAAGTAACAGAAAATCTGCCTGAATCCAGATAATGTGCTTTGAATCAATTTATTCTCCATTTTTCGAAAAAGACACCAAACTCAGGCTACAAGGTGCACATTTTCTGTTCCACCATGCAGCAAGTACATCAAAAATAATATAGCAGCATGGCTGATTTTCCTGCTAACATGTAACATGGTCTTGTATTTTGCTGGCCACCTGGCTTACTGACAACATATGCTTCAGCATTAGCAAGATAAACCAACAAGTCATCAACCTGCCAATTCAGTGCCAACATGTCATACGGCTGCCATATGAAATTTTCTTTTTTAATGGCATGAATTTTAACAAAAAGGTAACAAAACTAACATTTTCAAAAATAATAATCAGTTGACTAGTAAATTACAAAAACTAACTGAACTAATTAAGTTACTTGTTAATGCAAAAAAAGTAATTTGTGTTGCTGTGGGAGGAAATCCATGCAAACATGAGGAGGCCATGCAAACCCTTTACAGCAAGGACCAGGGCTGACTTTCTGACCTCATACTTTCATGCTGTGAAGCCCTGTGTGTGACCCTATCAACTCCCTGCATATATGTTAGTGTTGGCTACATATGTGATCTACATAAAAATGTCATTAGACATGAAAAATCAGCTCAGGTTAGCATTTGAAAAAGAAAAAGAAATATTATTCAGGATTTGGACCTTTTTAAGCTTCAAAATATGCATAAGGCTTTTAGTTACATCAGGATTAGAGTCAGGATCTCAAATGACAACAGACACATTAGCTGCATCCAGACCTATGAGACAGTGACAGCAGGAACCCATGGGGGCATATTATTCAGTAATCATGTAATACCAGTAATATTTTCCTTGTAACAAGATTACTACTTAGAAAAAAATCACTGCAGGCAGCAATTGAGCTGTCCAGTCACAATTTCAAAAGAGGGTGAATAAGTAAATAATAATGAATATATTTTAACACAACAGCAAGTGAACCCAGTGTTTGGGTCAGAGAGCAAGGCTAGAGAGAATGTCAGTTGACTTGACAAATGACTTAATCCAATTCAAATAGATAGTATAACTGCAAATCATGATGGTACAGTTCAAATGCAAATGGCAAGCAGAAGATAAAATGTAGTTGGCATATGTGGCATTTGATGTGGAGTATAACAACTTGAATGTTGTTGTCGCTAATGCATGAAGTCCAGTGGACAAACCATATTAACTGGATTTTAACTGCTACTGGACAGGTATAGCTAGCAAACAGGATATAAAATGTGAAGGGATTGTGCTACGTATGAGGTTGTGGGGATGCTGGCCTTTTTAATGAGGTTTGATGTATTTAATTTTCAGGATATTCTCAACAGCTAAATCTTCTGTTGGAAAATATTCCTGTGTTTCTTGGCAGTTTATGACTTCAGAAAGACAAACCTTGATTCAAATCCTCAATCTTCAGCTTCAGAGACAGAAACTTGAACTATTAAGCCAAACACCATTTTCTGATTTTCCGAGCAGAAAAGAACCAATGGAAAAATATTGATACTGCTGGTATTATGATAATTTGTTTCGGTTAACTGTCATTCACCTCATCTCTCCATTAATCAAAATAAAAAATCAGAAATTAAAAAAAATAATAATAATATAGGTGTTTGCATTTTCATAAATGCAAACATTTGATTTTTGTTTACTCTTTTGCTTTTACATGCTATTACATTATTTTAAAAACTTTTATTATTGCAGATTTATTTGCTTATTCTGAAATGAAAATTAAAAACTTAAATTCCCAAAACATACGTGAACATGTTTCTACTCTAGGCTTACTCTAGGACTCTCTGAGCTGCAGATACAAAGCAAAAATTCCATCAAATACAAAAGAGCTCCAACACCAGTGGTGTTTGGACCGCTAATTGCTATTTCAGTTTCTGCAATAACATTACTTATCTCTTTTGTTATCAGTCCAATCTGCATATCAGAGGGAAAAGTTGAATTATCCAAAACCTGTATCCCCACCTCATCCTCCTAATTTGTTTTGGTCAGAAGTAGTTGACCTCTCACACTGAGCAAGCTTAGTTGATAAATTTTTGAAAAGTTCTCTTTCTGTCATTGGAAGTCTTCCCACTGCTTTGATATTATTCTTGATATTATTCAGCAAAATAGTTACAAAAAGGTAAGAGGGAATGTGATAACCAATTTGGTTAACAAAGGTAACAAAGACACTAGTGTAACAAATTGTAAATTCCAGCGAGTAATAAGGAAGGCACTGACATGACCTTTGAAACACTTATTACTGACTTATTTTTAATGTTGTCGGAATCGAGTCTGACAAGGGGAAAAGGACAAACTGTTTATCCAGAAGCAGAGGTATCGGTGGTAGTTGGCTGGGTGGCCGATGGGCCAGATGGTTGAGATTTGTAACGTTGTGGACACCAAATGAACTGGCACGACTTCTAAGAAAGAGGGAGAAGTTAGCAGAGAGAAGGGAATGACTGGCATAAATGACAAATTGATGTGGCAAGCAAGAAGTTGGTTATAGTGCAGGACGGCATAGGAGTCCTCAAGAGCACACTATTGAGCTTATTCCTTTATTAAGAGTACCAGAATTTCCCTGGTTGGGACCAATAAAGTATATCTATCTATCTATCTATCTATCTACCTGAGCTGTCAATAATCTAGACATTTTTATGATTTTTATTTTATATCTTTTTACATTTTTGATTGTTAAAGCTGTGCCAGGAAAGATTTTTATGGAAAAATACTCCTGTCCAACAATCGCTCCTATGCCCAACTGAATTCTGCATTGGTTCAGCCACGTTTTAGAGAAAATAACTTGTCAAGGCTGTGATTCAAATTGAAATATCTCAGTCATTTTATTGTTTTTGATAAAATAAATAAATAAAATAACTTGAGGGGGCATGTACCCAGAAAGTGAACTGTCTTCGGCTCACATGGGTTTGCCACTCCGTACATAACACCACACATAAGGCAGAAGCCTACAATGAAACACACAAAAGCATAAAGCATGATTTAATAAATAAATGCAAAAGTAAAAACAGATATCAGTGTATTACTTAAATTTAAAATTGTAATTACATTTGGAATAAAAGATCAGTCTGAATAGATACAGTGACCTAAGCCTGTGAGACCACTGGTACAAAAATATACATATATATATATATATATATAGCGAGAGCTTGATGTTTATTAATCATGCTGGAAATGGAGGTTCAAGGCTGTAGCATTATGTTTTGCTTGGGTCACAGAATATGCAACATGAAGCTTTCCATTCAAGTGCTGACCATGGCCATCATGGTACATTGAGTAGTGGCTGCCTCAGAAGCCTTTGTCAAAGCCATGATCCAGCCAGATTGACTTCCATCCCTTTTTTCCTCCCAAGCTAGCCAAGCAGTAAAGTGTAATTGCCTGTTTGGGGGGAGGGTAACTTCTATCTTTTAAGGTCTTCTGTCTTGCTTTAATTTAAAATGTCAGTTTTCCTCAGCAAGCATATGGGCTTGTACATTCTTGTGTTGAACACCATAAAAATTGCAAACATTTATCATTGTTAGAACCTGCTTGTTTCCACTGCAAACTGTTGAATAGAGGACTCAGTGGGGCTTCAAACAAATGGTTCAATTTAGGATCTGCCACGTTATGTAGTGGAACTTTCTGCGATTTGGCCTGAGCAGATTATTATTTCCTCATTCCTTTCTTTGATCCATGAGCACCAAAGACAAGTCCTGTAGTTCAAGAGGATTGTTGTCATATTAAACTAAAATATCGTTTGACTACAACACCAGGTTAGGAACATGTGAAGTGGAATTACATTGACATTGTTCATACACTGGGGTCTTGAACACCTTTCTGGCCAGTAGAGGATGACAACAGAAATAAGTTGGTAGAATTTTTTTTTTGGCGTTTGTTCATTCATTCATTCATTCATTCATTCATTCATTCATTCATTCATTCATTCATTCATTTATTTATTTATTTATTTATTTATTTATTTATTTATCCCTGTAAGAAATTGATATGGATGCATGGTTGGATGATAGTGTCAAGCTTCACAGGCATTTGTAGCGTTCTTACTAAAAAAAGAAAATTCTCTTTCCTCAACTCACCTTGCTTTCCACCATCTCCTCTCCTGCACCACTCTCCTTTCCTTGTCCAGTCCCTCCTGCTCCATTACCCCTGTCTGTCTGTGTAATATGGATGCATTTGAGAACAAGTATCATTAGCATAATTCTCTCACATCACAAATAGTATTATTTGATCACAAAACCCATAAACAACATTTTAATGCTGGAAGGCATTTGTTTCCCATCAAAATGTTGGGCTATTAAGAGAGGCCCACCCTGCTCCTTTATGTTATAATCTGTTGGCAACCCAGACACTGTGAAATTACCTGACTGAAATTATCTTCTTCATCACTTGGCGTCTTTTTCTACCTCTTTGAGAACTAATTTAACAAACTCATCTGAAAACACAATCAGGAACATTTTCATAGCAGAGATTTACATTGTTAGAAGTTTTTTTTTTTTTTTTTATGACAGTATGTTGCATTGCCATTTTTAAATTCTGAGATTCAGAATCTGAATCCAAATCAGGAAAAAAAAATATTGATACCTGGGGGGAAATTGCTAATGCTACTAATGTAGCTAGCTGGATAATGTTTGCTGGAACATTATTGCACTTTAATAATAGTGAGTACTTGATCATACTTGCTAGCTATCAAACTCTGACACTACCTTTCCTCATTCTGCATGGCAATAAAATGTTATAACAACAGGGTACTACTACAAAATGGCATATAATGTAAACACTGTGACATCTGAGGCTTGGCATGCTGTGTGCATGACAAAACAAAGAATGATTAAAAGTAAATAAAAGCATGAAGTCATTGTTGGGGTAAACTATTTATGGAAGGGTGCTTGTGATTTGTCGAGAAAGAAGTGACATTAGCATCACCAGCTCCTGAAATAGCAAGACAGGTTCATGTCTGCCTCCCGGTGTATTTCATGGTTCCAGTCAGATTACCTGACTAATGCTTGCTAGCTACAGCAGCTGGTGGGAATTTGGAGACTTGTGGTAAGGCGAACTACTTCACACTTGGTCAATATTTTTATTGCCCTCTAGTTGCTATAATAACTTGGGCTTGACACCCCATAACCTCTTTCGTCACACACCCTCATAGCTGGGCAGGTTGCTCGCCCATTCCTTAAAAGGTCTCCTATTCTAATTGCCACATCAGAGGCAGACCCTAACTGTGAGGGGGTGCCGAGCGTGACATTATAAACTCCGTGGGCAGAAATGTCAGGACCATCATTAAATGGAGTTGGGCCTGTGCCAGATAAGGTTTTGGTTTTGGGGTGCTTTGGGATGGAAGGAAAGGGTGGAGTGATTATATCATGCAATGAGAAGTTCTATACTTCACTGGGCCCCTTACCTCCAAAAAAAAAAAAAAAAAAAAAAAAAATCCTCTCCACTGTCAGTGGTGTCAGCTATTTCGGTCTGCTTGCAGCCAGGTTGTTGCTAAGCAGTTTTAGATAGATGCTGTATCCCTCATCAGCTGTCAAATCAACAGGGACTTGCTCAAGACATCCTCACTCCTCATCATTTGAAGATTATTGCTAAGTAATTTCACTGTAGAACAGTTTGATGTAGAAACTTTTCAGTCTTCAATCCTCTCTCAACCCTCCCTCCTGTGAATCATCAATTGCTAACAAGCACAGCAGAAATGTGATAATGTCAAGCTGTCACCAGTGTACAAAAGTGGCTCTCAGAGTCAAAAATGCAGATGGACACAGAATCAGAGAAGGTTGACTTCACAGATTGATGGGCTACGTATGAAAGGCCAACAGACCTCATTTGCTCATATCCTTGGTAGCATACTGTGTCACGTCTGTCTTTTTGGGACCAACACAATGCAAAGACTCCAGTAACAAGCAGGAACGCAAAAATATATTGTACTGTGCTGCTATTTTCTCCCATTATCTAAGGAGACAGCAGGTAACTTATTCCTGCTGAAAACTTGATTTGCATTCCAATTCCTAGCTGGGGCCATCACCACTTTTCTGAGGCTATCTCCAGGATGCTGTCTGTTTGACTCCTCAGCATCTCTCCTCCTAGTTGGCCATGAAGGCAAATTAGAACCCCAGGGCCCTTCATTGATTGGGTGAGTGATTGACAGCCAGCTATACGCATAAGACATACTCCCAGCACCGCTTCAAATGGACATGCTGCATCTGAATGCCCTGGAGTTGTCTTTCTCGGTTTCATTTGGCTTTAGAGAAGCTGGGGCCACCAGGCAACTAAATGGCTTTCCTGGCTGGCAGCTTACTTCACTGGCATAAAGCAGATGCAGCACAAGCAGGGGTCAAGGCTCATTTTAAGGACAATTAGGCACACAGACTTCCATTTCTGCATCATCAAAGTACAGTGTGACCCTCTCTCTACTTGCCACTCAACCACCTGTCCCACTTGTGAGGAAGAACCTCTTTTGAAACTAACCATCCAGGATCCATGAATAGATAGGAGACAGAGAAAGAGAGAGATGGGGAATGTGAAGTGCGTTGAATGTCTTATTCAATAGAATTCGATTTTGTTACTTTGACATTTTTTATTGAGGGTGGAAAAATAAGTGTTTTCAAGTGGACAGAAATGGATGTTTTGAATGAATCTGTCTTCATTGGGCGCTTTATGTCCTTTTCAATTTGGTTTTCTGCAGGAAGATAATGACATTTCACACCAATTCCTTTTACCGTGACTTTTGTAGAGATTATGAAAATCATGCAATGAAATTTGATTTGTCATTTGCAGTTATTACCATCATCTAAGCACAATAAGAACTCAAGGCTCAATAGCCTCTCCATCTATGGTAGGTTAGCTCATCATGTAGTACTTTGCCAGTTTTCAACCATATTACTGCAAAATGATAAGCGGGACAGAGATTGGAAAGTGGTAGTAGTAGTAGTAATATTTGCATACACCTTGTAATTACAGCTATGTTTACGCTATTTTGAAGAATTTATTTGGCTTTGCATTCATAAGTCTGTCAATGACTAGCTACAGTAGACAAGATTTGTAGATAAAAAATAGACACATCGTTTTAGTCCAAATCACATAGTGAGGCTGTATCAAGAGCATCCAGTTCCACCTAACTGAGAGCCCACAGATCTACCAAATGGAGTTCAAGTGTTACATATGGACTCTTCTCCACCCACAAAAAACTGAGAAACTGTAGTGGAAAAGCAAATATAAACTGTCCTACGAGCGAGTGCTTGATCCAGAGAAAACAGGATCTTTTGCCTGTCTCTGCTAAGTCTCTGCACAGACTTAATGGGTTGATAATCAGGAGCGTGCTGTGAGCAGTTTACCGAAGAGTATATAATGTCAACATTTCTGTTATTTAGTACATGGAACCATTGAATGCAACTTTAGAATACAGTTACTCTTGTCTTTAGCACTTACGCTTTTGTCAGATGGAAAATGTCATGTAGGATATTCCGTTCAACACCTACTGGATCCCCAGAGTGGACATCTCCTTCAGTATGTTCAGACACCAAACACACACACCAATAGTGGCTCCACTGGTATGATGTTTTATGTTTTAGGAGGCTTTTCTTTCCTTCATCAACTTTAATCACCTTCCCCAAACACACAAACACACACATGCACGCTGTTGCCAGTTTTACAAACATGTGATCAGCCCTGATTAGGAATAGGCCAAATGTGTCACATCAGAGGGGCTCAGACAGCCGGTTTTACAGTGTGTGAGGGGAAATAAGGGACATCCAGAGCAGCTGTTTCATTAGTCTCAACACATGGAAGCTGTGATTTTGGGGGATGGTGCTAAGAACAGGGTCAATAAATGAGTTTTGGTGTTATCTGGGATATTATAGGAACTGATGTGGAAAAAAGCAAAAGAAAGTATTTCTTTAAATATGTTTTGTCCAAAAAATGGTGGTATATTTGTATATAAAGTATTAGCACGCATTCACAACTTTGTTTCAACTCATTGGTTGGCTCAACAACTGTTTAGCGTATCTGAGAAGTCAGTGGTGCCAACATTGGGGGATCACTTTCTAAATCATGTGAAACTGTGCAATTTTGAGGGCCCTTTTCCCCTGCCTACATGTCACTGTGATAGACTTTATCTTGCATTTGCTGTCAGGAGGCATGTGTCCATGCCATAATCTCCTTGGCAAGGTGTGTCAGGATCTTTATCTCAGTGCCAGTACATTCACAAAGCCATCAGCTTTCCTCTTCTTTCTTTTGTTCACTTGTCATGTGCATGAGTGAGAATATGTGTCACTTTAGAATTCACTGTCATTGTCTGTCAAATGCTGTGTTTGTATGGACGGATGTGATGGATAGTCCTCTGGGTGTTTTGTTGTGACACAGCAGGGGAGAACGGAGTGATGCCGTTAAAGGTAAAAGCCACCCTAAGTCTGACTCCACCATCCATATGTCATTCCAGTGATATTGGACAGATAAGCTCAGATTGAATACGTTTTTTTTTTTTTTTTTTTTTTAAAGCTAAATAAAGGACAAGGAAGACACTGAGCTATGGCAATTTTTGGAGCTGTTTCATGGGAAATGGAATGAAACAGCTTTGTGGATGCTTTGTCAAGGGATACGTTTTTTTTTTTTTTTTTTTTTTGGTAAAGGACTAATTGCATTAATGTGAAACAAAATCTTTGGTGTTGTAAAAGCTCACATACACATTCAGCAAGTCCTCAATGATCTCATCAAGAGTCTGTGAGGCTGACTATATTCAAAGAAAAGTCAATGCACACTTGTAGCTCTGATGCATAGGTTTATTTGGACTGCAGTTTTTTTTTTTTTTTTTTTTTTTTTTTTAATCCTGTGTTAAGTCTACTCAAAGATCAATATCATAATATTAAATCAAATAGTTGCAGAAACAAGAGAATGAACTCAAACTGTTAAATACACAACACTGAAAATAATTACATTACCTTGAATATTTAAAGAAAATCAAAATCTGTCTTTTAACCTACATATAGTCTTGTAGAAGACGTTATTTTAGTGGCATCAGATTAACTATCAAAGTAGGAGACTCTGCCACTGGCATTAGAATATTTTTGCTGGATTTTCCTGTTAAAATTACATACTGTTATCACATTTTTTGGCAGCAGGAGTGCTAAAATAGACAATCAGCAACCAATTTACCTGTATACATCACAGAAAATACATTTCTTATTTTTGCTTCTGTCATCACCCTGTTCTGTTCATGACAAGGATCTTTATGTTTAAAGGAAAGCAGATAAAGACATATTTGTTACCGCAAGGCTAAAATGGGGTTTAAATGGCTACAATATTTTCACACAGTGCTGCATTGTTATCTCAGGGCTCTGGACCCAGAGAAAGGAAGGACAGTGGGTATTATCATTTTAACAGTGTTATGAGAGGCGTTTCTTATTCTCTATGTGTATGAGTCAGTGTGTGTGTGAGAATCTAGTGCCTCTGCAAGCCCACTCAATGTGCAGAGTTGTCAGGTATCCTTAGGCTGCATGCTGCTGCTTCCCTATTCCTGTCACGCTCGCCTCATTACGACGGCGCCTATTTTTAGCCCAGTGTGATTGAAATAGAGTCCCGTGGGAGCCGAGGGCAGTGAGAGGCTTGAAAAGAGGAGTGACTCTGGGGTTGGCCCCAGTCTGGAAGGGAATCAGGGAGCGTGCTCTCTGTTTGCCGGTGTCTCTGAGACAAGCATTGTCCCTCAAGAGGATCATATTTAGGCCATTAGTGCAACACAGCCAGCCACTAAACCCCAGAGCTGAATTTAACACAGGGACTCCAGTTAGAGAGAGCATTATTCAAAAAGAAAATGAATTGACATCATTTTAAAATATTGTCTTGTAATAGTTCTTTGCCATCAATAATAAATTGTCAGTAGTATTTGGTTGCAGTGCAAATCAACATTTCAAGCAGATACTCTCAGAGGGGAACACAGTTCACAGTAATGCTGGAAAATGCTCAAACTAGTTCATTTCACTCTAAAGCTCTGGCTAGATGGATTTTGCTGAGACACTGGGTGTGATAGTTATTGTGCTCTTCATCTTTAGGATAAAATGAATTGGCCAGAACATCATTCCAGCGTTATTGCACATGCTTTCTCATTTGAAGTATTCTTTTTTTTTTTTTTTTTTTTTTTTATTTCAGTAGATTGTCAGCTACTTGTGAAGTATTAGCTTGTTCTTCCTATGTCTCATACAGTTGATGTCTTTGTATTATGATTGAATGGCACAATATTTGCATGGCAAAAGACAAAGGATTTGTATGTCGTAGTCTAGTGCACTGGTTTCAAATTTGGGTCGAGGGACAAGCATTTAAACACAAGAAATCTTGACATCCATCCAGCATTACTAATCTGACATTTAAACACATTAATAATTATGACTATAGTTTCCTTGGAATTTCTTGAAATATTTTTTATTATGTTTTACGTTTTCTGTTAATTTTCTTTTTTGTTACTATTTTTTAAACTGTGTCAGTAATTTTTTGCTAACATGGTATTGCATTTTTTTCCCATGTTTTTGAAGGAAATTTTTTCTAATTTACTGCTAAGACACAAAACTATGTATAAGTCAGTATTTTAACATTATGTACAATATATGCAAACGTGGACAATTTCCTAATTAACCAAACCAAAATATCTTTTTATATCAGTGTCCCAACGGCAAAGTTGAGCTCAGAGTGGAAATCGCTTGTAGCCGCAGTCCTTCTGTGCGCAAGGTGTTCAGTCAGTTAATTTCAGATTCATATCAATGTGGTGTACCTTTCATTTTATTGCCAGAGCAATGTGTATGTCTGTCTCCTGCTGACATGTGAGGGCTACTGCTCTTACTCCACCTCCAAAGCAAAATGGCTCCCCTGCCTCCCTTCCAGGGAAAGCAAATAGTGAAGACGGTGAAAATGGTGTTCTGAAGGCATATCAGGATTTTTCATACGCAATCTCCGCATCGAGCATGCATCAGCCTGTCTTTAGGGCAGTCTCTTCCTTTAAAAATGGAACTATTATGGATTTTACAGGCTTCAAGTTGTGTTTACAGCATCACATCACTTCAATTGGGTTATTACATTAGGTAGCACATCGGTCATCACTTATATATCTGAAGATGACATGAAACTTTAATAATCCCCACAGAGAAACTGGAATCTTCCACTGGCAAACAGTTAAAGATACAGCACACAAATTACAGTTTAAATAGGAATATACCTGTACCAAAAGATGGTGAGGGAACAAAATGTTGAAAATGTGTGGAAAATATGAACAAAAACAATACAGCATTATGTTTGTGCAAAATATAATACCATGAAAATAATGAATGTACCACACTAGAAAATGAAAATATACCATAGATGTGCGATATATTCTGTTTGAGATGAGTGAAAACTTGAACTTAAAGAGCCTGGTCTAGAATAATGATAATCTTCTCCTCCTTCCTCCTTTCCCCTCCTCAGAGCCTGCTATGATACCGTCATTAGGTTGTAATAGGCTAGACATCTAGCCAGCAGACTGAATCATTTTGCTTTGGCTCGCCTCACCCAAAAAGAGGGAGATAGAGAGCGAAAATAATCAAGGAATTGGCAAAATTTGTTCCGGAAAGGCACAGCAAGTGCCTCCATCAGCAATACGCAGAGAGATGATATACGCCATATAGGAAGAGAAGTAGGACCTCGAATGCTCCCTTCGCCCCGCCTCAGCCCATTTTCTGAGTCAGCTACTGCTCCCTCCCCATTAACTGTCACTTTTAATTTCCCTTCGCTATCCGTCGCCCACTTGGCTGCTTGTCCTGTGCCCCTTCTCCACTGTGTATTTCTGACTCCGAGTGGTACTGTACGCCCACCTTCTCCCACCTTGTGGAACATGGCCAGCACAGTCCACCACTGTCCTTTTCCTCGTATATTATTATGGAGGTGCCATGTTATTACTGGATCACCTGTTTGGAGCCGCCGACCTTGTCACCCCCCTCCCTCAGCCTTTCTCACCATTGCACTTCCATTTCATTATACAGCACAATAGCTGTGCTGCGGTGCATTCATTATTTTACCATAATGACTTTTTGATGCATCGATCTCAAAAACAGCACAGTTCTGCTGATGGGATGGCAGAAGACAACGCGCTAGCTGTCACCTCCAACCCCAATCACACTTGCTCACTCTTCCATATAGAGATTCCTTCGAAACACTGATGGCGGATGGCATAACAGCTAAATTTGTTGTTGACAGTAAATGTAGTGTATTGTGAAATCTGTTTGATCTAAAGTTGTATTCCTCCCTTGTCCTTTTGCAGACTTTGGAAGCAGTGCTAAACTTCAAGTACTCCGGTGGAGCAGGCAAAGTCGAGGGCTACTATAGGGATCTTTCTCTGGGAGTCCATGTTGACGTGGAACCCTCTGTGTTCTTCACCAGGGTCAGCACCCTCCCTGCAACCAGGTACACTGAATGAAGCTGTATTTGCTCCATTTGTAAGCAGTAGTCATGTCTGTTTGTGCTGTTTGTTTGTTAAAGGCCCTCGACAGCTGTGGTCACATGCAGGATACTTTATTTGCCAGAAAGAATTCCTTCCAACTGAAAAAAAAAGTTGTTTATGCCTCCTGTATTCTACCATTACAAAATATGTTGCATACTGTGGACTATGTTTGTATTTCTGTTGGATTAAGTAGCAGACTCAGGAGTCAACTGCCTACAAAAAAAAAGAAAAAAAAAGAAAAGAAAGTCAGAAAGAAAGAAAGAGAGAAAAAAAACATGCAAACATAGCTCTTATTTTCGGTCTTTCAGCCATCAAGGTGCTCAATGATTCTTAAGTATTTCACAGTTTCCAATAAGAAAAAGTGTATGCCTGTGGACAAGTTCTGTTTTGATCCTGCTGTTTTACCTTAACAAACAAACACATAAAGAATATCCTGCACTGCAGTCAAAGAAAATAGTCACTTTAAGCATTTAAATGGCAAATAGATCCTAATATTGTTCTATTCAGTGGGTTAATAATGTTTGGTACACCTGTTCAGATTGAACAAGATCTCATTTAGAATGTGTAATTCTATTTCCTTTTCAGGTGGTTACATGAAGCATTTTTTCATCCTGATTGGGCTTTATTCTGATGATTAATTAAATATTTGGTTCCATGTACACCCAGCTAATGTAACAGTCAAATGAAGTAATAGTATCCCACTCTTCATTATAGTGTCTCAGAGGTTGAAAAAAAATCCACTTCAGTGGTACTCTTACAATCCAGTTAATTGGTGATAAACTTCAATTATGCAGCCTCATTTTAGTTCATATATAGTGTGGCAGTAACAGAGCATAGCGTTTTATTGTATTTTTCTCCTTGGTTTGGTGAAAAGATGTCACTGTATCGACTGTCTCTTAACCTGTGGAGCAGGCCGCTCACTGTGACATTATTGCTATCAAAATCAGAAGACTTAGAGATGGTATTTCCACACAGAGGGCACAGGCACACAGTGGCAGACATGAATGGATACTGAATGGATACTGTCTCTCCATGTATCACTCTGTCTTTCTCTCTTTTTCACACACACACCCATACATGCACACACTCCCTGTCTCTCGCTTCACTCCAGTTGTCAGCTGCCCAACTCTTGTGGAAAAAAAAACCCCAAGCGAGGGAGACAGATCGTAGCACAGTAATGGCCACTTGAGGTGAATCATTAGCTGTAATAATATCTGCAGTTTAAGCCATCCATCTTGGCTTGGTGCTGATAGATCTGTCGCTCCGACTGCTGTATCGCCACCATCATCCTGTCACCACGATCCTCTTCTTCCTTTTAACCTCACCTCAATTCACCACCTCCACAGTACACTCTTATCACACCAAAGCAACTACTACCTCTCAACCAAATTGCAAAACATCTGAGTTATTGAAATCCAAGGCCTTTGGCAGCCTTAAATATGCTGTCTGCTGACTTTTTCAAGACTCTGCTATACAAAAATGAGAGTGTCCAGATATAAAGTTGCAAACAGGGTTTTGCCAAGGTAATCATATACACGATGACAGATGTTTTTATAAGAAAGTAAATCTTTAGATGACTCAAGATACAAATAAATCACATGACATTTCTCAACCATGGGGGGGTCTTCTTCAGACTCTGCAAACAGTAAAAAAGCTGCAATTCCAATGAAAGAAGGGGGAGAGTGAAATGTGAGTGTGGTACGGATTTTGACAGATTTAATGTCATATGGACCAGAAGGTAATATACTACAAAAAAGTAAAGCACAGCTGAAGTATGAATACACAATAAAGATTTACCACAAAATGTATCAGTCTGTCATAGAAAGCAAGAAAGAACACATCATAAATAAAGAAATGTACAAAAAAAAAAAAAAAAAAAAAAAAAAAAAAATGAGGGAAAAATATGACTGAATCCAATCCAGGCCAGATTAGGGCTGAGCTGCCCTGAAGCTCTGTGAGCTTTAAATGTTTGTAAAGGTTCATTGCTTGCTTCTTACATTGTAGTATACAGTATTTTGGTAATGGCCCTTGCAGGCCTGCATGTATTGCTGGCTGTGTTTCTGTGAAAGGGTTAGTTGGTTAGTTAGTGGATCCAGCACTTCAGTCACACCACTGGTTTAATGATACAGTTTAGAATTTTGAGGTCTTACTTGAAATCACAAGTGCTATTTACTTTTCACAAAGTAAAACCCATTCTTCCTTTTCTCTTTGTAACCTGTGTATTTTTTTTTTTTTTTTGGAAGGTTCTGATTTTGATCTTACTGTGAGTGCCCATGTCTTGCTACATTTGTAATGGTTATCCAAGCTCTGTTGAAGACCCTCTTAAAAGGAAGAAAAGAGCATGTCATCAGTTTCAATTAGGCACTTGACCTCTGTGTCGAGTATATCCTCTTGAAATTGAGTAAATTTTGCTTTTATTTTATATTGCATCACCTGCCACCAAAAAGTAGGAACCCTACTTTTCTCAATAGAGGTCTGGCTCCACAGAGATTTTGTTTCAGCATAGTGTATGTATGATGATGAGCGTTGATGATGTATGGATATGGTGTAGGAAATAGCAATACAGTATGCTATATATAACAGTATGTAAAAGCCTTTGAGACATGGTTGTGATAAAGGACTACATATATAAATAAACAATATGTGTCTTGGCAATGGTTTGATATACACAGGATTTTTTTTGTGTGTATCAAGTACAGTCATGTCCTGTGTTGGCCAATGTGTTTGCTTTAGGGACAGGTTAACAAGGGTGCAGCTATTCCATATCTCATTGCAAATCCAGTAGATCAATTTGTTTTCTTTTCAATCTTGACAGTTTTATGCCAATTACATTTTCTGCTAAACCCTTTCTTAGGTACACTATATTACCAAAAGTATTCGCTCACCCATTCAAATGATCAGAATCAGGTGTCCTAATCACTTGGCCTGGCCACAGGTGTATAAAATCAAGCACTCAGGCATGCAGACTGTGAAACAAGACATTTGTGAAAGAATGGGCCGCTCTCAGGAGCTCAGTGAATTCCAGCGTGGAACTGTCATAGGATGCCACCTGTGCAACAAATCCAGTCGTGAAATTTCCTCGCTCCTAAATATTCCACAGTCAACTGTCAGCTCTATTATAACAAAATGGAAGCGTTTGGGAACAACAGCAACTCAGCCACGAAGTGGTAGGCCACGTAAAGTGACGGAGAGGGGTCAGCGGATGCTGAAGCGCATAGTGCAAAGAGGTCGCCGACTTTCTGCACAGTCAATTGCTACAGAGCTACAAACTTCATGTGACCTTCAGATTAGCCCAAGTACAGTACGCAGAGAGCTTCATGGAATGGGTTTCCATGGCCGAGCAGCTGCAGCCAAGCCACACATCACCAAGTGCAATGCAAAGCGTCGGATGCAATGGTGTAAAGCACGCCGCCACTGGCCTCTAGAGCAATGGAGACGTGTTCTCTGGAGTGATGAATCACGCTTTTCCATCTGGCAATCTGATGGACGAGTCTGGGTTTGGAGGTTGCCAGGAGAACGGTACATTTCAGACTGCATTGTGCCGACTGTGAAATTTGGTGGAGGAGGAATTATGGTGTGGGTTGTTTTTCAGGAGCTGGGCTTGGCCCCTTAGTTCCAGTGAAAGGAACTTTGAATGCTTCAGGATACCAAAACATTTTGGACAATTCCATGCTCCCAACCTTGTGGGAACAGTTTGGAGCAGGGCCCCTTCCTCTTCCAACATGACTGTGCACCAGTGCACAAAGCAAGGTCCATAAAGACATGGATGACAGAGTCTGGTGTGGATGAACTTGACTGGCCTGCACAGAGTCCTGACCTGAACCCGATAGAACACCTTTGGGATGAATTAGAGCGGAGACTGAGAGCCAGGCCTTCTCGACCAACATCAGTGTGTGACCTCACCAATGCGCTTTTGGAAGAATGGTCAAAAATTCCTATAAACACTCTCCTCAACCTTGTGGACAGTCTTCCCAGAAGAGTTGAAGCTGTAATAGCTGCAAAAGGTGGACCAACATCATATTGAACTCTATGGGTTAGGAATGGGATGGCACTTCAGTTCATAGTATGAGTAAAGGCAGGTGAGCGAATACTTTTGGTAATATAGTGTATTTCTTATGTAAAGATGATCCAATATCTGAAATTTTACACACAGCATATGTGGATATTAGGATTGAATTATATGGTAAAAAAAAAAAAAAAAAAAAAAAAATCAGAATTAATTTTACGGATATTGCGATTGCAATATGATTCACAATTTTAATAGGAATGAAAGAAATGATAATTTTTGTATCATGTCTTGCATCTAGAAAATATTTTTTGTAGGCCATGGCATCTCTGTAGCACCACAATACTTTATTTGCAACAATGTTTTGTCTCACATTTTACCTTCATCAAAAAATTGCAGCGCCTGCGATTTAGATATTGCACTTGGCCATGTTGCAATTTTGAAAATATTTTGATTAATTGTTCAGCTGTAGTGCATATTCCAATTTCCCCTGGGGATCAATAAAGTATGTCTGATTGTGACTCTGATTGTGATCCTATATTAAGTCAATTCTACTGCATTTTGATACTTCCTACCATTTTGCTGTGAAATAAAGTTGACATCAGAGGCATGCAAACAGGAAGTGAAGCATAACTACTAAATGTTTGCTGCAAAAGCAGTCATATTTCCCCCAAGTGTGACATGCCACATTTGGTCAGGTTCAGTAGTGCTACCATCAGGCAGACCTTGCAATAACACCACCCACCCCACCCCACCCCCACCTCTAGCCCTTGGCTTTCTTTCATTCTCTGCCTCTTTTTGTTTCTCTCTCTACCACTATCTTTACATTTCTCTCCAGCTTTTTCTGCCTTGTTCTCTATATTTTCCTATTTTCCCTCTACCTCACATTATCTTTACCACTCTGTTTCTTTCTTTGCCACTCTTTACCATTTACCTTTATCTCTCTCTTTGTTTCTACCTTCATCTCTCTACCATTCTTTTTTCTCTATTTCTCACACTCTTCCACTATCTCTGCATCACTCTTTACCTCTCTCTCTGTCTCCTTTTGCTTCTCCCCGTTTAGTATCTCTTGCTATTTCTCTCACCTTGGTCCCTCTCTCTATATATCTCTATCTTCTTTCCTCCCTCTCTTTCTTGCTCAGCTCCAGTTTCTCTCCACCACTGTGCCTTTATCTCTCTTTCACTTTACCTCCTTTCTCCCTTGGTACATCTCCCACTCTCTCTCTTGGTATGTCTTCCTTCAACTCTTCATCCCCTTATTTCTTATCTGTTACTTCTATCTCCCTCTCCCTCTAGTACTTTATCTTTCTCTCTTTTCTTGCTCTCTGGCACACATGCTTACTTTACTTTGCGCTTGGGATTCACTGCATCTGAAAGTGTTATTCTGGATCTTTTGTTCTAAAACATGGAAACAAACCCACGGTATATAACAGTTCAATACCATTTCCCACAGTATACAGCAAAACCCAGCTGAATTGCCCTTGAATCTTTTTCTCTGCTCTAGCTATTAATAGCTTCCCCTTTGACCTTTTTCTTTGATGGTTTGCTAAAGCAGTCCAAAGAGTAGCAGCCAGCTTCCATTGACACTGAGAAAACCCACTCTAGGGGTTAGTCCCTATATGAGGTGACAGATCTGTGAAAGAAAGTGACAGAGGCCCAAGGTATGTGTGAATTCCTCAGTGATTCATACTTTACACGAACCTGTAAAAGGCCCATTCAGTGTTGCCTTACCCTGTAAAAATGCACTTCTCTACCGGGGGAAATTAACTGATCTGCCAGTGTGTTTTTACTGATGACTTCTCCAATGCTACTATGAGACACATTATGTGAGTTGTTCTGGCAATATGCTGTTCCTTTATTAGAGGTTCTGTCTGTCTGTCTGTCTGTCTGTCTGTTTGTCTGTCTGTTTATTTATATGTATACACACACACACACACACACACACACACACACACACACACAACACATATGGTTGGTGATATGGTTTTATTGCATAATTTGTGAAGGCACTCACAGCTGGCATGCATAGCACTAATGCTAGGCTAGTTTTCACTTGTTATTATACATTCTTAGTAGCTGCATCTTTAAATGCGGCCATAAAAGTTAACTGTCCCCTACTGGCTCACACATCTAAAATTAGCCCATCATTGACAGTACTCTAAATCCAACCAAGCTAATTAAGGCCATTACATTTTGTGTGGGGGGAATATGTCACATATTTGTGAGAGTGGAGCTGCAAAATTTGCACTTATTGATCATAGAATTGCAGGATTGACTGGCTCATAGGCCTTGCTCCATTGATCTTCTTTGCCTTTTTGCCTTCTCCCGTGGTGTGTGCCATTTTTATAACCCACCATGCCACAATAACAATGTCCCTAGTCCCTGCTAATACCCAGTCAGTGCCAAAAGGCAGGTTTGTGATTTGACTGTTGTTGTTTCTATTAAAACAAAGTGATGACCAGCCTGTAGCCTTTCATAACTTTTGTAGTAGTTGGTGTATCCATTTCAGCATGCATTTTGGTGGTCTTGGCATAAAACTGTGTGGCTCCAAGTTTGGAGAGTATTTCTACTGCAACAGGAATCCTTCTCCAATCAATAACGGTGAAAGCCTGATGTCATAGCTCATTTGTCAGTGTGACAGAGTTCTCCTCAGAAGTAGAGGTTGGCATTCATTATCTTGCTGCCATGTTTTTCTACCACACTGCTAGCTTTACCTATAATGGAGAAGGGTAAAGGTCTCCTTTCTAGTGGCCTTTTGTGGGTTTTGTCTCTTTTACAATTATTTTTCACCCATACAACCATGTTCACTTATAGGTGTTGAGAGTATGGTAGTAATCCCCACCACCCAAAAATATACACACTTTTCCAGTGGCACCTATGTATGCACAATCAGTGCACACACCCAAACCCATTTAGTGTTTTCTCAAATGTACACAAGATTGAAGTATTGATATTCCATTGAGGAATAAATTATGGACTATGGTATGAGGAAATTAGTGTGTAGGTTTTGTGCTCACTTTGAAACACCAAAGATAACTTTGAGCCATATCCTCATCAGTCTGCTCTTAGAGAGGAGTTTAAAAATCACACACTAAAACGGAGACAAATAGTTTCAAACCCTATTGGCGGTTTTGAATTATTTATTTAGCTAAGATCTCAGTGCCCTTTGCAGTAGCACAGCTGAATACTTATCAAAATTATAGTGTTATGATCTTGTTCCCTCTGGTGCCAAAGCATTATCTTTGGCTTGAGTCTACAGAAATTCTGTGCTGCATGAGTTCCCAAATGAAGAAGTCTACAACTGTTTAATGCCATTAACTCAAAATAGTGCTGGGGTCTTTAAACTGCCATTTTATTGAAGCACAAACACATAATGTCCACCTTGATCCTTGGCTTTATCCTTTCAGTTTATCTTGGGTACTTAGAGCATGAGCAATGTGCCTGTGTTTCCTAACTTGACTCTTGTGGTTGGGTGGTCTGATTGATCACCTTAGCTAAACGCCCTGGCCTATAAATTAGTACCTCGCCCCACTCAGCCCGTTAATCATGGCCGCAAACAAAGACGAAAAGACAATTAAAGAAACATGGGTAGGCCTTTAAAAAATATGTTCCTTTAATTGCCATGGCAGTTTATTAGGACCTGGGCAAGCTCAACTTAAGCCTCCATTAACCCTGGGCTTTAAGAGGGAGGGGACTGCCTGATAGGGGAGTACCTTCGAAAATGGTGTGATCTCAGGGAAAAGTGGATTGACAGGGTGCAATAAATTTACTTGGTCCTGTGACCAAAGGTTGAGTTGATCTATTCCATCTTTTTTTTTTTTCCCATCTCTGGCATTACTCTACGTTTTGTGATTACTCTGCAGCATGCTATCTGTACGTCCTTTTTTAATCTCAGGGTAGGTAGGGGGAGGAAGGGGATGGTATTCAAAGTCAAGGCATGAAAGAAGCAAAAGGCTCTGTAGATATAAAATGTATCATAGTTTTTTTTTTTTTTTTTTTTTACTAATTTTGATAAAAGTAGAAAGTTGTAAAAGTAGATAGTTGTTTCAAGTGTACCAGTGGTGAATGGCACCACCTGTCGATGCAGTACGGCCTTGAAAATGCCTTTGCCATGTCCTGATTTAGTGGGTTTATTTATTTGTTAGTTTGTTTATTTATTTTACTCTTTAATAGATTGACTTTGACTGAGTTTTTGCATGGGCTGGATATAAGTGATATCTCCTGACTTTAGTGAATTTGATCCTTTAAATATTTTACCCTTTTTACATTTGCATTACATTTAAATGTCATTGCCTTTAATATATTATTATAAGATATTTTAGGTTTGCCTGTTTTTGTTAACTATGAACCATTCACGTAAATATTCTAATGCATCTATAGGATGTATTATTCATACACTATCACACTTGGTCTGTTTTTCTGTCTCTGTTTTGAGATGTCCATTCCTTTCATGTATCATTACCGGGAGAAAAAGCAGATACTTGGGGGTAAAATTAACTGTTTGAAAGGCATCATCATTTCTCCTGGCTTGATCTAAATCACAAATTGGCCCTCTTAGGATCTGCATGAGAAAAGCAGGCCCATGATGATGTGGAGATGGCTTGCTGCAGCCAGGCCTCTGGGCCTGATGAAAGCACCGCCACCTTTGATGTTATGACAAGGACTGATGAGTACTTCACACCATGTCCTCTCTTGATCTCATGCATTTTGGTGTGTTTGTGTGTGTATGTGCCGATGTCTGTTTACTTATATGTGTTCTTGTACTTCTGTACCTTTGAAAAATACAAAATAAACTGGCCTCTCCTTAATTCTTGAAGGGATTTGTTTAGGGATAAGTTTGGATTGAGGATCATGTATCTTTAAAATGTAAGGCATTAAGTAAAGATTTTAGAAGATTTTAGTGGTTAGTCTTTGGGAATTAGTATGTGTATGTGTGCGCGTGCATGTATGTGTGTACGTGTGTGTGTGTGTGTGTGTGTGTGTGCTTACTTTTAAAGTGGAATTTTAATTTCACACACACATGAACATACATACATAAACATGAGCAATAATGCATATATATAGGCTCTTTTTTATGTATTTACGTGTAATATACTAAGACTTTGCTATCAGTAAAAGGTTGTCAGCTTGTGAATTGGGAGTCATAATCTGGTGCAAACAAATACGCAGGACCTTGTATTTGCCTCAGTATAAATTTGTGAGTTTCTGACTCAACAGAAATATAATGGAAATCCTGCTTAGTTGTGGTGCCTCTGTTCTTCCACAGCACACGCCAGTGTCATCTACTGCTGGACATCTTCAACTCCACGGAGCATGAGCTCACGGTCAATGCCAAGAACAACCAGGACCTGGTGCTGCACGCCAGCGAGTGCCAGAGGTGAGTAGAAAGCTTGCCAGTTTACATACAGGCAGATATAGTCCATCTAGGTCCAATAGTAATGATTTACAGTAAAAAATCTCCCAGATCTCAATTTAATTTATTTTATTTGCAGAATAAAAATTGTGTCTCACTGTATTTTTATTTACATCTCTTTTAGTAACCATAGCATTTCATCTATATTCAGGCACTAAAATCTCTAATGCTATTAAAGTGTAGTAGTGCCACATGCAGCATTTTGTCTTCCTCAAAATTAAGACATTTGCCATAAACCCTGTTGCCTCGTGCTGCAGAGAGGATTTTGCTTCATGTTCCCCTCTTTCCCTGGCGTGACCAGCAGTATCCTTGCTCCCATCTGTGCAATAATCCTGTTTGCTCATGGCAATTATCCTAATGTCTCAAAATTACTGTGTGATAATGATTTATTTTGGTTAAAAAAAATCCTACATGTAAAACAAATACAGAAATGTAGAAATACCACACTTAAATTAATCCAAACAAGATAAAGCATATGCTGAATGAAAACAAGATAAAAGAAAAGACAGAAGAAAACAACAAATGGTAGTGAGTTTTGTAACTGGACGCTCAGAACACACACATCATCCACACTGCACCAGTGAAGCAGCAGCACCACAGCATCACCATGTTTAATTACAGATAACTACAAATGGGTTACCTCCTTGGCATCTTGTGTAGGCTACATTTGGGCTTTCTAATCAATTTGCTTCAGAGCAGACGCTTAACACAACTCAAATGCCCAAACTATATGGGAATGAATGTAAATGTACTCAGGTGGGCACGTGAATATAAACAGTGCATGGGAAACACAGAATTGAAGTGGGACAATGAAAAAAAAAAAGCACAGAAAAGAAAGCCTGACTAATCAAGACAACCCATGAAGACACAGATGAAGGATTCACTCTGAGTGTTGCCTCCAAAATTTGCTTGTTATGGGGCAGATGATGAGACAGATGTTGTCTGTGTCTTTCTACTAATGACCCTCTTGCAGAGAGGAACATTCTAGCCTTGAAGTGGAAGAACTGAACTGGTGGTGTATCACAAGAATTACTCTCAGTATGAGTGGATGGAAACATGACAGAATGTTGTTTACATTCAAACTAGTATGCCTTGGAGAATTTGATATGTTGTGAGTCAGACTTCGCCAGTGTGTTTGCAGGGGAAAAAAAGTCACTGGTCTGTCAGTGCCACCAAGCTTTGATATAGAGGATCTGGAGGTTCTTCTTATTTTTCACTCACAAAGCTTCAAGGGTGTCAGTCTGTAAAATCTGCAGTGAAACCAGCTTCACCCTTGTGGAAGGAACTGCTAACCCATCTAAAAAGAATTTCAGTGGAGCAGTTTAGTCTCTCATGATTGTCTTAATGCCATTTTATATATATATATATATATATATATATATATATATATATATATATTTTTTTTTTTTTTTTTTTTTTTTTTTTTTCACGAAAAATACAAAACGTAGCTTAAGTTTAACTAAGGTTAGGCTTAGCTGAAACTGGACGACCACAGCAGTTTGAGTCTCTGAAACTGAACAATTGCTACTCTGCTATTTCATGTTCTTAGTGCGTGTTTTCATGTATACATCCACGAGCACAAAATTCTGCAGTTTTGAACATGGGCGGAGGTGACATTGCCTCCCATCTGATAGGCATATAACTTTAGCCCACTAAGTCTGTTTGCTGATCATCAACCTCCCGCAAAGAAAGAAGAGCCCATCAGCAGTAACCATTCTGCCTTCTACTGGCTCCCGGACCTTTTAGGAGCTTTTGAATTTGCACTGCAGTAGTATATAGCAGAGTAGGTAGCCTAAGTATAAATAAACAATGATAACTCAAGATGGTAAACCATAAAATTCTGGCAGTGAGTACCGTTGCTGGATAAGCTGTAAATCGTGTCATTCATAACTCAACACGCATCCTTTGTGTCCAGTTAGCAATTCAAATACAGTTGCTAGTCAGTTTGGGACATTCAGCATCCTTGGCTGGTCCCGCTCGGGCGATCTGGTAAAAACTGAAACGCTGAATCTTGACTTCATCACGGGAGGCCACAGTCAGTCCAAATCAGCAGTATCACCTCCAGGACCATCACACTGAACACCGGTGCTCCACAGTGGTGTGCTCAGTCCACTCCTGTTCACTCTGCTGTGACGGTATCATCCACCTCCAACCTCATCATAAAGTTTGCTGATAGCAGTGCAGACCTCATCAGCAACAATAACAAATCACCATACAGAGTTGAGATGGACCAACTGGTGGTGCAAAGCAAAACCAGCAAGCTCTCCCTAAACATAGGCAAAGCTGAGGAGGTCATCAGTTACTTCAGATAGACCAGTGTCTCCCATACCCCTCTGACCATCAATGGTACGGATATGGATAGTCAACAGTGCCAAGTTTCTGGGAGTTCACATCACATCACAGAGGACCTCTCCTGTTCCCCGCTGGTCACTGCGCTTTCCAAAAAAGGCCCAAAAGCATCTCCAATTTTTATAGCGCCTGAAGAACACGAGTCTCCCCCCACCCATCCTCACCACATTCTGCAGACTCACCATAGAAAGCATTATAACCAGCTCTATCACTGTCTGGCATGGGAACTGCAAGGCCTGCAACCACAATAATGAACACAGCTGGAAAGATCATACGAGCTTCTCTCCATCCAGGCCTCTACAATGCACGTTGCAACTGGAAGGCATGCATGCTATGCAACTACTTCACTTCTCAGATTGTGAGGTTCCAAACGGATTCCTTCCAAACAGATGACTTTTGTCCCTCTTCCTTTGGTACAATAAACTGCTCTACACCGTCCGTGTCAGGTGTGCTTGTTACATTTAGGTTTGTAAAAATAATGTTTAATTTGTACAGTAGCATTTGTTGTAAATTGTTTATGTACAGGATTTTTGTATATTGTACAGTCCCAATATACTACTTAGGATATTTCTACTACTCAGGATATATATCATACAAGGTTTTTTATATATTGTACAGTCACAAAATATTTCTTTAACTACTGCTTTGTTTTCAATATCCACTATGCATTGTTTTATGTGGCACTGTGGCCCTTGTGAAGTGCAACCTCATTTCCCTGTATTTTTGAGATGTGCATGTGCGGAAATGACAGTAAAAGCAGTCTTACACCCTGGCTATACGGCTCATGTGGACCGTTTGTGGAGCAGATATGTCATTGAATGTGTCTTTCTCCTGGCTACACCTGCAGTGCATTAATGTGTAGGGTTGTGTGATAAGTCATAGGCAAAGCAAGACACTGAGCACTTGTTTCGGGATTGTGTGGGATTGTCTCCTCAGTTTTTGGACCCAGCACAGCGTTCTGCAAGTTTCTCACATTGCGTGAAATGGGTAAGATAACATCTGCAGATTACAGTAGGCTGTATAACGGATAAAGTTACCAAGTGACTGCCAGCTGGTACTAGCAAAATAAATGCCGACACAGTGATTAAAGCTAGAATCGTTTCATGCATACTGGCACACACACACACACACACACACACATAGATATATACACACAATAGGACCCATTTCTGTGTTAAAGCGATGTGCACACCTTGCATAAAAAATAGAAATAGAGGAAAGCTCTATTTTTACACTTGTAGAGCGTGCACATATGCACCACTTACGTACTGCTCTCATGCCTGTTGTATGCCACTTTTCAATGATTATAGTGGAGGCACAATGCTGCAGCATCTGCTCTGCAAGCAGTCCGCATACATTACGTGTTCAGTGTAACCACAGTGTAAATCTGAATCACTGTTTTTGAATGTTTTTATTTTGTTTTCGTTGTTTGTTTGTTTGTAGGTTTTTTGCATGAAAATTGTCAAATCTATCATTTAAGCATTCAGTGTATTAAAATACAATGAATTTAATATACAAAATATAAACTATTGACAGCTTCAGCTTCACACACACACGCATCCTCATCCTTATCATCATTATCATCATAATCATCAGCATCATGGTCAGGCGCTGTTTCTGTAGTTTGCCTCAGCCTTGGTCAGCTTGTTGTTCCAGTGGAAAGTAACGAATTATGATTCCTGTCAGTGCTGTCTCTCCAGAGCATCCTTTGGTGTGAGTGGGGGTACACCGTTGGTGACTCATAGACCAAGCTCCACAGTGGAGGAATGTTATTATATATGGGAGGAATAAGGGGGTGATTCTGGAGGACATGGATGATGCACATGCAGGCAGGATATATTGTCTCTGGGAAAAACGTGAAACAGAGAAAATTTTGAAAAAGGGGGTAGTGTATCTGGATACTTTTTCACCACATGCAGCTCCTACCCTGTGTGATTATTAGGTATGGGAAATAAAACATACTGATGCCACTTGAAAAAGCTTTCTTTGCATTTCTTTGCATTGAGAAAGGCTTAATTACAACAAAGCCTGGTCATCTCTGCTTTAGCTTCAAGACATTAAAAAACAGCCCTATATAATGTTTACCATGTTACTTCAAGATATGAATAAGAAGATGAATTCCATTCATGAGTTGTTGTATATTTGTAGGTATTTGTTTTCCTTTATTGGATGAAGATACAGGCAACCCAGATATTGAATGAATGGCTGCCAGTGCAAAGCACAATTCTCAGAAAAAAAGTTGTTTTATTTTCTGTTGTCAGTCTTTCTTATAGTACATTCTTTCAAGTAATCCCATCTGTCAGTGTTATATAATTCCCCAAAGTTCCAAGATTCATGTTATGCATCTGTCATTGATTTCAATATAATTTTGATTTTTTTCCAGTTGGAAACTGTCGTTTCTTACAAAATGCACAAGACACCTGTTCTTTGGATTTTTATCTTAAGACATGCAGCTTCTGTGTAAAATGCTAAAATGCATTATAGTAAAAATTTTAGAAAGAGAAAAAAATCCATTGGTGTGCACAATACTTTGACAGTTGTGTATACAACTCCAAGCAACATTAAAACTGATTATGAAGAGGAAAGGTGCTACAGTTTCTTTGTCCAGTATATACCCTGCAGATTCAGATATATTAATGTAGTTGTTGATGTACTGGACTAAGAAAGTTGCATTTGCTATTTGCAGTGTCTTTTCCCCAGTGTTATTGACATTTCTTTCCCTGGTAAAGCAGCAGTTGCGTTTCACTCCTTTAGAGATTTGCCTTGAAGCTTGACAGGCACATAAAGTGATTATCATCAGATTAGCTTAGATTGCAGTATATAGATTCCTTTGACAGGATATATTTTTTTAATAGATGGTCTACACTGTGCAGAGCAGTTGATGCAGCCTCGCTGATCCTCACCTCAGACTTGGCAAGTTTCTGGTCATTTCCTTTCACGTGCACTCATAAGCACACACAGATTATTCAGAGCGGGGTAGGATTTTGCATACAGAGAGGAACAAGGCCATGCACTTGCAGCTCTCCTTCTGCTGAACCATATTGTGCTTGTCTCTCCAGCTCATCCTCTCTCAACATCAGATGGCCCTGTCATTTCATATATTTCCTGCGTTCTATGATGAATGAGGTGTCAGGTGCAAGATGCAGTCTGGATTCTTCAGCCAGGACTTGTGAAGCTAAGGCTTCAATACCAAGATCGCATAAATGACTCTGTCTGTCAGTGTGCTCCCCTTCTTAACAAGAAAATATTTTTAGTTGATTTCAAGGAGCTTTTTAAAGGCTGCACGAAAAGAAAAAGAAGGGAAAAACCTGTATAATGGAAGAAATATAGCATAAAATATAGTGTTGGCACCCCTAACTTGTTATAAGTAGGAGCAAGTGAGAACCTCCAATTCAGTAAATGCTGGTACCGTAAAACCCAGACTTTACTGGTTAAGTTTGTAGTGTCATCATGTGTGTCTGGACTGTAACTAGTTTCCCAATGAGGGAGACATGGACAGAGAAAATGTGAGAGCTCCCCAGTCGTATTTCGCTGCTTTGATCTTCTCATATCATTCAAGAAATGTCTTTTGCAAGGTCTTTACTCTCTTGTTGGTGTTCATTACTGGTGCAAGAAAAAAGTGAAGCACATCAGAATGAGATTGGCCCCTCTGAAGTCTCCCAGAGACCAGTATCATGCTCTGCAGTGATGCTGCTCAAAGTTCTTTATTTCCATATTATGTTTGAACAGTATAAAACAGTGAGCAGAGAGAATGCAGATTTTTTTTTTCTTTTTTTGTGCATGCATCTGATTTCTTCTTAAATAGTAGGTGTGCCTGGTATAACATTATTCTCAACATGGGATTTCAAAATTTCATAGAACTATTACTGTCTAGACTTCAGTAACAGGTTGGTGAAATGAGAAGAAAAGGAAAGAGAATCCAAAACAAAACATGTCAATGCAAATGAAAAAGCAACAGTTTTATGTTCAGGCTTTGATTTCCTATGGAAGCTTTACACATTTGTGAGCAGCACTGGAAAATTCTCACTTTATGCACCAGTATGCTTTATCGAGCCCAGAAACCCAAGTTTCAGTGGAATGACTCATTTATAGCTATTTCTTACTGTTTGATTTTACTTTTTGCAATCAGCTTGAGTATTGAAAATTGGTCAGGCTCATGCAGCTATAGCTACATAAACAACATGCAAATCAGTGTTGGTCTCTCAAATTTCACTCTGCTTCATCTTTCATCTGGAATCATGCTGAGAAAGATTTAGTTATCCTTTGTGTTGTTGGACAAGTCGGTACCTTCCCAGTGCTGAATCTGATATTATCTAATGAGCAAATCATAATGAGCCTGAACAAATTAAAGTCTCTCTTTTTATGTTGCACAAGATGTTAAGCATACAGGTTATTTTTAGACAAAACAGTTCTCAGTCATCTCAAGTACATGGTTTTGAATGCAAGTCAGCCATGTCATTTAGTTGGCTATTCTGCTGAATAGCCTCTGAAGTGTTTGAACATCGTATTGTCAGAGTTGAAGAGCAGAGTCCCTGAGGCACTCCTCTATAGCTGTCAGTTGTATAAATATGATCACTTGAGTGAATGTCCTTGTTTACTTCCTTGAATTGGGATCTCTTTCAGTTCAGCCTTAGTATTTCCTCACAGGTTTTTCATTTTTTTTTTTTTTTGTCGATTCATTCCACAATACCGTTCATGAATTTCATGGAGACTCTGAATCGCACGTTTTTATCTTGAGTGGTCCTTTCAGCTCTCTTTGCTCAAGTGGCCCTGCTATGCAGCTCCTGTTTTATATTTTTTAAAAAAATGCATTGCTGCTTTTGAATGCATACCTATTCAAACAGGGAACTGCTATTGAGCAATGGTAACAAAGAGATGTGAAATATTTTTCTCGTTTTTTATGAATTCTACACACACAGTGTAGTGGAATTCTTACAGCTTTCCGTTATCCATGAATGCCGAGAATTCCTGATTCCCGTGTTAATTATTATAGCATCTAGTTGCCTGGATACTCTTTGACATTAAGGTTGCCCAGCAAGGTCTTGTGGCAACGTCTTCACCTGCCTCTAAGCCCTTCCACTTGGCATCAACACCACAGTTTTGTCTTCGAGTAAGGCTTTGGGGGTTTACATCATAATAGCATCATCTCCTGGGCACTGAATAGTCCCCAGCGGCACCCATCATCATATTTGTGGAGCCAGCTTCAAGTTAGCCCCTCTAGTAGACCAGGGAGGTGGTGCTCACTGCAGCAGTTCCTCATTTCTAGCCGTGTTTGTTCTCCATTTACTATGCCTTTTGGCTCTGTTGGATTGGTGCACACAAGGGCAGACACCCCTCATTACATGAGCTTTTCAAACAAAGCTTGTTTCCATGGTGACCACCTTTCCCCTTCCTACGCTACCTTTTTATGGCTGCAGAGCACATAATGTATCTGCAGTTAGTAATCCCATCGTTTCAGTAGTCCCAACCTAGCCTCACCATTAGTTTTTTTTTTTTTTTTTTTTTTTTTTTGTTAGACCCCAGGACTAATGCATGTGAATGATACGGCCTTTTCTCACTCCATTTGCCACCTATTTGCTGTATCTGCTCTAAGCATGAAACGAACAATATCAGGTCTAATGAAAACATGCAAACGCAGTGTCCATGGGTAGGAATTTTTCTGACAGAGGAAGAAGAGGAAGAAGTTTTCTGACAGAGATGAGAGCTGACTGCTGATATATGCAGCTGCTGCTGCTGGTCTGCTTTTTTTTTTCCCCCCACCATGTTTTTCTCACTTTTTCCAAAAAAAAAAAACATAACGTAACGTAAAACAAATAGTCTGGGGACATATTTGTTGCTGGAATTTTTTGACAGATGAGTTAAGGTCACCTGTCTTCTTTATTGCTCCTACTTATTTATAGAGGTATTGCCTACATCCAGTCTAAAATGATACCACATTGAAGGAGCTGCCACCTTAATGTAACCCAAAGAAGTAATTTGACAATGACATAATATATTCTTACACAGTCATTATTATTGATAATACTGACTTTATTTTCTCAGAACCATGCACTCATATAGTAGATTTTGAAGGCTCGGGGCCATACACAGTCATTTCCTCTAATGATGTACTGTAAGTTCATTGACCTTATAGTTATAGTTCACCCAGATCAGATAATGCCCTGTGCCATCATTGGATTATCCAGCTCACTAAACAAATCAGTAATGCAGTATACTATTCATAAAGCTTCAGGCTTGTAACAGCAGAGACCAAAATAGCTCTCTGTATGAACCATCATTATAAGTCTGCAAAGCCTCCTTTTAAATGACAACTAATACATTAGTAGATTTTCTGCACAGACATATTTTTCAATACCTGCTGTATAGCCCTGCAGTAATTGGCTGTTAAGATTTGCTTTTACTGCAGCTCATCTCACTGAGCGAGACAAGTATTGATGGAGCGCTGCTGTCGCAGCCACTGGTAGTCAGGAGTCAGTTGCGGTCTAAAAATAGACTGTTGCTCTTCCCTGCCTCTGCACAAGCCACTATGGATCTCTGCCCATAAGCTCTGGCACGTGAGCTAAAAATAGCCCTATTCGTGAAAAGAAACACACATTCACACACACAGCATGTTCTTCCCTCTCTGCTTCGCCCCTGTGAAATAACATAGTCATTGGTTGTTGAAGGAGAAGAATAATAGGCTTTGATGAAAAGCTCTTTGCGAATGATTTAGTATTCCTCTCTGTCTCATTCCCATGTCACGAGTGCCTATGCATGTTTCCATTAAGTTTTCTTATTTCTGATTTAGAAAATTAAATAATATTGATTTAGCCATTACTAGTCTTTTTGTATCAATAGCAAGTGTTGTGCGATTTTGCAGAATGAAATATCTGCAGCTACCTGCACAACCTTAGTGTGTTAATTGGCTTTCATTTTGCTGTCTGTAGCTGAGGTCGGAGGCTTCACAGTCAAGAT
This sequence comes from Myripristis murdjan, assembly GCF_902150065.1. NCBI lineage: Eukaryota > Metazoa > Chordata > Actinopteri > Holocentriformes > Holocentridae > Myripristis > Myripristis murdjan. The sequence goes on along the minus strand of NC_043990.1, from coordinate 26,241,031 downwards.
GATTCATGCCATTTTAGTGGTTGGATGAAAGGGACTCTGTCCAGTCTAATGTGGTTATCATGTACCTTTGGTCTAAGGCAACACAGCATTTAATTAGGGAAGGGTCATTTCCCTGTGACCAGATCATCTCAGGGGGATATTATTACTGCATTTAAACAGGCTTCACTACTACAACTGACTGCAGGCCAGTAGTAATTAGCAATAAATATGTGTCAGAAACTTTTGCAACCGCTATTTTTCCCCCACTTAGTACAAGGTAATATTTAGCAATATCAGTCAAAGTTGGGTTTAGATAATTTTTTGCCAGAAAAATAACCATAATAATTTGCGACCTCATAGTCACCTCTATTTCAACACACAAATACATAAATAATGCATAAAGAAAAGCTTAACCCAGCAGTTTTGTTGTTTAATTCAGTTGGAACTCAGTGTTTTGTTATACATTTCAAAGCTAACTGCAAACATTGCATTTCTCAATATCGTGTTCAACTAGGAATGAGGCTGAAACTTGCTCAAATGTTTAATCTGTTCTTATCTGCTCTGGTGGAATTACAGTACTGAAGTATTGAATCATTTAGCTTTCAGTTATATTGTCAATTGCTTCAAAATAGTGACATTCATGAAATGACACCAAAAACAATTTTGAACAATAAACATTGCTGGAGGTCTGTAGTGACAGAGAGCTGGAGCAGAAGTGTCATATCCATCTTATTCTAATGCAACACAATTTTTACAAACAACTTGTACTTGATATAAGTATACAGTGATCATGCTGAAAATAAATGGAGAAGAAAAGCTCATGATTGCTCTCCTTGAAGAAGAAGAATTTTCCATTCTGTACTGAGGATGTAGATAAACGTCAAGTGGACTCACTGAAAAAATGTATTAGACGACCCAGGAAAGTCTTAATATACACTGGGTCCAAAAGCAAGCCACATAGAGTCAGTAAAAAAGATGCAGCACCATGTTGTTATGTGAATTACCATTCTCACACTAGGCTGACATAGATTCAGCCGAAATCTGTCTGTCCATCCATCCTGTCTCCCTTCTACCTTTCACACTCTCCTCGGTGAGGGAAACAGAAGCCAAGCTGGCTGTTATCAGCTCAGGGCTGGATGGAGGCAAGGAGGTGAAATGGACTAAGGATTAGGCCTGGAGATGGTCCACAACAGACCTAGCTCAGCACACATTCGGTTATTAAAAGCCTAGTAATGGGCTAGATTAGTCTCCTGATATGGCCTAATCCCTGCAAGAGTCCCTAATCAAATCAATGGGAGAAGAAGACAGTGGTAGTGGTGATGGTAGAGTTTGGGCTGTGTTAATCCTTCACTGTCCTAGTAAAACAATTTTGGGGTAGCATGAGGTCCTTGTTGTGGTCATAACTGTTGTTGTATGGGTTTTGTATGGGTTTCTTTATATTGATAGATTAATGGGATAACAGTCCATGGTTCACTATGCATTAATAGGAAATTTACATTTGTAGTGAGCACATTTTAATATATCTTTGGCAAATGAAAATTGATACCAGTATCAGCACTGTAGAGAAGCTGTTTTGCTCTTGCTTTTGCTTCTATTACCCTCTGTCTGTTGGCAGATCTCATGATTTTCCTGCTTTAGATGTTTATCATAGAAGTCTGTTAGAAATTATTAAAGTAGTTTCCTTAGCAGCAGATTAAACCAGGGACCTTATAAAATCACCCCAAGTGAAAATATTTTTGCATGCATTAGAATGTACCGTCAGAATGTATGATTGTTAATAACTAGGTATTAACTATTTTTGATGTAGCCGCTTTTCCATGACCTCATCAGTACAGTAGAACTTGGTAATGTAGAATGTCCCTTTGCTGTTGTCTCTCAAAAGGCATTCTGTTCAAAATTGTTTTTTTGTTTGAGGTGTCAGTCTGCCTGTGGCTGTGTGGTTCTCACAACCTCCTGGCTTTAGTAATGACCTGTCCAAAGAAAACCAGCTCCAGGTCTTGTCAATGACATCTTCTATTTTGGATGCATTTGCATCACTAAAACAAGATATTTTTAGGTTCAGTATGTAATGTGTGCTTTTGAAGATGACTAGGAATGAAAAGCAGCACCCATGAAGATGGGACTTAAGTCAATGACATAAGCCTAGTGCCACTAATCTTCAAAGGCGGATGTGTTTGAGTGTGGTGCAGCAAAAGCAGAAGCTTCCCTTTTGTCTTTGTTCTAAGCTCTTAATTGTTATTTAATTTGTGTTCTGCTTTCTTGTGGAAGGCTGTTAAATGATAATTGCATTGCCTTCTTCCCTCAAACTTTCTTTGATGTGTGTATGTCTCTGGACTCAAATAAACTGTGCAGCCACACAAACAGATTTTTTGCTCCTAGTCTCATTTCATTAATTACTCACAATATATGACAGGTAAAATAGCAAATTATTTTACCCATATTGCCCATTTGCTTGTATAACTTATACACTAACAGAATGTTGTACCTCCAGGCTATAGAGATGTGCCACAATTGAATTGTCTCCCCAATTCTTCATTTACTTACTCCTTTCTAAAGTCTGATTTTTCTCTTTACTTCGTCAATATTTTGTGTTCATATAATCTCAGAATTTGTATTGTAATTCTTCACGGAATGTTGAATCATGACAGCTATTGAAAGAACACACATCAAAGCCCCAGCTGAAGCAGCTAGTCTGGCATCACAAACTCCCTCCTTCTCTCAAAGCATCAGAAAATGTCTCCTTAGGGAGCCACCGTGGCTTCTAAACTCAAATCCGGAGATGAACCCACACTGATCGATGCATCGATCCACTGTGTCTTGCCTATCAAATAAAATGGAAATAGCTGGGCACACTGGCCCAGACTTTTGCATACATCCACCAAGAAACCATTTGTGTTGGTAAATGTGGGTTCCCATCAGAGCAGTGATTCAGCCAGGCTTTAATAACCGGACAGGCAGTGACGTGAGATTCTGCTTTTACAGAAACCTCTTACTGCAAGTTCCCCTCCTGTGGAGATGGATGCCCAAGTAATTTGCAGTTAGCTGACCACCTCAAAGTCACATTGTGTTATTTCTCTTAGTCGGGAACACTCAGGGCGTTGTAAAGTGGACTGCAAGGTAGACTGTTTTTTTCCCCATGTGTGAAAAAAGATTGTGATGGTGTCTGGCTCTCTTTGTTAAACACTTGAAGCTAAGCCTATCACTCTTCCTGACACTCGTAAGAAGACTGAGCCATTTCTTCTCTGTTGCAGAGTACTCTGTTCTTCTCAAGATGAGGCCTGTGCTTTCCATACAATACAGAAGGAGAGTAATGCTCATGTAATTACCTCCGCCAGCAGAGTTGGACTGGTTGTTTCATCTGTTTGTCTGTCTGTTTGTTAGCAAGGATATCTCAAAAAAGTTATGGATGGATTTGTAAAAGGTTGATCATGAGCCATGGAAGAACTGAATAATGTTTCACACTGATTAGTCAAAGTGGGGTGTGGTAGTGGGCGTGGCTTTAAATAACATGCTTGTGCTTATTTCTACTTGAATGCTCATGGCCATACACATGTTGCCATATTGTTGTTAAGACACAGAGACAGATAAAATCTCAGCCTTTGGGCTTACAGTAACATCCTTGCAATTTGAGCATTGTCTATAGGAAACCACATCCAGGGGACAGATATTATGTGTATTAACCAAAATAATGCTTGCCTCACTTCCCTTACAGAAGCTAGTATTCATAAAAACAACATGCTATGCCATGTGTATGCTTTGTGTAAATAGACGTTTACGAGTCAGCTGAGCTCAGAGTGATATGGCTAAAGAAGGAGGATAATGTCAGAGGATTTTTGGTGACATTTTCTTTGGAGACTTAATCTTTTCAGCACACCATATTACTTTGTTAGGCCTCAATAAAGTTTGATATAGTAACATTTATTGGTCTACCATATGTCTTAAGATCCTTTTTATTTCTTCCACCAATGGAGTTGGACAGGGGTTATGTTTTCTCCCTGTTCTGCCTGTTTGTTAACACGATATCTAAAAAGTTATGAATGGCTTTGCACAAAACTTTGAGGAAAGGTTAGTCATGGACCAAGAAAGAGCTGATTAACTTTTCATGCTGGTTGGTCAAAAGGGAGAGCGGCAATGGGCATTGCTGATCACAAAAAGGCATATAAATTCCTAACAGATTCACATAACATGGCAAAACTTTGTGGAAAGCTTGGTTCTGGGGCAAGGAAGAGCTAATTGTGTGGATTTGCTAAAAGAGGGGTGTGACAGTGATCTTATGGTGCCTCACCTGCATTTACAATGTTGGAGAGGTGCACATAAGTTACGGTGGCACCAGAGACACCTACGGTATAGCTACAGTGGCACTTTGACTCACTACTATAAATGGGCCCTTACACATCATTACCACTGATGTTACCTTTTGAGAAGGAAGGCAGCGCTGCAGCACTTAGCCCCTCATAATCTATCCGACAAAATATTTATAGAACAGGAGGGCTGGTTTCGATTAGCAGCTTCAAAAAATCGATATATTGGGACAAAATTGAATAATTATCAAAATTTTTATTTTTACAGCACAGTTGCCACAAGTTCAGCTGGCTCCAACCAGTGTTCAACTTCAATGATAGGTTTCATTTTTGCCTCAGGGAGGCACCAAATTATTTGTCTTGCACACAGATAAACTTTTTTCTAGAAAGTTTTCCCGGTACAAGTTAAAGATGGCCAGATGGCATTGTTTGCGTGAAGATCTATTTATCCATTAAAAAAACAAAATATTTTACTTGATAATCCACCCATCACCAATTTATCTATAACTATCAATAAATTGTCCAAGCCCTAAAAACAAGCACGGAAGTGAGGCAATTTGGTGTCAGTGGCTGCACAGTTCCACTAATTGTGGGTTTTACCTTTTGTAAAAAAAAAAAAAATTGTGAATTTAGTAAAATAGATGTAATGAATAAAGGTATAGCTACAAAATCAGCATAGCTATAACAATACCATGGTCAAAAGTTTGAAAGGCAGAAGAATACAGGTTACATGTGAAGGATTTAGTTTGTATTACAGTGTGACTGATCTAGTTGAACGGATCACACAAACCTCATTCTTCACAGCAGTGCAAGCCCAGATTTCTTAAAGGCTTTCATAGCAAGAAAAAGCTGCTGTGTGGCCACTAGAGTCAGACACATCTTAGAGATGTTTATAAGGCCAGATTCACTGTGCTTGGAACATTCCAGCCTTATGGAGTGAGAGCGGTGAGGAGCTTGTGGGTCACATCACTGTTTCATGTGGGAGACATTGGTAGCAGCAACCTCACCCTCTCATATTTTCTCTTTGACTTCCTCTTTGACCTTCTCTTCCTCCTCCCACTATTTCCACCCACCCACTTTCCAAACTCAAACAGATATAGGGCCCTGTCATACAACTGGCATAAAGTGGTGCCAAGCACAACTCAATTGTTATCTTGGGGTAGTTGAAAGTGATTGCACGATTAACCAATAACAACCAGGTCTAAAGTCAGTGGTGCAGATTTCACTGTTATTTTAAGAGGCCATTATGAAGATAGTGATGTGGGCTTACATAAGTGGATGCCAACACAGATACACTCTGCTTGTTACTCACACAGGGATACTTTGTTACGGACTCAGGGAGACCTGCTTCACCCCAGGCAGCTTTGATGGAATCCTGCCTTTGCCATAGATGATCTACTAGTACACTTTATACACGAGCAGATCCGTTGCCTCTGCAGCAAAGCCTTCCACCTTACCTGACAGATGTGCCATTATAAAAGCAATTTGCCAATGTGCAAGCACACCTGGCTTTTAAAAGGAATTTGAGTTGGCACTCTGATTGGTTACGCATGTTGCGCCCAAAACACACCCTTGATTAATTTAGACGCTAAGTACAAGCCTTTTGAACCAACAACAACCCTTTTTTTTCCACTAGTAAAATAGCAAAAGTGGACACACCCTAATTCCACCATGCTCCTCATACCGTGGGCTTAGATCATTAAAATAGAGCCCATGAGCTCTGAACTATACAGAGACTTGCCTAGTCAGTGAAATGCTGCATCCAATGGATGCTTTCATCTTGGAATGAAGGTCATGAATGTTGCCTGGGTTAATTACAGAAGGACTATGGAGTAATTTTTGTTAGTGAGTGCCTGGTTTCTGTTTGGATGGGTACATCCATACTTTGAATCCTGGTTGTGACAGTGTAACCTCAGGAAATAAACTCTCACTAACTCTTGTTAATAAATAGCTAAAATAAATAAAAATGCTACATGATAGGATAGAGGGTGAGTGTTTCCATAACCACAAACTTAGTTAGACCCAGTTTTTTTGTTCCAGTCTATGAATCCCACTAGTTTGAAAACTATAATGCATTTCTTGTAAAAAGCAGCAGTGGGAAGGGTGAAATTGAATGATATTAAACTTATGATTTTTTAGACCCAGAAAAAAAAGAGAGCGAGAGAGAGAGAGAGAGAGGGAGAGGGAGAGGGAGAGAGATTTTAGCACTTAAAACATCAGCAGTTTAACATATGCTCTTTTATTTGGAGGTAACACTTAGTATTATTGTCTTTGATGTTAAGCAACATCTAGACAGGAGTTAAGACATCAAAAAATATGTTTCTGGTCTCTTTAACTAGTGTTTTCACTGTAATGTCTTCACATGCTCTTTCTGGAAGCTCACTGTTAACTCAGATTACTTGGACAAGTAGGGTTGGCAGGTTTTTTTCTGCCCAGTTAAATCATTTATAAGCTGAGGTTTTATTACGAATACACAGGAATCCAGGTTGTTGACGAAACAGCATAACAGCCACATATAGTTTTTCCACCGTCCTCTTTGAGTAGCATCTGATGTTTTTTGTGATTAGTATGAGAGTGATGTCATCCACCACCAGTACAATGGATATGATACTGATGGCCTGATTACGTATTTATTGAATACTTGGTCAACCTCACACTGGATTTCTGTGGGAAACCTGAACTGATTCCAAAGCAAAATTGGATTGCACACAACTGTGCTTCGACTATTATTGCCCTAGTTTTCTATATGGAATTTTAATATCCAATATTCTAAATGCTGTTTCAGAGACTTTTCTACTCTGCCAATAATAAAATTATGTGGGAAACAGTGACCAGTGGGGAAAAAAAAAACATCTTCTTGGCATGAATGTCAACAAATTTAAGTGTAGTAAATATTGGCCAAAAAATACAAACTGGAAGCGTTTCATGCAGAAAAGATCAGTATCTTCAAAAACCCATATCAGTCAAACCTGAGTTGAACCCTTTTAACTCAATCTTTTATATAAGATGATTTATATAGATTTATGCTACTGTCATACCCCAAGGTTCACAAAATTCTAACAATTTATTATTATATGTATTTTAAGAAGTTATGAAGGCAAAAAAAAAAAAAAAAAAAAAAAAAAAAAACTTTTTATATTCTGCCCTAGTCAGTTTCCATGAGAGGTTTCTAACCAGTTAAAACACACAAAAAAGGAAAAATATGTGGAAATGCACCTTAAGTGGATGTTTTGTGTTCTTGTCCCTGTGACTGAGTTTCCCTTCTCCTGTGGCAGGATGGCGATCCAGGTGGATAAATTTGACTTTGAGAGCCTGCCCCCGCCAGACCAGGAAACAGTCCGCTTCGCCAATCCCAAGCAGCTGGAGGAGGAGCGACAGCACGCCCAGGGCTGCCAGATCAACAGCAAGCTGGGCATCTGCTGGAGCATCATATCCTTCCACTAGCAACATGCATAGTAGAGGAAGAAACCAGCTTGAGCTGAGTGTTGCTACAGTAGATAGAACTTTACATTCATAATTTAGTGTGCTTAATTTTACTTAACCAATTATACATGATTAATTACAGTAGTTTTAAGCGGTCAATCAGATGCAGTCAGTGCTCTGTCTGCTGAGTGTTGCTGTTGACAGTCAGATCAGTGATACAGGGCATCTGGATCCTACATCTGGAAGCCCTCCGGCTAGCAGGAAACTTGTTCCACTTCAGTGACAGATGGGACAGCGTATGGCGGAGCACTCACCACTCTGACACAGCGAAGTGTCATTTGTGTGCGTGTATATTTGTCTGTATGTGAGTACATTAATTGTACCACACACTTCCAGCTGCATGAGTCCAACATTTGCCAATTGAGGTTTGACTGTGGACAGGATGTGTCGCATTTGTCCATCCACCTTTTATACCTTTTGGCAGTGTATTTCTAACCCACAGGGAGATGTCATCATATCCTATTTTTGTGCCTAATTACTCTTGGTGGTTTGTGTTGCTTTCCTTCTTTTTACTTATTTATTCATTCGTTCATTTGCTTTTGTTCCTGTTGCTAGGGAAGTGGCTGAAGTGATTTGGATTGAAAGTTGGTAGTGAGGACAGATATAACTCTGACGTCAATGAAAAGCCTCCTAGTCAGCATGCAGTGAGTGCCCCATCCTAGCTCTTAAGTAATGAAGTGGCAATTACAAATGCAGAGACTCTGTCAACTTGGTGGTGAGAAAGGTGTGCAATTAATCATTAATCCAGTTTTTGAGCTATTGAATTTGCCACCATATTTTCATTTTTATTAATGCATAAACAGTCTAGTCCTTATATGCATTTGTTTTCTCTGTGTGAGTTGGCAGAATTGAGGCTGAAATAGAGGCAGAAAATGACATTGCAATTGTGATCCCAGTGGTAAATCTCAGTGTTTCACGTCCTGTAGCTAAAATCAGTCAATCTAGGCTATGTGGTGTACGATATACGATAACTAGATTATGGTGCAGCTGACCATTTTGTGGCCAGCTCATCCCTGAAGAAGTTATATTAAAAAAAAAAAAAAAAAAAAAAAAAAGATTTTATGGCTTTTGATCCAGCTAATACACCTATTCACTGAAATACTGTGCCTTTTTTGGAAATATCACAGCGTTGCTCAAACCAAACACTTAAGCACAGATCCTTAGACTGCTGGAGGCCAAACATGCAGGTCAAGCATCACTTTTCATGGCAAGTGTTTCTAATATCTGGATTGCCCACAAGTTGAGAAACCAAAGGAAACAGAAAAATAAAGCAGGATTTGATTTCACTGCATGCCACTCTCTGAGGCACTCAATACATTTGGCCTTGAGAGCAAAACAGCACACACCTTAATTTGTGATCGAAGAGCTGCCCACAGTACCATTTCTTTCTTTGATGACAGGATTCATCTATAAGTAATCTACTCACTGAGAAGGATGTCGCCATACAGGCATTGAGGCGAAGGGGATAGAAGGAGGAAATGGTTATGGAGTCCCCTAGGGGAGGAGATGTATCGTATCACCTGTGACTATACAGTGTGGAGGTGAAACTTGTTTTGCCCTCTAAGCCCCCCTGAAGTTAAACCATCTGACCATTTGACCAAGAGCAGCAGAGTTTCTTTGGAGTCAGAAAAAGATAAGCATGACTCAGGACACTTTCCAAAAGTAGTTTTGTCATGTAAACCAGTCAATGCTTTAATTTTTCCATGTCTTGAATACTTAAGCTGCTTCTTCAGCTGTCTTATCTAGCAGAGTATATCCATGTCAGGGCTTTCACTATATCAGATTTTCACTACACAATTATCATAGCCAAAAGAATTCATGATAATGATTTTATCTTGATATCTATTGAAAATTTGTTTCTTGTGCATTTTATTTGTTGTTTTTTGGTGAATAAATTACAGTCAGCCTGTTAGCAGTCGAACACACATATTTCTAGTTGTTGAATGCGCAGACTTGTTCATTCAGTTTGGAACGATGATATCACAGTGAACTGCATCCATGAAACTAATGATATGATTTTACATTTGTTGTTCAGGTAAGCAACATGTGCTAGTATGTGTTGCTGAATTACTCTTAGAAATTAGGAAGACACTGCTACTGCTTTTGATTTCACTTTCAACCTACGTGACGTTTCTGACTTGCTGCCTATACAGTATGTAGCCTAAAATGTAGGCCTGTGTTTTTCTTGTTTCCTATGGATGTAGCTACACCTGATGCTTCTTGAAGCTCTTTTAAACGTTTCTAACTTTGTGTTAACGTAAGTTGTGTTGTGGTATAAAAATACAGCCTCTAACTGTGTTAAATTAAATACTATTAAGCTTGTAATTTAGTCTGTATTCATATGTAGACAGCAGTAGCTATTAGCTTGTGCTAAAACGTCATACAATTATATAGTATTCCTTTACCAGAAAATACTAGAAAATTACTACAAATTACCTGATAGCTTACTATCAGTTGCAGTAGTGGATGCAAATGTTCTGTAAGCATTTTTTTACTTACTTAATAGCTTACTTACTTATTTCTTTTTATTTATTCATTTGCTTTTTTTTTTTTTTTTTTACATTTTTTTTTAGAGACCTGGAAGTCTTTGACTGTAATCAGCTTCTACATTTTACACTCGTCAGGCAGAACTGTTAGTCATCAAACACAATCACAGCGGCAATGAAACAAGAAAGCACCAAAATCTGAGCCAATAGTCATGCAAAGTTTGGCCAACTTTTCTCGGCCCAGTTGCTCACAGCAGGGATGCATCATTTGCATCTTCCCTCGGACCACTTCAAAAAACACAAGTTCAAAGAGGAAAAGTATACAGAGTGCTTCTGTTGGGTTTGTGTTTATGGAGACATTTGTTGCAAGTGCTGTTTGTATGGTGTTACTTTCAGTAAAAAAAAAAAAAAAACACAAACAAAAAAACTTCTAATGAACTCTTCAAGCAAAAAGTTTAACAGATTTGATTACACTGCTAGCTCAAAAGAACATACTGAAACCAGCTCTTATGCATTGTAGCCATGCTGTGACCTGGGCAAACCTGAGTAGCAAACAAAACTGTAACTGTATAGTGGCATTTACCACAGTCTAACACAAATTAATCTCAGTTATCTCACAAATGTCAATAAACAGAAAAACAGACATAAGGCAATACTATTCTATGATAACATAATATAATATAATATAATCAATATTCTGGTAAATGACAAGTTTTCTTTTTTAACATGAAACTAACAAATAAATTGTTAGATTAATCAAGTAATAGCTATTTGTCTAGATAGATAGATATAGATATAGATGTATAAATAAACCAAATTAGCCAATTTCTAAAATAATCATTTGTTGCAGCCCTGGGCTTGTGCATGTCTTGCAGAAGCCATGATGAGGGAGTGACAGCTACAAATCATGGTTTGCATCATCCCTCCCTTCCATCACAGTCATATGAGGAAATCTGTCAGTGTTTGCAGCAGCAGACAAAAACAGTTCTATTTTTGAAAATGTCTGTCTCTCTCTCTCTCTCTCTCTCTCTCTCTCTCTCTCTCTCTCTCTCTCTCTCTCTCTCTCTCTCTCTCTCTCTCTCTCTCTCTCTCTCTCTCTCTCTCTCTCTCTCTCTCTCTCTCTCTCTCTCTGCATGCGTAATCTCCTTCAAAGGTTAATAGACACCAGTTTGGCGTTCCGGACACTGCTCATTTCACCCATTATTCCAAATGTCAGCTGTGTAAGTGATCAGCGGTGTCCTTATCATAACATATTATCAGGCTAATTGCCCTGCGACAGCCATATTTGTTTTGATGCTACATTCAAACATCCATAGCCTACCCTGTGATCACTTGAATGCTATCGCTGTCGTGAGGTTATGGCAACATGCCCTCCATGCACCCTTGACTTGTGAAATGAGTACACAACACAATGAACATGGTGCAGTCAATGTGTGTGGGCCTCATTAAAAAAAAAAAAAAAAAAAAAAAAAATCATTATTATTGTATAAGGGAATAAAATCTGATTTTGACCCTTGGACAGCTGCTCTCCACTGCTCTTCAGAGTGCAGCGAACAGCCAAGCATGTTTGATGCAAATTTGGATTGTGTCCAAATGGACCTGCTCTACTAAGTTCTTGGCTTGGCTCGTTCCTCAGCACCTCTCTAATTAGCTAACTAGCTAGGCTTCTACCAAAAAAGAAAAAAAAAATCTACTACCTTAATGTAGTAAACCGTAATATGGTAAATAAGTACTACTGAGCAAAGAATAAATTCTGTCTTCCATAATACCCGAATACATCCCCACACATCTGTGCATACAAGCAAACCCGCACACCAACTGATAAACTACATGAAACTACAACTTAAATGCAGGTCAAGCTCATTGCTTATGATTAGTGGAGATCTGTCAGTAACTCAGTCTTTCAGGGACATTCAGTATTCTGGCTGGCCCTGAAAAAGATGAGTAGCCTGTCATCCCTTTCTTTTCCCATCCTTCCTGTCAGTCTGTACTGCCAATTGTTCAACTAAGCCAAATTTAAATAAATAAATAAACACCGTTTTAAAAACAATACATTTTGTAGTGCTTAGAGAGGTGGAACACAGATATGACAACTTTCACACCTTAAACAGTAAAGACATGTTAGTCTCTCTCCTTTCACAGAGTCAGGATTCTTTAAATTCTTAGCAGAGCGGCGTAAGCAGTTGTGTGAATTTAAGTAGGAGCTAAGCTAAGAAACTGTGCACTGTGATGCGAGGAGCTGACTTAATTGACTTGGCTAGAAGAAAGTAGAAGAAAACAAAAACGTGTTTCCTTTGAGCTGGTGTTGGATGATTTACTAGAGTTTCATTATAAATGTATTCATTAATAAGGCGTATTGATTCATTCAAAACAGAAATTACTGTAGTTGTCCCCATGGCATGTCTGTAAACAGTACATCATCAAAATCTGTTGTCTGAAAACTACATGCGCATGTGCACACACACACACACACACACACACACACACACACACAGTACAAAATATGACTATTGGTGTATTCAGAGTATCCATGGTGTAGTGCTAATGACCACATTAAGGCTGAATTGAACAGGGAATTTTCACTGCTGAAAACATTATAGGTTGTTGCTTTTCCAATATGTGAGACAAGTTGTTCATTCCCCTACCTATTACAGTATCATAATGACAATTACACACAATAATGGATAATAAAATGTCCTCTGATTAGTGTATAGGTAACACTGTTTCAGTTGTCAGTTTTCATTCAGTCATGTATTATATATATATTTATTTATGTATATATATGTATGTGTGTGTGTGTGTGTGTGTGTGTGTGTGTGTGTGTGTGTGTGTGTGTGTGATGTATGTATGCACACACGGTTTTTAATAAAAGCAGCTTGAGCTGATGGGAATGGAAATTTGAAATTTTGCCAGCTATCACATCAGTGCCAAGAATCTTACTTTAAGCCTCAGGCCTCCACTATTCCATCAAATGAAATCTCAGACTAAATGAAAACATTTACCTATAGTGAGCAATTGTTATCCATTATCTGACAGGGTGTCAGAAAGTCCTTAAATATCTTCTTTGTATTCAAGGCCTTAAAATACATATGTACTATAATCACACAATCTAAATACATGTAGGCATTTTATAATATCTGTACTGTAGTAAAATAAACTGAAATTGAATGAAAAAGTAAATATACCATAAAAATATGCAATTACTGTATCTGACAAAGTAGAGAACAGTAAAATCATTTCTACATATTTACCAAAAAACTTTGTACATAAAGAAGGAAATAATAGTGAGTAAGTGAGTAAGTCCAAGCTAAACTGGAAAATCTAAACCAACCTTTGTATCTAGTAAACTTGTAAACTTGTGCTGAACCTCTGCCTTTTCCTGGGAGTGTGATGTCTCTTTTTCACCTCTAACTCATTGTGTTGTAGTTATATTATTTGTTCTGCTACCTTACAATAGTGTTTCGCCATGTTGGTCAATCCTTGAAAGCTATCATCCTTAACCACTCCCACCCTTCTCTGCGGCGCCATGGGGAGGCCAGTGTGGAAGGAGTCCTCAACCAGCTGGTTCTTGAGCACCTACAGCTGGCTCCTCTGCAGTGGGGTGAGTGTGTGTGTTTGAGAGTATGAATGTTGTGCACTCATGTATGTCTCTCTGTGTGATGTAGATTTTGTTTCACCCTCCATCTTTTCTTTTTAATGAGCCTTTCTGTTATGGGTCCTATTAATAAAGTAACAACTGTGGAAAAGGCGTGGCAAATATATTCCAGTATCCGACTGGGCTGCTGGGATTGATCGTTTGGATTTTGTGTGTCAATCACAGTTTTCTGGTTGCTAACATAGACAGCACTGTACCTGTCAGTTAGAGCATAAACCTCCAGAACTGGTCTCAAGCCATGTTTTTTATTTGCATTCATAATGGGCTATGGGCTATTTTGGTAAAGTGTAGACAGCAGCCTGGGAAATGTGTGAATTATTTGGGGACGCAGAATTTGTAGGAGCTCTCTTCAGTCTTACCATCTGTGATCATCCTCTGAAATCATTTTTGATTTACTCAGGGTGTTTATTTTCTGAAGTCCCTGGCTTCTATCCGGGGCCAGCCAGCGTTTTGATTAGTCAACTGGGGCTCTCTTGCTTTTGTGAGGAGAAGGCAATCTGTGAGATGAAGTGACACAGTGGATCAAGTGTGGAAATACAAGCATCTATTGAGACAGAAATGGGAGGATCAAAGTAAACACTTTACCGGATTCACTGATCTCCATACATCTTGGCATTTGACGTGTGCCACCTGCAGTGAAGAAACCTTCTCAAGATTGAGGCTGTCAAAAGGATTTGTGAGATCTGTGGTCTCAGCACCAGTTTTCCCTAAATAGTGAAATCATTGTGCCAACTAAAATAACTGGTAGTATACCTTTTACATACTGTGTGCAACTTCACTGCACAAATTTCCAGTATGGTGTCCACTGAGACCACATACATCAGGGATATATGGGAATTTCCCAGTTTGGGATCAATACAGTAAATCTATCTATCTATCTATCTATATTTCTTTGTTTGTATAAAAGTAGTCATGCAGTTCTGGCCTAGGCCTGTGAAAGCCTTGCTGATTGTGAGGCAGTTAATTTGCCTGAACCCGTTAGGATGCCTTTATCAAGGTTGCCAAGACTATCACAGGCTCAATTATGGGTGTACTCCAAACATTTCCCCTGCGGCTAAAATCATTAGCCCAGCCGGATGCTTTTAATGCCTTTGCAGCTCTGTTAGCAAGGCGCTTGCTCTTCAAAAATTCCTTTGCATTGAGCTTTAATTGTAGTGACACTGTAAAGGCCAAGGCTGTTTGTCATCTTCCTGTGGCTATTGTTTAAAATCGAACAGTAGCAAGGGCAAGGGCCATTTTTTTCTCTTCATGTAGGGGATTTGACAGTGGTGTGGTATTATACCTGTCAACAGCTGTGATAAAGGGAGATTTACTCGTGTAGTGGTTATTATGGCATAGTGTTTGCATTGGAAACTCTGCATCTTAGAGTAATATATGTCTCAGTCTGGTAAGCTCTAATGTTAAGCTCTGAGGCAGAAATACGGCTGACTTTTCATGGCCCTCTCCACCTTTTCTCAACAGCTGGGTTTCATCGTAGCACCGTAAAAGGTCTGTTCTCAGTTCTCAGCACACCACCTTTCTTCTAACAAGGGAAAAAGTGCTTTAACTGAGTATTTCTTGGTTTTGTTCAAGTTACAACAGTAGCACCTGTTGCTCAGTAACACAAGAAAGTCCGTTTTTTTTTAATAGTTTGTCTTGTGTATATATAGTTTGTGCTTGGTTCTTTGCTAAATGAGGAGATGTCTCTGTCTGCCCTCAGCCTGGTGTCTGGCATGAGAGACCTGATACTTCCACATGCTTTGCTACCATAGCAACCTATTAATATTTGATCATGCAGGTTCCAATAAATGGAAAACATGGAAAGTGCCAGAAACCGTTTAATGGCTCTGTGTTTATTTACGAGTTTATTATTATTGATTGAGGAGCAAGTGAACCAGGACTATTAGTAAATGATTCTACTTTGGGCAGAAGCACCCTTGCCACCATATCAGTGGAGCTATTATAATGTAGAATCAGATAGGATGATATTACCTAATTACAGATAAATAGTGCAGGCTTTTTTCAAAATAAGTGACACATCCTTATATTAGTGGTGAATTTCAATTTTAGGTGCGAAGGAGGGTTGTATTCCATTGAGTGGGCCAGGAAATAAAGTGGATTGCTTTTATGGCTTTGTGTAAGTTTGTATGAGAAAGCAGTTGTAAACAAATTCTACTGTTAAAAAAAATCAGCTGCTTGAGAGAGGTGTCTTATTTGTATGGTCTATGGTGTATTGTATTTCTTTTCTAGTAGTTCCTTCTCCTCTTAAAGATGTGGACATCAATGACATTGTTTTCTACCTGCCTGTGTCGGTTTGTTTTTCAGAGAAGCAGCACTGCTTCAGAAAGCCTGCTGTTATGCTTGTTTGCAAAGAAAATAATATCAACATGATCAGCCAACAAAGTAAGCACAGAATTGGGACTAGACAGCATTTGCCACTTTTCTTTACAGGCAAACAAATTTATTTATCAACATTTGAATCAGAATTTTGCTGAAAAATACTTCTGTGACATTATTATACTGCGACTGGATTTCTCAGAAGGCTTCTGTTGTATTTCAGAGTGCTGCATCGTCAAGTTGAATTTCTGCTTCAGAAATATCAGTCCATCTGGAGGCCAATCTGTCATTGTTACAGATTTTGAAAAATAAGTTGGCTAAATTGTACACACTGACCGTGAACTTTATAGGGCTGCAGAAAAAGGATAGACAGTTTTACAAAATGTTTAAATGTCAACAGAGCAGGCTTGGTGTGGAGCTGCTGCACCCTCTCCTATTGTTTTTCAGAAGGTTACTGGCTGACTGGTTTAATTATCTGTGACAAAGTATTATTGCACTCCCAAAAGCCTTCAGGGTTACTTGTCGTTTTCAAAAACAGTGCAGTCAGACGAGAAGAAGGTGAGAGGAGGATGGAAAATACTAAATTGGGATACCGATACCATTTCTGACAGTTTACAAGTGAGAAATTGAACTGTAACCAACTGCTATTTAAACAGTTTTCCAGCGCCAAGTTGTAATCAAACACTGACACTGGCATAAACACTGAAATGCCATAGCTGTGTCACTACTGGCGTCATGAATTCAGGAAACTGCTAAGCTGTCAATGAAAGATGCAGAAAAAAATGAGCAAACCCTTCTTTTTCTTAACATTAGGGAGATGGGAGAAACTAGATAATGTTGAGTTCAAAAGTTAAGAAAAATTAAATGATACTGTCTTCATAAAACAATGACAGGGCAAAATAGATGGGGGTAAAATTTTTCAGGGAATATAATGTTTATTTCTATCACATTTGATCCCCCTACCATACGAGAAAGGAGAAGAACATATTTTCCAACTTTGTGTCTCTTGTGCCCTCCTCAGTCCCAACCCATTAAAGTGTTTGGAAGCCTTTGGTAGATTAAGGTTGTAAGTAAGTTTGGAGCGGGAGTGCGGAATGGAGTGCTCTAAAGTGGGATAGCGATATCCTCCCCTGCAGTTGAGAAGAAATTGAATAATACCCAACTGTTATCAAATCATATGTTTCCACTACCCTCACCTCATAAAAATGTTTGGAAACTTCTATTGTTATGTAGCTGCTAATGCAGACACTGCCATGTAGAAATAAGACAAGAAAGTAACTGAATTTGCTGTGACAAAAGTGGACAGTCCAATCTAGAAAAGAACAAAACGTGGCAAATGAACTTGAATGACTAAAACTACCAAACTAGCACTGTTACTAGTATTGATAGAAGCCTTTGCTGAAAAATGGATGTGGATGTGATATGAGGTCACCTGGTGATGAAATAGCTTCTTTAATTGTTCCATGCTCCCCTGGGTTGCTAGTCTACAATATTGATTGATTACTCCATTTCAAATCCACTGTGGTGGTGTACAAGGGCAAAATTATGAATATTGTGTCAATGTCCAAATACTTACGGACCTAACTGTATTTGTAGGGCTGTCAAAGTTAAGGCAGGTAATTGATTTGAGGACTTAATGTGTGATTTAAAATTAACGTAGTGTTGAACTTTGACCCACTTTTGACCCTTAACCCCATACAACATTACACATGATGCAGTGTATGCTGCCATTACCCACCAAGCTGAATACCAGTAACAGACAAAATGAGTGACAGGACAACCTGTGGCCCACTGAATGGCAAGTTTTATTTCAAAAAACTTCTTAGTGGACCTCTGGACAGAAATAAAGTCATATGGGCACACTGCAACACTGAAATTTCATACTTCTACTTACTACTAGCAGTGGTGCTGTGGTCTGTGTAAGGGGCAAATGTTACAACACAATAAAACTGAGTAATGCAGTTGCTAAATGGATCTCCATGAGCTGCCGGCCTATCAGTGTTGTTCAAGACAGTGGGCTGAAAAACATTAGATTACATTGGGGAATCCACGATATAAACCACCTTGTAGTGCAACAGTTGTTTCCTAAATAAACTATTGCCTATAACAGTGAAAGGGTAAGCAAGCAAGTAGTTTTATACATTTTATATAAGTGATTAATCATCATTAATCCATGACTACCTTGTGATTAAGGCGATTAAAACAAATTAATCACTTGACAGCCCTAATTATCTGCTTCGTTCACGTTTATTTAACTGCCAAAAGTGTTACTTGGGGCACCCTGCTGGCTTACCTGATAGAGCGCATACCACATATCAAGGCTAAGCCCTTACCTTAGTGGCCCAGGTTTAATTCCACTGCAGCATATCGTTCCCTCTCTCTCCCCTGCCTTGCCTGTCTCTGCCTACTATCACTATCCAATAAAGGCACAACCATAAAAAAAAAAAAAAATGTATAAAATAGGGACCTGTTATGCCACTCTATGGAAGTGAATTGAAAGAAATACTGTAAATACAGTACTCTGGATTAGCAGCCTAGGGAAGCACAGAGCAACTGATGACGATATTTCACCACCATGTGGATTCATATCTCAGCCAGGGAACTATACAATTTAACACTCTAAAGAGTTCAATTTTGGCCTCCACCAACATACTGTCTTTCAGAGACTGTGTTTTAAACATGATGGAATCCATTGGTAACAAGGGTCTGCAATTTGGTTAAATTTTGCCTACAAAGGCAGACAAAATTTTGATTTCTCACCTCAAGATTTCTGAATGAAAATGGGTTTTGTGGGTACCCACACGTCTCTCCTTTGCAGACATGCCCAGCGCATGCAAATCCCATTGCCCAATATCAAGACTGACCTCTCAGCTTGTTACTCTCAGTTTTTGAAATGAATGTGTAATTCACAGGTCTGAAGCCACATACTTATCCCATGCAATTTGGGGCAAAAAGAGGTTAAGGAGCTGCTAATTCCCCCAACCCATTTTTTAAGTCTCGGTTTCAGTGGAGTGTTTCTGTGTTTTATAATTGTCTAGTAACTGGGTGAATCACTTTAGGGGTATTTCTTGGCAGCACATGTCCAAATTTAAAGGTGCTGAGTTTTGGCACAAAATTTTGGTTGCTCGCAGCTTCAGTTTGAAACACTATCAGATCTTTAAAGAAGTCAATGGTGTTGGGGGTTCCTGCTTACCTCCGCATGGGCTGTAATGCCAGAAGAGGTGCGTTTGTTTTTTGCATGCTCGCATTACAGAAACAGCCCAATTTATTACAACACCTCGGCTGATAATTTGATTTAAGGCAAAGCGGCACACCTTGTGTTAAGAGTCTCCATGTCAACTTACCAGAGTAAACAGTCACCTAGCCAATCAGACCTGGCTCTCTGTGGGACTGACACCAGCATAGCAGCTTATAGTGCTGTGGTAGAGGTTAGCAGGTGTCAAAGTAACGACCTTGGCTCAGGTTTACTTCCAACAGAAAAGCTTATATGCCTGTATTGACGTTTTAAAGATAAGGTTTAATAAGATTAAACTTACTGATGGGAACACTGGATGATTGCAGCAGCAAACAGTAAAAGGATACAGCAATAAAATGGGCTATAAATATGAATAAAGCAAATGATTGGATATTTAAACAGCAACTGACATAACAGCAGTATAATGTGAAAAGTAAAAAAAAAAAAAATACTGTATTATATGAAATGATACCAATCATAAATGTTTGTACTATGAAATGAAAACATGGTTTGCCAATGACGAAGATTTTTAAATGTATGTGAAGTTTTCAATAAAATAGCCATAATGATCTACAATATTTTAGAATGTGTAGAATAGCAATAGCGAAGAGGCTTTTATTTTCAGTCTCATCCCCATGTTGAGTGCTGTAACCAAGCAGTGAGATGGAAAACAGAGCGAGGCTGAATGCGGACTTTGCACCCACAACCTGCCAACCCCCTCTCAGCCATCAGCCTGCCACCGGGAACCCATCTCATTGGAATACAAATTCACCCATGAATGGAAAGACAAATGTTTAGCCTAGGCGAGAGATGGAAAGAGAACGGTGGGGGCCCTGCTGTAAAAGGCAAGAGATAATTTAATAAGACAGTTCTTTTGAACAGGCTCACACCATCAAATTTCTCCCCTCCTACTCTGCACAGACAGATGGCCATTTGGAGTGGTCACAGGCGGTGGCTTCTCAGCACACACAGGGGACACCTCATGGAATAATGTACCTTTAAGCTTTTGTCAGTTGCCCAATTGCCATGAGCGCTGCCGTAGTGGTGGAAGGGGTTGACAAATGGTGCTGCCAAACAGCCCCGACCCTCCCGACGCTATAGTCCTCTCCTGGTGATGATGAGAGGCACTGACCTGAGAGAGGCAGAGTGGGAATGAATATATGAATCACTGAAATGAAAGAGAATTACTTTGACTGCACCTGTAGCTGGTATTATGTTGCATCTGTGAGCATACATTAACTCCAGGCTCTCCTGCAGTCATCAGCAGAGCAGTGATAGGGCCTGTGGGAGAGGGGATAGGGCAGTAAGCCTTCCTAAAGCCCCGCTCAGGATGGCATCAGCCCAGCCAGCCACCATGATCCTCCCTGGAGAACCCTCCCCTTCTCAGGCCATATCCACTACTGCTGACTCAGGCTAAGCTCTGGCTCAGGCCAACTTGTCTGTAGGCTTTTCATGCACCACCATATTTAAAGACTGTTAATCGCAGCATGCTAATTACATTGAAATTTCCTCTGTGAGTAAAGTGTATAGATAACGGTAGCACTTGTATAACCAGAGGTAGTGTTTTTAACATGTAAACACAGCACTGTCAAAATGATCACTTTACTTTTAAAACTTGCATAACACATTTGGTTCCTGTTTGCATTCATCCTGAGCATTGGACAAATTTGGGAAAGCTTCATTGCAGCAACACAAGAAACCAGAGTAGCTTTAAGATGACTTTTATGTTTGGGCAAAAGAGAAATGATTGACTGTCATATACTGAGATGTCAGTTGACTGAGTTGGTGAGTAGTTGTCCTTCTGACATGAAAGGCCAAGAGCTGAAAAGTAACCTCAAGCAACCTTAAGCAAGTAGGAATTATTATGATGCAATGCATCATGCAATTATCAATTAGCATGATGATATTCGTCATTCTTGATGTAATTCACCTCTGCATTCTAATTAAATTGCAGAACAGCTAAATGTAATATTTTCAGAGGTTTTATGGAAGACCAAATCTGGCCCAGGGGGCCAACAGAATTAACTGGGACAGTCTTCTTTGCAACGCCTGTCAACAGTTTGATCTGTTTTTTATTGCCAGCACAGTAAGTTATTGTTTATGCAACAATAGTAGTCAGTTAGGCACTCAGATTGCTTTCTTTGCCAGTTACATAACTTTTATTTTTATTGCCAAGTTATTCAGGTTCTAAGACAGTTTAAGCCAGGCGTCACCAGTTAGTGAACTCTGATCCAGGGGCGGCCTGCTGCGTACGCACAAAACAAGGCCTGAGAGTGGCGTACGCCAAGAACATTTTGGAGACTGCGGAAATTGGTGATGCACATGGTGAGGCAGTGAACTGAAGTCGGACTGTCGAAATTAAATGTGTGAGAGGAATCATTATACATATTGATTCCTCTCATTCATATCACACATTACTCAAAAATACATTTTATTATAAACATTCAACATTATAAACATCATTTGTGCTTGTGCTAGTGAGCCGTAACTTTCCCATAAGCACATTTCAGATGTAAAGATGTAAACCAACTCAAATCTCAAATCAAATTCCGCTCAATATTTCAGCAGTGCTGTCTCACCATCACATTCACCACAGCCGGAGCACAGAGGAGAGGGCCGGACTGTATGGTCACTGTTATCATCAGCGGTTGTAGAAATCCAAGATTACATCAAATAACATTAAAGAATTACAGAACAAAACATCAGTAGTTACCTTGTGATACTTTGTATATATCACCAAGTTCACAAACTTTGTTGTGGTTTGTTGTGGCTCCTATATCTCCGTATCATACTCAGTCCTTTGTGTTTTTTGAATCACTCAACCATCTTGGCCAATAAAACTGATCATACAGCAGGAAGGGCTTGTATTCAGTGAGAGAGAGAAGCAAATGTTGGAGAAAAAGAGAATTTTCAATAATGTTTAAAGATAAATTGATATTTGTTCAAAATAATCACTCATGTTTTTTTTATCCAGTGAAACTGCTGTGTTTTTGTTATGCCTCTTGTTACCTCAGTTTTCCAACAGGTACTTTATGTTACTGATAGATTACTGATAAATGCTCAGGATAAAGAGCCAGTCTTTTTCAGATGAGGACTGAAGTGAGCAGTATTTTATTTTCATTTCTTTTTTTTAAGGGAAACTCATTTTTGATGCTATTATTTGTGAGTGGGCCTGTTTATTTATTTTTTCTTGCTTGTACGTTGTGTCTAATGTGAGAATGGCTGGAAACAGTCACCTACCTATTTTTGAATTGTACTTTATTTCATCATACATGCACCCATCTACACACATACAGACCCTCACAGCTACATCCATGTAGGTCTGCAAATCACAAAATTAGATATGATGGCTTGGACCTTTGCAGGGGAGGAACTTTGAGTAACTTGTTATGTCTTGTTGAATACCAAGACACAGTATGGTTTTGTATGTGGTGCCTCACCATAGGGCTTATAGTCTCCTCCATAGGGAGGAGTAAAACTGTGGGGTGTTGATAAAAATTAGGCCTAAAGGTTTGTCTGCGCCCCCCACCCCCCACCCAGCCTCTCACCTCCTCCCTCACCAACTACTCCCCCACCTATGGGAGTGCAGCTAGGTTTAAATCAGAGGTGGTGCTAGACGGGTGTCAGGTGCTGCCCATTTGGCTGAATGATGGGTGCAAGGAGGAGCGTTGGGTAAGCAGAGGTTGATTTATCTGCTTGTTTTTCAGTTCTGTCGCCCAGGCACTGTCAGTCAGCCCTCCTAAAAGTCTCCTGGCCGAAGCAGTTAAGAGAGGGAGGGAGAAAGGGAGAGAGATCTGGGAGGGCGACTTGCACCTATTTCTGGAGGCTCTCTCTGTCTCCTGGGCCGGCACTTGTGATTTAGAGACGTGGTGCTGACTCAGTTGGGCAGGGCTGGGTGGGTGGATGGAGACGAAGATGCTCAAACGTGTGATAAGCACATAATGATGAGGTAGCCTGGCCCACAACGCCTACAATCCCAGGCATGATTCTCCTTGTCGGGTTATCTCGGGAGAAGGTTGCGTCTATCCTCATTAACTTCTGCTTACTGGCCAGCAAGGAGCTGTCATCTATTATTATTTGACTAGATAATTAACCTGTTATGAATATGTATAATCCCTGACTCCAACACACCATGCTGTGCAGGATTATCACATCTGTCATGACCCTGTGAAACAACATCATGCTATTTACAAAAGCTTTGTCCAAACATTTTTTTTCCCCTCAACTCAAGGCAACAAACATGAAAGGATCATTTGTTTTACTTTGGCTGGGATCATCTGTCTGATTCTATCACTACGCTAGCTTTAATGTGGAAATGAGAGCCAAGAGTAAAGCGGCCTACTCTCTGATTGCCCATTCAGCTTTTGTCTGCGTCCCGGTGTGGATCAAGAGTTAGCACATTTAACAGGCTGGGAGCGTCTGTTTATGGGGCATTTATCATGACTACAGAACAATCCGGCCTGTCAGTGCGTCAGTTTGGGTGAGCTGTGGAAATAAATCATAACTCCTCCAGCCTGCCACAGATAGCACACCAACACGATTGCACGCTCATTTAGACTGGTGGGATTGGAGGAGGAGGAGAGGAAAGGGAAACCAAGTTAGGACAGCTGGATGCCTTGAAAGAGAAGTTAAATGCAAGGAAAGAAAGTTTTTCTTCTTGAAGTAAAACTTGCTTTTGTGCTGTGGAGATTGATCATCTATCTGTGCTGTGGTACCGCTGACAGACAATGAAAGCTTTTGGCCTCGTTGTATGTGACAGTGCTCACCAGGACTCATTCTTATAAATGTATATTTAGGGTGTGCTTCTGTGTGGCCCGATTCACTGGTAGCAAATATTCCTGCATTTTAGGATTTAATATTACACTATGTCTCGCTCTATATATTTTTCAGTCTTTTCATTTTGCGCTGTTTTATTTTACTTTTCTATCTAATATGTTGTAAAGGCTGAAACATTAATTTCCCTTGTTCTTTCTCTGAGCTAATCCTTTTTCTCACTGTTTTCTAAACCTATTTTGCTCTTAAACCCGTTTCCCCTTCTCTTCTTTCTATCAAATAAAAGCACCTCCTTCATTGATTTCTTTAGAGGAAACAAGAGTATCCCCAACGGCTGCCTTTTCATCCCTGAAAGACAGATTACCTGACATTTCCAAATTTAGCCAAGTCCAGCCTCTGGTTTTGGTGTGAAAATGTCCAGATGCTTGGCCTCACCATTTCAAGTGCAACTAAAAGAGGGAATAATGTGACACAGCCGTTTCACCTGCGGGAATAGAGAAATGATTTTTGCTTGTTATTACCCCTAGCCCTGCACCATCAATCCTGTAGCGTGCTAAACACAAACATATTAGTAGTTGAAGTGTGCTCACAGGTCCTTGTGTTTCAGTTAGGTTTGTGATCTTCTGCCACACTGAAACACTTCCAACACACTCAGCTTCCTCTGCAGGAAGCACTTTTGGCTTTCTCAAATAAGTACATCCATTGTATCCTTTCTCTGTAGATACTATTATTTATTTGCTTGGTGTTAGTGCACTTGAAAAAGAAAAACAAATGCTTATTGTATTTTTTTGAGTTAATTAAATGACAGGGAAGGGATTGTCTCATAATTAAATTGGAAGTGCAGTGTACTCAGGGGAATATATGAATACTTCAAGTGGCAGTATTTCTCAATTAGATCTGTGATTAGCATTAATCTTTAACTTAAGCCACTAAAATACAGTTGTTTTGACAAAAAAGTGTGTATTAGTCACACTTCTGTGATCATTCAACATGGCTGACGACATGACTTAGCTGTGTCCAAAAGCATACCACATTTCTAACTTTTCAGTGTGTAGCGTTTTCATCAGCGTCAAGTTACTCGTTACTTTGTGTAAATTATAATCACAGTGCTTTACTTATTAGCCTACTCTCTCAAAAAAGTAATAAGGTTACTGATTACTTTACTTTTGTGTTACATTCTAAAAACCAGATCAGCCTTTATAACAAGTACACCAAATCATCAGTGTATTGATCAAGGATTCTTTTTGCATATTACATCATAACATAAAAGTGCATATAGTGTGTAAAAAGTTGGTACAGATTACTCTTGGTACAGATTATTGTTACATCACAGCTGATCAAGTAGTATGTAGTATGTTCTATGCCTTTTGGACACAGCTCTTGACTGATTGTTGAGCAAGAGCAATCACTGGCTCTATCTCAAACCCAGGGAAGCTTTCTAGTTAGTAACATTTCTAGGTAGAAATCCAATTTTTCATGTTGTTTTTGTCTCATCAGATGTAACATTAACAGGCAGAGGAAGGCTGCCTGCCTCAAAGAATTTTTGCCTCTTCTAATGACAGTCAGACAAGGTAGTCCATTAAGAAGGTTCCTGATTAGGTGTCAAGGAAGTGGGATGCTTCGTTTTGAATGAGTTGGAGTGGATGTCTCAGTTTCACTTTGTACAAAATGTTTCCACAAATATTTTGAATTGTGAAGTAATGTGGAGTGGAAGTCAAACTTCTAGAGCAGTTACAAGGACAACAAGAGGTATCAGAAGCAGTAACTTTCTGGCCATTACCTAATACAAATCCTACAGTTTTTTTTCTGAGATTAGCACATGTTGATAACTGCCTTTATGAGAAGCATAACTATTCATCTCAAACTTTAATGGACCAAGGATAGATTTAATGCACTTGCCTCCAGTCAGTTCTTGTTTCATGTCATGTAATGACAATCCTTGCAGCTCTACTCAGAGCAGGAACATCCTTGACATCTAGTCGCGGCCTAAGGGACATAGGCCCTCATCTAGGGCCTAGGACTCATTCTTGCCAGTTAGGGTGGGAGCCATCCCACAAGCACTTGCTCCAGGTTTGAGTCATAATTTCTGTGCAACTGAGGAGCCTGCTGGTCAGTTTGATGATGGTGGGACATGACACAGCCTCTCAGGGGGAAAAGTTTCTGTGTTGCACTCAGCTGTCTCAACTGATCCACCTCAATGATACTTTGGTGCCACAGATTCATAATCAAATCTCCTCTCACACAAGTGGAGCAGGCCTTGTATTGCATGTAGACTGTAGCACGGATTGGCCTCCTTTTTTTTCCCTTGTTCATTCAGCCCTCTGTCGCACGCAGTATACCGCACATTGGATTGCAACTAAACGTGCGAGAATGAGGCATCCCTACGTTACAGCATTTTCGAAACTGCAGTGATGAACCAGTTGAGGGCACTGTGATTGCAGGTCAAAACAAGGGGACAATCTGTATTTGATACTGACTTGCCCAGATGGGACTGTATCTATCACAGGGGGGTGATATGTTTACTGTTGTCTTCCTGTTTCTATCTAATTAGTCAATTATTCTCAGATGGAATTATTACTCAGATTGGATTTGCTGTGGCTGTCATCACTAAGTAATTGTGAAGACCTATCATTGCTGGCCTATACTTTTCTGACATGCTATCTGTCTTTTTCCACTCAGCTGATGAGGAGATCTAGCAGGTGATCCATCACATTTGGCTATGTTGTGGTCTCACACATTGGCCAGCTAGGAATCCTCAGAAACAGCAGCCTGCCGACAGGCCCGCATGAGCCCTCTTGGTAACTGACACTTCTTAGTATTCAAGACACAGTGCTGACACTAGTGACAGGCTTCTGGCCCTGACATATACCTGGCATCGCTACAGCAGGACACCCACTGAGAACCACTGAGCATGCCCTATTACTCTGTCATTCCCCTCTGCCCAGGAAAAGTGAGTATACCATGGAGAGAAGGAGAGAGGGTGAGACGGAGAGAGAGAGGGAGAGTAAGCGGCATGTATATATAGGGCTTGCAAGGATAATATGTGACTTGGTGACAGCGTATTACGAGGAGACAGGACCCTGATACAATGAGGGGCCATGGAGCAGCATTTCAGCATCCTGAAAACCCTGAAAAGCTTGAGAGATGTATTTTGGGAAACTGATGGGAAGGGAGTAGGTATGGTACTTGGTCTCTCTCTCTCTCTCTCTCTCTCTCTCTCTCTCTCTCTCTCTCTGCCCCCCACCCCCCCACCCCCCACACACACATGCCTGGTAGAGGTAGTAATGTAGTCGGTTTGGGTAATGTATGCTTGCAAGCACAAGCGCAGAACAGATCAGTATAAACACAGGGTGGTGGGAAGACAGCAGCTGCATTAATCAATCTAAACAATTGTCTTGGATGTCAACTTTCTTCATAACACTAACTGCTATCATTAGCTATTGGCCTAATTGTCAGTCATTAGCAGCTTTCAGAGCTGTCAGCAATGACACATGTCACCAGATATTTTGCAATGGAATACTGATACAGTGCAAATGACCTGATAGTAAACTACACAGCCAAACTGATACAGCCAGTTAAACAAATTGATGTTTATTCAGACTGAGCTGACCTCATGAAGTAACTAAGTTGGGTTAACCCGATTATCTCATTTTCAGTCTGATTGAAAATTCATGATTGACAGAGCCAGGGTAACTCTTAATTCATCTGAGAGTGAGAACATTAGCTCATGTAATTCCTCAGTCAGGTGCTAATCAGATTAGGTATTGAATGAGTGTGTGCTAACAGACTATATTCATCCGCACTCCAGGTGAGAGTAGGCCACACCCAACCAAAAAGTCCGCTTTAAAGAATAAGGTCAAGAAAAAACAAAACAGGAGGTTTGAAGAAATAGACTTTTTAATTCAAGCACTTTTTTCCCATATATATTTTTATCTGGTTTGGCAGGAAAAGTCATTAGACCTCACAGTAAATTTGGTCAGACATGTATTTCATAAATGAATCTTGATGTACTTGATGGCAATACTAGAGTTGTCTGCCAGCCAATCAGCGGTAACCCATGAGCTGGCCTTTATTACACCAGCATGGTGTGATAAAACCCCATCTGAATGGAGCACACTATCTGAATCAAAGCAGTGTCCATTGATTCATCATATGTGCTTACCCTGAATATGACAGAATATTGACTGGAAGGGTAATTAAAATAAAGTTTCTGCCAGAGGGAGAAGCTTTACTACCCTCAAACCCCCCACACAAATACAGACAATATGCATCCTCTCTGCTGGGCAGTCACAGGGCTAGGAGGAATAATTGGTTTGTAGGCCCAGATGCATCGATCTGGAGGACTCATATCTACCTCCCGCTACAGCCAAAGCCACACGGGGGACCATCTATTCCCCTTCCAGCCCATTATGAAGTGGGAGTTGAAATGAACGATGCTGTGTATTGACAGCCTTGTGCAAATTTTCTCCTATTGCTGCCACCAACACACCGGGCCACAAAAACAAAGGCGGAAGAAGGGCACTGAAGTGAGGCCTCGAACACAGATGGTTTTCTGTCTCATTATTGTTACGAGCTGTTGCAGGCTCAAAGACAAGTGCTTTTAGATTAACTCTATCTCTTCAGATATAGACCTTTTCACAAGTGGCTCAGTACATAAGATGGATCAGTCTGTGTTCATCAGTCTCTCTCTCACACACACACACGCAGATATACACACATGCACACACACACACACACACACACCAAATCATGACATTTCTTTAGAGGTATTCTCACTCTGTCGTCTTTTGACACATAAGGACTTTTGTTTTCTTCCTCTATGTGGACCTGCAATTGTTCTGACTGCCTGGTATTTAAAGGCAATCATTGCACAGCTACTAATTAGCTGTCGGGATCCCACTCCCTGGTCTATTTTCAAAGCTGGCTTTGTCTGCAAACATGATACCACATTCTATTTCTCAAATGCAGTGCGCAGAAGGGGAAGTAACAGCAACTCAAAGCAGATGTCTGTTCTTTTAATGTTATGAAGATTAGACAGCCAGGTTGTATTGAATCACACAGAACCACTTTAGCTGTTAGTGTTGCTGCCAATCCCTCAGGGCCTTTTGGGCCACTTTCCCAATCATAAAATACCTGAGATGGTAACTCCAGTGAGTTTAGCCCCTACTCACCTTAGTGGCTACAAGCTGAAATACTAGGCAGAGTTGGGCGAGCTGAGAAGCAGTCCTTGCCAATGGCATCCTTCCTAGAGGGCATGTGGTGCTGGTGCCATATCCCCTCCAATGTATTGGCAGCTTCACTTCATTTAATCTTCAAATGCACTGGTCCTTTCCTCTCTTAGCAGGGACTTCTTGCCTCAACACATAAACTCATATGCACTTATATATATATATATATATATATATATATATATATATATAAATGTTTGTGGTAAACTGTGGACATCAGCATTTTCTGTAAATTGCTGGGTCTTCCAAAATCGTCAATACAGTTCGTTTTCCTTCGCTGTCAAACTCATACCTGTGTCTGTTTCATTGTTGATAGTATATTATCACTAATAGTTCTTGGGCTACTATTTCTGGTGTGAAGAAAAGGAGAAAAATGCGAGGTTATTTCCATTAGCCTTATGTCTCACTAACATTTGCCAAGTGGTATTTACTCTTTACAGCATAATCTTTTGAAATCATTAATAACATCAATAAATCAATATTGCATAAACCCAGCTCACCAAATGGCTGCTGATTTTTGAGCATTAACCATGCTTCCATTGTTACCATAGAAACTGACTGGGAGTAAAACCGATATTCCCATTCAAATCAACATAGCGGGATAGAGAGAGTGGCAGCCATTTTTATTTGAATCAGAGCCATTGGAAAAAACTGACTGCTGTGGCAGGATAACTTCCATATAAACTGGCTGGCAGCAAGTCACGGACTCACTGAGGTGATGTTTTGCAGTAACAACCAAATAAGCAATGGAGTAGTACAAAGCATGGAGAGCCGTCTTTTGTGCACAGTCTCCATTGCGTTGCTGCTGGAGTGGAATTGGGGATTTTATGGAGGACTTTATGGCCCAAATTTCCCCTCAGGGATCAATCAAGTATTTCTGATTTCTGAACTAAGTCTGAATGGATCTGCCTCCACTGTAAAAGGAGCAGCTCCGTGCAGTAAGTAAGATGTATGTGTGTGTGCGTGTGTACATGTGTGCATATGTGCATGCATTTGCATGCATGTACAATGTGCATGCATGTGTGGTGTTAGCTACCAAGCTAAAGTCCCAACCATTTATCCATCAGTCTCTCTCCAAGGGGCCAGCGTTGTACTAAATAACAGTGTTCACGCTCACAAAGGTTAAGCGGTGAGTCAGAACCAGTGATGACAGGTTGACCAATGAGTCGCAGCTGGGCTGCCACACGGCTCTGAGCAGCAGATGAGACAACTTTACACACGCGCTGTCATTCTCGCAGCTCACTGGACATTATTGGACTTTTGTGCACAGCTTCTGTAAACTGTAAATCTTTCATGTGTCTTTTCGGGCACAGAGGCATTGATTTTGTAGAATATCAGTGATGGACTCACCCCTTTGTTATCTCACTGATGCTGTTTGCATTTCATTTCCAGTGAGGACTGTATTTGGTGGCAGACTGCTTCATAATCAGCTTATCAGTGTGTGGTGCCCTTAAGTATATTTACTGAGCAGAAGTTGTTTTTTTTTGTTTGTTTTTTCCAGGAAAGAAAAGGTGAAGGAAGTTCTGTTTTTTAACTGAGGGTGCTTCTATAATATGCTGTTTATATGTTAGGGTGGTGAGGCCTAGAGGTATGCAGATGTGTTTCTGTCAATATGCACTGTTAATTGTTGTTAAAAGTTGAATGTTGAACAGACAGATGAACCAACCAACTGATACAGCCATCTTTAGACCTCATTTGTCAACAAGGCAAAAACAAACAAAACTATCTGTCTGTCTGTCTGTCTATCTATCTATCTATCTATCTATCTATCTATCTATCTATCTATCTATCTATCTATCTATACATACATACTTGCACATTTATTAAAAAGGAAAAACTGAAATATCACATTGAAATTTAACATGAATTTAACACTTGAAATTTAGCTCAGGTGCCTCCCATTTCTCTTGATCATTGCTGAGGTGTTTCTACTCCTTAATTAGAGTCCACCTGTGGTAAATTAAATTGATTGGACATGGTTTGGAAAGGCACACACCTCTCTATAGAAGGCTTCACAGATGAAAATGCATATCAGAGCAAAAACCAGAGACAGGATTGTTGCAAGGCACAGATCTGGGGAGGGCTACAAAAACATTTCTGCTGCACTGAAGGTTCCCAAGAGCACAGCGGCCTCCATAATTCTCAAATGAAAGAAGTTTGGCACCACCAGGACTCTTCCAAGACCTGGTTGCCCAGCCAAACTGAGCCATCATGGGAGAAGGGCCTTAGTAAGAAAGGTTACCAAGAACCCGATGGTCACTCTGACTGAGCTCCAGAGATCCTGTGTGGAGATGGGACAAAGATCCAGAAGGACAGCCATCACTGTGGCCTCCACTGATCTGGGCTTTATGGCAGAGTGGCGAGACGTGCAAAACACATGAAAGCCCGCTTGGAGTTTGCAAAAAAGCACCTGAACAACTCTCAGACTGTGAGAAACAAGATTCTCTGGTCTGATGAAACCAAGATTGAACTGTTTGGCCTCAATTCCAAATGTTTTGTCTGGAGGAAACCAGGCACTGCTCATCACCTGCCCAATACCATCCCAACAGTGAAGCATGGTGGTGGCAGCATCAGGCTATGGGGCTGTTTTTCAGCAGCAGGGACAGGGAGACTGGTCCTGGTTGAGGGAAAGCTGAATGGAACAAAGTACGGAAATATCCTCAATGAAAACCTGTTCCACAGCGCTCAGGACCTCAGACTAGGCCGAAGGTTCACCTTCCAACATGACAGTGACCCTAAGCACACAGCCAAGACAACACAGGAGTGGCTTAGGGACAACTCTGTTAATTCCTAGAGAGGCCCAGCCAGAGCTCTGACTTGAACCCTATCCAGCATCTCTGCAGAGACCTGAAAACGGCTGTCCACTGACTGTCCCCATCCAACCTGACCGAGCTTGAGAGGATTTGCATAGAAAAATGGCTGAAAATTCCCCAATCCAGGTGTGCAAAGCTTGTTGCGTCATACCCAAAAAGACTCGAGGCTGTGATTGCTGCCAAAGGTGCTTCAACTAAGTACTGAGTAAAGGCTCTGAATACTTCTGTCAATGTGATATTTCAGGTTTTTTTCTTTTTAATAAATTTACAAAAATTTCTAAATTTCTGTTTTCACTTTGTCATTATAGGGTTCTGAGTGTAGATTAATGAGAGAAAAAAATGAATTAAACAATTGTAGCATCAGGCTACAAAATAACAAAAGTGAAAAAAAGTGAAGGGGGACTGAATGCTTTCTGAATGCACTGTATATACACATGCACACACATACATACAATCTTTAATATACATACTATGAGTTTTACATGTAGTGTTTGTATATTTATATGAAATTTGGCATTTATATGATAAATAAATGTCAAATAGATGATACATATGTACTGGCATGTGACTGATAGGTAACAAAAACGCTTTTCCATCTTAACTTATGTATCAAAATGTGGTGCCACAGTTTTGCAGCCATATTCTAAAGACACATAGTAGATAAAATTATATCTATTGCGATGCATGTAATGTTTCTGAATTCAAGGACATTGAACAAAATGCTGTCAATTGGTGTTATGTCAAAATCCCTCTATTTGTTTGCTTAAAACCTGACTTTTTAAAGCAGCCATGCCATATGCTCAATGTTGATGTTAGATTTTGCATTGCGTATTTGCCTAGAGGAAAAATCTTAAAATTTAATAGCAAAAAAAAAAGAGTTGTGCAGTAAACACTAAATGTCTTAAGGAGATAAAGAGTTAAATAAAAAAAAAAAAAAAACAACTGTTAAAAACATAAAAGCAATAGCAAAAAAAAAGTAATTTAAAGGCAATGAAAGAATCCATTTGAAGCAGTTAACTGTAAAGATTAATGGCTAAATTTTAAATTTGTGATATTATCTATGTTTTCTATGTGGGGCGTAGTGCTGCTGAAAATACATCACCTGTCCTGTATACCTGAGATTAAAAAAGAAAAAAAAAATCACAGAATTAACAAGTAAAAATATTATTTCACATTGAGAAGATGTATCTTAAGTATTCTGATGAAGTAGGCTCATCAAAAGTTGATGATTTTAGAGGCCTGTCACCTTGATCACAGGCTAAGCCCTTATCATTCCCTGTGGTAAATTTCCAGCTGGATTTTTGAGAATAAAAGCATGTCTCTCAAAGAGGCATATATGAACCTCTGAAAAAGGTTGTTAAAAATAAAAAAAAAACTTGGAAAGAAATGGATTTAACCTTTTGTTCCTTTTGATTGGCAGTACATGTGATGCAATGAGTTTCTTGAGTACGTAACCACATCAAGAACTGAAATAAAAGTCTGTTGTGGATATCTGCTTCCCAGAGAATATGTGGTGCTGTAAATTCCTTTCTATCTGCACTGTAATAAGTCCAGTACAAACTCAACAGCACATACTCGCATATAGAGAGATACAATATTCATTATAGGGGCATCAGTCTTACGCTGAGAGGATCTTAGAAACGAAATGTGATGCAGCAAAAGCAGAGGAGATATGTTGATTTTCTCATAAGTGATGGATGCATGCACCCCTGTGAAGTTTTGGTGAAGAAATATCTTGCACGGCTTTCCCTACAGTATCTTATACCCTTATACATTTCCTAACGTGACATTGTTTTATTCCCTCAAGAGCCCTTACGAGAGAGCGCCTGAAACCTTGAATAGGTATACACTTTCTTTTCTCTGCCACCAACAGCAATTCCCCAGAAACTACAGATATGAAATTGTAATTCCGCAGGAGACAAATGGCATGTGGTGCTCCTCTGAATTATAAATGAAAGCAGAAGGGCCTTAGTTCTGCCTTCTTGCCCGAGCGTGATTCAGACAGCCTGGCGTGAGCAAGACATGGCCGTATAACAGGTGGAGATACGCACACACGCACAGACACACCAACATACTCTCAATCTGTGAGTCCAGCATATTCCAACATATTAGAGTCAGTGACTCTGCTGGAGGCTGGATTTACATGGTGCAACTTGAATTCAACTTAACTTCCATGCAATGTCGTGATGCTGGACTTCCATAGAGCATCCATTGAAAACCACGAATGCTTTTCCACTAGCACTTGTCTTAACACAATTTAACATAAAACAAACTGAAAACATTAAAAAAGTGACAAAACAAATCAATGAAATAAATTAACAGTAGCAATAATAGTAATGGTAACAAACAAACAAAAATATAGCCAAGCACTTGGGCAAGTACTGCCAAATATTGCTTTTTGAAGATAAGAGGAAGAATGACAAGAAGAAGAACTAAATTCAGTTTACAATAAATGTATTTGTACGTACCACAAAATCTAGTTGGACAGATGAGCTAAGCTTACATGGATAGATGTGTTTGGACACACACAAAAATTGTGTTCCCAACAACTTACAATTAAAAAATTATAGACAAAAACAAAAAATGCATTATTATACCACCACTATCCAGCCAATCATAATTTTTGCCTGAGTCGTGGGTGGCATTTTAAAACTACTATCCAAGTTTAGCCGCTGGAGCTCTTACAGCTGCTCAGATCAAGATACTTGTAAGGCAAAGAAGAAAAACATGTCCTAACAAATAAAGTAGCGTTCCTACAAAGACCCTGAGGCCATGGAAAATTTTGGAAAATTTCTTATTTAAAAAAAGGAAATTGTGCACACAAATTAGGATTTTCAGCACACCATTTACTTTTTTTATGTTCTCAATTTGACATTTCAAGCTCTTACATTCATAAAATTGTGCCCACATTTTAGTTACATTGTACCCTTTTTTAAAGAGAAGGTGGTCACGATTTAATGGACAAGCTGCCAGCAGTTATCTGATTGAGGTTCATCGATTGAGGTGTATTATGATATAGGGATGTGTTACAGCAGAGACATGTTGAGCACCTGTACTTCTCTTGGCAATGTAGCAAGCAGGAGGATCCTAAGGATGCATAAACTGTACTGACATCAGTACGCTGATTTGGACCGTTGTTGAATTCAGTGTAAACAAACTGCCAAGTAACAGGAGATTGCACGACTATAGATAGATGTACACACAGTTTCTGAGAGGGAATCTGAATTTTAAATGTGTTCTGATTCTTTGTTCTGAAATGATTCTGTATTATTCAAATTTATATTAAATTATATATGTCTAATATTTATGTGTGAATTTAAGGGCAACCTAAAACGCAGCAGTAGGGCTCTAGTCTCTGGCATTGTGGGAGGAGGAGGAAAAGAACACAAACTAGGAAAATTGAACACATAAGTAGTGTGCACAAATTATGATAAAAAAAAAAAAATCTTTTGTGGGCTCTGTAGGTTTCAGCACTTAGCACTAGCTAGACATAGAAATCGTCAAATATGGAGCAAGACAAACAATTAAAAGATAAACTTGTTAGACAGTGATATTAGTATTTCTAAAAAGCCGGACACTATAATTTAAATGTGCAGTCTGAGTCTGCCATGATAATGGAAAAAAGAAGAGTGTTCCAAAGATAAGTAGCACAGTAAACAAAAATTTTGTTCCAATAAATTAACTGTTGACCATGGTCAGATGGCCAGCATCCAAAGACCAACAAAGCCAGGCCTTTTTGCTCATCCTATGGAGTTTTAGTGATGAGTTTCGAGGCAAAAAAAAAGGGGCAATAAAAGTTTCATTTGCAACCTGATTGCATGATCATTGCAATGTGTAAAGCCGGCCTTACACCCTGTTCAAAGAGCTTGTGTCAAGTCCAGGTGTCCATGCTGCTCACAAATGACGAATGGTCTCGCACTGCTGTCCATCAACGCAGGGTCAAAGCAGACATCACCATCATGTATTTTGACAGAGTGATATGAAGAAAAGCTCTGTTTAAAGTGGAAATGGATGAATTTACTCCTTGATACCCTGACGCAACTTCTTGACACCTTGATGCCACGCGTGCAGACCATGTATTGGTTCGTCAAAATATTGGGCCTGTATTGAGCTCTTATTACCTGGCAGAGGTTAAGCAATTGCACTGTCTGTCACTCTCTCTGTCGGTCTATCTGTGAGCAAGATATGTCAAAAAGTTACAAACAGATTTATATGAAACTTTGTAGAAAGGTTGATCCGGAGCCAAGGAGGATAAAAAAAGATACAAAAAAAAAAAAAAAAAAAAAAAAATCAGAAACATGACAATGACCGTGTTGCAATTCACCTCCTTCACCTGGGTGCCATGTTTGGTTAACTGACATCATGTGCGGATTAGATGCAGAAGTGATATGTTAAAATATTAAAATCTTGCTGTTCTAAAATACTACAGTGGAAACTTCTGAAAGCGATCACGTCCATCCAGGCCTAATTAATTACTCCAAAAGTGGATGATTATTACATCTGTTTTTTTAATCTCTCTAGCAGATGACAATCTAATTGACATTTGTATACTTATCTCATGAATATAAAGTAATGAAACAGAAGATAAATACCAAATCTACCTCCTTGGATGATGTCTGAACTTTACTGAATTGATTTTCTGGTTAAAAGTATTGATAGTGATTAGTCTTGTCATACTCTTATGAATTGCATTTGTTTGTTTATGTTTTTATTGTTGAATGGATTAATACCACACTGATTGTCTTTGGGCTGTCAAAGACCTTTCAAGACATTTCAAATTCCGCACCAGTATGTACCAGTGTTGCTATTGTTAGTAGTATTGTGCGTTTCAGTGGGAGTTTGACTGTCCCATTGTTTAAATTCTTTGAAACGCTGTATGTATAGGCTATATGTATGCTTGTACTTTTTTGGATTTGATTCAGTTGAAAATGGTCAATTTAAATTTATAGATATTAAATGTCAGCACAGCAGTTAATGACTGCTTTAGTCTCAAAAAAATCAGTATCAGGTTTCAAAAACCCATGTTCATCAAACCCTAAAATTCAACACAGACTTTTGCAAACTTGTTCGGTCATCAGATTATTTTTTAACACTTAGATAGACGGCAGTGGCAGTGGCAGTTTGGTATCGGTGTGATTACCCATATCAGCCATTAGAAAGCCATATTTGCTTGAACCTTGTGTACGTGCTGGTTGCCTTGGGTGCTGGAGTAAAAGAGGGTCCTTCTCTTATAAACTGTGTTTCTGCATCACAGCCAGTTGGCTGATCTGTGGTCAGCAGCCGGCAGGATGTCCTGGCCTGCTGTGTGTTTCACTGGTCGGTGGTCAGTGTGAACGTGCCTGTGACAGCATGCAGAGCATCCTCTGAATGCTGCCAAATGGGTCCACCAACTCACTGACTCTGTGTGTGTGTGTGTGTGTGTGTGTGTGTGTGTGTGTGTGTGTGTGTGTGTGTGTGTGTGTGTGTGTGTGTGTGTGAGTGAGAGAGAGACAGAGAAAGAGAGAGAAATTGTGCTTACAACTCAAAGGGATGAACCTTACAACAGAAAAGGCATTTAGATATTTGTTGTCATTTAATTCTGATTATTGTTGCACAGTATATAAGTATTACTATATATAAACAAAGGAGAAGTAATTAATATACTGGTTTACATTGAAGGGCAACTTAATAAAAGTAAGAAAGCACAAACTAAGCAAAAACAAAGTCTGAGAAACTGACAAGTTTGATACTAAAAAGTGTCTTGAAGTGTCAGTAGTTACTTTGTAACTATCAGAGGAAATCTGCTTTCTGTGTAACAATCAGCAGAGTCAAAGCCCATGAACACACAGTGACTGGCATGAAGCCCAGAAAAGACCATCATTACCGGTGTGTGTGTTTGTGTGCACATGGAGGCAGCAGCTGTGTGTGTGTTTGGGAAGTATCTGAATGAGCCAAGAGGTACTGCAAGAGCTTCTAACCCTACCGCTTGTGCGTGAGGACTCCCCCTCTTAGCAAGCTGGCCAGGGAAAGACACTTTAAAGTCACCCTGACCAATGTGGCTGTTTACTGGATGCCCTCTACCCATCTGCCATTCTGAGTCAGTCTCCTCTCCAACTTTACATGATGAGAGGGACTCAGGTGGAATTAGCCTTATGCTACTAAAGTGACATCAACTTTGAAAACACACTGTAGAAAATGTATGTGTTTGTGTGTGCACGCTGCTGCTTTTTACAGGTAAATTTAAGTTCCATTTGAACAGTGAAATCAAGCCAACGTGTATTTCATGTTCCCAACCAAATACTGCAGCAGGCTTCTTAGTGCAGTCTACCCTGATGAACATTTTATGTTGCTGTATTAACACAAGGGAACGCTCTGACACAAGCCATGAAACTTTAACCCTGCTATGACAGCAGCGCTGGATTAATGAACGCACATTTGTCTATATATTTCTGTCCTCTCTGCATTTGAATTGCCTCCTCAGCTGACATGTTCACAGGTTGGTTAAATCATCTCAAGGGTGTGACTCAGTGGGGATGTGATTGCATTATACCCCTGTTTAATGCAACGCTAAAATTTTAATGATAGTTTATATTTAGGTAGAACTATATTTGACCAATTTGCATATTTTAACAGCAACAGCTGTGGAATCTCCCATCCTCCTTGGGGCTAGCCAGCAGCATATGTCTCATCTGTTGATTTAAAAAAAAAAAAGAGTCATTAAATAGTATTGCAACCTCATTACTCACACAAGATGCTGTGTCATGCATTGAAATGTAACAGTAGAAAGAAGCATGTTATTACTCGTGGTGTCTTTGGTAGTACCATAGCTGTAGCTCCCAGTGAGGATCAGGAGGAAACACTGCATCACTGTAATTAGTGTAGAAAGATTTATAAACGTATGTCCACATTGGTTTTGTCAGTGCCATACCAGCGTGTTACATCAGCTGTCTAGAAGATCTTAATCTCTGAGATCAAAGTGGGGTTTAATTCCTCAGTCAGTGCTCAAATTATTGGATGGCTAGAGCTACATAGTGGTTGATTATGCCTATGTGACACCAGAGATTATTGATAAAAGTCATCAGCAGCTTTAGTGTTAAAAAAAAAAAAAAAAAAAAAATAGACTAACCTAGTAATTTGTTTAAGAAGAAGAAAACACTGACAGACTTACCTTGGACTTAAATTGGGTATGACAAGGTGCAGCACCTGCCATCCCTCAGCATCCAAATTTGATCTTGCAGTTTTTAGATGCCCAAGTGGAGCGGCTCTGTTTGTTCTTTTTCTTGTTAGCACATTTGTATGTAATGCTTTTCACAGCATGCAGTGCTCAGAGGAATTACAGTATGCACCCTCTAGGTGATGCAGAGCTCACCGGCAGATGTCACAAGCTTGAACATGCCTCTTCTATGAAAAGAAATTAAAATTAAAATCTTGTGACACAAAGAATTGGTATTGAAATCAAGTGCTTCTTCCTCTCTAAAAAGAATTCAAGCATATTTTTCTCATTGCATAGAAACATTACTGAATCATAATAAAGGAAACTAGTGCATCCTCAATTATTTTGCATTCAGCAAAGTTACTGAGGATGCAGTCACTTTGTCTTATTTTGCCGCCTTCAAAAATCTTATTTTGCAAGTATTTATTTGTTTCTGGGATCTGTATCAGACCTTCTTTGATTTGTCCATCAAAATCTGATGGCAGGATGGCAGACAGTTTCTGTCTGCAATGAGCATGATGTAAATAAAAAAAAAAAAAAGAAAGAAAAACAAAGAAAACAGCTACTTTTTCCTTTTACACAGTAAGGAATGTTCTGAATGCAGTATTTATTTACATGTACAGTACATGTTGTAGTATTGTGCTCTCTTTATTATCAAACTGCACACCACAATGGTTGCGCCTTTGAGTTCTATAAAGGAAGATCTGTGTATTTAGCTTTAAAGAGGGGCTGTGTGCTGTTGTCCATTAGCTTTGTAAATGTCAGGCAGTGTTGGTGCTTTCTGTTCATTTGGCTTTGGTCATGTGCATAGGAGCTGGCATTAGCAGGTATTGCTCCACTAGCTGCCTCAGTCACATAATGCAGGCCTCCAGCCACACACACACACACACACACACACACACACACACACACAGAAGCCTGTCTTTGCATACATACATTGTGTGAGTGTAAGTCCTCTATGTTTATGAAGTTTGAAAGGTCCTCTAAGTTTAAGAATTAGGCAGAACTCCTTTGCTGGCTTGATGGCTACAGTGAATGGCCTGAAGGGAGTGCCAAGAACATATGCAGTATTAGATGGATTAGCATGTCATGCATAAATAAAATGCTAATGTTTGGTAGCTAATGAGTCCCTCTGAAATATCTCACATTAGTCCTAAGATGAGTCATACGTGCTCTCAAACTGATGATCTGTAAGTAACTTTAATGGAGCCCAATATGTCTAATGCTATATTTTATCTTATCAAAGAGGCTTATTTAATAATTTACAGATATTATACATTTCATCTGACTTTGTGCAGTTTGATTGAACTTATGTCTCATTTCTTTGTGAGTTCCTTGGCGCCTCGTCACAATGTTTGGTTACGTTAAAGGTAAGCCTAGTGGTAACCTAGCTGATTTTCTCTCTGTGCATTTTTAAATATCTGATGGAATTATTCTCCCATTTCTGTAGAGTGCCTGGGAAAAACACATGAATAATGCAACAGCACTCAGTGGTTGTGGTGGGCCTTAATGAGATTTTTGGGGAGATTGTGCTTACTGAGTCATCTTAGGGGAAAGAGGTGAGGCGGTGAAGGAAAGAGTGAAAGTTAACGAGAGTTAGGTTTCCTTCAGGTGTGTGCTCAAAGTCCTAGTTCTAATTCAAGTCATGACATAGGCTCGACTTAGTATGGACCATAGAAGCAGGGAGCAGGGGTTGAACCTGGTGTTATCCTCCCCTCTCTTCAGCTTCCTCGCAGCAGTTGGAGGCCACACCACGCATTAGGATTTATTGAGATTTACATCACATTTTTCAGTTCTGATACCTGATGGGGAAATTCTAAACAGACACACTGTCTAGACCAGTAGTCAGCAAAGATTATCATGTTATATTGAGAGTTTACAGTTTCAGTCTTACCTGTGGCCACTGACTCAGACCTGAGCTTCCTTGATAATATCAAACATGTTTGATATTTCCTACTTGACGCCTTGACAGGTTCTGAATAAGCAGCTCAGGAAAAAAATGTTGGAATTTTATGTTTCTGGAAACGAAGGATATGTTAAAATGTCTGCATTTTCAAGTTGCTGACGTAGTATAAAGTGAGTAGAAAAACGTTGCTTTAGGTGCCGGGTAGGGTGGTAGGTGGCTCAGTCAGCGGGACTTTCCCTCCACAAACTGGGCTTCAATTCCTGTCAATTGAGAGCCCTCTTCATTTTTAGCTAGCTAAGGTTAGCTAGCTAGTATTAACAAACTTTAGCTAACATTAATCATATCCTTTGTCCTACCTTAACCATGACATCGAACCCTTTCCTAAGCTTAACCATGACCTTTTCCTAACCATGACCAAGTTTTGGAGCTAACAAAGACTAGAATGGACTGTAAGACTGGAGATCACCATTTGCCAATGACAACTGAGTGTCCATTGAGGTGGAGTAAGTAGAGTCTTCGTTGCCTGTGTACATTGTTGTTTTTCATGTTATGTTAGATTGCGTGAATTCCTGATATTGGCGATTGTGACCTCTGACAAAAATTTAATACCTGTTACTATGTGATGTGACGTCAATAAATTGGACATGGTTTGGTAAAAACATACATGTTTATTAAACCAGCCATTCTCTGATCACTCGATACCAAAGAATACCAAAGAGAAAGGGGGGACAGAATATCTAGCATGGGTGAGTCCAGCTTTCTCTGGACAGAGTGCCCACTCTCTGTTGTTGAACAGATTTATATTTTGATCTTAAAGTTGCATTAAAACATTTCTGACCACTGGAGGGTGTTGAGAGCTGCAACAGAGGCACTCACATGACTGATGTGTCGCAGAACATGTGTTCAGAGAAGCTTTGAATGAAGTTGAAGTGATGAGGGGGTGAAGCAGAGGATAGAGTAACTTATTTTGGGGTCGATACAGAAATTTAGAAAGCTGTGAAGGGTCATTTTACTGCAAAATTGTATGTAATGTTAATTTATGTAACTTTAGCATTTGTTTTGCCCCTTCTATTGGGAGGAGAAGTGTACACACCTGCAAGAATTAAGCTTACTGTTTTCTGCTGATAATACGTGTGTTTCTACGTATACGTTTTATCCAGTGTAGCTCTAAGTGTGTGATACCCTGTATGTCTCCAGCCTAAGTTAAGAGGTGCAACCTCAGCTGTGCTCAGAATGTGACCCACTACCACCTGCTGCTGGGCTGATGAGTTACCTTCACCCCACCCCAACCCCTGCTGCTCCATAGGAAGGAGGGAGAGACCTTCTCCTACAACAGACATTGCAGTGACGTCATGTAAACAAGCAGTAATGAGCTCTGCAGAAACACCCAGCGCTAACAGAGTGACTTGTGGCTGCCAGCCATAAAGACTGTTTTCTGCCTCTGTGCACGTGAAATGAGCAGGCAGTTTGCCAACACTGGGAGGCGCCCCGTCTTGTTGCTAATTAGGCCCTTTGCCATTCATGCAGTACCT
Organism: Myripristis murdjan; assembly: GCF_902150065.1. Taxonomy (NCBI): domain Eukaryota; kingdom Metazoa; phylum Chordata; class Actinopteri; order Holocentriformes; family Holocentridae; genus Myripristis; species Myripristis murdjan. The sequence continues at coordinate 26,198,132 of NC_043990.1, read as the reverse complement.
CAAGCAAGGAGATAAACAGACTGTGGCAGGGTAAAGGGCGGTTGCTGTGCTTCACTGCAACAAGCTATTTTGCTATTTTGCTCCCTTCTGTCCCGTTTGCATGCTGGGATACCACACTACGCTCTCTCTGTACTGAAGACAGAAGGCAGCAGCAAAACGGCTTTTACAAGAAGACATGAATATACACAGTGATACCAACATTACTCTTTTACTCTTTTTCATCGCTTTTGGACAATGATTAAACTTCAGCTATGCAGTCTCACTCCACAAAAAAACATCTAATGTGACAAACAACTTCTCAGCCAAATTAGTCTTCATCAAGTGTGTTTGTGATACAGTTGTCCCTTGCTATAACGCGGTTCACCTTTCGCAGCCTCGCAGTTTCGCGGATTTTTTTTAGTGCAATTTTGCATGCTTTTTTTTTTTTTTTTTTACAGCGCATTGTGTTCTGCGTCCTTATTTTTCTACGAAGGTTTGAACTTTGAGAGTGTTTAAACAAGAGAGAAAAGTGTATAAAGTGTGTAGTGAGGGATTTTACAGCCTTCAAACATCTATAATGTAAAAAATAAAGCTGACTACTTCGCGGATTTCGCCTATTGCGGGTTATTTTTAGAACGTAACTCCCGCGATTAACGAGGGACCACTGTATATTGCATAGTTTTCTGGAATAGCATGTTAAGACATGCCTTGATGTGGTTATCAAGTTCAGGAATGCCAAATCAGTAACTGGGTCCCTGCAGAGAATGTTCTTCTCATGTTGTCTTTTTGAGAACAAACTTGTCAAGACCGCAAGAACACAGAAGAAATCTTGAGTCTGAGGCAGCATGCTTTCCATTGTTTCATGACCTCAGCATTATTTGCTTCGGAATCCTATACCTGAGTCATTACATATTAGATCAAACAGGCCAAACTGAGAAAGACCTGTGGTCTCATGGTGGAAAAGTACCATGCAGCTGATTGAATACATCTGTCTACATCAGCATACAGAATTCCAGAATTAATTAAAATTATTCCATTATTCCAACTACCATAAAAGTTATTCACAGTCTACTCAACTGATTCATAATGTGTCTGGCACTGCTTCAGTGTGAGGCCTGAGCGACTGAGTTCTGCAGAGAATAGCTCTCAGAACCAGTGGCATTGCCAAGATGTTAGTTCCCTCTTGGATTTAATGCAAATAACTACTCATTCACACCGGAGTTGCATGGTGAGAGGTATACTTTAATTACTTAGCAACACATTACTGTGATGTTGTATTGATGTGTGTGACTTTTCTTTTGTGTGTTTGTGGGTGTAATTAAAATGTAAGGGTACTCCAATCAATTGGCCACCAACCATCATTGGATGATATTCATTCTAAATAGTTTGATTGGTGGTCTCTTTAAACGCTGATCACATTATGCAAAACACAGAAGACGATTTCTCAACACACTGCTAAAATGGCTTCACTGGTCTGGCAGTTCTACTAGGTGTTTGAAAAAGACAATGAATTTGCAATTTGCAAGGTGTTTTCCAAGGAGTTCTTATGGAGGAACTAAAAAATTTCAACACCACAAACCTCATCAGACATTTGAAGGTTAGTCATGTCAAGGGATAGGCAGAGGGCAGTGTTTGTGTGTCTGTGTGTTTATATCTCACACACACACACACACACACACACACACACACACACACACACACACACACACACACACACACACACACACACACACACACACACACATAGTAAAGCTGTGGTCCTGTTATTAGAGCATCAGCGTGCTTTTCTTGACATCCCCAGAGATATGAGCATAACATAGATGGATGGAGAGACACTCACACATAGCCCTACAACATGATAACGGACAAGTGGCAAAGCTACAACTTGTAACGGGCTTGGCTTGTTAGACCTGCCCTGACAAATGAGATAAAGGTACAGATATAGAGGTACAAGGTTTTGTTTTGTTTTGTTTTTTTCTTGTTTCTTGCTGTGCACTTTATTTCCCATGGCCCGTTATCTACTAAATGCAGAGAAAAATTGAGCACTGGCTGACATGAAACAATATTTTGGCTATAGCCTTTTTTGATTGCAGTTTGTTAGAGTAAATTGATAAAGGCCTTGTGTTTTGCTCTGTCTATTGGAATTGATTTTTGTTGCCTCCGTTTATATAATTTATTGTTCTAATTTGGTGTGTTGTGCACAGCTGTGATTCTGATTTTTATTTTCTAACATTAGGGTATAGGGTGCTATGGTTTAAGTTGCGTCACTCGGAGAGAGTCTCTCTGTTTGCCCCAGAATTCCCGATCGGAGCACCCTCATTAAAAAGCCCTATTTCCACTATCACTTTGAGCTAAAAGGATTGTCCAAGTGTGGCATCTCAGGCATCAACTCACACACAATGTGTGGCGTGACTATTGATACTTTTCATTTTCATTGACACAACTGTTAAATACTGAAAGAACAGATCCTTCCCATTTTCACGGAGGTTAGACACCTCTGTGAAATCAGTCATATAATTCTGTAAAGAGTGGCCAGATCATTTTATCACCCAGATGTTCTCACTTGGAAGTTCTTTAATAGTTTTGTTGTAGATTTAGTTGATTCCTAGATCCATCCGTGATTCTAAAGATTTAGAAGAGGACACTAATTTGGACACAGCATTTTAGTACGAAAGCCACAGAACCAAGAGTTCACAATTATCCATCTGGCCCACTAGGGGACAAGAGTGAGGAAGTGGCTGGAGGAGAAGTTTTAACCATAAGGTGGATCACCTTTCTTAGTTTAAGACATGAACTCTCCCATTCAGTAATCAGTGGGGCGAGTTTGTGAATCAAGGAAGCCAAGGATGCTGTGGCTATGGCACCTGGATCAGTGTCAGTGTTTGGGAGATGCTGAAGGTTTTAAAATGAGAACTGAAAATGCTACTAGCAGAATGTGTGCAGCTGATAGACTGATCTGACATAAAACAGTTTTGCCTTTTGGGACCTTGCTGAGCAGTAAACATATCAGTCTTGTATGACAACTAAAAGTAGCTTTTTAAATGATACCAGCCACTGCAATGATAAAGTCTTAGACATTTAGAGGGTTTAAGCAGGGTGAATTATTACTTGGAACAGAGAAAATACCACTCTTACGCCTGAAGTTGCTGTGGTAGTTTGTAAGTGTATGTGATAGCTATCTTCAGGTGAAGCAGTATCATACATAATTTATGATTGTCAAATAACTCTATTAAACAAAACCGATTCTGACTCACATGTCCTACTACATATAGTAGAAGCAGTAGCCAAGTGGTACTCTGGTCTTACCAGCTGTCATCGCAGTGAGTGAGCAGTGTATGCGTGACAAACATTGGCCTGGGAGTAGATGACTCACTATGTGACCTTCTCCTCCTCTGTTGATGAGAGACAAAGAGCCACTCCATGTCCCCCGTTCCACCTGGCATTAACATGCATCTCGACCGTGGACTGTGTTGCAATGCTCTCAGCTGTCAGAAAGAACTCGGAAGCAATGGCTAGTTGTTTACAGTACATGAATATCATCTCTGCGCATTAAAGCCATGTATCTCTTCACCTCGTCAAATGAGGATTTTCTGTGCGCTTTGCCTCTTTTCTCAGTAATTCTGTCCTTTAAAACTCCCAGTAAGCAGCCTGTCTTACTTGATCCTTATCAACAAGTATCCCTACAATCAGTTTTGTATGCTGTTTAATATGCTGCTAAACAAACTGACTTCTGCCAGTTTGATTTGTGTAGGCTTTATGTTGGGATTGTAGATGAAAGCAGCAATCCTCAACCTTTTGGCTGTAGAGACCAACAAACACGTCCAACCCAGTCTTGTGGACTGGAATGCGGTTGGGGGCTAGTCGCTTATTCTAGGTTGGCCTGTATTAAACAACTACTGTTCAGTAACTTACTGTATGTTTTCTTAATTTTAAATTGAAACAAGTCTGCATATTAAAACAATTTCAGTCTTTTGAACAATGGTAATTATTTACATAGCAAAACACAAGGGGATGAATGTGTGAACATGGACAGTAACTTTAAAAATGCTCAACAAATGCTAAATACAGTTGAAAAAATAAGTTAATTCAGTTAAGTTGGTCGACTCAATGTTTTGTGAGGTTATACAGCTGTCATGATGAACATGTCAGCACCAGAGGTAGCAACATGGCACGGAGGAGAGAGAGAGAGACACTAACCTAATTAGGGTATGGTCATAGTCTTTTAATACTAAATACAAAAGAGAAAGAAGAAGAAAGAGACAAAAAATAAAGTCTTCATTTAGTGAGAAATTTGGGCTTGTGTCTTTGTAACTAATCTGTCGTACTGTGGAATGATCCAAGGCAAAGACGGAGTGTTTCTTCCAGTTTAGTATGAGCTTAATTTTGTCTTTGTGGTTGACACAGCAAAGAAACAGCTCAGCTCAGCCTCACTGAGGTATTTGATTGGATCCGATCAGAAATGGTAGTAAGGCAGGTTTGATGCTTAAAAAAATAAACTAAAACGGAGGGAACACTGCTGACATAAATGTGCGTTAAATGCCCATTCATTCCTAATGTCAGTTAACATTTTGTTATCCCTGATTGAAAAAAATCTTTGATAGCATAAGGGAATGGGTTTCTGATCCACTCCTTTGTTCATGGGTCTCTGTCTGGTGAGCTGATCACTCATGTAATATCTCAGTGGCCTGGCAGTCGGCACTGCATGGAGCAGTTATGGTCCGTCATTGAGAATCATGGGACTCATTTGTATTTTCTTTGCCTTGGTTGCTCTATATTGACTGGAGTCACATCTCATTTACATTTTATTGATGTGTCTAGGCCTGTCTGTAGTTGCTATATGTGGATTGAAGAAACATTACATTTATACTTTCTGGAAATATGTCTTTGACCACCCAGGAGTATGGATCTGAGGTACATGAGTTTGTGCATTTTTGCACTATCTCAACACAATCCAGTCATCCAACAAACATAAATGCCAGGCAGAAAAGGGGTCCATGTTTTGCCCCCTCACTAGATAATTTTAATATTGCTCCAAGCACCGAACTGAAGTTCAGCCATGACAAATACCCCCACGGAAGGGATCTTGACATCTTGGGAAGAATACACAGCTACTTAGCGGCATATCATCATATGTAACATCTCCCACAGTCATATTGCAACTTCTGCTATCTTGAGAATCACACCACAAGGGTGCTAATGATGATGGCAATAGCGGCCCATAACCAGAGGCTAGTGCTACTATTCTTAGAAGCAGCACTTTTTATTTAGAAGGAGCAGAACGTGTCGTCGCTGGCAGCGCAGAACCGCCTGTTCTTTTTTCTCACCTCATTAATCTGTTCATTCATTCAGCGGGCTACTCCTAATCTCATCCCTGTCTCACTCATTCATCACACAGGGCCTGTTGCCTGCCTCACTCTGACTCTGCGTCGCTGTCTCTCTCCCAATCCTGTGGTTGAACAGAGATCATGCTAATGATGAAGAAAAGAGTAGCTCACACATTTGCTGCCAGGCCCATCAATCTTGTCTATCTTTTTATGTTGTCGCATCCTGGAACCTTCCTTTTACTGGATTGCTTTTATGCTGTTGGTAATAGCAGTATTAGGACAGTGTCTCCTTTTGATGTACACTTGATTGTGTTCATGATCATCCAATGAACACGAAACCAATAATCTTTTGTCTTTTTGTTTTTTTTGCCAAGGTTTTCATTTTGAACTTCATTACCTTCTGTCAACAGCATCAATGCATCAATTCTGGTCCATTATCTCAAGAACATTATAATCCTGTGAAAGTCATCTTCACATCAGGCATTTTCTGTTGTGCATTTTTCCCAGTCTGGTCTTATTGAATAGGCCCATATTCTACCCAGTTATCGATTTGCAAACCAAAGATTCCTTATGGATAGAATTTCTGATTTACTGAATGAAATGCACCGTGAAATCAGTTATGTGGAAACTTTGTATTTGTTTTCCTACTCTACACCAGCTTATTTTTTTTTACCATTGATTCTGACAGGCATAGCATATTTCAGTGTGCAGACAAAGTTCTTGAAGGCATATATTACTTTTATCCCTAACTGTATTTGAAGTGACTGTAACAAATTGCACGTACTATAAAATCTGATGTGTCGGTCACAGCACAATGCCACTCCGGGAATACAAAGGAAAATAGATTCATACATTAAAAAGACTGGGTTGGCCTACTTGTGTGCATTTTTAACAGTGATGCAGTTTGAAATCCAGGCCTCTGGTACTTCAAGGGGCACTACTATTTTTGAGGAGCTGCCGTTTGCTTCAAGCTTCAAAAACCATGATTATACAGTATCATGCGCACTAGTACCATGAGTACTAGAAGGGCTTTCCAGTCCTCACATCACAGAAAAGATGACATCACAGTAGAAGTGAGTATAATCTCTGTATGTATGAGCAGGGTTAAAGATAATTTGCCAAGCTGTGCTGAGGGAAATAACGCTAAAGAATACAACTTAAGCGATCCTTCAGGCCACATTGACAAATGAGATCTGGGGTCTTCTGTCAACTCTCAGTAGACTTAGCTGACATGCTGTCAGAGAGAGTTGTCTTCCTTCTATGCTTGTCTGTCTTGCTTGTCCACATGCCTTGGTGTACGCTGTATGGGCGGGAGCATCCATGCGGACCCTAATGTGTGTTGCCAGTCTGACTTCTCTCGCACAACACTGGAGTGAGAGGAGCGGACTGGATGATGGAAAAATACAAAGCAAGGCCAAACCATGCAAGAGATATGCAGCAAGTGAGCCACCGCTCCCAGCATTTCTGCCTGTTGCCATGTCATTTGATTGACATGCAGAAATGGGGACCACCTGATGCCTGGGCTGTCTGTTAAGAAGGACTTGATGAGAATGGACAATGCATGCTCTAATTGATGTGATTATTTCTCTCTGATGTGTTGCTCTCCCATATTTCTCCTCACCTCCAACAGTTTTGTGGTTTTCCCATGCCACATTTTGTTATGGTCTATTTGCTTTTGCTTTTCTCATTTCCTCATGATGTTTTTCAACTATGCAAAGCTTGACTTCTCGAATTAAAGTAATTGTCTACTGGCATTAGTGGACCATTATAGTCGTTAAGTTACTGCGGCAGTGGCATGGCATCAGAGAGGGCTTGTCTTCCCTCTGCCCTGTGATTGGTCTCTCCCAGCTGGCCCTTTGCTCTGTGGGAGAATATCCAGTGAACAGTGTGCCATGCTGCTCTCATTTGCTGAGATATAACACATACACTGTACAATCAGCCTTTTCCTCCCTGTGCAGTCAAAGATAATTATACCTGGTCAGAGCTGAGAACAACACAGCAGGAACCCATTTGGAGGCTTCCTGCCTTCTCACCAAGAAGCACAGGAGCTTTGGTTTTCCTGACAGCATGTTGATGCGCTGAGCATTTGCTTGTAGAGCAGTAGAGCTGACATATGTGCATAAAGATCATCTACCCATTGTTATTATTCTGACTAATTAAAACCCCCATCGGTGAGCGAGTACAATTTGCAATAATGAGAATGAGAAAGCTGCCTCTGCTCTTGGTGGTTTTGCAGTGTGCCCTGCATGTTCAGCTGCCAGTGCTTAAGCCAAAGCCCAGTAGCCTGTGTCAATGCTCTTTAAGCTGGATTCCTAATTACCATGCATCAAAGTTGTAACGAAACATGAAGAGCCACAGCCATAGCTACGGCAGACAGACAAACTAATGGAAAAGTTGCCCGGCAAAGTAATGCGATGCATTGGAGTGCAGGTTGTATTTACCTGAATCAACCTGAATCTTTTGTTGTTTATCTGAGCCCATTTCAACAGTTGTTTGTGTTTAGCACAGCACTGACTCTTTGAGGTTATGTTTCGTCTGCTCTTTTGACTATCTCCCGGAAAACCTCTGTCTGGGCCACTTTAAGAGCTGTGTTACTGTGTCTCCATCCTAAAAGCCCTCCATAATACATCAGTCTCCATTTATTACTACAGAAATCCATGAATCATTTAGTGGGTTTTGGTAACTTGGTGCCCTCATACTCTGTTTTTAGAAGTGTGAGCGATTTCAGAGCATGCACTCACACAGCTTGTAAGATAGAATAATTCAAGGAAGAGGATGAGCAAAGTAAAGGAAGTAGATTGAATAAATAACCTCTCACCATGATATTGTCTTTGTCCATCTCTCTGTCTTTCACCTAAATTCCACAGCTTGTCGTGTGAATTTCATTGTCTGGCATTTTGGACTTGCTTCATATTCCACTTTGACGTGGACATAATGTACTCACACTAATTAAGAATGCTAGTAGCCTTTTTTATCACAGTTGAATTACTTTGTCTATTAGTCTCATTTAATTAGCATAAATTAAACCTGTGTTATGTTAAATAAACTGTAAAGCAGGGACAATAACGTGTTGGAAATACACAAACCTCAAATGCTAAAGCAATCAGGTTTAGGCTTACTCATCAGATGAGCTAGCATCTGCATACACACCATATTATTTGGAGAAATCAGTGTCTGCATCAAATTATCATAAATTAAATTGTGAAGTGTTTTGGTGATGATGGTAGTTCCCCCACAGGTCATGCTCTGTTACTGGTCCTTATCAGAGCTTCTCTCCACCTCTTAATTATATCAAACACAGGCAAGCCTAGTCTCTGTAATGAGACATTGACTGAGAGGTGCAGAGGTCTTCTTCATGCCTCCTTTTTTATTGCAGCTGATAGTCATGGCTTAACAAGATTGTGATAACCTTTTTGTTGCTGTTTAGACAAATAAAAACATGTATGAAAGACAGTATAGACAACCAACCTGTTCAACCTCCTGTACTGTAGAGCTAAGGCATGGCTGCCGTAATTTGAGGCCATGCCCTGTCATCACAAGCTTGTTGCATGCATGTAGCAGACATGATCAAAGAAAACAGGTGTCACGGGCCATTTTTAATTTTTTAATTTTTTTTTTTTTTTTTATGTCCTCTGGCCTGATGTTTGCCAGAGTAAGTGATTCTATTAGAGTACTATAGATGTCAGTAATAGAATTCACCAGTCACTCTTCCTTTGATCAGTTCATGGAAAAAGGAGCATTGTAATGGTTTGATTTCTTTCATTTAAACAGGTCTAATCAAGGTCAGCCTGTCACTGCCACTTCTATCAAAGCACCACAGTCATGGACGGATTATATTTCTTAGATGTTGTGCTACATTTGGTGAAATCAACCAGCGTTCTCACAGGCAGACCTAATCCAGTCTCAGAATCAAGATTTCTAAATAGTGGGGAACAGACTTGAGTCATCTCTGAATTACTGTTTTGTCATTTTAGTTGTTCTAACAGGTTGTACATCTCTGGAATATCACAGAATTGGGCTTCCTTTGTTTTAATAAATGGGTCACTTTAGAGGAATATACCAGAATAGATTTTACAACTTGTTTCATGCATTCACTGAATTTAGATTGTAGCTTTCAAACAAACTGCACTGTTAGGTCTTTACAAAAACTACATTAACAAACCAGGAAGGAGTAACATTTTCAAGTAGGTTATGGAAATGTTCCAACATAGTTATTATCAGGTCAGGTCAGATTACTTTATTTGTACCCATAGGTCGATTTGGTTTGCAGTAAGAAGACAAGGCTTACATCATGACATGATAAAAGTGCTCAAAGCTCCAGTAATCCTTACTCATGGCTCGAATAATAATCAGTACTTAAATAGAGAAAAAACTAACACCAAAAAGCACTAAAATAAATAGATACCATCTGTTTTAGTTTTTTTTTAGTGTTAGTTTTTTGTTGATGCCTTTTGGGACACCATCTCAGGGAGCATAGCCACGCAGTATCGACTGGTTTGATTGTGGTTTTGTATCATCACTACACATGCATGCATGTCTTTCTTTCTAAATATTCTAATTTTCTAATGAATCTCTCTCATTTGCTGGTGTAGATAACCGGCTGTCACTGAGGTTGACATTGACTCGTGGTACTGTATAGTCAGTGTCCGGCTGTGTCCTATGTAAACTTAAGTAGTGTGATGTTAAACTGATCTTGAATTCTTATTGTCCATTGAGAAGAATGCATACAACAAATGGCAAAAGAACTGCAATTACAGCAATACATGGAAATGGAAATCTAAAGAGATGGCATCGCATTCCACATAGGTCACAGCTTCAGTCATTAGAAACCCAGTAGTGATAGCATTACTGCATCTCACAAATAGGCTCGCCAGTCACAATAGCAGTCCATTAAGCAAAAAGCACAAGTCTGGGAATTGCGGTGTTTTCACCCTTTTATCACAGCACAAAATGCACAGAATGATTTCCCTCACATTATCTAACATACAGTGTGCATTATATCTGCCATTTCCTCAGAGCTGATCCTTAGGCTGCTGCTAGTGGACCGCTCAGGGACTTACAGGAGCTGGCAGTCATCTGCCTTCTCACACTTTAGCCTCCATTCACATGATGACGTGTGTTATAGCAGTCAGAGTAATAACTTCCCACCAACATAATAAACCATTAATGGAATAACAGTTTGCACTGTATGGTGTAATAATCCAGTTATCATAATACATTTCCTACAAACTTAATAAAATGCACCTACCATTAATGTAATATATTCTTTCCCGTTAACATAGTAATTATTACATTAATGGAAGTTATTACATTTTCAGGAAGCTTGAGAATTTCAGTTTTCAAAAATGTAATAACTGAAACTGATAATGTAATAACAGTCTAAATTCAATATGTAACATTCACCAAATCACAGATTTGCATGAAAGGTGTTTGATGGTCATTGGAAAGGTTTTAAAGTGTGAATAGGAAATGCTTAATCTTTATACTCAGTTATTCTTAATAGGCTTTTTAAAGAAAACTAACATTTATTCAGTGTGAACGAATATATATAGTCTCTTTAGGCATATTCTTTAAAGGTTGGAAACTCAAATACATAATCTAAGCATGTAATATCTGTATGCTATTAATGATAATTAAACTGATAAGTATGACTGTGCCATATTTTTTTAATAATTGAAAAAAAAATTCTTTTTTCTTTTGAGCACTGGCTTCCATTCAAGAAAAGAAAAAGCTTTTTTTTTTAATCATAAAATTAGAACATTAATGGGATGAGTGACATTATCATGAGGGATGAAATTCCAGTTTTCAAAACTGTAGTATCTATAAACTGATAACTAAGAGGCCCTTGATCATCACCTTAGGTGTGATCACTCTGATGGGACTGCTTTTGTAGTTTAGTCTAAATGTAATGTAAATCTGTACTATCTGGATATTAAACGTGATCAAACTGATAAGTATGACTGTGCAATGGTTAAATTATATATATTGAAGAGAAAACAAAAGCAAAACAAAGTATATCTTTAGAGCACTGCTTTACTTTCATTTGAAATAATAAAAGATCATTAAAATATTAAAAGACTAAACAACAAAAATAACAGACTTCTCATCACAGATTAATTAACCTGTTTCCAAAAAAAGCCTTTGACTGGATAACGGCCATGTGTCAAATGTTTCAGGATCATTCAGGCTCTCATCCACCCAGTGTTGTCTGGAAAGGAGTTCTCTCATTCATTGTGCCGGAACAGTTCCTACCAGCTGCTTTGTGCAGTTTAACACTGATGACTGTGTCATGATTGCTGTCTATCTCAAAGTTTTCAGACAAGCGATGCCTGATATAGATCCAGGGAAGATGTGGTCTGGTTAGTTCTCTAAACATGAATGACACTCTGTTGAGACTGCCAGTCACTGACATGTCTACATCCAGGGTGAGCCTAATAATCGTAGATATGATTTCCGCAGGCAGTGACAGAAAAGCTTCAGACCGGTGGTCGTCAACGTGATCAGAGGCCAGTGACTGCAGACCAAGTAGACAGGCCATCAGGAGTTCTGGTTATCCCTATGGCCTACTTGACAGAGTAACATTTTGCAGTTACTTGCTGTTTTGTGAATGCACCCAAATATCCTGAGACCTTGGAGAGCACATTTTTTAAGTGTTCATTTTGATTTTATCCAAGACTTGGTAGTTGGAGAGAGATTTATTGAGGGAGTGTCACATCAAGGGCATGAGAGTCAGCAGCAGTGCTATTATATAATAAATGTTGAATTTAACCTTGGAATTTATTCATTCATCATAATTCATTCATCATCTGACCAAGGGCAGCACACACTATGGGATTTTTAGGGATTTCTGATCAGATCCAGCCCCAGTTTGCCCACAGCATATAGCTGAATTAACTAAGCAAGAAATCTGATATAGTTGAAAATTGGTCTGGGATGGTCATTTGGCTGCTCAGTTACTTAGAAATTGATTTAATGTGAATTCACTGTAACATGATAACTGTCTCTGTACTCTTTGTATAGTCTTCATTAGATTTACAGTCACACTTGCATTGTTACTTTTCTCACAAGATATATTTAGATTATGTGCCGAGGGAACAAGATAATTGCTTACATTTTGGAGTCAGTAACAGCTCTGCCACTCGTGTCTTTTACTTACCAATGAAAAAGATTTGCTTGAGAGTTTGCCATTACTCCTCCCTGAAAGCTGGATGGTAAAGGTCCTGTTTAATATAAGCTCAACATTTTAATGGCTGTAAAGGTAAATAAAAGCAGAAGTTAACACCATGGTAAGATGCCATATATTTACCCCCTTTTAGTTGAAAAGACAGTAGTCTGGTCTTTAATCTCTGTTGTTTTATAAAGAGCTGTTTTAACTCTATTTGTAAGTTTATCATTTGCACATCACTTCTTAACAGGATGGTTGCTACACTGGAAAAAGCTCTACTGCAGAGGACCTGTGCTAATAGCACCTAAGATTTACTTGACTGATGTCCCTGATCAGATTTTCATGAAACCTAAATAGTAACTAAACCCCAAACACAAATCTCTATGAAGCCTGACTTCATATCATGACATGTCACCACCTGTTGTTTTTTATGGGTGGTGACATCACCTGCCACAAAAGACCAGATACCCTACTTTTCACCATTAGAAGTCAGACTTCATATAGACTTGGGTTTAGTCACTCTTTAAGGTCATGATGGGTCTCGTGCATTTCTTACATGTTTAAAATTGCACAGGGGGGCAGTCAGCATTTGTTTACTTGTTTGTCTATGTGTCCAGCAAAACTCAGACAACATTGGCCAGATTGCGACAAAAGTTAGGAGGTCAAAACAAGGAGACATTTTTCCTTACTTGCCTTGACAGAGCTTGCATTATTCATGGGGGATGACATGCAACCTTGTTTTCACTAAGTGACAGAAGCACAATCTCATCAGGTATTGGATCTATCATAATTCACCTCAGAACATCTCCTGTTTTAGTGCAGCAAGATGAAGATCACATCTAGAATAGGAGATGTCATCAGTGAAAAGACAGATTTGATTGAGTGATTGAGCCGAAAGTGTTAACCAAGGAAAACTAATAAGAAAGGAGTATATGGAGGGAGACAGGGAATTGGGTAGGTGAGGAGATCTGCGATAGGGATGGGCAGGAAAGAGCAGGAAAGAGACATTACCTTTGATTCATGAAAATACATGCAGCAAGCCAGCTAGTCCCAGTTCATCTGTTGAGCGGTGGTGATGGTAGACTTGAGAAGTGACAGAGTGAGAAATGGAGAGGATAGAGTCTGACTGGTGGGCAGATATGGAGGATGCACCGAGTTTTCATGGACAGTGAGTGATCTGGTGACTGAAAGGAGAGGAGGAAGAGAAGAAACATGAAGATGAATAGAGCAGCCTCGACTGATGAAGACAGTGTTTGGCTACCTGCTTTAGTAGGGTGATTGATGGGGAAGAGGTTAGAGCTGTACTGCAGTTCAGCTTGATTTAATTTGAGGCTAGGAACCTGGATTGCTTAGCATAAGCTAATTCTGTTTGACCTTCGCCAGACTGTTGAAGAGATTTCACATTATTTCTCCATTAATCATGTTGAGTAAACTCACATCATCCTGATTGAGTTGACTCTGCTGATATGAGAGCTGTCGTTCCATCCAGTGGTAATGTTGACAATAATAATGATCCCTGCTCACTGGGTAATCATAACAATTACTGTGAGCAAAATCAAAAAATATTGACTGCTATGTTACCTCTCGACTTAGTGTATCCTGAGCTTTTTTTCTGTTTAAATGGCAAGGCCTCTTAATGAGCTATAGGTGAAACGCACTCATTCACAGGATCACAGTTAGCTATAGGTGCATTCCATTTGGACATGTTGGCTTGAAGCATGTTACACAGCAGTGACGGCGGAGTGAAGCATTTAAAAGCAGTGTGGGCGGAGCTGTAGGCTGCTGGCTGTTACGTGAATTGTGTTTTTCAGTCCACCTCCAAGTGTGCAAATCTGGGCAAAGAACAGCATCAAGTCACTTCTCGCTGTTCTGGAGCTGTGTCTTGACTCTCAAACTTATTACTTATTTCTTATTCTATGATAATTTTCCACAGGTGATCAGACAGGCAGCATTTTATTATGGGTTTCAGATTGGTTTCCTACAAAATACACACTGGACCTTCCAGTGAAACTTAATGTTTGTTAGTCTGCATCCAGTCCTCGTATCCCCGCAGACGCCAGCATCGCTAGTCTGTTCAGGTGAATGTTTGCCTCTCCGTAATTAAATTGTAATAGTAATTGTTTTCTATACCAACCCAGTCTACCTGACAGTTTCACTCATTTGAAGGTCTGCTCACTTTGCTGCCTGATGGTCACTGAATTTTCAACCGAGGCTATTACAGTTTCTTTTCAAAAAGCAGTGTTCAACCATAGCAGCTTACAATCCAACCTTTGCTTGCCAGCAAATAAATTAGGACACATATGGTGTTTGCGAAACACAATGTGTGGGCTATAGAACATGAGTGCAAATAAAGAGTGGGGCTTTACATCTATGGCAGTGTGTGTCAGTGGATTGACCTGATTATTTGAACATCTCAGTTAAATACTTTCTTTGGTCTTAGCCTGTTCAAAAAATCTTGTCCCCGCTGGACACTGTACACTTACCACACTTGATTTGCCACCTGCTACACTGGCCCTAAACATTTTCCTCTGTCTCTCCAATTCCATGTAAGGCCGCCAAAGACAAAAATTGAAGACCACGATAAAAAAATAGATAGTATTAGAGAGTGAGCAAGTTTTAAATTAAAGCTCTAAATCTGCTCTTGTCTTTTTATTGGATATTTTACACAGCACTCGATTCTCTAAATGATTCTTGCACCATTCTTAACTTAGGGGAAAAATGAGTGAAACATCCCCTATAGCAGTCGAGACAAAAAGTTACTTTTGAACACAACACATGAGACTAAGCAAGAACGCCTACAACAGGTATTCTGTTATACAATCTTATACGCTACATATATTAAAAAGGTTCATTTGGCCTACAAATTAATGTTAACCACAGTTTTTCTTTTATAAAGGCCTGTAAGGTGAATTGTTTGTACCTGACAAGTTTCGGCTAGCCGAAACTTGTCAGGTACAAACAATTCACCTTACAGGCCTTTATAAAAGAAAAACTGTGCTTATACGCTACAGCTTTAGTCATGCATGATGCTCATCAGCATTGTTAGTATACTGCCTTGCGCTCTTGCATCTGAAATTAAGCACATTCATCTCCAGTGTGGTGAGGAGGTAGGTAATTAAAATGTTTAAAATATAACACTGCAGTAATTACTAGAACTCCAGTGAGGCATTTCAAAAACCTCAGAACAGAGACGATAATGTTGGCTGAACCTCGTCTTTTGATTTTACCTTTGGGTCTTACAAAGGATGACACTTAACACACACATGCACACACATAAATAATGAATTACACCTTTATTGCAAACCTTTGGATGCCATTTACAACCTTGTCAGACTCACTTTAAGCCCATTCATCCCTAAATAAAGGTGCATCTTTTTTCCAGTAAAGCATCTCAGTGGAACTGAGTTTATATAAGCAATGGAGAAGGTGGAGCATGTTTGTAATTAGGAGGATTTATTCTAGCAGCACTATAGCTAAATGACTCCTACATAATCCGACATTCACGTTTAGGTGACTGAAAAAAACTTTTCTCATTGACCATGGCTCGTCTGAACTTAACACTGATTGCTGTTCGTTCCCCTGAGGAAGTAATAACCTTGCCCGTAGCTTTCGTGACTATAGCGACTCGCCCCTAAGTCCACTGCTGACAGCTCATTACCTTTAGTGTACCTGCTTCACACTCGTAATTTACCCAGAAAAGCCATGCATGTCTTTGAAGGGAAAAATCTTGCTTGCATTGACTAATTAGGACCTAAGATAATGAGTGTTTGTTTTGAGTCAGTACAGACAGCTAAAGATTTTATTTATTTATTTTTTATTGCTATTCTTCAAATATAGATACAGTATAAAGAATAATGTGAACCACCTCTTTTGATTGATGGCATACTCCCCATTCATAAATACTAAATTTTGTTTGAAATTCTGGCAATTACAATTATAACAAGTCGCTTCTCCTCCCCTGCTCTCTCTTTGTCAGTCAATCTCCATTTCTTTGTTCCACAGCCGTAAACCACAGCATTCGATTCGCACCTTTTTTAGCTGCCCAAGAACTTAGAACAGCAACAAATATATGGTGGCACTCTGTGTGGATTCTGTGTGGGTGAGTAGGCAAGATCTCTTTTTCACATAAGAAATGACATTCATTTTTGACTATACCCCTCTGGTTCCTGCCTGGGAAATCCTCTGGCAGTCATTGCTGCATCTGCGTCATCAGGAGCAGTTGTTACAGCTTTCAGCCTCCCACATGGCGGCAAGCACGATGCAGGAAGAGGAGGCAGAGTGAGAAACAGAGGTGCACCCGCCTGCCTTCTGAAAGCAGTTTGCATGATTGATTTTTGGAGTTGTAGACACAGTTGGGTGCGCTCCCACCATTGCAATTCAAAATGACTCTGTTCTTTAGGGGCTTGAACTTTGTTGTGCGGTCAGCCCTTTTTCAAGTATCTCAGATTAGATTGTGCTCAGAGTGTGCAACAAGGCACTAACCACAGGGGCCACAAAGAAAGAGGACTGCAGTCAGTGTTCATTGACCATCACAAACCTTACAAACAGCCACAGGGCTTTATACCCAAAAATGGCAGGGAACTATTTCAAGTCTGTGATCAAGTCAAAGGAGTTGTGTAATGGCCATCTCAGGAGGCAAAACAGGCATCTAGTAATCAGAGCGTTCCTCCATTTACAGTTTGCCATCTTGTCCTAAAAAGAAAAAACTATTAGACTGCATAGTTTAAGACATCCACTCATACAGGCTCATGTTGGCTCTTGCAGCTGATGCACCACAACTTTCAGCTGCTTTGGTGTTCATTTTCAGTGAGAGAGAGGCCGGCAAGTAGGGAATCTCTCTGCAGTAGCAGGTGGATGCTTGCTCACACGCCTGTCATAGTGGTAGTCACTGTGTACATGAAATTTCATTGCTAAGCGAGTCAGAGTTGAAATGGTTGCCTGTGCACATGGTCAGAACAGGAGCCTTCTGCGGGAATTGTCATGCAAAAACTATGTGCTTTCTATTTTGTAAAAAAAAAAAAAAAAGGTGCAGAACAATACAGGCTTTATTCTTAAAGTCATTGCAGATTCTCTTTACATTTCAAGGTAAATGGAATGTTTAAGTTCTGCATATGCTTCCCCATTACAGTGTATCCTCAAAAAACAGGTGTCTGTTAAATCATTTTACAAATACATAGCTTATGCATAACCATTCATTGGAGAAAATCCATCTCATAAAGGTTAAGCACTCCAGTTGAAGTTCTGCCCGATGAAGCACAGCTCAATGCAGATATCAGCAAAACACCAACAGCAGTTAGTTTTCTCAATTGGCTTCAATTGGCTTAAGGTTAAGACTTGGACATGGATCCCATTACTGTGCCTTAAGGTATCTACCTTCACATATTAGTGCCATCATGTTGGAGGTAAAGTGGATTCATTTGCATAATTAGAACTGGAGCATATTAAGAGAGGAGCAAGGGAGGCGGAGCAAAGTAATGAAGCAGGGAAATGGAAGTAAGTGTGTGGTGCAGCATTTGACAGCAGCCATGTTTAGACTACACCGTAGTGAATCCCTCAGGGGAGGCCTGCTAATGAGTTTGATTTTCCTGGAGATGAGTCAAAACAGTCAGTGGTTGTTCCTCCCCCCTAAAACCGTCCTCCTCAAACAAGCACCTCCACTTCCTGCTGTTGTTCCAGTGTTCTACGTAGAATTGAGATGACAGGCCATTGTCCCCATGACCTGTTTAGTTTTCCATTCTTTGAGATTATGTCAAAGACAAAGAGATGGCTGCTCAGCGTGTCCCCTGCTCAGTCATGTGCCGTACTGTCCTGTTGAGCAAATATTTGATGATGATAGAGGCTTTGTATTCCATTGGAACCATTCACAGGCCTAGGAGATATGTGCTTCTCCCACATGTGTGCAGCACTTTAGTTTGTTTTTGTACTTCTCATTGCTTTTTTTTTTTTTTTTTTTTTTTTTCAGGCTAAAGCCCTCACATAGTAGATATTGTGCTTGCTTTGCCAAAGCTATCATCTTCCCATGACTGGCTGATGCCATATGTTTGTTTTGTATGACACAGGAACCCAGGTCCTCTATCATCGACTCTCTCGCATGCCCCAGCAAAAGCACTCATGTTTTTTTTTTTTGTTTTTTTTTTTGGCTAATACAGAGCTATGTTTTATAGAAATCTTTTTGGACTAATTTTCTGAGTGAAGCCTTCTCTTACATATAACAAGCTGTAGTGATGTAATCTTTATCAAACCAAATGAGCTACAGTACACCCGAGGAATGTCTTGCAGTATATTCCTACTTGAGCAAGGTAGGATCCAATTAATTATAATGATACATCTCTTTGCCATTCAGGCTGGAGAGTCAAGAAAAAAAAGAAACCAGATTAAATCAGATGTGATCTGCACAAAGATGTAATTACAGAAATGACTCAGAACCACATTCTGTCAAAGAGTTTGATGTTCAGCACTGTTGGAGGAGTTGCTTGACAAATGAGAGAAAAAAGTGATCATCAAAGTCTTTGGATCCTCTCTGGGGAGACATGTCTCTTCCAGCAGAGTTGGCGAAGGTGCCAGATAACATAGTGAAGGGTAGGTTATCCCAGGGGGTAGCACAGCTTTATCATTGACTGTGAGCTTAATATGTACCAGGAAAGATCATCGTGGACTATGTGTGTAAAGGGAAATTTTCACTTAAAGTGAAATTTGCATTTGCTATTGCAGTTCTATCAGTATTTGCGGAACAGTGACAACAGTCTACACAAATTTATATCAAGAGAACCAGTAATCTAACTTACAGTGTTATCAACACACACTTTCTGGAGTTTCTTTATTGACTATGAATGGGTGAGTGGGTTTATGGACTCTGTGCCAGATTCAATATACGCACATTTTGTAATTAAAGTTTTGTTTGTGGTTCCACACTCAATAAGCTTGATTTCATAGTGCAGGGTAAACAGTTTCAAAATTGAAAAGGAGTGCTTATTTTTAGAAAATCACCTTGGATACAGTTTGTTTTCCCCCAGTAGTTCAAAGAAGGCAATCAATCACATAAGTAAAACCACACTGTCCAGGGTAGAGGGGAATGTCCTTGCTTTTGCACTGAATAATACTTCATAAATAAAAATAATCTCCCTGAGCCGTGAAAATACTGTTTTACCAAGCGGCCACCGGCCATGAGAATAAGCATTCTGACTCTTTTTAAATCAGCACACTGTTGGATTATCAGATTAGCCTTAATGCAGAGGAGGCTGTTATTTGTGTGTGTGTGTGTGTGTGTGTGTGTGTGTGTGTGTGTGTGTTTGTTTGTTTGTTTTTCTTTTTGTCCTCCCTAAACAGTCTGGCTGTTGAAATATGCCGCAGGAAGATAGTCCTAATTATTTTCCATCTATGTGTGATTAGCAGAGATTTGCCTTTAAAGGCTCATTATGTTGTGCAAGATGAGAGGACCCTTTTGAACCCTCGTCTTCTAACCAGTTGGTTCAGACATGGCCCAGTAGTTTCAGACTCGCTCTTTGGCCTCCAGGGTTGGATTCTTGGTTGACTGTGCTTCAAGCTTCCATGGGATTATGAAATTACTTAAAGTCTGTTATGCTAACAGCATTTGAGTAGTAACTTTTCATCAGCAACTTTCCATCTTTCATTATACGCTTTGTGAGATATTGTGTAAAATTAGGCCTGTTATTATAGTAAAGGTCAAAGTACCCTGGAGTTACTGTAGTGTCCTTTTGTCTTGTAGGACTAATTGGAAAACTCCACTGTAAGTGTCTTCTCAGGCTGTTGTCATATATTTTTCCCCCTTCACCTCATACAGACTAAGCTATATCAGTTGTGTACATTCATTAATCTCAATTAATTCTGAGCTTTCTGGCATTAATCCTAAATTCTGGCCCACAGTTGGAGTCTTTGTTTAATTGAGGGCAAGTGTCAGTAAATTATACGCAGAACATGGACAAATTAAATAATTACAGGTGTAAAGCTGTTTGGTTGCATGGGGGAATTGAAGAATAGAGTGGTGCAGGCTGAGATGAGTGCCTTCTCCACAGACCTTTTTTTTCCCCACTGTCAAGTTCTGCTTATGTGTAATAATAGAGTTAGGATTCAAAAAGCAAAATTACACTCTTTGAACCCTTTTTGTCAAAATACACACGTCTTTATTAGTGTCAGATACGAATTGCAGCTGCAAATCTCATTGCTATTTGAGATGCAATTTGGAATAACTAAAATACAAGCATGTTTTTTTTGTGTGGCGCACATGCCAAATTTACCAGAATACTCTTCCAGTTAGTAAAAAAGTATCAATTAAAAATTTTTAAGGTATATTTTATGTATATAAGCCTCGATATGCGCCTCAGATATTTCCTGGGTTACTCAACACATGCTTTGAAGCTTCAAAACAGCTGCTTTTTAAATGTTGTCACGCTGCTACTGCAGTAATTAACTGTATGCAGACATGTCAGCAATTAACTACCATAACCAGGGCTTTCCAGTACAGCCACTGTTAACAAAACTAAGGTCAGTCAGTAGTCGCACAAAAACAGCCGCTTTGTAAATGTAGTCGCCTTCTAGGCATATACGAGGTTTTGACCTAATCTTGTTTGCCAATGTGCAAGACAGAAACCATTGGCAGATTTTTGAATGGATTTGGCCTTATGTTCTCTTCACAAGCTATGCGGAAGCAAAAGCCGTTGGAAAGGCTAACATTGAGATCAATAATAAAATAATGAATTAGAAACCCATGAAGTGGTTTTATCAGTGTTAGCTAACATATGCTGTAATGTCTTACTTATGAGCCACTTATTACTGCTATTGCTTGGCAAGAAGGCTAACTAGTCAAGTAAGATTATCCAGTGGGGGCACTGTGAGTTGTTTGCTTTGTTGTACTTACTAACAATGAGAAACCCCTGCACATATTTCTAAGTCATATTATCTTTCAGGGCATGGCACACTGCCTCACTGTCACATCACAGCAAGAAGGTCCTGAGTTCAAATCCTGGCCCCGATCCTTGTTTTTGTGGAGTTTGCATGTCTCCCCATGTCTCCCCATGTTTGCATGGGGTTTTTTTCCCCAGGTGCTCCAGTGTCCTTCCACAGTGCAAAGACATGCAGGTCAGGTGAACTGAGGACTTAATGACTCATGGGCTTTACCTTGTCATTGACTAGGGACTGTCTAGGGTGTTTCCGTGTCCTCTGCCCATTACATGCTGGGATAAGCTCCATCCATCCCATGACCCTGATTAGGAATAAGCGAGTATGTAAAATGAATGGATGAAGTATGCTTCAGGGCAGCACCAATGTTTGGTGTTGCACCTTTAGTATCACTGGCAAAAAAACTCACATGCGTGGATAAAATTAATTTACCTGATTTCCTTGTGTGTTTTTATGCATGTCTATGAATGCAAGCACTTTGTATGATTTGTATGCACAATAGCAAGATTATCTTTAGAATAACCAGAGGTGTAAAACTTAAAGTGATTTTTCAGTAGGTGAAAGATAAAGGTACTTTACCTTGTCCTTTCAGTCTCTAATAACCCTTGATTACACAATTATTTTAGTCCTTCTGATACTGCTTTGGACAGTGGGCTTCCCACATTGCAAGTCTGAGTAAATGCTATAAGCCCAGGCATCATTTTGTGGCAGGTCTTTTTTGAGATCCCATCATAATGGCCATCATGTTTTAAATCTAATTCTTCTCCTTTTGATAGAATAGACATTGATTTTATGTTTAGGGCTTAGGAAGTACCACAGAATTAAAGAATTGTGGTTTCTTTTACCCCAGCACTTTTGTGACAGAGCCAATTCATAAACTAATCTCTATTTCTGACCTGTCTGGCAAACATTTATGTTTCTCATACATTTGCATCAGCACTAAGATGACAGTGCTGTGAATATGTCTTTGAAGACACTTAGAAAAATAATATGTAATATTGTAGGTATTACTTAAGTTCTTTCCATATGCTGTTTTGTCTTTAAGGATGCTTAACATCCCACTCTGCATGTCTCTCAAGCCTAATTTCAGAGTGACGTAGTTACAGTATTAGACTCAATAGCCTGTATTCACCCTGCAGTCTCTGCTGCCAATTTTTCCATTACTCATATGTGTTGTGTATTAAAATAAGAGCAATTTAAAAGTGCTGCTAGGGACTGTCTGAAGAGGAGGTGGCTGGAAAACTCCTTGTGACGACACTATGCACTTATGTTGGTGCATTACAACACTATTGTCACATAGACTCTTTTGCGGAACATAATTTAAACTTTATGTCTGCCAACAGAGTTGGACAGGGATTATGTTTTTCGTTCCATTGAGTTTGTCTAGTTGTTTGTTTGTTTGCAGGATATCTTCAAAAGCTGTCAATGGATTTGAATGAAATTTTGCATAAAGATCAGTCATGGGACAAATAAGTACAGACAAACTTTTCACGCCAATTGACCAAAGTGCAGTGTGGCAGTGGGTGTAGTTTCTCATAAAAATGCTGTAACTTTTGACAGATTCATGCATCATGAAATTTTGTGGAAAGTTTGTCTTGTGGCAAAGAGGAACTGATTGACACTGATGAGTGAAAGAGGGGTGTACAGCAGGCATGGCTTCACAAAAGGTACATATCTTTCAAAAGCATGTTTGTTTTTGTGTGTCTTTTTTGAGACAGAGGTAGAATTTGTAGTATTAAGAAATGCTGAAATTGTATGTTGATTTATTTTGTTGAAGTAACACTTGAAGTAAGGTTAAAAATCATTCCATTTATGTTGCAATATTATTATCAGTATTATCATTATTAAAAATGATATATGATCCTTCAATATAGGATAGGGTTAGGGTTAGACTTACATGGTGCTGCTGATGGCTGCTGCAGGTTGCTGCAAAAAAGGCAGAGAGTTTGAGGTCACCAGGTATTTGACTCATGCGGAGGACCAGTAAAACCACAAGAAAAAGCTGACTCTGATCAAGTGTAGGGCTGAAACTCTATTGGTTGATTCCATCTGAAGCAACTGTAGAGCTGTCTGTAATAGAAGTCAGCTGTGAACTGAGCAGGAGTCATATAGTTCCCACCCAAACACCCCAGGTGTATCAGAGTTCATTTAAAGTGCAGGTGTATTTTCTGTTTCTGCTGAGTCTCTTGATATGATAAGGTCATGCAGCTGAGTAGTTGTTCCCTTGAAGTTTACTCAGTCACAGTTGAAACACATCTGAAAGATCAAGAACTTGGTGAGAGTTTTGCAAAAGGTGAGAAGCATCTAGCAAAGTCACAGTGGTTTAACTGAGTTTAGGTTTGAGGTGGGTAGAAGACTTGAAATTACAGTGACATAAAACTTTATGTTCAGTTCACAAATGCATCAGACGGTGTCATCAACATTTGAAGTCCCAGGACCCAGTCATCTGCTGCTGAGTCCAAGTCAGAATTAACCACCCTTCAAGTAATATAGAGTTTGAGTCCTTGATTGAAATGCTACCATACTATTCGCAATCAAATTAATTCTTAACTCAAATGTGTGATGACAAGTCAGGCTTTATGGGAGACAATGCCATTGTCTCAGAAATATGAACAGAATAGTCTGAATTTAGGATATTAAATGGGTTGCAAACTTGGAAAAAGAATCATCCCGAAGAATTAAATGGCTACACAGCAGGAAGCCCCAAGCCAAGATTGCCATCTCACTATGGGGCCATTAAACTGTAATGGCATCTAGCCACCGCTCTTGAACTCCCCTACAGTATTGATTTGTTCTGTTCAGGAAGGTTGCTATATAGCAAAGATACTAGACTCATTATTTTATCCTGTTCTACTGTTTTCACACAATTCAATAGAAACTTTGGGCGAAAAAAAAAAAAAAAAAAAACAATGCTTGGGGTGGTTGCTGGGTGAGTCAGTTGGGATGTCATCCTCTTTCTTTCTTTCCCAGTTCTCACTGTCTTCCTGACTTTTGGACTGTCAAATAAAGGCAAAAATGCTGAAGAAATAACCCAGAAAATAAGCCAAGAAGCTTGACATTCATTTGAAAATACTTGATTTTCTGTGGTCTCGCTGTATGCAGATAAAATTTCAACATCCAAGACACACTGCATGCTGCCTTTTCAATAGCAGGAAATGTAGTGAAAATATATTAACGTGAATTTATTAGTAAGAATGGAGAAAAACATCCTCTGCAGTTGCCAGCCTGCGAGCTCATCTCCCAACAACACTTTGGTGTCGACAGTGCTCTACGACATGGTAATAGGTAAAATTAGATTCCTCATCTCGTTAAATCGGGGAGGATTTTGACAGCCAGACCCATTGATTTCCGCAGAATCGGCTAACATCAGCAGGCCTTTAGTTGTATTCATTCATTAATTATTCTCGTACTCCCCCTTGTAGTGGAGTTTTTTCAGGTCACTTGTTATTTCCTCCTCGAGTCTGACAAGAGCACACTCTTATGGCCACTTTTTGTGGTCTGATGTATCACAATAAGTTGAATTGTTAAAGGTCTCGTGTGAGCATCTTTACTAGTATATCCCCACAGTACTCCACTGGCTTAAAGAGCCTAGTTGAGTGGGGCTCTAAGTGAGCAATAAGGATGCTAAACAGTGCTGACCTTGAATGTTACCATGCAGACACTAAGGCTGCAGAGTGCACTCCTCTGCTGAGGAACAAAAGAGAGAGAGATAGAATGGAAGGAAAAATGAGACAAACAATCCACCGCAACTCACTATTATTTAAACAAACATAGGTCATGTTGTCCCCACCAGCAGGGAATGAAGTGCTGTTTGGTGTTTTGGAAGAGTGATGCCTTTGTCCCTCGGTGAGAGGTGGTTAGTTAAAAGTGAGGTGTGTGACTGGCCGACATTAGTCTAGAGAGCTTATAAACTGTAGCTGCAAAACATCTGAAGACAAACCATGACACCCACAATGTTTCTACCACAGGCAGCTGCTATCGTGATCAGCGCTTAAAATCACAGTACCCAAGGTGAAGCTTCTTAAATATATCCCTCTAACAGTGAAATTACACACCGTTGGCAGTGGATTTGAAAAGGAGGCACAGATGGACAGTGATTACTCAGACCTTTTGTGAAGATGCTGTAATGGGAGAAGTTTAATCTGCCAATTTATGGTTAGTTTATATTGCCTTCATCTATTACATTGCATATTCTGCTACATAGCTGTCCAAAGAGCTCCAAAGCTCAACAAGTATCGGCCTCCGGGTCCAAACTGATAAATGTGCAAATGTTTAATGTGCACCTCAAGCATAAATGAGTCAGAGACAAACAAAAGCTGGAATTCTCCTGGCCTCTCTTTGGCAGAGCAGATGGAATCTTTAACAGCAATTGTTCATGGAAGGAAAAGACAACAGAAATAGAGTGAGTGGTTGTTATGGGGATAATTATAAAAGGGGCAGATGGCTTTGGGGGATATCAGAGGCTGGCAGGTTATTTTTAGTCTCACTGCGACACACCTCAACCTTTTAAAGCACATCCTCTGGCTCCATCAGAGCATTCATCAGTGACCCTCCCTAGCTAGAGTGCTCCCCAGCCAGCATGAGCTGTTAAACCCCAGTCACTTGGTCATCTGAGCCTGAGCACACCTTACTATTAATGTTTATCCTGGAGGACCACCCGCTCCGTCTGGATTGAGCTTAACGACTAGTTTTACTGATTTTTTTTTTTTCTTTAATTCCCTCAATGCAACATATTCATACAGATGATTATCCTGTTATCATACTCATTCAGTGTCATTCAAGATATGCATAGTATTTCTGGCACACTCACATTTGTAGATAAAGAATATGCTTGTTCAAGGCCTTGATAAGAAGCTTCTTCTTCCTCTTTCCATGTTTCTCTGTAGTATTGCAGTTCCTTCAACACACAAACCACCTCCCGAAATAGCTTCATAAATGTGAATCATATGTTATGCTGTAGTTGACGAGTAAACTGCCTTTGCTGAATGATCGCCTCCGAGCTAAATGTTATCACTGAACATTAAAATTGTTCTCATAACCAGGTAATGTTATTTTTGGAATACTACAAGCTGAAGGTGTGACGAGCGTGTCATGAGTGCAGGGGGTTGTTTCAACACGATTTGTCCGCTTACCTTCCTGCTAGACAATAATTGTGACTGAACATTAAGGAGCTGAATCGACGCTGGCATGACGCACCGCCTAATCTTGTAAGTGTTGGCACATCGCCAAGCCCTGGTCGTCATCTTTATCTTTACCTTCTCCTGCACTTCACGGGTGACAGAGATACAGTGAGGGGTGGAGAGGCTTGTTTAATCTGAGAGTTGTAGTTTGATCTGTGGCTTTCACACTCATGCAGGAGGGAGGTGTGTGTTGAGCTCTGTCTGTCTCTCTCTCTCTCTCTCTCTCTCTCTCTCTCTCTCTCTCACTCTCTCTCCGGTTGCTGTGGCGACGCCTGCCGCAGCACTTTGCCTCTGCAGAGTATGGCTCTACCAGCAGCATCTGGGTAGAGCTAACATTAAAGCCAAAGCCAACCGTGCTAAATATGTTGCATAAGATGTCATCCATACATGCACATGCCAATACAGGCAAGGAATGAATCCGATACGTCAAGCTGGAACACAACACATCAAACGGATGCATAAATAAAGTATGGATCTTCACTGGCCAGTTCAGGAGTGACACTGCGTGTAATTTGCGTGCCTTCAGGAGTTCAGGTACACCTGTAAACTGAATTGTTAACAAGCAGCCGTCTGTCCCTGATGCTCTGTAATGTACCTGTTGCTCATGCAGCAGCAGAGCACTTGTTAGAGCAGTGAGCGGAGCAGTTGTTGCACCGTTTTGTCGCAGTGATATTTCTTCCTCCAAATCCTCTTCCCCCTTGCAAAGCAGCCTGCTGACATTTACCTACTCAGTGTTTTGTGGCCTGTTTTATTAGTACAATTCCTCTAACAGGCAACCCTGCTCTTCTGCAGCTCACTAATCCATTCATTTTCTGCTCTCCTCTCCAACTCTGTGCATCCCTCTCTGCCTCTCTCCAGCTAATACATGAGGCTGAAAAGAAGAAGGGGTGTGGACGTTTGTTCTCCTGGTTTTCCGTTCCATGTTAAAGCGTCTCTGTGTGTGAAAACGGTGACCCTTTTGAGTAACGTGGCCCATTAAGTCTGTCCGATTGCTCTCTCTCTACCCCATAAGCCTGAGGGATGGTACATACATTTACACAGCCGCTGGGCACACTGCATTTCTTGACACACCTAGTTAACAGAGGAACACGGGGATGAAGTAGGGAGCATGGCACTGTTGTCGTGATACTACAACACTCTGCTTTGACTCTGCACAGCAGATGCTTTTAGGAGGCACCAATTTGTCATGTCCTTTTAAGTCCTCTCTTGGGAGATTCAGAGATGCTTGCTGAAGGACCCAAGAGAGGCAAGACCAATCAGAAATCTTGCTCTCTCCACTCCTGCTTGGTTTATTTGTTATGAGAGCCACAAATCAGTGTCCATTATTTATTCAAAGTTTATGGAGTGTTTGTTGTGTTAGTGGAGGCATCTGAATTTTATCCCACACGGCCCCTTGTTGTTGTGAATGATAGGTATGCTTCTAATTTCTGCGTGCAGATGGGTGAAATGAATTATGACGTCTTGAACTGTTTTCGCCACAGTCATAATGATTTGGGCATCGAAACACAACGGAAATCTCGAGCCGGCAGCCTCTTCTGTGCATGCTCCCGCAACTGAGACACCATTCCACTGACAAAACAAGTTTTGTGCAGGCTAATTTGCATAATTACAAAGTATTACATGTATTTTTAACATGAGTGAAACTTTGCTTCACTGGAGCAGGCTGACTTCTCTTCCCACTGCCTGTTCCTCCCCCTGCGAGTTTTGCCTGGATGTCGGCTTAATGAGTGCTTGCCTCTGCGCTGATGCACTGTTAGGGATGGTAGAGAAGAGGAGGGACACACTGTGGTAAAATTTGGCTGTGGGTGTGTGACTGAGAGGTGTATGTGTGTATGGGAGGGGGGTTACTGGCTCAATCCACTCACTTTCCTCTTTTGTTCATTTTTAATGTGAAAGAATTTATCTTCCTATTATAGAAGCAATGTAGGCTCTACCTATAATTTGCACATCTCCTAGCAACAGGACTTTGAACAAACTAAATATAACTACTTGGTAAGGTGTCACACTCAGACCCACTGGCTATGAACGCATTGTGTGTGTGTGTGTGTGTGTGTGTGTGTGTGTTTGTGTGTGTTGGTGTGGAGTGGTCTAAATGCACATCCCAGAGGTCTTCCAATTAATGTAGATTAGTACAGGTCAGTGAACCACAGTGTAACATGAGCCAAATTATTAAAATTGGCTCCACACAATGTTTAAAAAAAAAAAAAAAAAAACACCGGATAGCCCAGCATTGATTATGTGACTTTATTTGCATAAAAGAACTCCAAGTGTAGTCTGTGTAGAACTCAAAAATGCAAATGAAACATTCCACAACAGGGGAAGTTCATAAATATTGGGCATCAATTAAGAATAATGTGGCACTACTTTGTCCAGTGATAATACATCAATATATTGGAGCACACTACTGTGATATTCTATTCATATTTCAGGTCTTTTAATGAAATATCATCCACCGCGTAATACGTGATCCACTTTTGGCAACAAATAATTTTGAGAGTTCCTCTGCTCTCAGTGATATTATTTCCACTTGTCACTGCAGTCAAATGAATTAAAAAGTGATGAATGTCAATATATCCCTGCTTTGAATCATAGTACTTTTGTACGGTTGCAGTATTATCAGCTTGTGGCTCACTGAGGGAAAAATATCATGAACTCTGGTGATTCTCCCCCACAGCCTCAACATAAAGCTGTGCAGTACAGCAGTACTACTGGCATTGAGTAGGTGTGACCAAAATGTGTTTTTGAAGCGCAGTGCCAATACTGATATTTTTAGATCGAACCTGCCAAGTTTTTTTTTTTTTTTTTTTCAACCTGATATACAACACCAAGTGTCTGTTTTCATGGCTGAAATATTCCAATAATTCAAGTTTATTTCATTTATATAGCACTTTAAGCAAAACAGGTTTTGCACCAAAATGCAACAAAAAAAAGCAAAAATGATAAGCAGTGAAAAGAAAAAAGGACTATTGCAAATGATAATGTACATACAAAGTAAAATAAAAAATAAATTATTAAAGAGAATAAAATAAATGCTTGTGCACATGCTCATATATTCAAATAAGGGTGAACATATTTGCATAACAAATGTAGGTTTTGACAATAGAACCAGATAAAGGATAAAATAGAGTTTAGCACAGGTAAAATCTGAGGAATAAAAAGAACGACAGTGTTTTCCCAACACAGTTATCAGGGTGGAAAACCTGAACCAGCATTTAAAACATCATGGCACAATGTAACTCTAATTCAGATGTTTCATCCAAATGTCTGAATCAGT
Source organism: Myripristis murdjan (assembly GCF_902150065.1). NCBI lineage: Eukaryota > Metazoa > Chordata > Actinopteri > Holocentriformes > Holocentridae > Myripristis > Myripristis murdjan. The sequence goes on along the minus strand of NC_043990.1, from coordinate 26,168,294 downwards.
TCAGAGACTTTGATCAATTCTACACTAAATATTTAATCAGTCAAAGTACATCACATCTGTCAGATTAGAGGTTGCTGCCACTGATGCGTCGTATCCAAAATTTAAAAGCAGCATCAGCAAACTGAAATATTTGTGTGACCCTAGAAATCTGTGACATAGCAACAGATAGCACAGCATACGCAATAACAAAAAGTCATAATAAATTAGTAAAGTTATAATGGAATCTCTGAAGAGCGTCTGTGTGTGTTTGCAGTCGTCTGAATGTGAGTGAAGTGTCTCGCTAATGCAGACATGGAGCTGAATGTCACCCTCCTGTAGCTCCAGCCTCCCTGGGGCTCTCTCACCGACTGTGACAGCAGGCCCCGGCCACCCACACCCACCCTGGCTCTCCCCCCTCCGGTTAGACGGTCTGTCTGTCCTCGCATCCCCAACCCCCAATCCCTCTCTCCCCCTCGCTTCATCGTACGCAACAGATCGGCACACCAGCAGCGCTGAACGCATCCCGGCTCTTTGATCAGCCTGTCACGCGGGCGCAGCAGCTCTGACTGGCAGAGTTTATCACAGCCACAGGCGTGACACTAGAAAGGCCCATTTGTGTGTGCGCATGTTGCACGCCTGTGTGTGTGCATGCATACACAAATGTGCATGTGACAGGGTTATTCTCAGAGGAGTCATTACGTGGGTGATGTCTTCGGTGGCCTCTGAATCTCCCGTGTTTTCAGTTGGGCTTATTCTCAGCCCGCCAGGAGCATAAGGAAGTTCACTGAGCTCATTGTTCAAAACAAATCACTGTGTCTCCCGCTCCACCTTAGCCAAATGGGGCCACGTCAGGAGTGACTAGCCACACATTAGCAGAATTGAATTTAACTCACTCAATGTGTCTTACTAGGAGGTACAGAGGAGAGAAAGCTGTGTGTGTAGCTGTGTGAGAGCCATGGGAAAAGGGCGAGCTGGCGGGGAGGGGGATCAACAATCTCATTCGTCCCTTCTTGACAGAAATAAGTCATGCATGAGATTGACAGGATGCCTTTGGAATCCATTTAATACCCACAGCTCCCGACTCTCCTGGTAAAGTCAATAAAACGTATTTTAGGGCAAACAAGACTATTGATCACACGCAAAACAATATGGTCGGCCAGTCATGTTCAGGCTGTGTTTTGATGAATTCAAATGAAGTGGAGATTGAATGGCAAGCCTGTGAATGACTGTATAGGAGAGCTGAACACTGCGCGTCAGCTTTAAACACGTCGTATCGTGTTTCCCTAAATGACTTGACATTCCATTTACATACACGCTGTAAGGAAAACGAACCCACCCTGCCGCCTCTGCTGACTTTGCTCCAGCACAGCTAATCCCTCGCTTCTCTTTTATTCCCCCCTCTCTCTCTCTCTCTAGACGTGGTGGTGAACGGGAAGCCATGCGACTGCGACGTTATCGCTGACTGCAAAGTGGGCGACGCAGTGACCCTGGAAATCAAGTTGACCAATCTGAGCAAGAACGCCGTGGGTCCCTTCGCCCTGACCGTGGTGCCCTACCAGGACTACCAGAACGGAGTCCAGAACTACGACCTGCAGGACGGCGTCACCTTCATCGGGTCGAATACGTTCTACATTGACGCGGTCAGCAGGGGCTTCTTGAGTGCCACATTAGTGCTGCTTTCCTCTAGATGGCAGGGGAGGCTCCATGATGTCATGGGGATATAGACACAAAAATCTGAGTTCCTTCAGTGAGATTTTGTCAGTTCATGATGTGTTTTGGCAGCTGAGGACAAGCCTGGTGGCACAAGTTGCAGGGCACACACTGATAATTACAGTAAAAAGAAGAATCATTTGCAAATTTTCAAGTAATTTTTTTCAGATTTTTTTCTTTTCTTTCTTTACTTTTCTGGTAATTTTCTTGTAATGATTTTGCCTATTTATTTATTTGTTTATTTGCTCATTTGCTCATTTGCTAATTTGCCCATTATCTTTTTGCCATGTTTTTGACAGAAAGCAATTGCTCTGGTTTCAAAGGGTTAATGCTACGGATAATTTCAAAAACAAGACACATCACATGAAAACAAACAGTAGCAGCATTAGTAGTAGCACAGCAGGAGTGACAGCAGTAGTTGTAGTAGTGGTCACTTTGCTCACTTTTAGTCTTAATCCTAGACTATGAAAGTCACAGGGGCTCTGCTTGTTGTTCATGGAGGTAAACTCTGTAATAGCTTGGAGTCACACATAACAATGCTTTTGGTAAAATCTTCAAATGAATCCTCAACAGGTAACCAGAGATGAGATACCTCACTGGAATGATGTGTTAAAATCCTAGCTGCTGCATTTTGAACAAGCTTGAGGCATGAAAGAGACTTTAACTTGATGCCAGAATAAAGAGAGTTTCAGTATCGTAAACATGAGGAGATAAAAGCACAGATGACTTCCTCTGCATTCCTAAACGCTGAAAAAAAAAATGGCTTAATTTTAGAAATTGTTCTTAACTGAAGGAAGTAACACTGCACCACTCTCTTTGCCACACCATCAAAGCCTCAGCATCAAATTTGCTCCCGATTTTCTGGCAGCTGGCGTCACACCGGCTGACAGCGTGCCTGGCTCATTATGAAACATTTCAAAGGCAAAGTCTAACAACCCTAAATGTTCTGTTTTCTTTTTTAGGTTAAACCCAAAGAAAACTCCGTCTGTGTCGGGGCCCTGCTCTTCCTCTACACTGGAGATTTCTACCTTAACATCAAGTTTCAGGATGACAGTGCTGGAAGGGAGCTGCCCTTAGCCTGGTTTGCCCTGCCCAGTGTCCACATCAAAGCCCAGGACACACCGCTGCAGGCCGGGGCCTAGGGCCCTCCAGGGGCCCTCCGGGGCCTCCCGGCACAAACAAATTGGATCTGGATGAAGCATTGAGGTTATTTCTTGGTCTTTAGTCTGTGTAAATACGTTAGCCTTTTGAATTGAATCACATGTAAATATTGCCTATCACTTTGTTTAATGTTATTTATGTAATTTGAATGTTGAAGTATAGTGTGTACAGTAGAGCATAAGGAGAACCTTCTTTATAATACATCTGCATGCTTTGTTGCAGGTGTATTATAGTGTTTGTTGCAGGTGTACCAGTGTAGCACCAATTCATTTTTTTTTTTTTTTTTTTTTTGGTAAATAGCTGTTCTTGATTTTTGAAAAACAGTGCCATTGTTCTGTTCTGTTACTGTGTATGTCAAATAACTGTGTAAAACAGAAACAAAGAAAAAATGTATCAAAAACAGTCTGCACAGCCAACGAAGGCCTCCTGAAGTTGACTGTCTTGGTCTGACGTTATCATTATGTATGTCATATAACTTGTGTAAATAAATGATACAAATCAACCTGTGTTCAGTTCGTCATTACTTTATCACTACAGCGCAAAAAATCTTTAGGAATCATTTGGTCTCATATTCAGTGTTAAAATCCTCTTAAAACAAGGTATTAAAAAAAGACACCAGTGGGATGAGGTTGTCCTGCTTGTTTCCAGTGCTTATCAACTTATTTCCATAATTCTCTTAAAGTGTCATTTTCTTGATCCTAGTTGGCTAATCTGCTTTGTTTCAACATATTTATACTTGTTCACTGGAAAAATCCTGTGTGTGAAACTGCACTAGGAACTTCCCACTGGCAGATTTTTTATTTATTTTTTTGGCTTGTTTTAAGGTGAGCAAAATTTTAAGACTGAATGTGAGACTAAATGACTTGGATGGCCATTTTATGCGGTGCAAAGACTGCACTATTTCAAGTATAGATGAATATGTTCGTTTGCAGTTGGAACCATGGAAACTGCCCTACCTCTCTGACCTCATCGCTGAGGCACTTGGAGGAGCTCCAGCAGGTGCTAACATAGGAATCTCTCCAGAGGAAACAGAAGTGAACCGGACCATCGGGATGAAGGTGAGAGACGAACTTGTGCTCAGAGGTTTGCCTCTTATGGGTTTCTTTGAATGGGGCTGCTTATCTGTGAGAGAAAACACACTCACCATTGTGCAGTCTAGCAGTGGTACAGTAGGAGCCTCTTCAGTGAGACCACCCTGTGTCCCTCCTCCTGCCCAGCCATTATGTTGAGCTTTTTGTGTGAAATGGGAGCTTCCCTGGTAGACGGTGTGCCTCTTACTCACACTTGCTGGGCAAACATGGAGAGGCACTGGAAGGATATTGTTTGCTTGTATATTTTGTGTGTCATTATCTCTGTTCTCCATGATATTATGATGTAAGACGTGATGCATCTTGAATCTCTGTGGTTACATGAGAAACAAGCATCTTTTTTTTTCCTCCACTACTAAATATAGTGATTTTTGAATCTCAGCACAAACAGCTTTCCACTTGTAGTGAATTTGTTAGTTTATATGTTATGTGAATAATACATTGGTAAATAAACAGAGAGTTCATTAGCAATGCGTACAAACTATTCCAGGAAGTCATACTTCTTTTATTGGGTATGTTTTTTTTATGTTTGTTTTTGAGATTTTTTTTTTTTTAGAACAATCACAAGAGAACCAGACTAAGTAAGGTAAAATGGCAAGTATAGTGAGAATAGACTTCACTGAACCAGAGTTCACTGGTTTGGAAAAAAAGGCTAATTTCTTTAAAGATTAACTATGTCTCTAAGTGGGTGTGCTTGTGCATGCTGTGGTAACACTGGATTGTGTTTTGTTGTGTGACTGTGGACCTCAGCTTATTGACAGTATGGGCAGGGAGAAGAATAAGGTCAGGATGCAGCCTCAGCCTGGAGAGCCTGATAAGACCAAACCTTCCTTCTAAAAGATTGTGCTTTAAAAACCTAAAATGCCCTCCTTGTGCTTCTATCAGCTCCTGTAATCTTACTCTTTTTTCAAATGCAAATCGTTTTGTCTCTCTTTGTTTTCAGAACCTCAAAGCTGCACTAGGCAAGATTTTTCTGCTGGCAGGCGGAGCCTAAAGATGGCCATGTCTGTCTATCCATGTGTTCAATTTTTTACTCCAAGGCAACATATCTCAACATCTATTGGGCAGATTGGCACGAAATTCAGTGAGCAAATTCATGCTTCTGGAAGGATGAACCTTCTCAATTTTGGGAACCTTATGACTTTTCCTCTAGCACCACCCACAGGCCAAAATGTCAGCTTTGCACATGAGACATCACCAGATCTAGGTGCAAATTGCCATGATGTTTGGTGACTGCATTCATGCTCCCCAAAGGAAGATTCCTCTTAATTTTGATGACCCCCATTACCTTTCCTCTAACATCACCCTTAGACTGAAATGCCAAGTTTAATATCTTAAAATGTATTGGGCTGATTGCCATGAAATTTGGAAAACCTATTCATGCGTCCTTAGAAGATGAACCCTGTCAACTCTGGTGACCTCATGACGTTTCCTTTTGCAGCACACCTCAGGCCAAAATGAAGAAACTACGTTCTTCCACCACTTGCATTCCGACAGTGGCAGAGGGCCTACCAATTTATGTAAAAATACACCCGTCCTATCAGCCTACATGGCACTGTGGGGCCCCAGTGTTGTAGTTGAGTTAGCAAACCTTGAGTCCAAGGTGAGTCCCAAGTTCGCAGTGTTTGAATCCTAGTCGGGCTACCTCCATTTGGTGGGAAGGTTGCTCATGGGCCAAGAGGGATGTACCTAACCTTTCATGTCCTTTGGCCAGAAGGGGCAAGTTGCAAACAGATACTCAGATTTCTGTCAAATTCACCCTTGGATGCACCATTAGTGGGGACAACACATGCACTCATCACTCAAGACCAAGTTGAAATTAGATTTGAACCACTTTGAGTTAATGTAATTCATATGGAAACACTCCTCAATGAACATTCATGCTTGTAAATGCAAAAATGCACGTCAGTGAAGATCACTTCAGCGAAGATCTTCACCCGTCACTTTATTATTGATGCATCAGACACTGAAATCTTTCTACCTGTTGTTATGCTGAAAGATACATTTTCATATAGAGTATGTCTACATGTAGGCCTGCATTGTTAACCAAGCAGATAATGAACCAAAAAACTTGTAGTAACGTTGAAAAGAGGTGCAACTGACATCTAAGGTGATCAAGTCTTCACTTCAAAATTCAAGTCCTCAGTAAATACAAGTCTTACTCAGCAATATTCAGCAATACTCAATCAGAGTCCAGTCACAAGTTATCAAAACTGGAATTCAAGTCAGACTAATATGAGTGTGCTATGTGCAGCATATTGTTGCCTTACAGGTTTCCTTGGTGAGAATTTGGGTCGACCAGCATGGATTGTCTGAGCTTCTAAGATGTTATAGTCTCAAGGTTTAACTGCAGGGCGAGGCTCATGAGGGGAAATTCAACACAGAATCCACACTTATCATTTCATTATAGTTTCTTAAGTTACATCACCACATCGTTCCCTTCCCCAAACAACAGTTTGACCTTTAAATGACTAAGAATATCATCCAGAAGAGAATGGAAGTGAATACATTTTGTTTGTACTTTCAGCCCCGCGAGCTGAAGTTCAACTGAGGTTTCACGGCAGGAAAGTCAACACAGTATTATTACCCAGCACCCTTCATTACCTTGCAGTGTACCTGTAATTCTGGTTATAATCAGCCTAACAACCATCTACCAGTATGTGCTAATCTATTTCCTGCAAGCAGTCGTCGTTCCCTTGTCTCAGGCAGTTACAACAGTGGGGGAAATTATTTGTTGTTTGAAAAAAAAAAAAAGTGAGCCATTAATTGTGTGTGTGTGGGGAAAAAAAAGGGGGTGGGGGGGTGGGGGAGGGGTGCAGCGTTAAAACGGTGCTGGGAGAGGCATGACAACACTCATGCAAATGAATCTCCAAGAAGCCAGAGTTCAATTAAATTCCTATCTCCTCTCTCTCAGTATTGAGAGGTAAGTCACGTCCATTCATATATTTCTGCAACCTTGATATGTAAATGATCTCCCAGTGTTGAGGGGAGGGGAGGATTAGGGTATCAGGTGAAAAAAAAAATACCAGCAATTTTACACCTGCACCGCTCTTTCACTCTTCTGCTTCTAGCACTTCAGACAAAAACGCCACAGAAATGTGCAGAAATCCTCTTCCGCTGCATTTTCACTCATCCACTGTGACTTAAAACAATTAATAAGCCACTGTGTCTGGTGTGGCACACAAACTGGTATGAAGTAAAACCTCAGCTGAACTCTCAAATCTAACTGAAAATGCAGCTTATGTCAAAATATGTCTTGTAAGTTTACATCTCACAGGATTTATACAAACCGCTGGAGGCTGAGCCGCTCTGGAGGCAGAAACAACCCCATTGGTGGAGTTGAATTTAAATGGGTGGAGCCTAAGAATCAGTTTGTTGAGGTAAGTAATGTTAGACTGAAGGCTAGTAACACAGGGAAGTGGTAAGAGCAAAGAACACCAGTTATAATTATTATATAACTGGTTATATATATATTATTAACAGTTTCCCCTTTGACAGCTCACACTTTTGTTTGCATTTTTAATAATGAATATATGTATATGAAAAGACAAGGATATTTTATAGAGTATTGGGTTTTAGCTTAAACAAGTTTTTTTTTTTTTTTTTTTTTTGCCTCCAAAGCAAACTAATCTGCATGCCATTGGGCTCCAACAAATTCATTGCTGAAGTGACCTGGTCCAGGGGATGGTACCTATTTAAAACAACACGACAAAAAAAAGCAATAAAACAACAACGTGTCCCATCTGATTTTAACACTCATTATTTGTGCAATAATTTTCCCTCTAATTGAATATGTATCATTTTCCCCTCAGGAAGCGACGAGATAACAGTGAGAGTAAACAGCGAAAACGCCTCAACATCTGCAGAGCAGAGGTTCAGTCCTTTTGGGAACCATTAGTGTCGCCTCAGGTAAGGCGACAAGCGTGAGTGATACGGCTTGGCTGCTTCTAGCATGAATCTGGCCAATTACTGGTTTAATCATTTGACTGATTCGAGATAGCTGCATTCTGTGGGCCCCACCACTGATTGCAGAATTCCTCCTGAAAGTTAATCAGTCTGATCAACACGGCTGTAACAGGATTTCTGGTTGTAACTGCTGTAGAAATGAACAGGGACGAGAGAAAAATGACAGAGTAATAGTAAGAGAGAGAGAGAGAGAGAGAGACACTGGTTAAAATATCAGTCCCATCAGTAATGTCATCGTTCAGAGACTTGAATATTCCTGAAGGATCAGTGAGGGAAACATAACATTATAGATGATTTGATTGGTAATTAGAGGTGTCAGATAATTCAGTGTTTATTAGAAACACTAAAAATCAAATCATTATGTTTTGATGGTGTTGATTTGTATTGTTTCTCATGTGGCATTATCTCACACATCACTCCCACAGCCCTAGCCTAAAGGTGGCGATAACAAAACAATCTCATCAAGGACGTTTTATTTGCCTCCACACCATGACTAGCATTTTTCAGTGTGGGGCAACTCTAACAAAATCACTCTATGCTCAATCCTCAACTTCTCTCCGTCTGCACACCTAATCGCCTGTGTGTGGCATCACTGCCATCAGCTCAGTTAATGTAAAGTGGAGCTCCGTGTTTGCGAAGCCTCCTTAAAACAAGTTTCAGTTCAAAGCTTGTCTTTGTGTTTGTCTGCAAGCCTGCACCATGATCATAATGATCTTCCTGCGTGTTCGGTGTCATTACCATGGAGACTAATCCAAGTAGTTGCCATTATTAAACTTTCTCTCTGAGCTTCTCCAGAAATGCACTGCGAGCTCTGTAGGTGGGTTGAGCAGGGACTTGAGATGTGAGAAAGGGGAGCTAAATATAGACAGGCTGCAGAACCAGACGCTGTTGATTAGTGGAGCTGTTTAGACTCTTAAATGGCTGCATTTATGAAACGCTGGATGAAATGTGGGCTACAGTGTGCACTCAGCTTACTGAAACAAGGCTGCTCGTGTTTTTGAATTTCTAAGTTATGAAATCAGTTGGTTAGAAAAGAAAAGATAAAAGAAAAGCATGCTCAAAGTTCTTGTCATAAATAGTAGAAAAGGCACATGGTTTAGTACAAAATACACTGATAAATAAGCGTATTAATCTGCAGCATTTTCACCTAAATAAATGCCACAAAATAAAGTGTAACCCTTGTTACATAATTCTGGTCTTGGGAAGGTCATTCCTACCACAAAAACAAAACAAACAAAAAAAAACTTACATGTGGAATAGAATCTAAGGAGCAAGTTGTCCCAGTGCCTCCCACATTGTTTGATTGACAGGTGATTTCTGTGAAGTGCAGTGCAAAAACACTAACAGCACAACAATGAGCACTCAGCACCAAAGATGTCACCGAAGAAAAAATAACAACACAACAGTAACTGCTTAACCGGTGTCAACAAAGCATCTTACAGATTGCCACGTCAACATTCACACAAACATAGCAGAGGTGTCAGCTGGGATGTGGAAGGCGCTGATTCACCCAGCAATAAGTTTTTAGTCTGTTTTCTTCATTGCAGATTGACTTGTTGGGTGAAACTGAACTCTTTTACCTAAACACCTCAAAGGGAACTCCTAGATTCACTTTAAAGCCCTTAATCTAGTGCTCCTTTAATTCTATGTTACATAAACATGGCAGTGAGAATAAATTATGTACCCATGCACCATGTGCCGTTTAGGAGGGATGGAAAAAAAAAAAGGACCAAAGGGTAGGACTGACTGACCTCATGTAGATCCCACCGCAACTAAAAATACATTATGACCGCCAGGTCCATTTTGCAGCAGTCCGTTAAAACAATGCCCACATAGAACATTTGTGTTACATGTCAAACAGGAATTGCCTTAAAATAGATGTTTACATTACATATTACATAATACATTTTATATCTTATGTTTAGCTGCCATCTTCTGTCAAAGAGCTCAGTCAGTTAACTCAAACAGTGGCCTGATTAAGCCTTTAATTAACAATACAAAACTGAAAATGAAATCACAAACAGTCCAGTGTATATTTCCAGTTTTTATTTGTGAAATCTGGTGACATTTCAGCAGAAGTCACACCTTCAACTCCCTCCCAGTCCCTTTGCAGACATGTAATCACTGGTAGGAAGGTATTACTCATGCATATATATAAATGGTTGCTAGTTAAGGTTTTGACAAAGAGGCTGTGCAGGCTACAGGAAGAAGAGGAAAGTCCAGCATATTGTTTTATGCATTTATTATCTTCCAGTGCAAATGAGCAGAACAGCGGGGAATTGCAATCAATTTCATATTGGCTGGCGACTCCTTAGACACTGAATTCAACTGTTGCCTGTCAGACTCTGATTTGTGATGTAATTCTTTTTTAAAGATGTTTGCAGATTAAACTTTCTTTCTTTTTTTTAAATCTCTTTTGGGTGTGTTAAGGCGCTAACAGTTACTTCATGACTCCAAAATTTCCAAGTGTGTGTCAGTGACGGATCTCCAAATTTTCTTACCCTCTTGCAGTTATGTGGATTTGAACAGCTGTGCCTCGCAACTAACACCTTCGGGCAGTGTTTGTACAGTAAGCACAAACTGCAATTAGAGGGAAGGACATTTAGCCAGTGCGTAATATGAAATCATTGTGGATCAACTGTGACCTTTAACAAACTGGAGGGATATTGAAAATAATATGATTATTGTTATGGGTGTTAAAACCGGATGTGCCCGAAAATGTCACCTGTGTGTTGGCCTTAGCATTGGCCAACACACAGGAGGGAGAGGAGAGGGGGAGGTTGGGGGGCAGACTGATGCTTTCTCAAATCCTGACTGAAAAATGATGATGATTCTCCTTTGATCCCTGTGGGGAATTTCTCCTTTACTCAGAGGTCAAAGGTCAGGTTCAGTTACTACAGGTACACAGGTCTCTCTTAACAGTATATTTACGGTGAGGTGAACCGGGTTACTTTCCTCTGCAGCAGTGCAGAGTTGTAGTCAGCCTTCAGCACCTTGGACAGCGCAGGCAGACCAACTTGTGGAGCTGAGTCGGGACTGGAGTGTTGATTTATCCTTGCCATTGGATTGCAAACGGCACTAATGTGATCATGTGACTCCAAGTAAACTCCCACCACCACCACCTATTGATAATGAGTAGGAGTGGTCACCGTTGGAGGGGGAGAGAGGGGGGCATGCAGTCAGATATGCCAGGAGATGATCCGATCTGTGAGTGTTTCCAAGAATAGGCAAAGCACAGAAAAAAGACGCCGAAAAACTGTGCGAGGATGAATCGTGACACTTGGTAAAGAGGAAAAGATGCACAGGAGAAGCAGGAGGAGCAACGCCCACCAATTAGAGTCCGGAGTGTACGGAGACAACAAATGTGGAGCCTTCAAAATATCACCAGTTTATGACACGCAGGGTTAATACCAGGGCCCCCGCACGACGTGGAAAAACAGACGTTTTTTTCTTTATTTTCAAAACCAGCTCAAACTGATGGACAGACGGCAGGGGAAGCAGTTTGGAGTGCGCTTGGATGTGCGCAACGGAGCATGAGTGCCAATGCGGGCAAGGAGCGAGCGCATGGGGCTCTCTGATAAATGTTCTGATTTGTTTTCTCAACTCCTAAAGTCTGTCATCTTCCTCCTCTCCTTCAACTTGGACTCGTCCTTAAAATATTGAAATGGGAGAAAGTCTTTGCCATGGAACCTGTTGTCGGTAATGATTTGCAGACGTTTTGGGAATATTCTTTGATTCTGTTGACGAATGGTGAGTTGATCTAAGAATGGAGCGATTGAGGTGGGAAATAAAGTTGTGAAAAAATGAAATGAATATGAAGAGCCAAAAATCGTGTGAGTAACAGTCCCCACCTAGATGTCCCTCTGCGTTACTCATTGACCCTCCCGTCTTATCGGCGACTCAGCAATTTTCTGACGAGGATGCCTGTTGTTTGCAATGAAGATTTAGGGATTTCACGGACAGAAAATTGATTTTGTGCACATGGGGGAATGGCTGCTAAATATAGCCTGAATGCTGAGGAGGCTACAAAGAACAGGTTGGTGTTTAGCTGAAACTTAGAGACATGCGGAAAGATGCTCAGTCCGCGCTGTGCTTTTAGGATCTTTTAATCCCTCTCTCGCCACATCTCAAACAAACTGAGAGCAAAGCATCAAATAGGGGGGAGGGGGGCAAAAGAATTTCATAACGATAATTGATTTGGCTATAATTCTTTAATCGGGTCAGTACAGTTCACTTGAAGAGAATAGAAACCAACAGGCGATCTTGGAAGCTGCTTGTTGATGGCACTGCGCACCGGGAGGACTTGGTTTGGACAGGTCTTGCGCAGGGTCTCTCGGCTGCAAGGCTCCTGGTCCAGGCGATCAAGCAGTCTCTTGTGTCTCTCCGCGAACCAGGAGCAGGATCTGGGGGTCTGTTACCGGGATCACCGCAGGGGAGGGGACCTCCACCGCTGCTCCGGCTCCGCCGTCGACCTCGGCCACCATCACCGACGCGCACCGGTCTGCGCCTCCGCCTCCAGACGCTGTCCAGACGGCTTTCCTGACGCTTGCTGCGCCTTCCCGGGGGATCCGAGGGGACATGAGCCCCTCGGTCGCAGATTCCTGGTGGCCATGAAGCGGCAAAACGTGCGGACCCTGTCCTTGATCATCTGCACGTTTACCTACCTGCTCGTCGGGGCTGCCGTTTTCGACGCCCTGGAGTCCGAATTCGAGATGCGGGAGAAAGAACAGCTGGAAGCCGAGGAGAAGCGTCTCCAGGGGAAATATAACATCAGCGAGGATGATTACCGCAAACTGGAGACCATCATCATGGAGGCAGAGCCCCACAGAGCCGGGGTGCAGTGGAAATTTGCAGGGTCCTTTTACTTTGCCATCACAGTTATAACCACTATAGGTGAGTCCGAGTCTCTATAACCACGTTGGGTGAATCAGTCTATAAAATCACGATAGGTGAGTCTCTGCGGTCACTATAGGTGACTCTCGGTCACTGTAATCGGAGTAAGTGAGTCTCAGTCTGCTCAGTTAATCAATAATAATCTATAATCACAGCAGGTGAGGCTCAGTTTGTATAATCAGTATAAGTGAGTCTTGGACAGTTCAAACACTATAGTGTCGCTCAGTTTCATAGTAATCTTAGTATCCACAGGTACTATATTTGGGTCTCAGCATCTATAATCACTATAGGTGAGTCTCAGTTTCTAGTACTGCTACAGGCAAGTCTTACTGCAACTGGAATTGCGCAACGGGATTACGCATGGCTTTTTATCAGGACAATGACATTTTCAAGGCAATAACACCATATCTGTGTGCAGTAATTGCGTGAAAGCACATGCAATTTTCTGTGATAAAGGGCTAATGTTCAGACCACTCACAATCAACCCGATCAGAAATAGGCCTATTTACTGTACAGAGTCAGATAAAGTTGTCCAGCAACATGTTGCAATCCCTGCTCACTGGTAATGCTTACAGTGGTCAAAGTGGAGTGTTGGATCTGGCTTCACGTCTTGTCTATGTGTATTTGCTGTTTCCAACAGATGTTTCAAACAGCACATAAAGCTTGATCTCGTATTGTTAAATCTAACAATTTCTGTGGTGCCCACACAACTGAAAATTGTCGTGACTGCTTGACTGCACATGAGTAATACCTCTGGCTGCATGTAAATGGTTGTTTATAGCATTTCCTTTGGTGCACCTACAGTACTGTCATTCAACTTGTACTTTGACAGTGCGTCACCAAGCTGGAGCAGAACGAATGACACAATACAACACATCAGTGCAATGTTTTAAAGGGCCACATCCGATAATTTATTTTTAATATGATGCGTAACTAAGATGTAGAGCGCTCTACGAAGATTGGGAAGTTCTATTAATAGGATTTATTAATAACAAGCATAACAGGAAGGCATTTGAGGCCCATGAGCTTCAGTGATGTGGTGCTGAAAGGACAGTTCCTCCGAGTTCAGTGCAGGCAGGACCAGAGTTTGGATCAACAGCTGGAGCCTCACTCCGCATCTACAGTACTTACAGTACCTTCACCATACCTGCCAGTTGAAATATTCCTTACATCTACTATGGATGTCCTACTCTTCCCTTTTCCTCAGGGATCTGAATGTACTACAGAAAGTACTGTGTGATTAGAGTGTGAGGCCACATCCAGTGATGTAGTTAGGTAAAAGATAAACTGTAACAGCTGATGATAATCAGAAAATGGAGGCAACCAAGGAAAATTAATATAAACACAAATCACATTTTCAGAAAAGCATTAATTGATTTCTGTCCCCTTTAAAAGACCATACCCTTGTGTAACTGATGTCAGTTTCATACTACAATTTATACTATGGATTTACATCAAACAGATTCATGTCAAGCTGAAAAGGTGGCTAAATTGAGTTTTGTTGGGTTTACCCTGCAGCAGTGTAAATTCCTGGCTCCACGTGAATAACGTGGTCAATATTAGGCCAGTGGGGCGCAGCGCTGTTGATTATCAAACTCCATTTTAAGTAGAATAATCATGATGCATTAAGGCTCTATGTGGGAGTGAGTTTGCTTAATTCAAGTATATGCCATCATATTACTGAAAACAGGTGAAAATTATACCTTTAGGTCAAATGGGCTGAAATTATATGGTAAGGTACGACATTTAATATTAACTTGCCTTTTCAGAGGTCACAGAGATGTGCTTTCTCCATTATGGAAGTCAGCTACTATTATTCAAGATGAGTACTTTTAGCTGGAAGGAAACTAATGCACCGGGCTTGTCCTCAGGTTTGCTAGGCAACACTTAAAAGGGACGACTGCACAGACCAGTGAAGCTGGATCCAGTGTTGTTTCTAAGCTACAGCAACAAGAGCCATTGTAATATTCATGTTCTCTGAAGTGGTTAGATTTACTGCAGCATGTTGTGTCTCCTCTGGAGAAAACAGGCCCTTTTTATCCACTATCCAATTCTTTAGAGTAGCAGTAACAGTTCAGAGGATATGTAGCTTCTCCTGGTAAAATTACAGGGATGATCCATATTTCATCCCGTGTTTCTTGAAGTACTGTGTATTAACATTCATGAATGAGCAGATAAGACCCCCAGAAGATGTTCCAATTAACGCATACCTGTTAACAGTTGAACAGGACAGAGGAACTATTTTGTTACAACAATGAATGCATCTACTTGGCTGTAGTATACAGCAACATAGAAAATCTATCAGAAACAATATTGGCATGTGAAGTGGCATGCCCTCTTAATTGCAGGAAAATATTTAATTACCTGTGGGACCCAATTACACTCCCTTCACATATGCAAACACACCATGAAGAATACTGATGAGATATTATAGCATGGCTGAAAGAGATTTTGAAAAAGGAAGCTGAAGCCTACTGTATAGTGAACAACAAATATTGTAACAAAGCCCAGCAGTGCACCTTAAGGTACACTGTTAAACAACAGAGAAGCTAGCAGAAAGGACAATGTGGACAAAGCTGCTAACTGTTGTTTGATGAAACACCAGACAGTTATATGGTCATATATATTATGGGCATGTTATATTTGGTACTTTCAACCACGTTAGATTTGGGCCAAATAGCCTTTCCTAAGGGGATTGTCACATATACAATACAATAAAGGACAGGAAGTTCAGACAATCAGAGAGACGTGTTGGAAATTGTAGATACTTTTCTGTGATTTACCACTTACCTATATGTGGTAGACAATCCTTCTAGAGCAGATATAACCCATCTGATACTCCAAGAATGTTAAAACAAATGCTCGGAATTATTTGCAAGTGCTTTTTGATCCAGCCATCCATGTCTGTAGGCAGTGCAGGTTTGATTTGATTTTCACAAGACAATAGAAAGACTACGGTACACTTGAAAATACCTTTCAGCTGATAGTATGAGATTAGTCACCCAGCTGTGCTCCCAAATGTTAATGCCTCAGAAGCAATGTTTCCTCTAAAAAAAAAATGAAACTTGATATAATTCAGCTACAAAGAATGATTTTCAGATTATCATTTGACCACTAAAAGTCACCCAAGTGAAACTAGCTTTATGCAAAATGAAACTGCAAAGATAAGAATAGTACTTGTAGCTCATGAACTATGACCTTTTTGTGGAAACTAATTAAATTTAGTGTCATCTAAGAGTTATGAAGGTGCCTAAGATATGCGGTGCATGCACAACAATCCTCATATTGTTGAATTACAACAGACTAAACCAAAAGGATGGGCCAAATCCCCCATGAGAAATGTAATAGTATAATACAGTGCAGTAAAAGTCACCATTACAATCTCCATAGAAATGTCCTGCATCCTAGACACACAGCATCTGTTCATGAGAAACTAGAGGAGCTGTCTTCGATTTACACTTTAGATTAAATTTTCCAACAACAACCCCCAACCATCATAGCATTCACTGCTGTTTTACAGGATGCCCAGATTGAGTAAGAGAACACGTATTTTGTATCTGCAAATGTGCTGGCTTCAAATCAGTCACCTGCTCTCTCTCACTGTCCCTCTCACTGCTCCTGTCTCTCACCACTGTATTTCTCACCCTTATTATCCTTGTCCTTTTCTAATAATAAAATTTAATTAAGATCAGTAAAAATAAGAGAGAGCCGCACATTAAAATGGGAATGGGGGTAAAAATGATACCCAAATAAATTTAATTTAAGATGTGATTTAAAAGATGAAAGGCATTTTGTTAGTCTAATCCCAAGGCAATAGATCCATCAGCCCAATCAACTTCAGTTGAAACATTAGCAGCATTTGTAGGAGCAGTCGTGGTGATGGCGGTGGTAGTGGGCTGCTTTCATTCTCACACCCTGAATTTTTTCAACCTCAACATGAGCCTTATCCTCTTTCCCTCTACTTATTTCCTGTGGTATTCCTCAAGGCTCTACCCTGGGCCCACTACTGTTTTCTATATTTATGTTGCTCCTGGTCAAATCATTCAAATTATACCACATCTACTTCCACCACTACGCAGATGACACATAGCTTTATCACGTGCTAAAATGCAACAATCAGACAATTCTCATCACAGCCAAAGTGTCACGACATTTCATGTTGGATGGCTCAGAGCTTTCTCATCCAATTCGACCACTGTCATACCAGTGAATGGACATTAACAGTTGTAATCTCCCCCGCAGGTATGAGTTAGTAGGTCTCTACCGTACCTTGTTGTGTTAATCTGTCTTAACCAGTTGAATGGGACCCGATTGTCCGTGATGTAGTAAAAACACCAGTGAAGTCAGTTGTGTAAGAAGGTTTTTGGGATGGTGGACAGGCCAGTCACCTGGACCTTCACTGAGGCCTGAGAGACCTGAGATTGAGTCCCATCAAGCAAAAGCCATGTTTATTTTTAGCTTTCATGAACTTTTTCTAACAATAACCATGACAACTTTCCTAATGTTAAAGGCAGAATGAGTAGGATTTATCAGTTGCGGTTTCTAAACATAAGATTCAAAGCTGGCCCCTGCTTCCTGGTTAGGCTAACCACCAGCATCGACATTTTGTCCAATTTGGCTCACCAGCACCTACCTGTTAAACAGAAAACAGGCTGACACCACATCACTCTTCATCTTCACTCTGTAGCAAGCTTCATCCACTTGGCGTTTCCTTTTTCTGCGGTCTGTGTCTGGGATTTTCATAGCAACACACCCACTGCCCAAAGGCTGACACCCAGAAGAGTCCCAAGCTCAGCAAAACAAGAAAATTCAGGCAGAGGGCAGGATCTCTGCAGATACACACACTTCCTTAGGGTCATAAGTGATGATTGACAGGGATTCTTTTTGAGTCTTTATGTTGTTGTTGTTGTTGTTGTTTTTAGGAAAATCCTGTTCGAGCCTTTAAACATGACCATTTCCTAACCTTAACCAAGTAGCTTATGAAAGCCAAGCTAATGAAAGTGTCTAAAGCTAACATCTGATCGATGATAACTGCCTTCTAATGTACTAGAAGGTACGGTGGGGATCCACTAACCCATGCTTTGTGGGGGTGATTACGACTGATAATGTCCATTCAGTGGTGTGGTAACTGTCGAAGCAGGTGGCTTTCTCTAATTAAAAGGAGACAAATCAGAGATAAACAGCTATGAAATCCAACTTGTGTCAGTTGATAGTTAGTTTCCAAAACTGGCCTTTTCTTTCTTTCTCTGACCAGGAGAAATTTATTCATGCCGTTGTGTCTTCCCATCTGGATTGTTGTAAGTCATTGTATTCTTGCATTATTCAGGCATCTATCTCTCTTCTCCGGCTTGTCCAAAACTCTGCAGCAGGGTCTTATCTAAAACTAAAAAAAAGGGACCATACAACTCCTGCTCTGGCATTTTTACACTGGCTCGCTGCCTGATACAGGATTGACTCCAAAATACTTGTGTTTGTATTTGAACAGAAGCATTTATAGGTCCCAAGGTCCTTTTTAAAACTGATGGCTGGACCAAGATTACAGAAATGCTTTCCTCAAAGCATCAGATCAGCCTTAAAACACTAAAACTCATCTTAGAAGCTATTTTCAGTCATTGGCTGTTCACTGTGTCTAATATGTTTGTGTATGCTCCGCTCCTTTTAGTTTTGTGCTTTTAACCATGCTATTATTTCATTTAAGCTTTTTATTTTCTCCCTGTTTTCCTGTTTTGTAACCCTCCGCCTTGGTTCATGCTGGGTTTGGACTGTTTAAAGTGTCGTGTAAACAAAGATGATTTGACTTGACCAGTGGAAGTTGAAGTTGAAGAAGCAGCAGCAGTAGTTGTAGCAGTGATGCTAGTAGGAACATCATAGTGGGGTGTGCAGTATATTGCAGCTCCAGGCCAGACATTACCATGGTTTAATGCTAATAATAATCAGAAACCAGTGCAGAGATTCTTGTCGCCATTATCTCCTGCAAAAACAGAGTAAGAAGAGGAAGAAAAATGGCCAGAGGTCTGAAAGGGAACAACCACTGGGATACTGTTAGCACATGTCAGACCAGCTGTCATGAGGGGGCCATCCTCAGCTGCCATGATGAGACCCATCACCCCCAACCCCCTCCACACCTCACACACACCCCCCCTTCTGTCCAGGTTGCCCCGCAAGTTGACTCTATTTATTTCCGTGACTAATTGTGCTGAATGTGGCACTGAGTGATGACAGCATGTGGTGAGCTCAAGGTGTTCTCTGCTCGTGGAGAAAATAGACCATGGGATGCTGTAGAATGTGTCTGCCTACTTTTCTCACAGAGTGGAGTTGCTTACGCTTGTTAGTGGAACAATGGAGTGTTCCAAAAAGTGACAGTCATCTTAGTCAAATGTACGGAGATATCAACATGCACATGTCAGTTAGGATTTGGTTTATATGGATATTTGAAAGCTGAAACCAATACTGAAGCTCCCACTAGCTGTATATTTTGAGACAATATTGAATACCTTTGAATCAGAACATTTTCATGCCAAAACATTATAAGTATTTGGTGTTTCCCCTTAAATTTTATATTTGTCAGTGTGGAAAGGCCTCGGAAACAGCATTCAGACCATCATGTGACACAAAAACTTTCCATTAAAAGCCAGACTGACATTTTAACAGGCTTGCAGCTCTTTAAGGCGTCATAACTGCCACACGGTGATGTTGCACGTCTGTAGTTGCAGCAAAGCTATTAAACCTTTGTGTTTTATAGTCACAATGTAAGAAGCCTAACTTTTTCCATACATAGTACTCCTCGCCAGCAACTTAACCCACCTTTAGTTTGTGCCTGCCTCCTTGTTTCTCTTCATTTGTCTCTATTCTCGGCACCAGACGTGTGGTGCTGTGGTGCCATTCCACATCATGCTGTTTGATTGCCATGAATTGTTTCATGATGGCTGACAGTTTGACGGGTCCTGTGATTGGTCTGCTGCGTTGGTCTGCTGTGTGGGCTTGATCTGCTCCATCAGATTTATTGAAGGCGTATCACTCTGTTCACGATACACATGTATTTAGTGTACTAATTCAGTGTGATTAAAAGCCCTCCATTGATGTTTTGACCCATGAGGGTCATATGGCCTTATATACTGTACAAAAAAAATGTTTTTAGCTGCACCAATCACCAATTAAATGTAGCTCTATTTCTTAATGGTGCACTGTTTATCTCTTTTCTTTTGGCTTTGTTCCATAATTTTTGACAGCTAACTTTTCTGGTTGGTAGGACTCCCAAAGGCAGGTGGGGCCATGCTTGCGCACTGGCATGCTCATCATTGTTGTAGCAATGCGACAGCAGCATAGACACATATTCAAAATGTCAAGTTAACTTTGATTTTACGTGAGTCAACAGGATAAAAATTGTACTTAATCACATCATTGTGGAGTTGAATGCTCTTTACTGGACTGTTACACAAGTGGGTGCAGCCCCTCACAGATAAATTCATCGTCCACCCTTTATAATGAAGCCGCACTGTCAAGATGAGTCACATGTTGTATCTTTGTTAGACCTACTGTACCGGTCACAGTTTCCATTACGCTGGGTAGCAGCTGCCATTTACAACTTGGTGCAGGATTTTGTGCTTTGCTCACATCCAAATTAGGTGTCAGTACTAAAAGTCCTCTTGAGGAGAGGAATCAAACCCACTCAAAAGTGTTAATTAAATATGCCTTTGATTAACCTGAGTAAGAAACATTTATGGACATGTTACAGATATACCAAATGATTACAAAAATTTTAAATTAAAAAAAACAGTTATGCTTACAGAAAATGCTTATCATTGAAACACCCTATCCTCGCACCACTTAAATCACTGACATATTATGTTGAATATGATTAATTAACTTCATTATTGTTTTTGTCAGCTTTAAAAGGTAGTAATGTGTGTTCTACATATTAAAAGTTGTATTTAGGGGAGTTTAGCCAATGTCCTTGATTTCCCTGGTTCCACAATTCTTGAAAGCATTTCACATGTGATTTAAGTGAGACCGACAAGGGGAGCAGTTAAGAAAAACATGTTTTGACTCAAGTAAATAATTTTAACATAAAGTAAACAAAAAGCGATCTCGAGAGCCCGTTTGCGTAGTGTGGATGTGCGCTGTGATCTGACTGACACGCATCGCAGGCCAGAGTCTCTTAAAAGCTGCACTCTGCCTCTCTGCGGCTGTCATCCTCTCACACAAACTACACACGATAATCTTGACAGGGATTGTTTGGTGTGTGTGTGTTTGTATGTGGGCTGCAGGGTGGGTGGATGGGTGGGGTAAGAGGCACAGACAGATTGTGTACATACGCTGCATCTTGACAGTGACTAATTGAAGCGCAGGCCATACATTATCGCCACAATCAAGGACTAGAATTTTCTCCTGCACTTCCCCTGCCAACAGAAAACTATAAGAATGATGATAATGAATAATAATGAACGATTAAATGATGGGGCCTAGCAACCTTTGAATTCCTTGTCCATGTTCTAAAAAAGTGTCATTTAGTATGAAACAGCATATCCATGAGTCAGTACCATGCTCTTGATGGCATATCAGCTGCAATTTTGTGTTATTCATTGCGTTGTCTGGATTGTGCACATCTTTAATACATCTAGTGTCCATAATTTCATTATTGATTTATTCAAAAAAAAAAAAAAAATCAATGAAAGTGCCTGAGCTTACAGTATTTTGCTTGAACAGTTGTAATTAGCTCATTCACAATGCATGAACATGAGTTCCATATCAGGAAATTCATCAATAGTGATTCATTGCTCACTCCATCTTTTACATTGTGTTTATGTAATCATGGCAAGATGAAAAATAAAAAATTAAAGAGCACTTTTTACACGTCATGGAAGTGCTTCTCAGAGCTTACACATTTCCAAGTGATTTTCTTCCTCAAAACGCTGCTTCATCTTACCAATCGATTGATTAATTGATTGATTTAATTGCTTTGTCATGCACTGTTCTCCGAGGTACCCAGCTCAAATGCTGACATGGCAGAACTTCACATCACATTGCAGTTTGGCTGTGAAAACATACCCCTAAACAAACCCTGCTGGCATACGAAGGCTCCCCAGAGAAATCCACCTCCATGTTCTTCATTATCATGTAACCAAAAAAGAAAGAGCTTTTTTGGTTTCCGAGCACACATTGGTACACTGCAGCCTAATTTGGTAAATTAATTCCAAAGCCAGTCACAAAAATGAAGACAACCACCCTGGACCACAGATTGTTATTAGAGGTTTCCCAAATGAATATTCTCTTACTGAGTGCATAGTCAGGCGTTTCTACAAGTGTTCTCATCTGTGTATGTGATATTACAAGTTTCTCTTCCATATCATCACAAGTAATGAGATTTCACCCGAGTTCATGAACTCCTACAAAAGTGTTAAATAGTATTACAATTTATCTTTTCTCTTGGAATGTCTGAGACCTTTAGGCATAATCTAAGACAGGGTGTGCAGGATTTAAGCAGCTGTGGGTATGCATAGTATCCAAACACTTAACTTTTAACCCATTACCCTTTATTTAATACAAATCCCAATGCTTTAGAAGCAAAGAAAGAGGATACCAGGCTTTCTTGGAGATATTATTTTGGTACATTAGTATCTGTATCCAGATTTGTAATATTTTGAGGGCTTTCCAGCTATTTCAATCTGTATTTCAATGGAGGAATATTGGTTAATTCGACAAAACTGGCCAAAGTAAAGAAGATTCCTCTGTTGTGATCCCTATGGGGCTAGTG
Source organism: Myripristis murdjan (assembly GCF_902150065.1). Lineage (NCBI taxonomy): Eukaryota > Metazoa > Chordata > Actinopteri > Holocentriformes > Holocentridae > Myripristis > Myripristis murdjan. The sequence goes on along the minus strand of NC_043990.1, from coordinate 26,145,743 downwards.
TTATATTACCAGGAGCACCCAGCAAGTTCTATTAATGATTAATAGACGATTGCTGAGGTTGTCAGTAATTCTAGAGCAAATGGCCACTTGCTTTTTAGCAAAGAGACAGGCCTCATGCAAATCCACATCCCTGTAATTTTGGGCACATTTTGTTGTAGGCTGTGAATAGAGAAGTTGTTAATTTTCGACTGGTGTTTACTGAAAAATGATTTCAGGTGCTCACGCTAGTTGCACATTATAATCAGTTGATTATTTTCATTTTGTTAGACGGTCCTAGTGGGAGATCAGTGGAGGTCTCCACACAGGTCGATGTGAATGTGTTCACAGGGAGCTGATGGCCTCTCTGCGGGAGTCACTGGCTCTGTAGCCGGCTGCTCTGTTTTCCTGCTGAGAGGGTAAACCATGCTCTTTCTCACAATCTCCCTCACCGCCTCGCTCAGTCACTGCACTGTGTCCCAAGAGCTCTACCTTCATCTTGTCAGTATCCAGCTCAGATAGGATTTGTGGTCTGTGGCCTTTATACATGTTCACTTTTCGTATTTTTATGATGCAGTCTTTACATACTATAGAAATTCCTCTCCACCATCACAATAGAGCCTTTTCACAGCAGCCATTTTGACATGAAATAGCAGGTAAACGTGTCTTACTAATGACATTAATTAATACTCTGTTCCATTTAGTTACAACAGAGCCAGGGTCCTGGTATTCATGTTTGCTTGCTGGAAAGACTTTGTGGAACAGAACCTCAATTAATGTGACTAAAAACACATTCTTTTAAATGCTATTTCATGTCAAAATGGTTGTCTATTCGCCTTAGACATTGTAGTCTGGCTGTGGCTGCTGGTATGATATGCTTGGCCAACCCTGACACTGGTTGTCTTGTGCTGTCAGCACAGTCATTGCAGCACAGCTGCACAGTTGTGTAGCAGTTTTTGTCCATATCACACATTTTTTATTAAAGACATTGCCCTTAAAGCTACAATGTGCAACTTTTTCCCTTGAGACTAACAGTGTAATGTTAGCCCCACCCTCCTCCCTCTCAGTTGGTCAGCTGCCACCTCCACACTTGTCACTCAACTTGACAAGCTGTCTACCTTGAAACAGCAACAAGACTGAGGCATCTGTAAAGCCTCCACAGAGGAAGCAGACAGCAAATACAGCCAATCTGATACGAAGAAAAAGCAGCACTGATATTTGCCATGTTTTGAACAGCCTTGTCTGTTGTCTGTAACTTCACTGTGCTTTCTGTCTGTCTGTCTGTCTGTCTGTCAGTCAGTCAGTCTGTCTGTCAAGCGTCACCTTGACAACTATAATTCAACCACACCAACAGGGAATAGTCTGTGATTCAAAATGTGCCCAATATTATTGGGTACATTTTGCACACAATTGCAGCTTTAACACACAATGCACCGCTTCATTGTTGTGTTTGAGTTTGAAGTTGTCTTTATTCAGCCCATGACAACAGTGTCAGCGGCTCGTGTTGTGAGTGTCTGCTCATTTGTGTGCAGAGTGAAGGCCCTGCCATGCATGGAGATAAATGTGTTCACATGGCCACAGACAAGCGAGAGCCTTCCTCTCACCCTAAGAGTTTCTTAAAGGATTCAAGAGCTGGTGACTGGATGTTCCACTCCAGCACAGACTGAGGAGACTAAGGACTGTCAAGCACAGTGACTACTTCCATGCTGAGGTATAGGCTAGTGTGGGTGGAGAGGTGAGCTGCTGCTTGATGGTGTGTACTGCCTCCTGGTATTTGGGGCTCAGGTCCAAGTGGTGTCCTTTTTAAGCATCTGGCAGAGGGGAGAAGCACTGGCCAAACTCTGAGGGAGAAAATGGAGCTAGCTGTTTGAAGGACAGGGAAAATAGAGCTAATAGTCCTTTAAGCACACAATATTTGTTGTGATATATTTTAAAGCACCAGCATGTTGGTGCAGTGGTTGATTGGTTTCCCTTGTTCTCCCTGTGTCTGATTTTACTGCGCAAAATGTGATATATGAAACACCATAATATATCTCGAAGAGGTTAATAGGAATATTGTTACCAATACCCATAATAATACCAACATCAATAATTATAGGTTACTTAAATTCTTCACAGCAAAATTCTCCAAGATTTTGCAACAAATCATTTGGTCTCATATTCAGTCTTAAAAATTTAGTTTTTCATCAGCTGAGTGAAAGAAATCCACCAGTGTGATGAGATAATCCCACTTGTTTTCCAGGCTAATCAAACTGATTCCAGAAATTTCTCGAATCGAGTGTCATTGCCTTGATCCTGTATTCTGCCTTGTTTCAACATATTTACTTCCTCCTAAAAAACTGAACGTGCATCAGAAACAAGTGCAGTTATCTCATCCCACTGGCAGATTTTTTTAACTGCTTCTAAAAGGCAGATTTTAAGGCTGAATATGAAACTAAATGATTTGATGAACTATCTCTGAACAGACCAGCAACAAAAGTGCACTGTAGAGCTCCAAATGGCAGGCAAACCCTCTAATAAGCAGACAAGTGTGCCCAGCACTATTCCACAGCATTATTATGCCATCGCTAAAGAAGTCACATAACAGCACACCAATATTACTGAAGACATGAGCTACAATACATGATACTGAAAATATCCTCATCTGGATTGCTAGAATCACAGATTCCGAGCTGAAATTTCCACTCGGCTTTAATTTCAGTTAAGAACGTCTTACACATTTCTGCCTCTCAAATGTGTGTTTGATATGCAAAACTTCTCTGTGCTTACCTTTATGTCCTGCTTACTGCTGATGAACTCTGCAGGGGTTCATAAAATAAGCATACCTTTTACCACTAGCCTGGCACAGAGTGCCAACACTGAATGCCAATATCAACACACTGTTTGATGCACACAAGGTGGTCAACGAAGACAAAAGTTGGTACCTTGACTACTGCAGTGCAGCGCTTTCCTCTTAGCAACCTTGACTTGAAACACGGCTCTCAAACCATAAACTTATTACATGACAGTTTCATGTCAAGGACGACTCATTCCCTTTTCATGAAAATGCAAATAAAAGGCTCAAGATCACAGCTGCTAAAGGGGCTCTCTTATTAATTATACATAAAACCTAATGCAGTTATTTCTTTGAAATATTAATATAAGATCTTTGAATATTGCAGCATCTTATAAAGCCCTGGCTGAGATACATTCTCTGAGGGGAAAGCTGGTCAAAAACTAATCAAAGACATGATTTTTTTTTTTTTTTTTAACTTTAAATCATAGACACTGCAGCAGCATCACTGTGTTAACATGACTGTGAATTTGTCTGCTAAATAGTGCTTAAATATGTACAAAAAAAGGCCTGAAATGGCTGGCAGTCTGGAGAAACTTCAACAAGCTTCTGTCTTTGTCTCAGTGTTGTCAATCACTATCGTAGTTACGGAGCTTTGAACTTCATCTTCTGAGTCTAACACACATTTCCCAGCTTTGTGAGGGTAGCAAGTGGGCACTGCAACATGAGTTCTGACATTTAGCCCACTTCCTCCTTTGGCTGCTGGTCGAGTATTGATCGGTACAGTTAATTTCTTCCCACTATGCCCACCAAGGCCGTGAGTCAGCATGGCACGCCACATCGCTGCCGGATGTCTGGGAGTTCCACTGTGTAGCTCTGGCACCGACCCTCCCCGCTCGTTTGATTTTGCATCTCATCTTCGGTTTACGTTCATGTGTTGTATCGCTGGAGTCACATTCCGCTGCTTTCCTTCCCCCTGAACATCTGATACTTGAAAGCTTAAAACATCAGGGGGGGTTTACATAATCAGCCAGTAGTGGAGAGTGCAGGTGACCAACGCTGCTCCATTGCTACTACCTGCAGAAAATTCTCTTTTGTTGGACAATTCGCTGTACTGTGCACTGTAATGCACTCCCACACGGTCTTATCGCAACCACTTTATTCCATCTGTAGAAATAGTGGGAGCGTGTGGTCTCCGGTATGAGTTATTGCCACAGAACAGCAGCATGAAATCAGCGTTGGTGGCTTGGTGTGCAGTGTGTGTGGTCCGCCAGCATTTTTGATACATGAGTTGTCTCTCTGGTGCTAAATGCTGTGCCCCTGGAGGGTGTAAAACTAATACAAAGTGATAGCAGAACGGCAGCAGCATTACATAGGTTGCAAAAACAAACGCACCCTCCGGCAAAAAGAGCATGATGCACCACCTGCAGTTTGCATCATAAAACGGCACTGATACATGTGCGTGTGGCTTTATGCGGCTTAATGTCTATAATTGGCTAATTAATAATAAACTGTGCAATGAAAGCATTAATACATCTGGTGCCTTAATCTTAAAAACTAAGGTTATGTATTAATTATGAACCGGTATGAAGCATAATATGCCACTTGTGCTTTTACAACATGTTGGAAAATGCAGACGACAGTGTTGCATAATGGCTGCAATGTTATGAATGCAGGTGTTCAATATGTACATTTTAATCATGGTATATCCATTCATTCATTTATTCACATGTTGCTTTAAGTAAACAGATCATTTGATTAACTTGGTGTCATTGCGTGTATGTTGTGAGTGGTGATCTATTGCAGAATTAATTGCCAGCGAGTGCCAGAGGAGCTTCGTGAGCTGAGCTGAACCTAAGTGAAGTGAAAAACAGGAGCGGCAGCCAGCTTGCAGTCCATTGAGTATTTTGGCTGTTGATCGTCTGCAGCCTTGGAAGGCTACGTAAAGACAAACAAGCAGGGAAGGCAGAGCCAAGAGGGGACCAGCCAGCCATTAGTGAAGCCTGTCTGCCTGCAATGTTTAAACATAAGCATGGACCTGCTGGGAACAACACTGCTGGGGAGCGTGTCTCTATCTTTGCGAGAAAACAGCCAACACATAAGTTTGAGATGACCTTAAAGCAAAATATGTCCTTGTTACAAATCAGGTGGCAGGGAACGTCAGGCCGAATGCTGTCAGCTTGTCCAGGAGCTGGTTTTAGTGAGCGCAGTGCAAACGGCTATTGCTTAGCAGCACTCAATGACCGTATATCCCAATGCCGGGCAATGAGATTCATTAAGTGAAGCCTGACAGGGGGCATGGAGTGTCACCTGAGATAGCCAGGGGCCCTGCTGGGGGCAGACTGAAGCCAGGAGGAGCTTGGAAATGCATGGGCTGCATAAATTTGAAAATTTGAACAAATTGAAACACACTGGTTGTTTACTGTCTTGTTAATGAGAGTTTGGTTTGATCTTCACCGACTGGATATCTTCTGACAACCAAATTGGGGTACAATGCCTCCAAGGATGCAGTTTACTATGTGTGTGTGTGTGTGTGTGTGTGTGTGTGTGTCCATGCACAGAGCTTTATTTTAAATTCTAGTGGAGAGCTCAAGGTTTCCAAAGATCCCAAACATGTCCTGCTGAATTACAGGGAAAGATGTCTAAAATGCACAAGACATCCACATCTTTTCTGTGTGATGTGATGCTGCAGCCATAAAACAGTGGCATCCGGAGTTTTAATATTTCACTCGATATCGATATAAGTGTGATGTAGATTCAGTGAAGCTGCAGCCAGCAGAGACGCAGTGCCTATGTGGAATTGTCATACCATATGGAAACATGACATCACTGTAGGTGGAGTTGAGAGCTGAACAAAATCAATGGTGTGATCCATAGCGTCGAAACGTCCTCCTCCAAAATGAACATGAGCAACAGCAAACAAATAAGCCTTGTTGCGCAGCACTAATTGCTGACCTTTACATTACTGACAGTCCATTGATATTTTTTGACTGTGTATCGGTGAGCTCTCTACTGTTTGAGTAGCTGTTCCTGGAAATATCTTATCCTTTGCTCTGTCCACATAATCTGGCACATATCTCTCCGGTAAATGTCATTCAGCATTCAGTGGAAGAATGAAGAAGGGGGCTGGTATCACAGTAGGACAGTCAAAGCGCTAAAGCTCACTGCACGAAGGCTCAGTCTAGCATATTTTCACCTATTTTAGTAGCGTCTTAATATATATCTTATAAGGCAAGAAACAGAGGAAATACACTCTTAAAAAGTCTTCGTCTCATATTCAATCTGAAAAATTTAGTTTTCTTGAAACAAGGTGAAAAATCCACCAGTGGGATGAGATAACCCCAGTTGCTACCAATACATTCACATAGTTTCTTCTTGGAACTTGTATAAATATGTTGAAACAAGGAATATGGGATAAGGCAGAAGAAAATGACTTTCACTACAAAAGGCAGTGAAAGGTAACTACTGAAAAATGCAGCCAGCTTGTGATGCTGTATACCAAAAAGATAAGAGAGGCAAAAGATCTAACAGTGGCAGGTCCCGCCTGCTCTCCACAGAGCTCAGCTCACTGCTGTTCAGAGAACACGTTTGTCTGTTGGCCTTAATCTTTGATCCGTTGGCTCCTGTGGGCAAAGGTGATTCCCCAACGGTGACCCTGTTATATAGAGGAATTTCATTTTGGCAAACACGGTGGATCTGAAGTATCTCCATTAGAGGAGTTGGTGCAGTCCTCTCTAAGTAATCACAGGGAGTAAGATATTGCAGAATATCAACAAAAACAAAAATACATCTGAAAGAGCCGCACCATGTGCCTTGTGCGAGTCCAACTCCCTGAGCCTCGACCTTCTGAAACCTGGATGGATGGGTCAGATTTCATGCATTTAAATGTTTTGTGAAAAGTTGCATCCAGACGCCTTTCGCATGCATTTAACCCTTTGAAAGCTGGGCAAAATGACTTGATTTTGTTAAAAAAAAAAAAATGGATAAAAAGGCATCAAGCAACTTACCAAGAAATGAGAATTTTATTACAAGAAAATTAGCAAGAAATTCATAAAAAGCTACAAGAAAATGACCTGAAAATTAGGAGAGAGAGAGAGGGAGAGAGAGAGAGAGAGAGAGAGACGTGTCTGTTACACGTCTGTCCAAAAATGCTTTGGCAATATTGTATGTACTACAGTCATGCCAATAAAGCTTATTGAACTGAATTGAATTGAATTGAATTGAGAGAGAGAGAGAGAGAGAGAGAGAGAGAGAGAGAGAGAGAGACAGAAAACAAATGTCCAGAAAACTATATTCATAATTATTATAATGTTATATTATAAGAAAAATATTTTCTTTTATTAGCTAATTTTCAGTTCATTTCCTTAATTTTTTAAAATTGTTTTATTTATTTATTTTAATTTACATGACTTTTTTGGGTGCTTACCTTCAGGTCTTTGTAATTTGCTTTTTTTTTCACCTCTCTCTCTCTCTCTCTCTCTCTCTCTCTCTCTCTCTCTCTCTCTCTCTCCTAATTTTCAGGTCATTCTCTTGGAACTTTTTACTAGTTTCTCACTGATTTTGGGGTCATTTGTTATTAAGTTGCTCATGATTGCATGGCTTATTTGCTCAGGTTTCAAAGAATTAAATGCTTATGAGAGACATCGGAGCTGCATTCACATTCATGCGCCTTTCGCGAGCATTTAGGCACAAGAAACCTGACGTCGATCCAGGCTTCAAAGCGTTAATAAAGGTTTCATTCACTAATCCAAATATCAAAACAACCTTTCAGTGCGTGCGATCTCTCTAACCTGCCCTTTCGCGTTTGCGTCCCCGCTGCGAAACTCACATGATCGCTGCAGCACGCCGCTGACAGCTCAACATCTCCGAGTAAACTCCTCTGGTCATGGTTCTCAGTGAAGCCGCTGTCGTGGCTGGCGCACAGTTTGAGACTGCGAGCAAAGAGGAGAGACAGAAACCGTCTTCAGAGAGGGGAGACTTCAAAGACGGCTCTCGGCGTGCATTTAAAAGGGAGAAAATTAGTGAAACATCCTTTCAAATGAAATATGGAATTATGTTTTCCCTGGAGGGTTGCAGAGGCATGAGTCACCTTTGCTAATACTCATCTCCCCTGTGGCATTTTATCACTGAATTCCCTCCCAGGCAATGTTGTGCTCGGAGCAGAAGTGAGGAATACTAGATTGTAGAGCCGTGCTGCAATGACTATCTGATAAGGTGCTGGATGACTCACTGTTGATCAGTCATTTTCAGGCAGTAGGTAGGCCTCTGACTGGTGACCGCTGTGTGTGAAAGTGTCTTTTTGTGTATGTGTGTGAGAAGATGTTAGAAAGATAGATGGACAATTGTGGGTGTGAATCTGAGTAGGCAGCATCAATGTGATTGTTAAACCATTGTGATTTAGCTCGAAGGCACTGTTAGGTATCAATATTGGTTATCAATACAAGCAGCATTTCCACAGTCTGATACCAAGCATCCAGATCAATCTCTGTAATGGTGCACTAATGATTATATTTCAGTCACTTTTGTCCAGTGATCCGATAAGTGGGAGCAACAAAACGCCTGCAGTTTTCCAGCCCCCATCCAGACCATGCGTGTGTGTGCCACAAAATGTAAACCCAAGGCGGACCACTTACAGCGGCTACACGCGACTTGCATTTTTGAACACTTACAGTGGGATTTGACAGCGTTGCCACGACAACAATTAAATATTACACTATCCACCTGAGGCAGTTGTCATAATTTTGGTGCCACATACAGCAGTTTCCCTGAGCCAGCGTTGGCATGAAGTGTAATGAGACACAACAAGGCAAAGAAAGTGAAATAGCTGAGGTGATATTTGAGGACACGCCGCGGTTCAGTCGAACCCTGAGGGCGCATGCCACAGCTAAACTCCATGATGACTTTTGTTATTGTTGCTCTGTGCATGGGTGTCTTTTTTGCTCAGTTCATATTGGTATGAGATACAGGTTACATCCCAAAGAGGATATAAAAAGTCATCCAAAAAAAAAAAAAAAAAAAATGTAGTATCGTTTGCACTGTTCAGGTTAATCATCTGTCCATCCAGACTGACACTTAAAATCCCCATGAAATGACATTTTGAGATCACAATTTCTGATAGATTAATTTGATAGATTTCCTGTTGAAATAGGATATTGGAGTGGACATGATATGGGGGGAGGTCATCCAAAAGTGGCAACCAATGGTTATCAGTTAGGAAGATTGAATAAAATTACTTCTATTTAAAACTTTTATTTAAAACTTTAAAACTTTTATTTGGGGACTGTGTATAGTATTGAGAACTGGTATTGACAGCAAAAAAGTGCGATAAAATTTGTGCATGAATGTAATGCAGGAGTGTGTCTATTGAGAATCTGGTTGGGATTTAATTTGCAGCCAGATTGATCAGTTCATCTTAATCTATTGTCTGAGTAGAACTTATAACAACATGATTTAAAAACAAAAAATGTCCCCTTAAATGTCTGGAGGATCTTTCAACAACCACCAACAAGCAGTGGAGTGTGTGTTGCCTGGCTGGAATCTGTAGTCTCAGCCTTTAATGCTGCAGGTCTATAGACTTTTAAGTGCCAATAAATGAGGTTTGTTTTCCTCTTCATTTCCTTCTTCATCTGGTTGGGCTATGAGAAGACGGGGGAAGGTGAGAGCTTTTATTGTTGGGCTTTTCATCACACGTGTGGTTATATTAGATGCACAATAACTCCATAACACTTCACAGTAAATTCTGGCCTTGCCCACAGCCGCTCTCAACACTGATTAGACCAATAGTCAGCTATAATTAACCTGCACAAGACTGATATGGCACCTATAATTTGACAGCAACACCTCACCTTGTGATTCCCAACTTCACTTTCAATCTCATCCACAGGGGGCTAATGAGGTGGCTGACAACGCTGACTAGCCCACAGTGTACCAGTAATCATAAGCTAAAGGAAAAGGTGACGTTTGTGGCCTGAAATGGTCCATTGTGCAGTTTGGAGCTCATATTGCATCAGTACTTGCAGGATAAAAAGACAGCTGACCCTGCTAGCTTGAAACAGCCAGCTCAGCAAACAAACAATACACTTGAAGGACCATGCTGGTTATTCTGCATGTTTAGCATAATAACTGCAAAATGTATGATTTTTTTCTACCAATCTTTCCCCAAAGCGAGCACTCCAATAACCTTTTTCTTACCGTTTATCCAGCCTTTGGTTTCCATTCATTCCTCTAGGATATAAAAATGAACTTTCAAAGACTTTAAACTTTCTTCGCACCAGTATTCCATCACCGTAATAAAGTCGGCCACATTAGTTTTCCTAAAAGCAGCAGCACTGTTGGGTTTTGATGACCTCAAATTGGGCAGAGTGAAAAGTGAAGTGATTATGAATGGTGATGACTTTGTTAGCCACAACGGAAAGGAAATTGTTGTAAATTCAGCACACATTCAAAATCACTGGTGTGGTCCTTTAAGTATGAAACAACAACTGTGTTACTTTTATTGTTGTCCCTTTGACAACCTACTTCTATTCTAACATATGCAGATAAACTCTCTTAGTCATGAAATGGCTTTCATTGCTAAAAAAAGAAAGATGCAAAGAATAAAGGATCCCAAACCCTCAGAGGAGCAACAGCACCCAACTTCCTCAGGGAGTTCTGAGGCTGAGCAGCTTCCCCGCTCAGCCTCAGTTGCTCAGTGTATCTAAGCCTTTGCCTTTTATATGCCTCATCCACCTTTCCCTCCCATGGCAGAGTGAGCTCTACAGAGCAAACAGGCCAAGTGTTGAAACACAATACTGGGTCAGGCTGTACTGTCGGTGTAAGGATTCTAAGTTTCTGCCAGTTGTCTGTTTGCATTTCCAAATTCCTAGCTGGCCTGACTCGTGCCTCCTCATGAAAAGATTCTTTCGTGACTTGTTCTCCCTCACACACAAAAACCAAATTGGTGCAGGGGGTTTCAAAACCTAAAGAGTAAAACTAAAAGGAAAAAAACAACAGTTCTTTTGATTTACTTTCAGTCATTCCTATGTTCCCATGGTCTTATATTTCCAGATTTTTAGAACACATAACGGGACCCTACATTCCCGGGGTCCCGTGTTCACCAGCTCTGCATTTGGGGGTTAGGGTGGTTAATGTGTGTTAACAGAATTGGGAACATTTGTTAATTTACAACCCTGGGAACATAGGACCATCAGAACATCCTCTAAGGATATGACTCGGAAATGTTCATTAAATGTTCAGAAATGTTCAGTGTAACATAGACTTGTCCAATAATGAATCCAGTCCTACATATTTCAAAGTAATTTCCAGTTTGCTTCCCCCTCTTTTGGCACTTTTATGTCACTTTTCTATCCCTCTTGCTTTTCTCCATAGTGTGCTTGTGGCAAGTCAAAGGCTCTCATGCCCCTGTTGCATTTACCCTATAATATCCCTGAATCTAAGTGCTGATTGTGATTGGTAAACTGCTTCTTTGCAGATCCATTTCCTCTCAGCTGCTAGAACAGGTGTTACTCTACTACTTACTGATGACCCTTTCAACTTCATAAACATCAAATCCAGTCTGTTTTGAGCATCTGAATTCCTCTGTTAGGCTACACAGAAATATAAGACAGTTTTCGGCTCCGAGCCATTTCCTAACAAGTGAGCAAATTATTCCCTTTAACTCCCCTTAACAAATGTCTCATACACCAACACTGGCCACATCACTTAGGGCAGCAGCTCGAGCTGAAGACACCACAGCTTACAGAGTAACATTAACCTCTCTGAAGGTATTGTCTCAATCAGCTAAAGTCCTATCCTGGTATGTACTGATTGCTTTTCTGTTATTCACTTAATGAAACAAAGGCTGGGCAACCACCAACCATCTGTCTTAGCTAACTTCTCTAATCAGGCAAACAAGCCATTTGATATCACATGAAAAGGTACACAAACAGCAGCAACTGTGATGGTGAAAGTGAGAAAGCATAACCATATTTCTAACCATATTGTCAGCTTGTTCGGATGTTGGTACATAATTTTTGCTGTTTTTGCAAGGAAAATCTACGTTGATGTCCTGTCGTTTCTGTTTTCTAAGTCAGTGCATTGTAGCAGAGATGGTTCAGAAGGCAGATGGCACAATTCTGATTCATTTCCTGCATTGTGGATTGTGCTTAGGAGACAAGCAACAGGTCTTTAGTACAGTAACCAATGGAAGAAGAATGAGTACAAGTTTTGACTGATGTTTATGTTCCATGCCACTGAAGTGTTTTCACAAAACAATATATTTAATGTATTTTTAAGATGAACACATCACTAGAAAAGTCATTTAGAAACTTGAAAAATCAGTTTGTCAAAACCCTGCTTTGTTTCAGCTAACCGTCGTTTGTTGGCGCTCCCTGCTACGGAGACATTGCAATTCAGAAAATAGCTGTCAGTGCCCACTTAGGAGACAGGATGTGTATTCCATTATCATGCCACAGGCGCCAATGGTAATACATCATCTTCCAGCCCATGCTCATTCCCAGGGTGTCACATACCACAGCTCAGTCACACCCCTTTTGTGTCTGATATTGACACCAAAGGCACCCTTCGGATTCTGACGCAAAAGCAAGAAAGTCCCCGAAGAGAGGTTATCAGGGTGGGAGGTGGGCATGTAAGCCACAGGACGTTCATGTACAAGACCGGAGTGTGATTCCCCTTTCCAGTGAGATGTTTCACAAGTGGCCCTTTGCTGGGGTATCTTTGACTCTAGCTTCTTGCCACCATCGCCACAATAGCCACGCTTGTAGTTCCTCAAAGGACAGTGATTGGTCCGGCTGTTTGGTAGCTTTCAATGGAGCATAGACAGATGGTTTTGTGTGTCAAAGAAAATGAACTCGTGAGATCAGCTGGCTGTGCCTGGTTAGAGATGTCCGTCTTGTGTACCCAAAACGTCTCTGATGTGGCAGGGAAGATCTCCAGCAGGATGGCTGTGAGAACTTGAAGCTAGTGATGAAAAGTGGCTTAAAGCAGCATTGTAGGAACAAACATGAGAAGCAGAATCGTTTCTTGAAGTGTATCAGAGGTCTTAAAGTGGCCATCTGCAAGATCCTCATCTCTCTCTCTTTTTTTTTTTTTTATCTTGTCTCCATTTTTGTTGCTAAGCGCTCATCGCTGCGGTGTTTCTGCACTGCACTTCCCAGAGATCATCTGTCAATCAAACAGTTTGTCTGAGACTTTGATGTCTTTTCCCTTGGATTTTCCATTGTTGCTGGGTTTGAGTTTCTGTCTGTGGCCCTCTTTTCTTTGCCTTTTCAGCCATGGTGACAGTCAGTGCTCATGCTTTGTACCCAGTTCTTCAAAAATGGAAAAATGCATCACTTGCTGTGTGACAGAGAGTTTGGGCCTAACCATAACCCTAGCCCTAAAGAACTAGAAGACCTCAAGTGTTTCTAACAGTAAATGTAAAAGCTTCAGTCAACTGGATATTGGGCAAATCACTATTGTGTTATGTCAGTTGATGACGAAGAGCAGCAAAACATATATTCCTTTACATGATCATGCTGTGGATCATTGCTTTAACCTGAATGTGCTTGTTGTCTGTATGATTCATGTTAGCATCAGATAAATGCGTAAAAGGCAAACGTAATCTTGCTAAGGTGCTGAGAGGCTGATCTGAATTCATAGGACTTGCCTCTTCCTCAGTGTAAAATTTTGTGTTTGACATTTTCCCCTTAGCAGTTAATATTTTAGTATTCTTTTTAATATTAGAGTTAAGAAGAACTTACTGGCTGAAAGACTATAAGCTGTCCAGTATCACAATAAAGTGGAATTCTAGACAGACTTCAGTGTTTGAAAGAGCTCTGACGGGGAGAGGTTCCCCACCCGGAGTAGGTAACCATGGTGTTCCCACTTCCCAGACACATTAAGCTCTTGTCGGTGACGTGCTGGAGACTGAGACAGAGAGCAGAACAAGGTGTTCTCACCTCTTTGCTCCCTGGTCTTCTTGCCCTTCATTAAAATGCCATGGCCTGCCGCAATTAATGCCACTGGGGCAGCTGAAATAATATGAGGTGGATTAACCTGCAGATCAAATGAGCAAAAGGTGTTGGTTTAAGCAACTGCTCAACACTTGTAAGAGTAACTACCCAGAGTGCGTGTGCATGCCAATCAGGGACCACCCTGATATTGTTATGAATAATGGAGGACAGAGGCTGTATAATTTGCACCAAGTAAAAATCAATTGTTTTGAAGTTAAAGAGCCGCTATTTTAAAAATGTGCAGGTTGGCATTAAAGCATATTGTTACTCACTAAAAAATATAATTCACACTGTATTCTTCTTCTTCTTCTTCTTCTTCTTCTTTTACTAGTATTATTACCTGTTAGTTTTGCTCAGAAAATTATTTCCCTGCTAAAATTGGATATATATGTTTTGCAGTGAGTTTCTTTAAACATTGATTACTGCCCTCAGTCCAATGTGGTAATAAAGTGATGATATTCTCATTTACATTATGATGCTGATTTTCTATTCTTTCTTTTTTTTAAATTTCTGATGACAGCTTGCTCTTGCTCAAGCCACAAGTGCACAGGTCAGAGATAATGGATAAAAATCGAGCCGATCCTCTGCCTTCATGCCTCGTCATTGATTGCTGCAAAGAAAAATCAAATATTCAAATCATACAGTGAGTGATACAATACTATCAGATTTAGGCTGCCAGCTGTGCCAAATTACATTTTGAGTAACAATGAGTCTCTCTCTCTCTTTCTCTCTCTCTCTCTCTCTCTCTCTCTCTCTCTCTCTCTCTCTCTCTCTCACACACACACACACACACACACACACACACACACGCACACACACAACAACAGTTAGAGATGGTCCCGTGGAGCTCATGTTGTGGGTGCAGGCAGACATGCAAAACAAGTAATAGTGAACTGGACTGGGGCCAGACTGAGTCATCTGAGAACAGTCTTGGTATATTCATAATTAGAAACACATTAGAAGCGCTCTGGATATCACAGTGGACAGCCAGAGGGCATGTGATACATTTATTCAACTATATTTTCAATCTTGTGATATATTAAGAAGACATCTGTCAATTTGATTTAATAGGATTGTGTTTTCCAGTATGTGTCCATGGTTGTGATACAGTAATATGTGTCTTGATGTATTATCTGTGTCTAGATTTATAATAGAAATATGAGCTGTTCACCTTAGCTCTTTATCGGCAGTCTTAAACAACAATCATCTGCGTCATAAACATTATTCCTGGGTTGCTCAAGGGTTTTATGTAATAACTAAGATTCTAGGAAAGTGAAGGTGTTTTGAGCTACCGTTTTTATTTTTTTCTAAATGATAGTAAAAATATTTCTAAGAGAGCCCTTTGTGTACAGTAAATGTGCTGTCACACTTCCCACTCAGATCTGTTTTGTTCAAGCGTTTAAAGAGCGGCTCAACAGATGTGCCGTGATAGGAAAAGTCGTGTTCGGCTTTAAATATCCTCTGAAAGGAGCTGTTCTGCTTTTTAAGTCTCGATTCATGAGCTGTAAAGGTTATTTTCTCCCAGATACTACATTTCCCATTCGTTTGATGTTGGACAGGAACATGACTTTTCATCTTATTACAGCTTTTCCAATCTGCATCAAGTGAAAATAATGATTTCCATGTCTTTTTTTGCTTATACTGTATTTACTACATACATTCACTTTTAACTTTAGAGGTTGCAGATGACCAACAGATGTTCCTTTTGTCTTCTTATCCTCTAATTATCAGGTTTATGCACACAGTGTAACTGTGCTGTGTATCACAGCACCTGTAAAATATGCATTAAGCAATCAAACATACATAAGCCATTATAATCCACTTACCTGATGTGAAACATTAAAAATGTAGTAATGAAATTGTAAAGAAATGGTGGCTTTAACAGACAACAGTATTTTACTCATTTGCCAAATTACTGGATACATGCTAGACTTGATTACCCAGAAATCATGTAACAGGATGGTGCTAAACTAAATGTCTTCTTCTCAAAGCCAATTTAAGCATCTTAGTCTGCATGCCGCTATAGCTTTACAGTGCCAGCACAGTGTAGCTGCTATATATTCCACAGAAGGAATATTATGCTATCAGAGTCGATGTTAAAATATCAGAAATGTGTCACAGTCTCCATATAAGCCAAAGCAATATCAAGAACAATTTGTTTTTAAAATGTAATTATGTAATATGTGAATGACCAGGTTGTTCTCATGCTTTCATCATTTTTTAAATGGTATGACTTTCTCTCTGCTGTACCAGCACACTATACACACCAAACGCACATTCACCTGTGCACACACAAGCACAAAAGCACCTGTGCATGACAGGTCTCCGTTCAGCAGAGCAAATATGTCTGTTCCCTAGACAACAGGCGATAATAGAGTCATTATAACAGGACAAACAGATTACACAGTCCAGCACTGCCACAGAAAACCAAACATCCCATCAGCAACAAGAAGTAGCCATTTTAAGAAATTGGCTCAAAAAAGGAAAGTTACGTTTAACATTTGGTGCCGAGCATTCATCACTGTTGTGTTTCTGCACCGCAATTCCCAGATCATCTGTCAATCAAACAGTGTGGGCGGGACTGTGATGTCTTTTTTCTTTGGTTTTTGTATTGATGAGTTTCTGTAGGCTGTGGTTGTTTTCTTTGCCCTGGCACGGTGGTCATGCTAACTACCTGATTTTTCATCTTGTTGTTATAGAAACAACACAGAAATATAAAATGCATCACTTCCTGTGTGCTAGAGGATTTTTCCTGGGAAAAAAGCTACCAGACACAATGTTTAGAACAGCAAATGTAAAAGCTTTTATCACTTTTATCAGATTTATTCATATGATAAATTCATACATTATAGTTTTTACTACTTATTTAATAAAGTGCTGCTCTTTAAGAGTGCTGCTTTACTCTTAAATGTCTTTATGCCAGTCTTCTCACTGATCCCTGCTAAATCCCTTATGTACTTTTCTGGCCTGTAGATGATTTGTGTACTTTAAAAACTTCTGCAGCATGGCTGTTTTTTCCATAAAGATATTTTACCTATGAAATCCCTTAAGATCTTTCAATATTTATTGTCTTGGAAATGTTTGCCAACCAGTGCATGTTACAAGCTCAACACAGTCTAAGAAAAGCTAGAGCTCCACCTGAATTTTGCATCACTGTGGACACTGCACTAGGACGTGATTTCATTACTTTCTTCTCTATTACTTTAATAAATTGATTTCATTACTTCTGGGGTAGGAGTTATCAGTTGGAGATATAAACTGTCGACGCCACGCTGATATGCATGCCGCCACCATCGCATGGATATTTAGGCTTCAGTCTGCCGTATTTTAAACTTAAAAATCAGATATCAAATCTAATAGGAAATACGAGTGTATTTAAGTGTGGTCAGCCTGCTGTTGCTGGTTTCTGAGCGGGGAATGAATATTGAATCAATATCTAATACACTCAAGTCTGATTGCAGCTAGCAGGAGGCCTTTGAGGGAAGTAGTTGCATACAAACCTCAAATGACCTGTAAATCCAGATAAAAAGAGTTTGTTAGTTTGTGTAATGGTGGTAAATGTAGGGTTACTTATAGAAAAGAGTCGAGTTGTGCTAATCGACTCAGTCACGACGTACCATGAACCAATGATATTCGTCATTTCTTCACAGCTGCCAGTGTTATTCATTATACCCTAATTAGTCTGCGAGAATAATTTAAGCTATAAGAATCAATATCAATTAATTTGCTAATTTTCAACAGGGACGGCAGAAGACAGATGGTTGGGGAGAATACCAATGTGTCCTGAGATGTTAATATAGATGACAGTGATGCTGCAAACATGTTTGCAGCATCTCACACACATTTGCCTGAACCCAAAATTGATCATGATCACCTTTGACTTTGCTAATGTTCCTGAAATGTCTTCTACTGCATGTATTATGATTCACACTGCATGTGAACACAGCTCTGCTGTGGAGGAGGTAATTTCTATGAATTTCACATTCCCCGCTATCATCATAATCCCACTAGTTACAGATTTGCATCTTATTTGGCTAGATCATTTCACTTCCACCCAGCCCATTGCCATTAATATCTCTGAAGCAATGAAAATTTGTGTTTCAGCTATCTTTAATAACATTCATTCATCACTTGTTGGTGGAAACTGCTGTCTCTGTCTGTGTGTGTATGTGGGGCCTACAGTGTGTGTGTGTTGCTTCTCATTGCTCAAAGTATTCAATCAGCTCATTATAGTCAGCACACACAGCAGCTTCACAGGCGGCTTTTTCTGACCTGCGGTTGATCTTTGAGCTTCCTGCAGAGGTCTCTAACTTGAAATTCTGCTGATTAACGCCTCAGGTCAACGGATCACATTGTGCATTCACATAAAACTGTTTTGGTTGCTTGCTGCAAATCAGATTGACAGAGCTGAGTTTAGAAAAAGAACTCATACATAACCAAACACGAGCTTGAGTGGGTGGAAAGCCACATGGGAAAACACAGAATCAATACTGTAGGGTGCAAAACACAGAACTGATCAGGTTATATCTATGAAAAAAAAGCTTTTGCTGCACTACCAAAATGTTACGTCTCTGTTTGGAAGGCAGTTGTTGAGGTGATGCACATGCCAACTGATGGTGGGTGTTTCTTGGCTGTAGTTTTAGTGGTTAATACGCAAAGTAGTGGGCTATAGTAGTACCGTCAGAGGTAGAGGAGACATAATCAATGGGACGGACTCTCTCTTTTTTTTTTTTTTTTTTTTTTTTTTATCCTTGTACATTCAACAGCTTCATTCATATACTGTTTATCTAAAGTAGTGCATATTCAGCTTTCATTTTTGCAAATATACTGTTAAGTACAGTTTTTTTAAACAATCATTCATGTCATATTTGAAAAAAAAAATATATATAAGTCTAATAGATAAAACTCCTATTGTTAGCCCCACTGGTTGGTTTTTGAAAAGTCTGCTTGTGTGTGAGTCAGCAGCTTGCGGCCTAAAGATAAAGTCTAATTAAGCTAAAAGCTTCACTGGCTGCTCCATGACTCCTTTCTCATCCAATCCCTCCTCCTTTCATTCCCAAACTCTTCCACCACAGAGAAAACTTCTGACTAATTGGACTCCCCTCCCACCATAATCTTTGAGCCCAAATAAGATTAACGAGCCGACACATTTCTGTGGCATGCTTCTATTCAATACCCATTTTGGCAGCGCTTGTGGACTCTTAGGGAAATTTCTTGCTTGGTCATGTTTGTAAACACAAGCTGACCTGGGACTTTTTGCGCGGTGGGTGGGGCAGGTAACAAGATTTAACCTCTTAAGGGGCGGTTACACTTGACTTCCTGTGTTCCATTAATTCAACTTCAAAAGCATGCAAAGCCGTGACAAAGTAATCGACCTGTGAATTTGCATGCTTGATCAATAGAAGTCTTCAACCCAGGAAACCCCTACACTGAAAATCAAACATGGCGGAAACTTTAATTTTAGCCATTTTCTATCAATCGCTTCCGTACAACACTACGCCAATATTTGTTGAGGTGAACAAACTGATTTTGGAAAGAATCAAACATAATGTGGCTGAGCCCTGACCAGTGCGAGCACTTGCTCTGACAAAATGTTTCCACATCTCTAACTTTTGCTATCTCCTCTTTCTCCAGGTTATGGACATGCAGCTCCAGGTACAGATGCAGGAAAGGCCTTTTGCATGTTTTATGCCGTCCTGGGAATCCCCTTGACTCTTGTCATGTTCCAGAGTCTGGGCGAGAGGATGAACACTTTTGTCAAGTACCTCCTGAAGCGCATTAAGAAGTGCTGCGGTATGAGCATCACTGACGTGTCCATGGAGAACATGGTGACCGTGGGCTTCTTCTCCTGCATCGGGACCCTTTGCATCGGGGCCGCTGCCTTCTCCCATTACGAGGACTGGAGTTTCTTCCAGTCCTACTATTACTGCTTCATCACATTAACTACTATAGGCTTTGGGGACTTCGTGGCCCTCCAAAAGAACCGGGCCCTCCAGAGGAAGCCTCTGTATGTGGCCTTTAGTTTCATGTACATCCTGGTGGGCCTGACGGTGATCGGGGCCTTCCTCAACCTGGTGGTGCTCCGCTTCCTGACTATGAACAGCGAGGATGAGCGGCGGGATGCTGAGGAGCGAGCCTCGCTGGCCGGGAACCGCAACAGCATGATCATCCACATCCAGGACGAGTCGTTGCAGCGAGGCCGGCGGCGGCGTGAGCAGCAGCAGCATTACCGGGCGGAAGTGACTGATCTGCAGTCGGTCTGCTCCTGTATGCACTACCACTCGCATGAGTTCGGCAGCTCCGGGGGCGGGGGAGGGATGGGAGGCCTGGGCTGTGCCTTCTCCCATCAGAACTCGTTCAGCTCGCAGCTGAACCCCAATCAGTACTTTCACTCAGTTTCCTACAGGATCGAGGAGATCTCGCCCAGCACCTTGAAGAACAGCTTCTTCCCTTCGCCCATCAGCTCAGTGTCGCCGGGCCTTCACAGCTTCACAGACAATCACCGGCTCATGAAGAGAAGGAAATCCATCTAAGTCTCCACTCACACACACAGAGGACGTTTAGCTTTCCATGTTTTATACACTAGGTCAAACATCTCCAATGCTGCTCCTTACCAAATCTTATTTCAGCACTTTTTTCCCTTTTTGGTTGATGTAATATAAAAAGTATTCACGGGAACAGATGAGGAATGCTACGCGGAACAGCAAGCGTGGACACAAAGGGACAAAAAGCATGAAGCATGGATGTCTATTTTTTCAACAAAGTGGCCCATTTAACAGTACATAAACTACAAGACCTTCCTAATTGCAGATTTACACAATTGATATATTAACTTTGGTTACATACCAAATAATGCACACTTTGCATTTTGGGGAGATGCTATTTTTCAAAGGGAGTATGCCTGTTTCACCTTAACTTGAAGAAACTGTTACCATTATGTACTATTCCATTGCCTCACTGCAGACAGAGAATTTAAAAAGACTTAAAGCATCAGGTATTGTTTTCTATAAGCAATCATACTTAGGCAAATATTTCAATGGTTTTGTCTCACATCATCATGCCAAAATATTGTTGCCAATATTAGCATGTGCATTAGATGTCATTTAATGAGTGTGCCATGGTTTTGTGACATTCGTTTCTTTTTTAAAACAGCCACTTTTGTATGAAGAACATGTCTCTAGGTCTTACTTGTCTTGGATTTTAAGGATCATACTATTGTTATTGGGGTTTTCCCCCCTCATCTCCAAAGCTCATACATCACATCTAGCAACAAAAGCTTCGGTGTCATCCGCAGATATTGAGATAAAATGAACTCATGTGAAAAGAATCCTCTCTTATACACTTAACTGGTGATGTAGCATTTTTGGGGCTCATTTTGTGGTTTGGTGCTTTTCTTCCTCCAGTGTATAACTGGCCAGGCAAATACCATGATGTCACACTGCGAGATTCCCAGCAGCAACAATGGAATTTAATCGGAGAAAAAATATTCAGGTATCTAAAGCATCAGTGGTAAATGTCAGGTTTTGGTGTCAGTTCCTCAGAGTGAAAAGCCAGTTTACTTCTAGATTCATCATCTTGCACTAGTGTTCATCAATGATACATGAGGAAATCCATTGTAGAAGAGGCAGACATACCAGTCTCTACACTGTCAGTAGCCTCAGTAAACCAGAATGCAACACAGCCAGGAGACATGTTGTGTTTTGATTAAGCTGTAACTCGCGATATTTGCATACCCATTATCTCACCTTTGATTGAAAGCTACAACTTCACATGTCTCTGGATATTGGCATTCTGGGAAATGTGGGAAATCATTGAAGTAGAGGTAGATAAGGCATGTTGAGGAAAAGCGGATGCAACAGAAAAAGTCAACCACAAAACTAAAATAACAGAAGAGCACAGGTTGATGCTGTCTCACAGTGTAAGAATCTGTGAGGGGGCATATTTACTTTACTCTATGGCTACCACGTCCTCCAAAGTGCATTTAAATAACTCTTTTAATTTCATATCATTTTGAGGAATGTACAATTTTAATCATTTGACATGCGTGGCAATGCCCCAGAATGCTGATGAGAGGCCAGTTTCTGCCTATGTGATGCATGCATGTGGAAGCTGATCCTTAGTCACGCATAAGTGTGCTGGTAAACCCTCCCCATCTGCGACGATCCTGCCATGCAGCACTGATAACAAAACTGTTTACAGTGATGGAAATGCATGCAGATACAAAGCGAAGGCTCTTTGGGTTTAGATGCACTTTGGAGCCATTAGGGTAACACAACCTGATAAAAACACTGACTTGGAAATGAGCTGAAGTACTGAGTTAATGTGTTGGGACAGCTGAGCATCAGAGATAAGAAACAACTCAATAGCATCAGTATGATCCTTTCAGTATATGTAAAATATGAGAAGAAAAGGGATGGGAAAGAGTTTTTTTTTTTTTTTGAAAGAGCTGATAAGTGCATGTAATTTGTATAATGAATGGGGAAAAGATCATAATAACTTTAAAAATGAATTGAGTAACTTAATGGCAAATAGTCTTAAGAATGATTTTGGACATAAGCTGTTTATTTTGTCAAACGCCGGCAGTTCTGCACAGGATAAATGTTGTTTACTTGCTTTCCTTTATTTCATTCATACAAATTGTACAATAATGTTTGTTCTCAGGTTTGAATGAATCACCTTTTTCGGTTTGCTCCTAAAACAAACAAAAATCCCAGAGGTGCAAGTGCATCTGCCCGACAAAATAATGTACATATCAAGTCCTCATTTCCAAACATTAGGAATTTTCCAGAGAAAGGTAATTGAGATGCATCATCTCGCTGTGGCCTGTGCAGATATGTACTACAGGTGTCACCTGGCATTATAGGCATCGTTTATGAGAGCAAGGGGCCAACTCATATTTGAGCAATTCTGGATGCTAATGGTGGTGACAGGCCTGTTTTAAAGCCCAATCCGGAATAAGAGTATCTTGCCACATCTAATGCCGCAGCTGGCTCACCTCTGGCTTTCAGGACACTTTGTCACTGAGCTCTTGATGTCAGGACTGACAGGATCTGAAATGCATTTTGAAGCTGTAACTGTGTATTTAGATATGTATTGTTTGTAAAGACTGGAGCAAAATGGAGCTGACTCTTGAGTTACAGTGGGCTTTCACATTTGCAAAGCGACAGTTCTCCAGTAGCAAGCTCTATTCTTCCAAATCAATCATTTACCCACAAATCATGAACTCAAATATTCTTGGATTGGGACTTTAAACAGCTACAATTTGTTAGTATCCTTGGATAAACGATAACTGGCTACCTGAGCATGCCTCACAAGGTGAATTCCAGTCTATTCAGGCAAATGGTGAAATGCCATGGATCCCATTCTGTCTTGACAAAAATAACAAGGCTTGGAGTTGGAGATAAGCCGTAATAGCATTGTTTCATTATTGGAACTGTTCTAGCTTATCGAAATCTACTGTACAATATGTTCATAACATCCTTTGGAATGAAAAAAAGGCCTTTTCCTAGCTGAGATGCTTATGTATTTTTACACATTTTAGCATATGTGCCTTGAAGAAACGGCATTCAGCGTTTCTATACGAGTGGGCACATTTCTTTATTGCGACTGCGGATCTGTTTGTGCTTTAGAAAATCCATTTGATGGCTATTGATGTCTGGCTTTAAGGCTGCAAAATAGCGCAAATGTGGTTATTGTATAGACAGATCGAGGTCCAGACAGGCAAGTTCATGTGGGGATATGAAGAAAAAATCAATACCTGATCTTTTACCTGCCGTCGATAACCATCTGTAGATTCAAGTACACATCCAGAGCCAAAGCAGATTTATTCATATGTTGTGATGAACACTTAGATCCCTCCACAGACGTCCCGTACCTGCTGAACTGCATATGTTAGTATAATTTCCCAACTCTGTTTGCACTTCATGATAGGGCGGAGCGTTCATGTTGTGTTGTTAAACTCGTGTCAGCTTGCTTGCTTTTGTAATTTCCATATGAATGGAAGATTGCGCCGCCGCGGTATCTACCTACAGTACAGTGACACCGATGGCGAACACTGGTGTCTGCTTCCCGTCAGGTTCGCCGTCACAAATTTCCAAGTGACATTTTGTGGAATGTATTCGTCATAATGGATTTTTGAAAGGAAGCAGCAAACAAATGAACTCGTTTGCTCTTCACGAGCTGCAAGTCAAATCATTTTTCAAGCCCTCCCCAAACACACACACACACACACACACACACACACACACACACACACACAGAAATCAGGAGGGCAGATTTGTTTGCCATAGCGAAACATGTCATATTGATGGCCCTTGATTGAGTGTTTCTCTATAGAACAGATGGCACAGAGGAGCAAGACACACACACACCCCATCAAGCACAGCCGTCAGACAGTGTGACATTTTATTTCTCTTTGTGATTTCCCGCCGCGCAGCATTAAACAATACATAGGTGGACTGGATTTGAATGCAGATGGTTATTGGCAGTCGCTTGTGTTTCTGCTTTTCTTATTAAGTCGTGCTCAGCCTCCAGGCATAGAATACTGTACATGGCAGACATTTCCATGTGCTGTCCATTTCTCTGTCAGCAGTGCCATGTTTCCCTATGACAGGAACAAAGAGACACAAATTGCACTACTATCTGTGTAATACAATATTCTAGAAAGGCTGTTGGGTTATGATTTCATTTTCATGTTTCATATCTTCTATTACTGAAAAAAAATTCTTTTGCAATAGGTTCTTCTTTAGGTCGGATGAACAAAAACCATGTACCATATTTCTTAGAGGAGATTAAATAAGTGTCCCATCTCGTATGCATCCATGTGGTTCGGCGGTCGCCTTGAACCGGCCGATGGTTTCTGTCACACTTTCAGAAAACGACTCCTGATGTCTAATGCAGCACATGCAGCAGTCCAGGTCGAGTCCCCTGGTTTCAACACACCGAGAAGAGATTGTAGAGAACTGTGTAGAATGAAATGACCATTTCACATTTGTATTTTTTTTTTTTTTTTTTTTTTTTTTTTGTTGGTTTGTTTGTTTTTTGTTATTTTGTTTGTTCTTTTTGTTTGTGTGTGCATGATTTGGTGTGGATGACTCACTGGGTTACGTGACCTGGGTGAAGCCATAACACACTTGAATAAAAACAATGAGCCTCCTTCTGAAAAAAAAAACAAAAAAAAAAAACAATCTGTCTTCTCCTTCTGACTACCTATCACCTCCACATACTTAACTACGGGGTTACAATATCACCAGTGTTTCAGCATTTTTAGCGTTACATCTACAAAATGTATAATCTTTCTGCTAAACTTTTCCCCAAAGCAAGCGGCTGTATTTTAGAACTCTGACATCATTTTCCTCCCTTTTATCCAGCCATTGGTTTCCATTCATTCCACTGTGATATGAAAATGAACCTTCACAGACTTCAAACTTTCTTCACTCCAGTATTCCATCACCATAAGTCGTCCACATTAGTTTTCCTAAAAGCAGCAGCACTGCTGTGTTTTGATGACTTGAAATCAGTGAAACGCTCCTTCCTCAAGGCAAAATAGTCCCAAAGGACTATTGTTTTCTTGACACAGTCAATCATCAGTTCTGTGGTTTATGAATGTTGATGATGTTGTTAGCTTCAGAAGCAAAACATTATAAGGTGGGTGTTTCAACCAGAAAGTCAGATTTCAAATCTTTTTTACCCCGGCATGATTTGCAAAATGGTTTCTTGCAATGTAAAATGTGGGGAAATGGCAGTGAAACATTCAAAATCACTGGTCTGGTCCTTTAAGTTCAGTTTGACTTCACGTCACAGATTCAAGGGATGACTCTTTCATGGTTAAAGCAGATTACAGTGGGATGCATGCCTGGAGCTATATCATTACATATTCATTAAATCAACAGTTTTCTTTTAATGCACTTGAGGCCAATTCCTGAAATTGAACAGAATCTGGATCAACTTTTAACCTATTTGATAGTATAGTATTCATTAAAATCACCCCCGAGAATCTCTCATTTACAAGACGAAAGCTAATTTTTTGTTCAAGACCCCCAGACACTACATCTTAAAAAAAAAGAAAAAGAAGTGTGGAAGGAGAACATTTCAAGCCAGAGGAGCTTGACCTCCATGACTCGCCGCTGATTAATATACAAGCGACATCGCCAGCTAAATTGAACATAGCCTTATTCTACAAAATTCAGACCTTGAGGCATCGATCAGACCAGAGTGGATCAAATCTTAGATAAGACAGAAAAAGGCAGGCTGTAATCTGAGGTAAATCCAGTGGCTACCTCTTCCAACTGTCTCTGTGTTAACAACCTATGAAATGAACACTTGAGGTATATTCATACAACACGTATGATGCAGTAATGTGTGTGTGTGTATGTGTGGGTGAATTGCTTTGCCAACATATCAGGATATGTTGACTTTTTATTAAAAATCAGATGTCATATGTTGTCCACTGCTGTTATGATAGAGGCTCCTCTCTGATCACAGCTACAAAACAATCTGGAAAACCAGACATGATACTTTCTTTTTACATTCAGTTCATTTACTCAGTTGTTCCCCTGGAGCTTAATTTCCCCCTTAAGTAGCTTCAAAGTTAGAAAATATATATTTTTTTCCATATGTAGGACAATTTCACATCTATATTGCGCATCTGCTGGACGCAGCTGTATTGAGGCTACACCACATTTATATATTATTAAGTGAACTATTCAAAGCCGAGATGCCATTGTTTTCTGGCTGCAGCATTACATCAAATAGAAAATATCTACGTCTTGTGCATCGCAACACATTTCCCTGTAATTCAGCGAGACATACTAGGGATCTCCACCAGAATGTAAACTAAAGTTCTGTGAGTTTGATCAAAGCCCAGCCACGCAGCATGCATTTGTAATGAGCAAGCCACCAATGGCACTGGCCATAATAGCTTTCTGTATTTTTGGAGTCAATTGCTTATGTAAAAATGTAGTAATGTACCACCAAAATAGGTATAGTGGCTCACCTTGCTTTGCAGAGCTCTTAAACCCAAACTAATTTCATGGGTCTGGGTTACAACAGAGAGTTTTAGTGTTCCATGATGGTCTAAATACTGTTTCAGAGGCTTTTCCACCTCGAGAAGAAAAAAGATCTTCACAAAAATAAGAAAAGGATCAGATTTAAAAGTAGTGAATTTTAGTGCAAAATACCCCCTTTATGTCACTTTAGTCCAAAAATACCAGTATTGGTATCGGCCTTGAAAACTCTATATGTCTCAAACCCTAATTGATACAAATGTGTGTAATATGCTACATATGTCGTGGGTGTGAGCAAGCAAGAATTTGACAGAAAAATGAGCTGTGCAGCCCAGTTGCCTGCCTCTCTCTGAGTGGCCCGAGCAGTGCAGCTGGGTGTTCAGTAGGTGGGAGAATGAGCAGGCAACATCCCTCTTTATCCCTTCCCACACCTCAATAATTATACTGTCAACCACGGACGTCAGGGATCGCAGAGGGCGACACAATAAGAACAGTGGCGGAGGGGCGTGTGGGCCCTCTCTCGGTGCCAAGCCTGTAATTTCACATGTTAAATGATCATGTAAGCAGAGCCAAGATGTTCTGCAGCGGGACCATCACCACCATACCAATGATATGATGAAGCTTTGCAATAAGCAGGTGTTGATGTGTTCTATTTTTTTTTTTTTTTTTTTTTTTTTTGGTGGGGGGCCTGAGGCGAGACTGAAACAACTGAGAACAGGAGATTTTGAATCATGATTGAGTCTGGCTGTCTGATGAAAAATGGATCTGCTCTCAGAGGCAAAACTACATTTTAACAAAAGCACCATCCAATCTGGAGCAGTAGGGCTCTAAATGTGATGTATGGCTGCAGAGAAGGTAAAATTTTAAATAAACTGCTGTTTGAGGGATTAAGAGCTGCAGATATTCAAGCAATATGCGTCACATTATTGTCTTGTCTGCCACTCTGAAGATATTTACAGTGAAAAACAGCACATCAGGTCAGATGAGAATTTGATCACATTAAAAGTGTAAAACTGTTGAATTTGTGTTATGAAATGAGTCTATACTGTGACTAATGTAGATAATACCAGGTTCATCTTTCTAATAATGCAGCCCCCTGTGTACAATTCACATCTTCATAGTCTCAAAGCTTCATAGTCCTCCTCTAACACTTCTACTTCTCTTTATCTACATCTCCTCCTTTGTGATTAGTATAGATTTAATTAGGGAAAACAGTCAGGGATAATGGCTTTTACCTCAATTCACCCTTTTAGTGCACTTCATGACAAGAGTGAGCGTCCCTAATATTTTATGCAGTCAGACTGTATATACTGCCATCTCTGTGGCTGTGTGTCACTACTGTGTAGTATATTTGAAATCACTCCAGAGTGGCACCTCAGCTGCTGCAGAAACTCACATTATGTTGAATGTTTTCATCCACAGGTTACTTAGCATATTTCTCAGTGAGAGCTGAGAGGCGCTGAATATTTTACAATATTTTATCCGACTCTTGATGTGAATGCAAAGGCTGACTGCTGACTCCAGACACACTGGAGGACGATAGAGATAGCTTTGTGTATTGTATGTTACATACATCTATAGGCACACATATATAGCTCACTGGCGTAATCTAAAAATAATGCAAATGATGGATCAGGCTTACAATTCTAGACATGTCTGCCCTATATAACGTAATATTCACGGGATTTCAACATGAAGCTCCGTTGTCACTGCTCCCTTCTCCTCCAGCGCCTCGACAACTGGCTGTGGTCTGCATATAATGATGATGAGGCCGTTAACTTGTGGCAAATGCACCAGGGAGGTCTCTTGCACCATCTAGTGGCCAAGAAGCAACAACAAATCCCCCCACAGGCCCACATCATCATTTGAGCAGCGTAACAGGGAATTCATTTTATGGCATTAAACATGCATTTAGGATGAAAACAAACTTGTCCACCAGGTGCTGCCATGCGTGCATGCCTACAGTAGTAGCTGTCACTAAGCTGGAGATCATTAGAGATCACCTGCTGCATGGTGACCTTAATCTCCCTAATGATATTAAAGCTGCTAAAACCTATCCTAACTGCAATGTCATTGCCTTTGGTCAAGCAGCACTGACAGGGACAATAACAAGATCGTTCTGCACCGTGAGAAATTATTCAACAAAAATTTAAGCAAGGGATGTCTGCCAAACCGGTGAGTATACATTTTCTACCATCTTATGGCCAACCTGTTGGTCATTTATCCAGCTTTTC
Organism: Myripristis murdjan; assembly: GCF_902150065.1. Classification (NCBI taxonomy): domain Eukaryota; kingdom Metazoa; phylum Chordata; class Actinopteri; order Holocentriformes; family Holocentridae; genus Myripristis; species Myripristis murdjan. Next base: position 26,116,765 of record NC_043990.1, on the reverse strand, counting down.
AACTTTCAATCAGTAGCACTAGACAAGCTTACTTTAAATTTGAAGTGAAAGTGAGGAAACTGGCTTGTCATGCTGAGCGTACAGTTGCCAAATGAATCAAGCCAGGCTTGAGACATACAAATGTAAGGGGAAAGCAGTAGGTTGTGAGTTTAGATAAGGAAGTTCATAAATGACATTTTAATCATCTAATTTTTTCCCCTGTAAAATTATCATAATAAATCACTAAACAGAGTGCCAACTCAGACCACAGGATAATTACACATTTCATTCAACGTGACTGATTTTATGGTTGCTGAAAGTCACTTTGGCTCTTCAGAAAAGTAGTAGAGCAGAATTAACACACCAAGAAAAAAAAAAAAAAAACCTTTAGAAGGCAGATATATTTAAAATCTAATTTCAACTTACTTTATTGCTAAAATAGCTGCTTCAGTTTTCAATGTGAAATATTGAAGAATCTTCAAAGTTTGGCAGGAGGTAACTAGGGAAATCAAAGTGCCTGTGTAAATGTCACCACAAATGCAAATGTACTGCATTTGGCACTATATTTTATAACTATCATTACTGGGGTATATCTGGGTGAAAATGAATTCTAAAGGTGGCTAAAAGTATTTTAAGCCATATTTTTATTTCTGTGCTATTATTCATATGAGTCAGTGATGTCTCTTTTGTTCAGGAGGCTCCCCAGCGAGAGGAAATCTTGACCTCCCAGGGTAAAAATACCATGATGCATCTGAATGGTCAAAACCTCAGACTGGCAGCTAAAAATGGCCCCAATTCAAAAACACCTGGCCTCCATCTGTCAGCAACACATGGAAAGGAGGCAGTGGGTCAGCTTACGGCCTCCTCGCTGACCCAGGAGGGTGTGGCACAGTTGGATTCGCTGCTGCTCAAGTCGCCAAGGCCTGACTTAGAAAAGGAAAAGGAAGCCGAGAATCAGCCTGCCCGGCGCCCTATGAAGCTTGCCCCTCTGCAGCTGCCGGAAGAGGTGAAGGAAGCTCAGAAGCAAAAAATCAAGTTCATCGAGCAGGAAGCCAAAGATGTTTCTGATAAGCTGGACATGGCAGTGAACGGGCCCCGGAAAGTCAAAGCTTGTGTCAGACACAGGCAGGTGAAAAGTCCTGGGCGCCCCTCTGCTTTGTCTGAGCCAGTTAAAACCCAACAGCAGCACAGAGCTCCAAGGGCCAAGCTGATACGCTCCAGTCCCATAGAGCAGAACAGCGAGAGGCATCTAGAGGAGGTGGTGTGTCGTGGCACCCCAGCCCTTTTGTGCAGCAAACCCACCCCTCCCTCTGTTTCTCCGGGTGTTAAAGCTCAGGCCACACGCAGCGGAGAGGTGGCAAGCCAGAGCCCCGGCATGCTCCAGCAGCAGACTGGGAGGAGGCGGCTGAGGCTGAGGAGAACGCAGCGCCTAGAAGAGGATCAGGGCAAATCAAACACGTCAACAGGGGGATTATCTGGAGATGAAGGCAAGCTGGCTCAGGGTTTCCAAGGCAAAGGGCAACGTGCGGAGAGGGCTCTGAGAGAGGCCAGCCGCATGCTGGAAAAGGCATCAAAAAGGAACCTGGCACAGCAGCACCCCGAGAACATGGCGGTGTCAGGGAGAGCCATGAGGCGGGTGGCAGTCAGCGACCTGCAGGAGGCAGTGCTGTGAGCCTGCGGCAGCTCAACGTACATACAGTGAAAATGCACGTGATGGGGTTAACCCATGTCTTGACTGATGCCTCTAATTGGACATTAACCCCACAAAACTCATGAGCTGTGGGCTGGCTTTTATTTAGTCCCCTGAGCAAAATTCCTTTACCTCTTTCAAAAATAGATTTTTAAAAACTGTTATTTCGGCAAATATTTATTTATTTTTTTTGTTTTTTGGAATGTGCATAGTCTCATCTAAAAAACAAAAACAAAAACAAACACAAAAAAAAATAAAAAATACATAAAATTAACTTTAAATAACCACTCTTCCATTACTTTTTTTACTTCTGTTTTTCTGTGAAAAATTTTTTAATCATTATTTTTTATAATTATTTTTCCTTTTTTATTTATTTTTTTAAGATTACGGTTATGATTTTTTAGATTCCAACCTAAAAAAAAAAGAAAAAAAACCTTAAATATATAAAATTCAATAACCACATTTTGTTTGACTTTTGCATAACTATTTGCTGTCTCTTTTTTAATTTTTATTTTTTTATTTTTTTATTTTCATAGGATTCAAGTTAGGATTGTGTTTTTAGACTTATAGAGTTTATAAGTGTAAATTATGAGTTTTTACACTTATAAACACAATAATTACATCTTCATAAGCTGAAGTAGCAATATTTTAAGAAATATAGGGAATTCTGTTCAGACAGCTAAATAAAACTTCTTTTTTTTTCTTAAGAAGCCTGCCCATTAGCTTGTGGGTAAAGAGGAACAGGTGATTACAAAGTATAGCAGTGCAGTCCCCTCAGCAAGTCCTCTGCCATATTTAACCATAATTTAGGCTAATAATGTACACAGGACAGGACGGTCTTTTACTTTTGCAGCTTTGCATTTATGAACTTTTGTCTTCTGCATGGACAGCCAGGCTGACGTGATGATGCTGGCATTTGTGTTATGTGGAGACCTCAGTTTGGGCTCAATCAACAGTTGAATAAACAGCGGTATGAAGTATGCATGGACTAAATTATGCTATATTGCTTCAGCAAATGAAAACGAATATCTAGAAGGCAGAAAACTAGAAAGCTGTGCCAATCTAACCTGCTTTTAAGTTTTGGGCTTCCCGATGAGCCTTTGGTAACTGCCACCTCTCACATCTGAAACACTGACATTACTCGACATAACTGCAGCAAAGGCAAGCCGATGTGTATGAGCAAATAATTCAATAAACCTCTTCTTGTAAGCATTGTCTAAATGAGCTCACCCTGAAAACTAGAGAGGCACCTTCCATGCACCTGTTCTTTCCTTCATGCTGTATGACGACTTCTAATAAACTAAATGAACCTCACAGTGCTTTGTCATGCGGTCTCTGAAGAAAGCAGCGGTTCTCTATATTTCACTAACGTTGGGTTGGCAGCAGACCAGTCTCAAGTTCATTAATGATTTGGCACACATCCCTTGTGCTCCAAAAATAGAAAAGAAATAAATAAAAGCAGCGGTGTTTCCTAAAAAGATATGCCAGCGTTCATCTAAGTTATGGATTGTTCTATTTATTCCAAAAGCTACGCCCTAGATCAGTGTACACAAAAGGTGAAGGAGGTAGAGGACAAAGCAAGACTTTTGACTCAACACAAAGAGAGGTATCCTGCTATGGTGAAGCCAAAACTACTCAGAAATTCATAAAAAAAGACCAACTCATTAGTAGTTGAAAAGGTAAACTATGACCTACAATCAGGAAACAGCACAGTGTCGATAAATAGAACTTAAACGACTAATATATATTTTTATCTTATTGAAAATATTTTGTTTTCCATCAAAAAGTATGTTATGATAATAAAGATTCACATCATCTGACAAATATGAGGGTGGGTATGTGGGTTTACCAGCAGAGCTTTCTTGTTTGAATATCTTTTTCCATTTTATGTGTGTCAGAGATGCTGTGTGTAGCATTTTAATCACCCGTACATCATAGTCAATTTAATTATTACACTCCGCTATAATTATCTTACAGACACACTATGCAGTGTCAGAAGGGAGGGCGCACCACTTTGTTTACTGATGTAAAAGTTACACTTGAGGAATGATAAAACCCCTCATGTGCACAGTCTGAGCTCTGATAGCCAATGGCATTAATGCAACATTTTTAAATATCTCTTGAATCCCAATGTTTTTATATCACATGTCCATAAAAACACTAAAAAGGAAGCAAAATGCCCTTATTTTGGGGTTGTAATTGGATTGAAAAGCTAAAGTCATGAGGCTTGTATAAGTTAAATTCTCTCTGTGAATTAATTCATCATCTTTTACCATATCAGACAAAGTGGTCCTTCCTCCCCTTAGAAACTACACAGTCTGCCTTTAAACAAATGAGGCCATAGTTGGAAATGATTGTGCAAAATGTTTCTCAAAACTCAGAATAAATTTCAAACCCTGTTAGTGTTAGCAAGGAGAATCTTTGTTTCCTCTCATAAATGTATCATTTATTTGTTTTATGGAAGGGCCTTTTTCCAACAGCCTTTCACTTCTTCCGCCACCTGCTGCTGCTAAAGACTCTGAAAACCTGTAGCTCTTTTTGCACTGGAAGAACAGCGCCCTCTTGCTGTTTTGTCTGGTAAAGCAAGACAACAGGTTTGTTACCATATCCGACCCAGTGGCTCACGGTGCAGTGTGCAGACATGCAGTCATGCTGGTGATGGCCTCAATAGTTTTTCACTGCAGTCATTTTGACATGAAGTATCAGGTAAATAGATGTCACTAATGACATTAATCAAAGGTTCTGTTCTGTTCAGGTCTAACAGAGCCACGGCTCTGCCATTGTTAATGCTGGTCCATGGGAAATATCCCAAAAATAATGATTTATTGATGCTAAATACTAAAAGTATAAATTTTATAAAGCCAGAATGAATGTGTGAGTCCATAGTTCAAACATTTTGAAAGCCGACAAGCATCTCTGCTAAGATGTGGGAGGTTCTCACTGCTGTCATTCAGATGACAGGAGGTTTTGTCCTACATGCTGCTTGCCTTGCAGCACCTCAGTCACCCGCCATGCTGATCACCTCCTCAGGCCCCTCACATAGGGCTGCAGATGGTCCCTCAGACTGACACCATCACTCATAACATGCATCTGCCCAGAGTCATCAGCACGCTTCCCATCCGCTTCACCCTGAGCCTATACATAGCCCGGCCTGTGGTCACTTGCCTTGACTACAAAGGCACTGCAAATAGGTCTGAATGTAATGGCTCGCTTGTTTTGTCTCCATACCGTTCAAAGTTGAAATTGAAGCTGGATTCTGGAGCACAGCTTTTGAAAGTGGGGTCCTTAAGGGTCTTCCAGGGTCCAAATAGTGTAAATGCTTGTGAAAGTCTGTGCTCAGACAACTCTCACAAGCATTTAAACATTTAATCACATGGTAATCATATAAATGTAATATTATGATATATTATATTATATTATATTATAAATATAGTTTTCTTGTAAATATTTTTTTTTGCAAAATTTTCTGATAATTCTCACATGAGTTTCTTCTAATTTTCTTTGCAAAGTTCCAGTCATTTTTTAATGTTCCAGTAATTCTGGTAATTGCTGTATTTCCCATGTTCTTGAAAGAAATCAAATGACTTTGCTCAGATTTCAAAGGGCTAAACAATTTAACACAATAAGCAAAGTGCCTTTTTTCTCATTTTACGGTCACCCAGCTGGCATGTGACTGACCTTTAACACAGAAATGTGGTTGAAGTAATACCAGCTGTTGTTTAAGTATTAAAAAAACAAAAGTTTAATGCTAAATGGTTGTAAAAATGTTAACAAAATACTTATAAATCAACACTGAAATGTTAGCAAGATCTGCACATTGAATCTACATGATGTGTTCGACCACAGATAAAATGTAAAGTTCTGTCTTCTGGATTATTATTATTATTATTGTCATTGTTATTATTATTTTGGATGCTAGGTTCAGTGTAGACTGAAAAGCAAGGTTAACCTGGACCCATGATGCTGATTCACCTGTGAATAAACATTGAAATGCTGGCTGGATAGGACAAAATGACTTCAAATGGGGGTCTGTAGTGTAATGAAAGTCAACTTGGGGGTCCAGAACTTGAAAAAGCTTTAAAACCCCTGTTTTAGAGAACACTGGTGCATCAAGCAGCATCAATTTCAATGCAGATTTTGATGGATTTCTACTGCAGCCAAAGGATGAAGGGAGTTCATAGCAGCACTTTAAAAAGTAAACTTCAAACAAGAACTACCAACTTGAGAGTTAAGATGCAGAGGAGGTTTAGGGGAGAGATGTGCCTCCCAGACAGGACATGTCATGTCCTCTGGTAGTTTTGTCAAACTGACAGACTGACAAAGAGAGAGCTGTAAGTTTCACTACTGCTTCCTCTCCTCCCACAGGGAACACGATACCATATGATAAGGACATCAGTGTGCGATGAAATGTGATTTACATGGATTTCCTAGGTTTGTATATCAAATTAAAATGCATGTGGATGTACATGTTTGCAAAACAGAGTACAAAACCAGTTTATCACCAAGCAGAGGTTGGAAATGCATACATTTTGCACAGGGAAAAAATAGTATTATGGGCAATATGGGCATTTAAAGACAGATTTGCAACATATAATATGATGAGTTTTGTATAATGAATTAATGCTACCAGCTAATATAAAAGATATAATTTTGATAATCCTGAGGGGGAAAGGGCAAGTGCTAAGAGGACTCAGAAAAGAAACATGGAATTTACTTAGGAATATAGCAAATGAAGGGGTGGGGATGGGATATTTAAACAGTGGTGACTTTTTCATCACCAAACATGTTGAGTAGCAATGCAGGAATGAAAAAAGATAGTGATTATAGCACAAATGACAGCACTTGAACATGACATGCAGAATAAGATGAGTGAGAGACTATAAAAGTATGACATACGTAATAAAAAGCACAAAGCTTCACTGTGAATCCGCACAAGAACAAATATTTAACACAAAGCACCAAGCACAAGTGTTCTGTAATCATTTCCCAACTTAAATACAGCCCTTCTCCACAAGTGTGCGGCTGGTTGAGGCCGAGGCTGGCCCGGCCCACCACCAGCTCCAGGGCGGCTCCGTTGTGGCTGTCACAGTGGCAAAGGCCGGACAGTTGAGGAGGTTGCCAAGAAGCCATGCCTTACTTTGAGGGCAACACTTCAGATGGGCGCAGCCATAAAGGAAAAAAAAGGGACAAAAATACCCAGAAAGTTGGGTCTATAATTGGCTGGGCCTCTCAGCCGTTTTTTATGTGTGAGCACAGCCCAGTCAAGCTGAGCTGAAGCCACCTCGTCCCCTAGTGAAACCCTACACTTTCACCCTCCAAGTTCCTCCCACCCAATCCACCCATCTGCAAGGTTGCTGAAGCTCACCTCACTTTTTAACAACACTGTACACTGGATTGTCACCCTGGATTATCTACAGATCTAAGCCTCATTTCTGGCTAACCTGTAAAGGAGGATATTTTGGATTATTATCACGGGAGGATGCTGCTGCCCCAGTGCTGATTTAAGGTGAGAGTGCTGGAGGCAGGCAGCCACCTCCAGTAACCCTGACAGATTAGCCAGGTAAGAATGACGGAAATGTGATGAATGATGTGATCATTTATCTGTCACTGCCATTCTCCTTTTGAAAAGTGGGTCTCTGAATTGTTTTTTTGGGGAGGATTGTGTTGCAGTTTTGAACTGTTAATGAGAAATGCTCTTGTAGCCACATGCTGTTTAGATGCACTATCAGAGAAAGAGCTTTTGGATGCACTGACCTTTTTTTTTTTTGCACATGGAAAAACTGTTTCTGTTTTTCACATTTTGGGAGTGATGAATGGGGGGCTTCTGTTATAGAGATCTGCGTTGTAATCCCAGGTCTACCATTGAGAGAGGAAGTGGAAACAGGCCTGATGACACAGACCCACCGTTTGTAAAGGAGTAGAACCTGGCCTCAGGCGTAGATGCTGACAGAGACAAACCAGCTCGCGTTTAGTCATTCGCTTGGAAAACTTAGTGATGCTGTAACCGCTTGTAAAATGCTTTATCAACTTGTAAAACTTTGTGAATTAATGTAACACAGCACTGGGACAAGTGTACATTTAAATATAATCAGAGATGAAAGGGAGACAAATTAGAATATGTTAATCTCAGATGAGTAAAGCAGGATTATAAGCATGAACCCAAATCTTGTTTCACTGCTTTCAGAGGGCAGATGAGGATTTTTTTTTTTTCTTCCATTGAATCTGGGCTGAGCTGAATTTCCCACATTCTAAATGCACACTAATTGTGGCAATTACAGTGATTCAGCAAGTAGCCTTATTCTGTTTATTAATAGCACCACTGAAACCAAGTGGCAGAAATAACCCAGTGTTGGATCAGATAAGGCCACTTGCATCTGGAATCCAAATTCCATTACCTACAATAATGCTCTTTGTCCATTTTAAAGGCTTTAATACCAGATCAGTCAAGTTGAAGTCCAGTAATTTTGACAAATGAAATATCTTGGATTTGAGAATATAATTTCATAAACCCACTTTGTGTGCAAACGGGTTATCTGTTCAAAATAATGCAAGGAAATACCAGCAACAATTGTAGTTATTTCATTGAGTGGATGGCTTGTTGGCTTCCTCCTAGATCTCTAGTTCCATTGACCTTTATAGCTCTAAAATGGTCCAAAATATAGAACATATATTGCAAAAGAACTTGAAAGTATGTCAGCTATACGGTGCAACACAGTCACTGAACTGACCTGATAATCTCCTCTCTTAGTTCACATGTCCTTAAACATCCCACTGAGAACATTCCTGACAGTAGACTGTAAATCTAAATCCCAATTCTTAGCGTTAACTTTTGGAAAAGAAATATCTCAATAAATCAATGGAAATATCAGACAGCAAAAAAGAATCTGAAGGATGGTAAAGAGCTTTTCAGGACATCAGGGGCTCGTTTTATAGTGTTCCAAGTTGTGCAGAACTCAGACTTTCCCAAACCTCCCCCACTGACCCCAGCAAAGACACAGACCTCCAGTTAGGATGAGTTCGTGTTATGACTATGGTCAATGACACATGGTAGGCATCACAGTCACCGGTGTTCAGAAAGTGTAAGAATAGTTTTGTGTTTACATGGCAACATTTCTGCCAATGCCACATAGCCACAACAGCCTCATGAATCAAACAAAGAACTTCTGCCAGACCGTTACAACATTAAAGCTGCGCTAAGTAATTTTGCTCTTTGGTGACCCCAAGTGGAAGCCAGAGATCACTGAATTGATTTCATTTTGAACGCCTTAGTTTCTCAGAAATCATGTAATGCCATTTCAGCAAACTGCACACTCCTCACGAACTTTCTGCAGCATACTGGCTGGTATGGGTGGTGGTGGTGAAAAGTTTTGGCAGCAAGTTTAACCACTGCTGGTGAGTCCAGCTGTCCCAGGACAGAGCATTCATTTCCCTCTGGAGAAAGTTTGTATTTCACACTCAAGTTTCGATTTGTTTATTCCTGTGGGCGGCTAAGATTTATTGCCAATGCCCTTACTTTATACTAGAAAGAAATTTGGGATGTCCTTCCTTGTTGCAGTGCCAATTTGTGATATAGTCTAATAAGCAGTGGGTTTGTCAGAGTTTTGTGCCAAGGCAGAAAAAAACAGGATTCAGCTGTCCTCAATCCACCAAACCACATGTGTTTGGTGAATCATGACTTCTTGCATATTGCATCAAACACCTTAATTATTAATCAGTGCTTCTGATTAATGATAATGTACCACAAGGTGTATACAAAAGCACCCTGTTGCTATGTTGAGCAACCTTTCTAAAACACTGGTTAAAACCCTGGTCAACTCTTTGTTTTGAATTATTGGTAGAATCTTTAAGCTAAACCAAGCTATAAATCGAACCATGGCTGAAAACCTGAGGCACAAACCAAATTGTGAAGAAGAGGAACTGTTCGAACCTTAATAAGAAGGGTGTATCATGACATAAAATCTTTCCTTGTGCAGCTTCAAATGAAAATTTCACCAGTACCTTGCAAATGAAAAAGTCAAACAGATGTAGCCACTGTAGTCCAATTTAGCTACTAGCATCTTGAGCAACAGGAAGTGCTTTATGCACTTTGGCTTCCGCGTTTGGGAGAAATTGTCGGTAACAGAAATTCTGTTTATCTTTCAGAGCTGGAGAGGTGCAGGGAATAGTCTAGCAACCAGCCATGAGAAAGACACTAGATTACAAAACACCTGTACAGTTTAGCTTCTCTGGTGTGGTCACAGCAGTCCAAATGCAGAACAGATGCAGGATAGATAGATTAACAATGGATGACTACAGTGATGACTTGAATTGTTGATATTTTCATTGACCTCTCCACAGATTGGAAAACTTGATGGTGGTAATAACTTAAACAAAAAGGAGCCGAATCAACTTCAAGATGGAAATACGATTGGGATTTAGGATTACCCTGGTCTTGGTCACCCTGGTCTTAACTTTCTCAGGAGAGAGAGTGGAAGCACAAAGGGCAGGTAAGGATGATCTAGGCTGAACATAAAGAGACAACACCCCTTTTTATAGCTTACTGTGTATAGGAAACTTCATGATGTGTAATTTTCTTAAAACCTGTCTACCCACAACAGGATGTAAAAATGTCCACTATGACTTGGCATTCATCCTGGATACCTCCTCCAGTGTGGGAAAAGAGAACTTTGAGAAGATCAGGCAGTGGGTGGCCAACCTGGTGGAGTCTTTTGACATAGGACCTGACAAGACAAGAGTGGCTGTGGTTCGGTATAGTGACAGGCCTACCATTGAATTCAACCTGGGGAGACATAAGACCCTGGAGGATGTGAAGCGAGCTGCCCGTAATATACGCTACCTGGGGGGAAATACAATGACCGGGGATGCTATCAGCTACACCACCGAGAACATCTTCACAGAGCGGAACGGGGCGAGGCCCATGGCCAGAGGCATTCAGAGGGTGGCTATCCTCCTAACGGATGGCAGAAGCCAGGATTATGTTCTGGAGCCCTCCAAGGCAGCCGCCAAAGCAGGGATCAGGATGTTTGCTGTGGGCATTGGGGAGGCGCTGAAAGTAGAGCTGGAGGAGATTGCAGCTGAGCCCAAGAATGCCCATGTCTTCCACGTGACGGACTTCAATGCCATTGACAAGATCAGGGGCAGGCTGCGGAGGAGGCTCTGTGAGAGTAAGTCACCAGTCAGACTCCAAGCCAACACATCACTCACTTTGCATACCACACGGAGCTTTTTAAAGTGGTAGAGTCTGCCCCACTGTGAACATGCTTTTAATCAATCCTGACTCTTATTTTAACACTTAACCACAGACCAGGGAAAGACCTTAACCACAAAACCCCACCCAGCCTAAAAGACCTGGTGCACATGCTTACTGTGTTATCACCTGGCTTCTTCTTGACTTTTTACTTACTTTCATGCTGCTGGCTGAAAATATATTGTGTGAGGTGGATGGTGCAGAAATTGGCTCATAAATGACAATTTTCTAACCAGGACATTTCTGTGGTATATAGCCGCCTTTTTGACTGCTGCTCTGGTGTGGAGGTGTGTAGCACTGGAAAGCCTGTGTTATCCTAACCTCAATGGTTTTTCCATAGAGCACCAAGAAAATCTTTCAACAAAGGCAGCAGATTCTGAGAATAATCCAACATTGTTTTTATTTAGTTGTCATAAATTGTCTGAAATATGTCATGAAAGAAAAAGAAAAAGAAAAAGAAATTAGTTTCATGTTCCTCAGTAGCTGTGTGGGGAAGTGGAAAGGAATCTGTGTATGTGTGTATGAGTGTTTTCATAGAGAAGATGGATGCTTTGCACTCCAGCGTTTGAATTCTTACCTAAAATTAGCCGGACAGGAAAGAAAGGATGCCTTTAGTCTTTGCCACAAACAGTAAATACAGAAGCGGAAATGACATGATTACATGGTTTGGTGCATAGATAAGCATTGACAAACTCAAAACTCTCACTTCAATCTGGCTTTAGTGTCAAGTTTGACATGGCAAAAGACTTCATTCCCCTGAAGGAGGAGTGGATTCCCACTGCCTTTAGTCTTATTTGAGGACAGATCGACTTCTTGCCTGATCCTGAACCACTTGAGCTCCAAAGGCAGCTTGCAGATTCATTTTAAAGCCCTTAACCTCTGACCTTCCTCTTTGACCCTACAGATTCCAATCTTCCCACCAAGGAGTCAGTAAAGCAGGTTATTTACTCTTAATACCATACAGCAATTTATAGAGGAAAATGCTGAGCAGAGCTGTCCATTGGCTAATTTTGTACCGGAAAAAAAAGAAAAGTTTCATGGTTATCCAGTGTTTTCTTTCTGTAATCTCTAAAATGACCATGAGCGCGTCTCTAAGTATATCAGTGGTCAGCACAACTGGCTCACTGAGCAATGCAAGTTATTTTTGCCCAGAAAATTATAGCTCTAATGTTTCAAGTGGGGCCAGTACAGCCAATTCGACATCTATGTTCAATGGTTTCACCTTTTAATCTATATGTTTAAAAATGTAGGCTTTATTTATTCTCCCTTACATTGACTGAGTAGAAGAGTGTGAGTTGGCCTTGCTAAAGTAAATTAGGTCATAGTTCCACCCATTTGACCTCACATGACCCTTAATTGTTGCCAATGACATGGCACACTAGAAGTTGTTGTGTAAGACTGGTGTTTTAAAAATCAAATGTGTAATGTCAGTTACAGGTAATTGTAGGAATTAACATTTAAGGTCACTCTAGAAGCAAAAACTGCAAAAAGCTTCATTGTGGTGGCTGTTAGGTATGTAATGATTGGGTTTCTGGTGATACCATTGGCCTGTTCGAGATATGCAGTCTTGAAGGCCAGGCTTTACATTGCTTCCATTTAAACTTTCAGGCAGCTCCCTAAATTATAGCTTTAGGGCCACAAGTGCAGGGAGTAGCTCGGCTGTTTTAGCATGCTAAGTTTCAAGGTTCAGCTACAGCACCATCTTTAAAATGAATGACGCACTTCCATTCATTCACAGAATTGTAACTTTTGCTAAACTTACTTGCTTTATAAACAATATAATATTTATAAACAAACTGTGTATGCCCACGGGGATCAGAAGACCTTCCATTATCACTTTAAAAAGACTTTAAGACAGGAAAAAAGACTCTTTCAGTTTTACTTCTGAACAAGCCAACCCATCGTGCAGACACAAGCAAGGACAAAATATACAACAGGAGTCAGAAATAAACCATGTGAAACATAGATAAGGCCCTTTGTGGAATTATCAAAAAGCTTGTGAAAACTGGCAGTTATTACAGTCACACTTAAATTAGCTGTCTGGATTTTCCCATTATGCACGCAGCAGGCTCTGCATGGAACAGAAAAACAAGCCATGTCAACAGAGCTATCCTCATAATAGATGCTGCAAAGGTTAAAAGCCTCTTCGACTTGACAATTTTTTATAGCCGTGATTTAAGAAAATTACAGGGTTTGATAGTACATGTTTGTTAGATGATCTACTAGCGCACTTTGGATGTCTGACTATTTTATGGTATTTCAGCAACAGATAGTATTTCACAAAGACAGCCAAGTCCCAGACACATTGTTGGACTTGAATTCAACGAGAAGATGATGCTGTAAACAAACTAGGTACATAATGATAGCAGTATCCTGGCTTGCTTTAATTTCACAGTGTCAAAATGCACCCTGTACTGTGGGAAAAGCCAGGGGATTTTCATCAATATTCACCTTGCGCATTGTGTCTCGAGAAGTTTTCATAGTAAAATAAATAAATAAATGAGAATCTGAAGTTTTCAGTTCAGTGAGGCTGAAATCATAATTTGAAGCTACACAATGGCAAAACCAAAGCTGCACTAGGTAACTCTGCCTAATGGTAGCTACAAATGGCAGCAAGAGATAACTGATAACATCTCAAATCCCCCAAATCCTGTGTGGTGATCATCCTGACAGGTATGTTATTCTCTACCAAAGGATACCAAAGACACAAAAGAGGAAAAACATTGGGACTATGGAGCCCTGGAGACGTCACAGAGGCACATTTTTTTAGGCATTTTTTTTATTCTATTTTAATTTTGTGCACACAATGTACTAAATCATGCCCATAAGATACTAAATTGAAGTCACAAAATCCTAAAAGGTGTGCACAATTTACATTTTTTATTTGTTATCTTGAGCCCCCAAATAGGTGAAATCGTATGAATTGAAGAGCTTGAAAGGTCTAATTGTGAGCAGGAAAAAAGTACATTGTATGCATGAATTAAGACTTTTGGACTTTGGTTTAGTGTTTTGTGAGAACAATTTAGAGCAATGTGTGCACAAATTTAAATAATACTAATAATACTAATGATAATAACTATCCAAGGCCTCTCCAGGACTTATTTTGCCATGGTTGTCATACAGACACTGCTGTTTGATTTTGGCAGATGTGGAGAATCTCCTGTGTTTCAGTTAGTGGGGGTGGTTCCTCTCTGATGCAGCCCCACTTTGTGATTTCATCTGATAATACACACACACACGCACACACACAAAACTCCTACCAGTGTAAACCTATCCAGATGGTTTAGTCTTGCTTACTGTCACCACTGGCATTGCTTGGATATGCTGAGCGTTTGAAATATGTGTGTGAGGAAATCTAAAACTGACTCCTCGTCTTGGGCCTGAGGATGTGTCCTGTTGGTCTGCTGGAACCATCTATCCTCTCACTGCCAACCCCGATGCACCCAGATGCTGGGGGGGCAGTGTGTGTGCGGCACAGCCCTTCAGATCACATATCAGTCCAAAGGCTGTGTTCAAGTTAGATCCCCACTTCCTAAAACAACCCATCACATAGCACCCAATCAATCAAAGTCCTCATAAAGTTTCCAAAAGATTGGTTATTGTAAAACTGGTTATTGTTAGATTTCTAAAAAAAACAAGATAAAAGTCTCTGAAGATCATATGTGACAATCCTCCGTGTCTTTTTTTCCTGTGTGGATATTCTCACTTAGAGCTTGTCTAACAAAACAAACTATCATCCTTTTTCCCTCAGATGTGCTGTGTCCAAACATGAAGGTACAACCTGATCGGTTCAAGCCCAACAGCACCAGTTATGGTCTTGAAAAGGTTCCAGGTAAGGACAGAGGACTGCTTTTCAAACAGTAGCATTTAGAGTTGGGAAGTCAGCTATTTACATTTCTCACATTCTTACATTTACGTTTTTTTTCTCATGAAGAAAGACAATAGAAAGAAATCCTCAATGAACGGATTTAGGCTATATAAACCTGCTTAATTTGCATCACAGAAACGTTTTTTTCTCTGTTTCTGTCCAGATGGTTAAATGAATTGGTTTTATTCATGACTTGGAAAAAATGCATTAACGCTACTTCTCTGACCTTAAGGAAAGGATTTAAGGCGCGTTCATTTTCTAAATCTTGTTTTACACACGCAGTGAGATCAGAAAAAAAAAATGCTGAACTGCTCTTGTGTGCAACATGAGTTCAAAGCAAAATGCTTTCACAGACATCGCTTTAAGAAGGAGGACAATGAAGTGCAGCTGCTGTTTTCGGCTTTGCAGTCTGCAGTTAAACTGTTTTGTCGAAACTAAAATGTATTACTAGTCATTATTTGTCCTTTCAAGCTGCTGTGTGTTAAAGGTTTCTCAGAAATCTTGAATAGTGCTTATCCAGGTAGGTCAAATGTTGTTATGAGAGTGTCTTTTGGGGATCTGAGTTCCTGTCTGTCTCCCACCCACATCCATCACGCTAAGAGAAAAAACAGACACACAGGCATGACTTGTTTGACTTCTTCTATGTAGAAGCTCATAGAAGGAGAGATGTCTGTGCAGTATTGGAGGTGCATTTTTCTGCCGCAGGGACAACAGATGTGTCAGGAGAAAGGTTTGACTGGTATGAGGTTTCAAAGACCAACACTGATGCCAATATTTCAGTATCAAAGATGGTGAGAGGTGATATTTTGAGCCAGCATTCAGTGTCTTTAAATTTTGTCGAGATTCGAGCCAGAAAATTCCAACGATTCAAGTGCTGCCACCAAGAATTTTTATTTACATCAGGATGGAAAAGTCCCTTAAAACACATTTTGATCATAAGGGGACATTAAAACTCTGAATGAGGCTTTTGATTGTATATAATCATCGTGACATTTCTCACATCCCAAATTGATTGCTACATCTCGAAATTACTTTAGGGTAAATGTTCAGGCCCGATCAAGGTCTTGCCTTTCAAGGGTGATTTGGAGATACAGAGATTAGAGACGACAGCATCACTTCCCACTGTCGAGACACAATGTCACATCCTCTCCACAGGGCCAGTGCAAATTATGTGGTTATGCTTTCCCTGTGAACGGCAAATGAATAAAGACAAATGCAGATAAATCACTGAAACCTACCGATGTTGTTTTAAGCAGTCATGGAACTTAGCTGAGTTATGCTGTAAGCAAGACTACTGTAATTGGAATAAATCTGCTGGGGAGGGTTTTGCTTTGCTTTTCTTTCCGAGTCGGATCCGATATCCAAGTCTGTCCTCACCAGAGCGTTGAAATGAAAGCTAGGTAATCAAGGAGGACAACATAAATATACTCTACACTGATTTGCATGTTATTTACCTTGAACCAGCAGCATAAAATAAATGCTCTTTGCAAAAAGAAATGAGTGGTTTTAAGCAATTTTAAGCCTCGGTTATTTTCATAATGTAAGTTTACATGTACTATTCCCAAAGTAAGACAACCACCATGGGACCGTGAGGGGGCTAAACAAGGTCCAGTAGGGCAACGAGACAATGTATAAGGTTGGTTATTTGGATTGTAGGCTTCATTATCCCCCAACTGTTACATCATTGTGTAAAACATATCAAACTTGACATGAAATGTTTTGGAACCTCTGCTATACAGGCGTCGGTCTGAACATGTTGTCCTGGGTTTGTCAGGCTCTTGTACATCTGTAACTGTGGGCTAACCCAAAGGAATACAAAGTCAAGTACATTTGGCTAAAGCAAATCAAAGACATGAGGAACAGATTAGGATTAGCAATTTGTGGCTAAGTGCTTAGAGATGTTCTCTCCATACAGCCGAGCACTATGCAAACAGTATTTAGCGCTGTATATGCACAGTGTTTGTAATTCTATGTAATAAATGTCAAGATTACTCGCAACTGATTGCCAAGAGATAACAGTGGGGCTGAGTCAGACTTGTGTGCACCATGTGTTGTCTGGTCTGACCCATCAGAGGTGCTGAACACACACAAGAGACCAGAGTGCCTTTGCGGCTCAGTCCCTGCCGTCTCCTGCACGCACGTTGCCATCTGCCCTGATCAAAAGAATCCAGTGTGCATGCACTTGCCTCTCCCAGTCAGTGAACTCATCTGGCTTTTCCCGCACATCACCCCATTGGTCGTTCTTGGCTGTCCAAAATAACTTTTTGGGTTGATTATACATTATCCGTTGCCAGTCCAAATTACAGGTCTGCACTGAGATCGTCGCAAACAGCCACGGAAACAGCACGGAGAGCGAATGTGCATGGTGCAAGCACGGTGACGGAGCGGACACAGGGCCAGGAAACCCTACAGCTGTATGGCTTATCGACCAACATTTCACCAACTCTAGTATAAAATAGTTGATTGCGTTCTGGATCTAATAGCATCATCTGCACCCAGTGCTGGGGTCAGTTATTCTACTTCATTGCCTTCTGTCGCTGGGTTAAGTTACAAAGTTACTCTTGCTGAACATGCTGTGGCAATACTGTCTTGCTGCCACGTGTGTTGTTGGCCATTGTTTTAAAATGCAGCACAAGGCTGTTGCTGTTTTTAAAGCAGAAAGCTGATCTCATTTGCACAGATTGCTAGGACAAAAAGTACTGTAACATGTTACTATTAACCCTGCATTCGAGTCATGTGGTGGCCCTTCCTGACAGACAAAGTGGCTGTGGCAGACTGCTGATCCCCACAGCTATTCAGTTCTGTTATGAGGCTCTTGTTTTAAATGTTATTTTTTACTCTGTTGCTAATGGCACAGGGGCAGCCCGTGTGCATTGCCACCTGTTTCCAGCTACGGTTTCTAGGCTATTTCCAAAGACATCAAGCTGGCTTTTGCTGGACTCTCATGTTACTGCTTTTATAATGCATAGGTTTCCTCAGTTGACAGTGCAAACAATGTTAAGTAGCGCACGAGTGGTGTTCCTATTCCCACTGGAAACCCTCCATCTTCAAGATTTTCCTGCATTACAAAAGCCATTTAAGAAAGCTGACATCATCTACTTGACCCACTATGGCATTAACAGCACAGTATGCCTTCAGTTCAGCTCAATCCACACAACATAATCACTGGCTTTCACTGAGATCAAATGGATAAAGTGGCGGCATTAAAGATCCTGCTGGCATTGCCATAGCTACAGCAGTTGTTTGTTGTACAAGGGAGTGTCCTTTCTAAACCACCTAAATATGGTCTGTGGTTTTGCCACTTCACATCAGATGCTGTAGCACAGTACACACACACACACACACACACACACACACACACGCAGACACACAAACACACACTCACGAGAGCTTGCCGTAGTTGCATATGGTAACTAGTTTTTGCCTTTCTGGCAGCATATCTAAGAAATATTTGAGTGGTAAATAAATGTGTCTCTTTTCCATTTATTTAGTAATAACATGAGTTTAAGCTTTATCCAAAAAGCCATAAACACAATGGCTGAAGGGTGTGGTGGGACTGACCCAATTAAACAGCATCCCCTTGAAATCTGGCAAAACCACAACTGAGTTTCATATGACTGTATACTCCTTATACTGTATGTGTGTGTGTACCTGCATGTGTGTGTGTGTGTGTGTGTGAGAGAGAGAGAGAGAGAGAGAGAAACAGAGTCTGGAGTCTGACTAGGGCTATTCTTCCCTGTTGCTGCAGGGTTTGACCTGATGGAGTACTTTAATGTGAGAGATATTTTGGGAACCAGAGTTGATGAAGGCCAAAGTTCTTATGTTCGCCTTGGGACGATGCCAATTGTCCAGCAGACAGAGTAAGTGACCACCCCATCGCCCCTGAGCATATATATAACTGAATATCATGAACTAACATGTGCAACACACTGAATAGTGTTGGACACTGACACTGAATGGATAGATTTGCTATTTGTCAACCAAGGCTGTATTTCTTTCTTTATTTCTATGGTGCTTTATATAACCCAGGCAATATTAAAATATTGATTGATAAACATATAGCACAGCCTCACTGCTTGTGATAAGATCCTACCCTTTTTGAAAATGTGAAACGTTGAAATTGCCCACTTGAAAAATGGCTGCAAACAGTGCTTTCTAACAAGTTTTATTTAGCCATTATCGATAATGCGTCGCCTTTTATACATCCACATCATTCTGCTGTGGTTAATGTTGCAGTGATGGAGACTCTGACCTAAGGACATCCATCTTGTAAATTGTCCTGTGATAACATGGCATTCATGGTATCAACTCAGGTTAATGAATGAAAAGAGGAAGAAGAAAAATAAATACCAAAGGGAATACCAAGCAAAAGAACATCCATTTGATTCTATGATACCCTGTGTGTTGTCCAAAGTTACAAGACAGAGGCTCTAAGCTCGGAGGTCAAGTGAACACATTTGCCAATTCAGTAGCAGAATTGTGTGGAATGCTTAAAAAAACATGCTAGAAAGCACCATTTCAATTCCATTCCATTTTAGATGGGCAATTTTAAGATGTATTTGGCTCTGTTGTGAGTTTCCCATTTTCATAAAGCATGTTCATGATGGTTTTTGAGGCTGAAAGTGCATGGCAATTGGACTGAGTTGCAGCAGCAGCTAACTTAGCAATGAGATTGTGCTGTACACAAACATAAATTATGTGTATCAACATTTTAATACAAGCTAGGTTGAAAAATACTGATCCTATCCTTTAGACCTAAATAAAAATGCACACCACATGAGAATAATACTGCAAAAAGTACATTTAACATGTTCTTCAGAAAGCATAGGTCAAAATTAACAAAACAAACAAACAAACAAACAAACAAACAAACAAAAACCCTGCCAGTGTGAGTTTATTCTGTTGAAATTAATGTTGGGGGCTGGAAATATATATATATATATATTTCCAATAGGCTGTTGACAATTTCAACTGAAGGTCACCTTGATGTACCAATACATTTTTTTATTTGTTTTGGTACATTTTGAAACTAATGTTGAAATTTGAAACATGTAGTTTGGAAGATTTAAGTCTGTGCTTTTTGTACAGGTGCAGCAGCCTATTCCAGTGGCTATCCTGTAAACAGAAGCATATGTGCATCTGAAACATTTCTTTTTATGTGGCACAGTTTTTCAACAGTCAGTTTTATGTACTTCCAAAATTAATGGGTCTTGTCAAAATAGATTCTGTTCTTTTTATAGTGGGCAGGCCCTCATGCCTTTATGGCATGGGCCTAGGAATAAATCACTGTAAATCACTGCCTCCAGTGGCTTGCTGCTTTTAAAAAAAAATGTGGTGTCATATCATCATCTTTATAATCAAAAGAGAAAGAAAGTAAATGATTTTGATTTGGTGCATTATCAGAACAGCTTTGAATGCATCACAGCCAATTGGAATGAACATTACAATATTGTAGCCCAAGGTTTACAGACACAGATGGAGCCTTCTACTGGACTCTTTGAGTAATGGCTCTCCAATCGTAGGTGCAGACGAGCTCACTAAGAACTTGCATTTTTTAGTTTGCCAGTCTAATCCAACTGTAGTGCATTACAGTGCATTACAGTGCAAGTCAGTATATCATCAACAGTATCACCATCCAGCATTAGTAGCCCTCTTCAGTGAGCGGTGTAGGAGCAGCGGGGTTCATAGGTAGAGGGCTCTGTCTGTGCTTAAGGAACTAGGGTTACAGTATCGTGACTGGCAGAAGAGATTCATCACCTGTGTCCTGGGACCTGGTGAGCATCCAGCCAAAAAACAAAAAATGTTACATCAGGTGCAAGGAGGAATGGGGAGGGAAATACCCACGGATTATTGCTGTTTTACGATATCCAAACAAAACGTTTGGCAAAGTCTCCAGGAGAGAATTTGGCATTTTGCACGGATGGGAGGCAGACGTCAAACTGTATGCTAGCAGCAAGCAACACTTAGCCAATGGCTTGACTCCACAGACAACATGTTGGTCTCTTCCTTCTTTAAGCAGGAAGATGACTCCATGTAAGATAAAATAGCTGGTGCTGAGCTGACCTCCGTGCTCCACTGTGGGAGCCTCAATTAATGTTATTGGTAACATCTGTGTTTACCTGCTATTTCCTGTAAAAATGAAAACATAGCTACTGGGAAAATGTCCATTGTAACTATTTGTTTTACAAAGTAGTAAAATAGCATAGTTTATGTTACCAATGAACATATGCTTTTGTTCCACAGAGATGTGTTCCCTCAAGGTTTACCAGATGAATATGCCTTTGTGACAACATTCAAATTCAGGAAAACCTCACGACGTGAGGATTGGTACCTCTGGCAGGTTTTCGACAAATATGGAATCCCACAGGTGGGTAGGCCAAATGTAAATAGGAGTAAATTCAACTATTTATGTATCCAGATTTGGCCAATTACAGGGTGAAGTAAATTCTACGGTCAGCTCACTGACTATGAGGCTCCTCTTTAAATTAATGGGTGCAAAATGTGGAATTATATACCAATGTCAAGTCTGCCAGAATGAACTATTACATTAATTAGTAAGACTTCTGGTCATAAATTTAAAAACAAGACCTGAATCCTGAGTCACTGCACCTCGCTGTAAGTATTTTCTAACATTGCATCTCATTTAAATAATGGAAATTTAATGAATGAATCCAGAATTAACAATGCTATTTTTCAAACTGCTGAACATTATCAACATTATCATCAACATTATCCTGCCTTTGACTTACCAGGTGTCTATCCGCCTGGACGGTGAGAACAAGGCAGTGGAGTACAATGCTGTTGGACTGACCAAAGACGCCGTCAGAGCAGTCTTCAAGAACCCTGAAGTCGACAACCTGTTTGACCGTAACTGGCACAAGATTGCTCTCAGTGTGGAGGCCAAGTCTGTATCTCTGTACCTGGACTGCAAACACATCCAGACTCTGCCCATTGAAGACAGGGAGGACATCGACATCCAAGGCAAAACAGTGATTGGAAAGAGGCTTTATGACAGTGTACCGATTGATGTGAGTCTTTACCCTCATCCCTCATGTGTAGTAACTTCGGTGGCCATCATGAGTTATTAGTGACTTATTTTGGATTGCTCCACATACTTAGCTCTAGAGACGCTGTAATGTAAGCCAAGGTTATTCTTGTGTGTTTGATCTGTTCATCAGTTAAGTGTCTGTATAACTCTGTCCATGCAGTTTGACCTCCAGAGGATGATGATTTACTGTGATTCCAAGCATGCAGAGCTGGAAACCTGCTGTGATCTACCTAATGGGCCAGTGAGTATTATACGTGTTCCGCAACTTTTTGGTCAAGTATATAGGCCTACCAAGTTTAAGATGACAACAGAGGCTTTACAATGTCACAAATTTTATATCAATTACCTCTGGCACCATTATTGACACATACTGGAGAACTGGCTGGAAATTAATAATGTCTAAATGTATAGAAGCCTAACTGGGCTAGAAAAAGAGGTATGAATAAAGTTGCATTGTACATATGAATCAGTTTAGTAATGCAAAAGTGAATAGTCTGATTAAGTAGATTTGTTTACAAATATAGACTACTGTGATACAGTAACTGAGGTTATTGATATATCATATGTGTTATAGGATAGCTTGCAACTTATATCCACAACTAACCACAATGCTTTCTAACCACAGTGATTGTTAGCTGACTAGATACTGTGGTTGCATAGCTAACAAGCGCACGTCTATTCACAAAATCAGTCAAATGTATCAGTGGAAAAATGACCAAGTCACCAGTCAAAAACAGCAGAGAAATTTATCAGCCAAACTGTATTTTTTAACACATTTTGGTGTTCACAGCCATAGTTTCCCAATAGCTGAGAAGCTCCAAAACAGCTCAATCACACTGCCATGCGAATGTTTTTTTGGGATTTGATTACCATTATTTACATTAATTTCCATGATTTCAGTGCCCCAAGAAAGTTGTGACAGAGGCACCCCCTCTGGAGATCCCCACCCCGACACCCACAGTTGGGGAGCAGAAAAGAGGCCCTGAAGCCAACTGTTCCTGCCCCCCTGGAGAGAGGGTAAGATCCCTGCAATGCACCCATCACTTGATTTTACTTTACCATGACAGACTTCATCTATCTTTGACAATCCCATGGATCAGTGAGAATATTTTATTTCATGGCTTTCGAAAGATGTCCATATTTCCATTTCCTACAGGGAGAGATCGGTGCACCTGGTGTTGCAGGTCCCAAGGGTGAAAAGGTCATCTTCCGCTCCTTTTTACCAATATTTCGTGTGCAACAAAATATTTCATTTTTTCCCAGTTGTTTCAGAGCTGTTTGATGTACTTTTTCATTCTGTGAACATGCCTGCCTTTTCAGGGTGACACTGGCCCTCAGGGCGCCATTGGACCCCCTGGCCTCAGAGGACAAAAAGGAGAAACTGTATGAAAAATTTAAAAGTGTGCTCATTTAATAACAGTGGGTTTTGTGAGAAAACAAAAATAATTAGCTAATAGCTGATTAATTAAAAATCAGTGTGCGTAATGCTGTTATCAGAGTCTCAGAAAGATACTGTGCAATACGAAAAGCTTTGTTGGTAGATTTAGATAAAAAAAAGCCTTTCAGTCATCTCAGATTGCATGCCATCCTCCTATATTCTCCTCTGCATTTCTTCCTGCCTCGATAATAATTGATCCTTATCGATTAATTATTTGCAGGGCAAAGTAGTCTCTGTCAAAGGCGACAGAGGGGAGAAGGTAAGAAAACCTTTTCTGTGCTTAATGAACCTTTCCATTCTGACACTGCATGAGCTTGTTGACACCAATGCATGGTTGTCTTCGTGCATATTTCATGTACATATGCCTTATATTGTACAGTGACGAAGATGTAGGCAAAAAATCCTCAAAGTTCCTATGAAATAGTATTAAACATCACTGTACTTTCTAAGGAGTGGCCAGGAAAATGCTTATAGCTGTGTTCAGAATTACAGGACAGGTTACCACAGAGGATGTGTAGCAGAGAGGGCAGGCCTACGCAGACGCCCACCCAGTCTGTTTAAATCACAGCCTCGGTATTGCTTGGCAGTGCCAGTTGGGAGCCTCAGAGTATAATTTATTTCCTCAGACAAAATCCTAGGCATGTATCATACAAGCTGTCCAGAGAGGGATACTTAAAATGGCCACAAGTGGTCTGGAAGAAGGGACATTAACTTTTCTCGCTTCTCTGCTTCATCTTATCTGCTATGGTATTTGATGGCAATGAGAATGCACCTGTATTGTACATTATTTTGTATGATACAGGGGATGTAGAAAAGCATAACGCATGCAGAACAGCTCTTACTTTAAAATATCACATTAACGCACTGAGATCAAGTTACGCCCTTGAATTATGGCCATGTGGACACACAAATCATCTCAGCTGAGGGTTTATTTCTGCCTTTCATCACAAAAGCATTTCAAAGGACTTTACAAAGAACAGAAAAATCTTAAGCTAACCAGTTAACAATCACACGACACGATAGCATATTGCAGGATGTAACAGGCCTTCATAACCTCACCTACTCTTCCTAGCACCAACAACTTGAGACCCTCAGTGAAGTCAAGGAAGAAAATCTCCCAAGAAAACCCAATGTCTTTGTGATGCCGTGAAGGAGACTGCCTGATCCAGTTTTAGACCAACGACGAGCACTCTTAAACTGGTTAGAGATAGTTAAGTTTAGGCGTGGGTTTGCTTAGGGTTAAGGTTAGGGTAAGGTACTTGGCCTGGTGTAAATCACTGTCCCACTTCCAGGCCATTTTCAGCTGTGTCTAAAACTGTTACCTGCATCTCCATGTATCTCTGAAAATAGGCCCAACCCAATGTTTCTCAGGCATGCTTAGGCATGTACTTAATCAGATTGCAGACAGTTGGAGAAATAATACTGATATACCAGACCTAGACTGGGTTTCCATGTTAATGCTGTCTAGATAAAATGAGAGAAAAGGCTGTGCTGTCCCTGGTCAGGATAGGTTAAGGTTTCATTAATAGCAATGACAAAACAGGTTTTCAGTTTGGATTTCCAAAGATTTCCAAATAATTCACTTCCATAACAGCAAGAGGGAACTGGTTCCAGAGATAAGGAGCTTGCTAGGAAAATGCTCTGCAGCCCTCTGATTTCTTCTTGATTCTGTGAACATTAAAGTAACCAATGTCCTGTGATCAGAGGGCATGAGGGAGCTCATGAGGAATGATGGGATCAGACAGAGATGTTGGCACAGGCCCGCGTAACAAATTATACATTAGGAGAAGCATTTTAAAGCCAGGTCTGGATTGAATTGTGGTCAGTTGGGGGAGGTCAAAATATGGGTGATGTGATCGAATTTTCGATCATATCACCCACATCCTCCCACACCCTCAGTATTTTTGACATGTTGAAGGTTTTCAGTACTTGAGTTTGATAGAGAAGAGGAGCCCCATGGGCTTACTTCAGGCTTACACTGAGCCAATGATGTAAGTTAAAATGCCTTTATTTGTTAGGGTATATCCCAGTTAAAAACATACAAAGTAAAGGAGAACGCTGACCGGTTTTGACCTGTGCTGGGTCTTCCTCAGGGTCTGGCTGGAAAGAGGAGTCAAAAGTCTTTTTCCCAGTGAACACTTGAGTTTGATATATCACCAAAATTTTCAACTGTAGTTTGGTTAGTTTGACAATCCTTAAAAATTGAAGTGGCATCCACAACATGAGACCTTTTGTGTCTTTGTTCAACATTTAACATCTCTGTTTTAGTGGCATTTACAAGCAGGAAATACACTCCAGATAACTGTGGATAAGCATGCCCCTAGCTGTGTGTCATCATTGAGATTTATTGGTAGGTAGCTCATAGATTTATGGCCTGAAGAATGTTTTAAACCTAGTAAAGCAGTCATGTAAAGTGATGCTCACTCCATGGTACAGATTTATATTCAAGTTTATTGGTAAAACTGCATAAAATAAACTTTAATGCAAGATATCCCTGTTGCTTTTTTGCTGTATCTTCAACTTTCTGCATGGGTATCTGTCTTCTCCTCCCACCAGAGAAGTATGCAATTTTGTTGTTAAGTTTTTAAACTTTAAAAATGACGTAAGTTGGCCTTATGCTGTGGTAAAAATGGCAATGCCGGTCAAAGAGTTGCATGGGGTGAAAGTGAATTCATCCCACGCTGATTGCCTCTAAATGCATCTTTAAGAGTCTAGAACAAGCAATTCCCCATGTAGCAATGGTTTTTATAGATAATGTCGTTTTCGTTATAGGGCTCAGTAGATCAAGGACCTTTTCCTAATCTTGGTGATAAAAGAGGTGACGTGCGTTTAAAATGATATAAGCTCCAAAAATAATTAAAGGCCAGCCTTCTGTGACTTGTAAAGGGCTTTATGAAGTAGAGCGAAGTTTGCGGTGGGCAAGACATCGTGGTACCGTGTAATTTAACAGCTATTACTTTTTCGCCCAGTCCAGCTTTCAAACTCCAAGGGATTCCTTGGCACTGGGGATGACATCAGTGTAGAAACCAAAAATGCAACGTCTGAAAGACAATGGAAAGCCATTGTTCCTTGAGTATTTGCTTGGATGTCTGCGCTGACCATAGTGGGTCTCGGTGAACCGTCTTAACAGCTGTTAGCATATTCTGGCTCCGAAACCATTGCTCAAAAGTTTTGTTTGTGTATGTCTTTTTGTGTCTCTTTATATGTAACTCTTTGTGTTCTGTCTGTCTTTGATTTTCTGCCTTTGTCCCAAGTTGGCTTCAGAATGTTGTGTTGTGTTTTTGTTCAATTCATCAAGTCCATTAATCCAACCCTAACATGTGTTACTTTGTTTGATGTTAATCCTTTGACAGTTGTGTACTAAACCATGTTCTGTGATGCTACCAGGTTGATACTGTGACAGCACGTCATCACCACACTGCCTGCATTACCGGCATCCCTGCATG
This sequence comes from Myripristis murdjan, assembly GCF_902150065.1. Lineage (NCBI taxonomy): Eukaryota > Metazoa > Chordata > Actinopteri > Holocentriformes > Holocentridae > Myripristis > Myripristis murdjan. Next base: position 26,090,049 of record NC_043990.1, on the reverse strand, counting down.
CTTATGTATTAATGCCCAGCCAAACTAAATACTTGCTTTCTGTTTACAGGGTGATAGAGGCAGCATAGGGTTGACAGGTGCTGACGGACAAAAAGGAGAGAAGGTGCGACATTTGAGAAGACGGACCTGTTGGGACTTCATTCCTATATTTTGAAGATCTTCAAGAATCTTAAAAATATCTGTATTAATTGTGTGTTTCCGACCATCTGACAGGGAAACGGTGGTGTGCCAGGGATTGATGGCTTGCCAGGTGATTCAGGAGAAAAAGTAAGAAACAACTTCAAAATAAAGCAATATCTTGACAAATTGCTAGTATATGAATATATGTTCTCATATATATATATTTTTCAAATAGGGTGAACCAGGAGTGGCTGGTGTTGTAGGGTTGCCAGGCCCAGCTGGAGCAAAGGTTGGTAAACTATATATTCTACTTTTAAATCCATTCAAGGGTAAATGCATGTGAATTTGGCACACTGATGGAGGATTTTAACATAGTTTTGATGTGAAAAAATAAAATAAAAAAAAACTTCAGGCAGGGTTTGTTATATTCTGTTTGTCTGCGCTGCTGTCAGAGACGCCCTTGTTCTGTTAAGTGGGCGTACATACATTTTTCTGGACAATTACCTCTCAGCTTGTTATCGATTTCCTGTGAAAAAGGGGACCAGTTTGGTTGACTTTCTCTGAGCTGGAGCAGCAGCTGGAGAAACAGTGAGACAGAGGAGGAGAGGTGCTGGCTTGGGTTTGGCCAATGAGCTGTGACAGGCTGCCCTGCCCCGAACTGGAAGGAACGATCGCCCCCTTTTGATTGAACACAGGAAATACCAAACCAGGGAAATGCTGTATTCAAGTCATAGGGGAAAGACGGTAGATACAAGCGTCTGCCTTACCATTCACCTCAGATTTCAGGTGGAAAAGAAAAGAGTAGAGAAAAAATTAACCTCATTTGTCCAGCAGTAAATATTAAAATTGAATTCACTACAAATTCGATTAAGTAAGCATTACATAAAAAGACAATTATTTTTTCTCAATTTTTAACTGGTGAACATTAGTTGAGGGATTTGGAGATGGACAAATTTCTCTGACTTCCTAATGCCATCAGCAAGGAAACACCTGTAGGCAGGTGTAAGGAATGATCAAGTCATTTATTATAAAATAAATGATTTGCATACATGAAGTCATTTTGTGACAACAACTGTTAAAATGTAATTATTACTTCATGGCATCCAGCAACTGGTTTGAGCTTGACAATGCAATGTCTGAATTGCTGTAAAACATGACCTGGAATGCGTCACTTAGTACAGTGTATGTTTGCTTACTGTGGGAAAAAAAACCATCAGGAGTAACAAAGGAAGCAGGAAGCTTCAAATAGGTTCAAACGCATGAACAGTTCCAAGCTGTTGCTTTTTTAAATGTCAAGACGTGCCAGTGGTTACTCCGATGTGACCTGAATGTTGTAGCCAAGAGCAGCAACTACACTGTTTGTCATTTGGACTGATTCATATTTGGGAAAACTAGCTTAAATTAGATTTTTTTTGAAAAACCACAGACATTCTTGCAATAAATTATCAAAGGGACTTTCTTCTTCCTGTACGGGAAGGGAGAATGAGAATGAGAGGAGAGGTCGGATGTCAAGCTTCTCCCGTGGGGGTCTCATCACGGACAGCTGTTGTTACTCTTTTGGAGTGTCTTGTTTCTTTATTGGTCAGTTAAAACTGTTAAGTTGATTTAACCCTGACACTGCAGTTCTTAGTTAGCCCATGATACAGAGTAGGTGACAGATGCAACTTTGCTGAGGTCCTATTTGAGTGACATATAACACAAGAGATATAATTGGCCTTTTTCACAGAAGCTATTTGACATAACACACTTGGTATTAATGACATAATGACATATATTGACTTCCACTAATATTATATATTGTTGCGTTCCAGCGGGGAATTGTACCTGTGAATCACAACTTCAAAGTCACGAGTCATAACTTCAAACCGACAAACATTCTTATTACAACTGGCAATGGCGGAACGTGCTGTGGGCGTGCTTATGTTATTTAATTTCATACACTTAACAGGTAATGATATATGTAGTATTTACAATGTAAAAAAATACTTTTTATCTCTACCCAATACAATATTTACTTTAAGAACAACCGTCTCCAGTTGGACTGCAATTCTTGTGTATAAAACATAAACTGCGTGACGTTGAACAAGTACGTTGAGCACAATCGAGTTCACAGGTGTGAATTCACAGGTTTGGCTATAGCCCGGCCCACTTTTAACCAGTAGATCACCAGTTACGGGTGGCCTGGAATGCAGCATATGTTACTGTTTGTTTTTCATCATACAGGGAGTCCAAGGGGATCGTGGAGCTCCTGGAGCACGTGGACTTGCAGGTCTTGCTGTGAGTACAATTGTCATACGTTTCTACTATATTACAGTCTTAATGATCTGAATACTTTTGTAATGCTGTTATTGTGTTTTATCGTAGGGTGAAAGAGGTTTAAGAGGAGAACAAGGAACTCCAGGAAGCAAGGTAAGCAATACTCAGTACCTTTCCTCCGCTGTGGTAGCTGAATAAGAAGAATAATAAAAACATTAAGAACAGCCCACCGCTGGGAACTTTCTATTACAACCACAGTCTGCTATTGGTGACCAGTGACCAGCTCCACTGGAGCAGCTTGGGGTTCAATGCCTTGCTCAATAGTAGTTGTTTGGATGGTAGAATGTCACTCATTCACTTTCCCTACCCATGTTTTCACAGTTGGCTCAGGAATTTGAACTGACAGCCATGTTGAACTGAATCGACACAGAATAGTGTTCACAAAACCTTAAGATGGGGTTAACTCATTCATTGAGAGAGGCCGCACATCTCAGAGGAACAGAGAACTGAAAGGTCTAATCGCGCAAACAGATGTGCCCTCCTTGATTCACTCTGCAAACTTCCTGTCTGGGAACCTGCGGGGGCGTTTGGCCATAATGCAGCTCATTCAAGGTTGCTGAAGCCTTGTTGATGTCTTAAGTTTCCTCTGAGTTGCTAACAGCTTCCTCCCTTCGCCATCTCAATGATAACACAACACATTTCAAAGTGCACTGTGGTATCAGAGTAATACATCAGTGAAAGTTTATCTCCTGGCAACACTGGCACTTTCCAACAAAGGCAATATTTGATTTGTTGATGCATCTTACTGCGTGTCAAAAGGTTCTTCTGATCATGATTTCTATCATGCGCTCAAGTAAATGGCCAGGTACAGATAAAAGAATCAGTGGAACCAGAAATCTATCTTGGAGAAATGTCAAAATGATTGTAAATGACCTTCACAGGCTGTGAGCAAAATGTACTAAGCAATAAATACAGTCCATAGATTTATTTGCCATATGGTGCCTCTTCACCGCTGAGTCTAAGTTGTGTAGCACGTTCTTTAAGCATAACAGTGAAGTTCAGGTCAAACCTGCTGATGCTGCTGCTTTCAGTTTTAGAGCTGTCAGTCTGTCAGTCAGTCCACAATTTCCTGTAGATGATGTCTGAGAAAGAACTTGCCTGACTTTAAGTTATGAAGGGAAGTGGTGGTTTAGAAAAGGCATCTGGGGGTTAGGGTCAGGGCAAAGTTAGCTGACTGAAAAGCCGGAAGACATTATGGACAGATGTGCCAGACATTCACCATTTGACTATGTTCTAAACATCATGGATGGGATTTGGATGACACACTCTCTTGAGTTATTCATTGGTTTTAAGGGGCAGGCCACACATTTCTTGTGTTGTTTTTGTACCCATCATCAGTGCTAAGTGTTCATTACTGTGGTATTTCCACACTGCAGTTCCCAGAGATGATGTGGGTGTGATGCTCGGTGTAATGCTTTTTCCCCTGGATTTGCTCTTACTGTTGCTTGAGTTTCTCTAGGTGGCACTGTTTTCTTTGTCTGCTCAGCCATGGTGGCTATCACTTTTCATGTTAACTAGACTTTCCAAACAAACTACAAATGTAAAAAATTTTTCCCCTTAGAGACATTGAGTTTTCAGAAAAGCAAATGTTAAAGTGTTCATGCACAGGCTATGAATTGAATCAGTATTGTATTATTCCCATCAGCAATAGCACACAGGAAAAGGGACTAATATTTATAATATTTATAGAACAAAAAGCCATGCATGCTTTTGAATCATACTTTGTGCTTTGGAGTTTGCAATAATTGATACCTGCTTTACTGAACACTTCTTTCCAATTTTAGGGAGCTGCAGGCTTAGATGGGTTGCCTGGAAAACCTGGTACTCCTGGGATAGATGTAAGTTTTGAATCTCTGCCAAGGTCTTGTAGATTCAAATAGACCTAAAATATTAATCTGTGGCAGATTTCGGTTATCGCATTTTTACGAATGCAAATTTGTATGATATTGATTAGGGTTTGACAGGACTGGCTGGCGCACCTGGTGCCCCAGGATTTAAAGGCGAAAAGGTATGACTTCCCTTCTGTGCTGCATGCAAAGCACCCGCTGCTCTTGATTAGAAGCAATTCAAAGAGGATATTACCTTAAGCATATTGATATTAACCTGGAATGGTATAAATCATTTGAGTGACATACCATCATTTCCCAGACTACTCCATCTACAATAAAATTCAGCGCATTCATTTTGTGTGAAAATACATTTTTACAGAATTCATTTCTCTGTCTGTAATTACTGACTTGCAGTAACTTGATTGTTACTGACTTGATTGTTTCAGTGGTGTAGACATGCATGTACCCCACCCATGTGCATATACAAACATGCACACAAACACACAAAGGCACACACACGCACATATGTGCATGTTCATACACAGACTCTGCCTTAATGCTATACTTTTGTTTCCATGCTTTCCTTTAGGCCTATAATATAGACATATTTAACACACTTTCATCAGAGAAACTATGGTCTCTGCCATGTCATTATCATAGGTTTTGCTCAAGGGGCTTTACTGTCATAGTGTGTTGATTCTAATGGAGAGGTTTTGATCTCTTGTGTGAACTGTCTCACAGGGGGAGAGCGGCCCTGCTGGATTACCTGGGGATGTGGTAAGTACTAAAAATAGAATCGAAAGGTTTTATGAAATCCACTGGCAAGTATGGTTGCTGATAAACAATCTGCTGTAGGGGTGCAAGAAACTGTGGTTTATATCACATTTTTGTTTAAAAATGAGTGTGTAATAAAGGTGGCCTGTGTAGAATTCTAACATCAATAAATCACATTCATTTTGAGACAATAACAAATAATGACACAGACTGCCAGCCTCTACACGCTATTTTATGTCATTCACTGCCAAGGTGGATTTGACCGGAAATCTGCTGAATAGCTTTATGGCACAAAACTGTAGGAGGGTACTGTTATTCCAGTAATTACTTGAAATGTGCTGTTAATTTTATTAAACACTAACACCAATGATGTTGAGTATGATATATTTATTCATAGTGAGTCTGACAATGGCATATTGATGTGTAAAAAAGCAACATGTGTGAACATACATTAATTTTCTCTTTTTATTTTAGTTTCAGCAAGAGGGCTTGAAGGGAGAAACGGTAAGAAACTTTTCAATAATAGTCTATGTAGTATGTCTCATTAAAACAAGTTTCTAGGCCTGCTTATAAAACATATGAATAATGCATGTGTATGTACAAGGCTTATATATTTAACCTATTTCAGGGAGCTGCTGGACCTCCAGGGCCTCCAGGGGCCGACGGGCTGCCAGGACCCCCTGTAAGGATCAGGATTTATTGTTTCCTCCATACTGCCTTTTGCATGCATGTGACTTGAAAAAAGAGGGAAAAAATGTAAGGGAAAAGAAGAAAAGATGTTTTGTTTTATAGATTTGCTGAAAAGCCACCTGCTCATATGAATGTAGACCTGAGCAGGTATGTGTTGTTGAAAACCCCAGTCATGTGTCCTGAGAACTATAGTTGATTATACCATTTCTCTCCCCAGGGCCCCCCTGGTCCACAGGGTTTACCTGGTGAGCCTGGAGAGTTTGGCCAGAGGGTAAGAGTCTCCTTTTTTGTGAAATATTGTTTCATGTTTTCTCTAAATATGACTGCACTGTACAGTTAAGTCACTGCAAAGCAAAAAAAAAAAAAAAAAAAAAAAAAAAAAAAAAGCATACAGTATTAATTGACCTATCTCAGTTTTAATGCACATCTGTAGTAAAGTGCCCTTAAGTCTTACTGCTGTGTTTGAAGCAACCCACTCACAGATGTCTGAGTGTACACAATGCAGTATTAAAAAGAATAGAGTTTTAGTTCTAATTTTACAAACACTGATCAAAGATAGAGACCTTCTAGGGGCAGAAACAATCTCTTTGACTTCCACCTAAATAGAAAGAGCCAAAGAGCAGTTTTATTTATTTATTTATTTTGGCACAGTGCTAATATGCTAAGCTTCTAACTAAAATGTAAATCATCTATCTAATTGGTAAGGCAGCTAATTAACACCTAAAGCAGCTAACTAACATGTAAAGCAGCTATCAGGTAAACTTAAATGATTTAAGTGATTTAATGACTTTAATGCCCATGGCACTCACAATGTTGGAATGTCAGCACTACTAGTTTACATAGAAAGGTATAGGCTAGTTTGAACTTGGTAAGTAGGCCAGGCTAACTAGGTAAGGGAGATAAGATTTCGTGATAGCGGCGTTGATTGTGCAAAGGTTGATGGGATAGCTTGAGAGGCACATGGTAATCACTGTGTGCTGTTAAAGTGTCTCGTTCTCATTCTTTTCTCAGAAGGATATTCCTTGATCAGTGTATTTGGGTCAGATAAATTTAATTGTCTCCTACTTGCTACCATTAGCAGACACAATCAGAGGTGACTAATTTGAGAGGGCTGACCGTGGTTTCATGTGAATACACTGAATTTGGTCGGACTTTACAAACTTCTAGCCCACCCACTGAAATTTAATGTAACCAATGAGATTATTTCCGACTCCACAGCCACTTTGCCTCCAGGACATGTTATAGAAGTCCAATCTGCAGTAATTGGTATAATAAAGCTTATTCGCTACTTTAATGACTGTTATTAGCTTTTTGTAATGGATCAATTAGAATTAATTTTTCATTTTTTTCATGTTCATGAAATGCTGATATGCCATTCTTTGTAATATTATGTAGCTCAGTTCCACCTTGCCTGTTTTATATTCTTTCCTTGGGTAGCTCCATGCTGGCTACACTTTGTCCTCAGCAGCCAGGACATGTGCCCTGGGGTTTTAGGGTTTTACAGTTTTTTTAAAAACACAAATAAAGCAATTGCATTGGCATTGCCTAGAACAGAAAAAAGTGTCATTACATAGCCACTCTTTTATTTTATAATTTCATTGGAGGTCACAGTGAAGCATTTTACAGGCCCATGGGGCTCTCCAAGTGGATTCATGGTCTGTTGAGGAGTAAAAACACACAGAGGGAGGAGAGCCTGACCTATTTTTTTCTAGGTTTCGGGTTTGCTGGAAGATGAACAAGGTGCGTGTGTGGGGGGTAAAGGCAGGTTGAAAGCTTTGGTAATAGGATGGTCTCCTCTGCTGCCAGCACTGATAGAGCCGGCTGTATGGCTGAATTGCTGTAGATTGAGCTACTCTCACCTCCGCTGCAGCAGGACTCTCATTAGTCATTTGTGCCGGTGCTGAGGCCTGTCTATTCACCTTTACCCTGATATGACAGCTAAGGGCACTCTGAGTTGAAATGTGGATGTTCCTAAAGTGCTGCAGAGGACTCCAGCAGATTACCCAGAAAGGAAAAAAAGGGATATGGAAGAAAAAGGTCGAAAGTAATAGCCGTATTATGGAGATATGTGCATGGTCACCTAATGCTATGAAATAACTTTTTATTTATATTTGTTGTCTTTTAGGGAAAGAAAGGTGAAAGTGGATTGCCTGGAGTGGATGGCCTTCCTGGACCCCCTGTGAGAACAATTTGAATTTTAGAATATTTAAAATGCACACACACATTTGATGCAATGTCTTGTCTTGGCAATGTGACCATATTCTTTTTTGCACCTCATTTGATATTTCCATGACCTTTTGAAGGGAAAGTAGCTGACTTTGAAACTAAAAATGTCTCTATTTTAATTGGTTTTACATTTTAATTGTATGCTCAATATTTATTTTGAAACATATCAAAGCATTACGGCTCTCAAAAAGGCATCACACCATCACATCATGTATTTTCTCAGAGGAAATGTGAACTGGCTGGATCTGAACTGAGAAGTTATGAAAACAAACAAACAAACAAAAAAAAACAATACATCTGTCTTCAAGATAAAGCTGTTTGAGCTCTAAACAGTTTTACAATATCCTCCCCTAGTGGTGAGAAGCTTGTACTGGCTCATATGCTGAGCTAGACTGATCTCAATGGACCACATAGATGGCTGCCTCTGGGCATGACATCATTCGGTCCCTTCCATATACATCAACAGACAGAGCTACACTCACATTATAGCAGAATGGAGTGGATGCTGAATTGATCTGGCAAGGGCAGATATGATGTAGGTTGATTTGCCAGCTTTGCCCTGAGAAGCAAGTACCAAATCTCCATGACACTGCCAGATATATGCATCAGGTCCACTCTTGGTTTTCACAGTGTTTACGTACATCATTTTGTTTAAATACTTCCCTGATATTGTTTATTGTTATTATTATTATTATTATTATTATTATTATTATTATTATACTGACAGATCAGGGTCATCCAACATATATAATGGATATATACAGTCTATATTATTTATTAACTAATTTAATTTATTCATCCCAAGATTTTGATACCCTACTAAAAGTAAGAGTTAGTATTTGTAATTGTATGTAATGTGTGTAATTAAAAATGTTTTTTCCTTTTTCTTTCTTTCTTTCTTTCTTTCTTTCTGTTTTTTTTTTTTTTTTTTAAAGAAAACCCAAGTCAACTGAATCATGGATACATGATCACATGTATTTCTCAAATATGAGTTAATAAATGAATCATACACATTTTCACCGGTGTTATTTTGTATTTTCGCAGGGTCCTCAAGGTCCAGCTGGACCAGCAGGAAACCCTGGACACACAGGACCTCCTGTAAGAAAGAAACAGAAATCAGAATAGAACAGTGAAACAAATATCTGATTCATAGCTTTACAACACATAAATGTCTTTTCCAAACAAGGAACGTTTAAACCTACCTTGTTTTGTTTCCTTACAAAGGGTCTACCTGGGGAAATTGGATTTTCAGGCAAACCTGGAGAGCCTGGAAAACCTGTGAGTATTTTCTTCTCAGACCATTTGATGTAATTTCCTTTTACTGTCACAGTCATAGAATTTCAGTATTCGCCGTCATTTCTCTGGTCATTTCACCATGTTAACCACCTGTCACTGCTCTTCAAAGGGTCTACCTGGTAAAGATGGCCTGGATGGTCTTCCTGGAAATGATGGCACTATGGTCAGTATGGCCTGTACAATAAGTATCCTGATACTGTTAAAGGCGACTTGGAATGACTGTCTTTGAATCTCTAAAGTCTCTATCTCTATGCCTGCCAATGGACAATCACTTTGCAAACTTCTAAAATGTATTAAATACGTTGAGAAAGAAGAGTGGAAAAACAATGGCCAACATCTCCTTCAGAAATATAATGTATAATGTCTAAAAACATTAATTCTATTGTAACATGTGTGACTGTATATGCTGTGATGTAGTGGTAAATAAAAGAGTAGGTAAACTCCATCATAAGGAAAACAACCACCTACATAATAGAAAATGAAGAATATTTTCAGAAAAGCATGAATTATCTATGATCACAAATTGCTACCTTAATATAGCTTAAAGTCAGCTTGACACTATTTACAATGATGTACTTTAATTTACACAGTAAAGATTCATATGAGCCCTAAAAAATGGTTATAGTAGTAAAAAGGTTGGACAAAGTGTTGATGTGTTCATCTTCCTCTATATCCACGTGCATCTGCATATAACCCTCCCTGCCCCTATGAATTTCCCAAGGGAACCATTACTAGGACAGAATGTGTTTTGGCTCATCTTAGCTGGTAATTATAGATTTAGAGAGTATGACGTCTTATAGAAATCTTGTCTCTCTGAAGGGGCGTCCTGGAGAGCGTGGAGCAGATGGGTTTCCTGGCAAGCCTGGACCTAAGGTGCTGTGATTTAATCTCATCCTGAATCACACTGGACACCACTGTATATGCAACATGTGAGATAGTCCATGTATCTTCCTAATGCAAAATTGACATTTTAATGCCGATGTCCCCAGGGTGAGGATGGACCTCCTGGACCAAGAGGACCACCAGGAGAGAGAGTGAGTTCACAGCTGCTGCAGTTTGTTTGGTTTTGTGTGTTTCTTGAGATAAAGAATCTCATATTTCATCATATCATATGTTTACTGGTGACAGGGAGAAGCTGGTTTACCTGGACAACCAGGCACTGATGGACCAAGAGGAGACAGAGGCGTTCCGGTGGGTTTGGTTATGTAAAACTTTTTGCCTTGCAACTTTCAGAATAACTTTCAGGCTGTTTCAGTTTAAGAGGAAGTCTGGAGTTTAAAATGAGTTAAAAACTCCTCAGTATCTAGATTATTGTATTTGAGGTCATGCTATGCTATTCCTATTCACAAGTGACTGGTAAACAAGCGTGTTATTTTGAACACAGATGTCCTTATAGGCCTGCTGGTGGCACTAGACCGAAGGCCATGGGGTCATCCAAATTGGCAGGTTTCATCCTTTAGCGAACATCAAGTCATGAAATCACCAAATTTTGTGGTGATCCACCCGCTACATTTTGACATATGCCACTCTGGACCTAACTTCTAAATTAAGGCCACAGTTTGCCAGGGACCCATATGGAGATGTTTTTGTTGTTGTTGATTTGGTATGAGATTGTGTAACAGTAGAAACCTGATTCTTACAAATTGTTTAATTGGGAAAATTCCTTGTAAAATATATTGTTGTAAAGCTAACTACTCCTCATTTTGCTGCAGAATCTCCTTTGATTTCCCTCAAGGACCCATGAAGGTCCCAAAGGGTTTTGGGACCTTCATGGGTCCTTTGTGGACCATGGCTGTGGCGAAGGAAGCACTTTCATGTAAAATAGTTCCCTCTCCAGCCTTGTTAATGTCAGAATATGCTAATATATGTGTAGCAAAATGTTTTCATTTTAATTTTGGATGTGCCTCCCTAGGGAGAAAGAGGACAAGATGGACCAATTGGGCCAAAAGGTGAAAAGGGCGACAAGGTAAGAAAAAACAATATTGTCACTCCTTGGAAAAACCCTGTCAAAAACTCTTCCTTTTATTAGGTTTTCCAACATTTTAATGGAAGACTAATTTCTAAGCATATGCTAAAAGAACTGTTGGATAGTTGTGCTGGTCACCCTGCAGTGATGGCTGTAACAAGGGAATTAGTATACAAACAATGAGCTTGCGCTGTCTCTTGCTTCAGGGTGAAGTGGGAGCCCGGGGACCGCCTGGTGTTCCAGGAAATGTGAGCAAAGCCTTTTTCTGTGGTGCAATATTACGCCAATAATACAATATGGCTCACTTTACCCTCTTTGCATGGCAACATCCTCCAGATAATATCTGTGTAGACATGATAAATGATTATCCACTGTACTGTTTGTTTTTCCTCATAGGTGGCCAGTGTTATCCCTGAGCCTGGTGAACCTGTAAGTAGTCGCCTTCTTTTAGTCAGCAGGCCAAACTCATAACAAGATGAATAAAATGGAAGAGAATACTTGCTATTAAATTACCTTTTACTCATGTCAGTGGATTGACCTTGAAACATCATACTTACATATGTTAATTAGTCAGTGAGATACATCAGTGACTTATACCTTACAAACACTTGGACAAGTAGGGACCGATGTCCTTAAAAGACATTGTTGACAGTCATTAGATTATGAAATATTATGCCTTTAACCTGTATACCTGTTTTTGAGTGCTTTTGAATGATGAATTATTTTGTATGTTTTTCATAGTTATTACTAGTAGCATTGTGTGCCTACTTTTGAAACATACAGTCCTATTATCTATTATTTTTCATAATTGTGCAATCACATTATTTTTATTTTCCCCTACAGGGAGGACCTGGGGAAAAAGGAGAGAAGGGAGACCAAGGGAATCCAGGAGAGATGGTGACTATTTCTTGCTGTTGTTGTTGTTGCTGTCTTGTATGTTTAGCCTCACTTTAAAATATTAAGACTGCATTTGGTGATGTGCAGAGGAATCCACTAGATGTCAGTAGAGATTCAGTATAGCAATAGCCAAACAAGCACTTCACATGGGCTACAATATGGCAGGATTCTGTCTAGGTTGTAGCCCTAGATTGGAAATCTAGGTTGAAACTCTTGTGAGTGCAGGTAGGGTTAAGGTTAAGGTTAGGGCTGAGTCAAGCGCTACAGTGCTGAAAAAAGAATACATCCCAGTTTTGCAAATCAATGGTTACTATCTTGACATAACCATATGGCAGCTCAGAGGACGTTCACTCAGTGTGAATAACCTGATTCCCTATTCACTACAGTTTATAGAAGTTAATTGCAGAGGTTAGAGCAGAAATTATGTATCAAAATAAAGTCCTTTATTTAGTCCTTTATTTAATTAGCTATCATTACATTACATATACGCACACAAATGGGTGCATACACACAGACACACCTGGAAATGCCTCTGTCACTTTCCTTTACAATTTCATTCTCTGCTTCTGCCTGTGTAACAGCACACTATGGGGATAATGGGCGCTCTGTTAATTATTTTGTCATACACCATGACATTAATTATTCATACACTGATATTGTTATTATGTGCAGCCTTCATTCAATCATCTGCAATAATCTCACCATCTAATTACCAATATTAGTTGGAGGGAAAAAAACAACTAATTTCGCATTAGTACTTACTAATACTGACAGAACTGTGAGAGCAGAATAATGAAATAACTTTGACAAGAATATATCAAGAATAGATCTCACATATTTTGACATATAGGCCTACACTTCAATATTAACTTACTTGCATTATTATGCAAGTTATAACAAATTGTGCATCTTCTCCGAAGGGTCCAAGAGGATTACCAGGTGAACAAGGCTTTAAGGGACTGCCTGGACCACTGGTAAGACACTAGTAATCCTTCTTTTATCAGTCAACATTTGGATCAGTCACAATACCACACGTTTATTAACATAACAGCAATTCTAAATGTTTTTTTTTTTCTAAGTGTTTCGATTTGCACAATTTTTACACCAGGGTCCAAAAGGTGAAACTGGACTTACAGGAGAGATGGGACGTGTTGGAGACCCTGTGAGTTGTCAGATTTGATTTGGTTTTCTTTCAGTGCTGAATGGCACAGGGTATTGTGCTGTACTCAAAATAATGATTGATGTGTTTGTCCCAGGGCCCACCTGGAATAGCTGGTCCTCAAGGTCCTCGTGGATTACCAGGAAATGTGGTAGGTGTTCTGCACGAAAGATCATCAAATGAACAGTTTGGCTTGCAACCTTGTGAAAACCATGTAAGGTGCAGCTCATGGACGGCTGCATATATATCATGTGACTGTCCAGTGGACAAGCATGATTTCTATGGAATACCTTTAGCTATAATTTCATTATGTGTCCAATATTATTGCAACTCATTTGGGATCTAAAGTCTCCTTGTCTTATATAGGGCATCCCTGGAACCATTGGGCCTCCTGGTCCAGCTGGACAGAGAGGAGAGAAGGTCAGTTAATTTTTTGAAACTTACTGTATGAGTGTGTTTGGTTAAATGGGTACTGAAGAGTAGTTTCAGACTCAGTATAGTTTTGGGAAATGCTGCGTGAGAAACAAAGCAAGACTGCAGCGAGGTGAGGTGAGCGACCTTGTATGTCCTCCATGATTGTTTCAGCAGAGAACGTCTTTGATATCATTTCAGTCCCATGGCAATGGGTAAGAACTTCAAAATAACATTTCAAAACATGTGCTGCTGTATTCTATCTCATCCCTTTTTGAGTTTTCTTTCTTTCTTTCTTTCTTTCTTTCTTTCTTTCTTTCTTTACTTCTTATACTACTACACAATCAGGTCTGTTCCTGGCTCATCCTCCAATATCTCATTACTTTACATGATCTTAACTGACAAGAGGTCTTAATGTAACTATCCAGTGCCGGTGTCTCGCTAGGTTTTTCAAGTCAGATGCTCCAATCACATGTACACAGTTACTAAAGATAGCATATGATGAAGTGACTAGCCTAAGAATTAGCATGCACCGTGGAACCTGCACACTATTTATAATTCTGATCAGCAAAGGCTCGCATCAAAGAGTTCCTCAGGCACCTGCAGATGTACCTGTTGTAACATTTTCACTTTGTACTGCTGTCTGTTTTAGGGTGATACAGGTAAAGATGGCCAAACTGGACCCTCAGGCCCTCCTGGAGAGCCTGGTTTGCCTGGACCAACTGGACCACCAGGAAAGGGGAAAGATGGAGAAAAAGTAGATTTATTTTCTATCATGGTTTCATGCTGTTATATTGTTGACTGGCAGAGTAGATCATACCAAATTTTTAAGGCTTGCATAAATGTCTCTGACCCAAATCCATAATGTTAGTGATAGTACGCGGTGTCAAGCCGATAACCTGAATAAAAAAATAACTTTTTAAAGGAACAATACGCAGAAATATAATTTATTTCTGTTAATGCTGGTTATTGTGTTCCTTGTCACATACATCAAAGGATTTAAAATTAAGCTGTGGATCCTGTGTTTACTGGCACACTTCTAATTATTCTCTTAAAGAAATAGATTCCTCAGTCTATAGTGTGTCTCTGAGGCATCTTTTGTTACCCTGCATGTGCATTGTCTCTATACATCATGCTCCTTGTAATGCATGCTGAGCTGCATCACCATATGACTAGCACCATGGGAACAATACAAGCCAGAGTGCGGCCCATGCCAAGGATTTTACCTGAGTAGGCACATTTTGGCGCTTCAGCTCAACACGTCTTGATCATTTTTCACCCCAGACATGTGGTCAACCTGCTGACAAGGCAGGAGCAAACAGGAAAAACATTATTAAGACATATCACATTAAACTAATGCAGGAGCAGAACAGATTTGACTCACAGCAGTTGTTTTTTTTTACTGCTGCCAGGTGCAGCCCTGGGGCATTGCTATGGTTATGTGCACAAAGAATCGCAACTCCTACAAACTTTCAAGTCTAATTGATTTTAATTCCAAAGAGGCTTAATTCCAGTGTTTGAATGCCAAGTGATTTGATTGATGCCATCTTTAATATTACAGGGAGAACCTGGACCACAGGGAATTCAAGGACCTCCAGGGATAAAGGTGATATAATTTTTGAAGTTTGCAAGAAAGTATGTCTGTGGGTGTGTATGTGTTTAAGCTTTGTAGGTTGCCAAAGGTGAGCTTTTTTTCTTTTTTTTTCTTTTTTTTTTATCATGCACAGGTGCTCTTTTGTTGGTGAGAAAAAAACACTTTTTTTCTGGCACGGATGAAGAAAACAATTCATTTTTGTTGAAAGCAGCAAAAGCAATTTCTATGTCCACCGCACTGTGACCATGGCACTGATTATAACCAGCTCTTTGCAGTGAGGAGCTTGATATTGAGGGCATAAGATGGGAGAGGCTGGACAGGGGCATTTGCTGGATTTATGGTGTTAAATCACTCACCCTCATCACCTTTACGTTTTCTCTTCTGAGTACCAAAATGTCAGCGGCAGATTGGATTTTTTTCATTACAGATTAAAAACAGAGTGGTATTTCTGGGATCAGCAGCCACCGCTGAATGTGACAGTAACAGCAATGCCAAGCAAGACTCTTAACCAAACAGTTTTTGACTGAACTGACATTATCCAATGCTCAGGATGGTGAGGTAAACCTTTTTTTTTTTTTTTTTTTAAATTTCCTGCTAGGGGCAACCAGGAACACAAGGGCAACCTGGGTTGCCAGGAGACCGGGGTCCCCCAGGAGAAGGCAAAGTGGGACTGATGGTATGAACATTAACATTTTAAATTATCTTCCTCCAATACATTTCCATCCATGTGTCTAAATTAACAATGTTTGTTTTTAACAGGGACCTCCAGGGAATAATGGAGAACCTGGGCCTGCGGTAACTATTTTTTAATTTTTTTTTTTTGGTAAGAAAAAGAAACTTTTATACCACTATGCCTGTCATATATATTTTTTAATATGTCTTTACTTTAATATCTGGGCTAGGGCATGAGGGGTCCACCTGGTATTGCTGGTCCTCAGGGGCCTCCTGGACACAATGTGAGTTCAAAAAAAAAGTTTTTGTGCCTTTTGCTATATATTGCAAAAACAAAATGTTCTCTAAATACAGAAACTTTATCTACATTTTGCACTTGCACCAAATACAGGGATTGCCAGGAAGGCCAGGCGAGAAAGGTTCACCTGGAGAGCCTGTAAGTAGTGACAACCAGTCATTAGTTCTGTGCTGCTGCACGGTGAAATGCAGGTTCTGCTGAAGCATGATGGAAATTCTCTTCATTCTCCTTTTTATCTTGAAGTTCTTTTAACCATGTAATTTGAATGCAAAGCGAGATATAAAGATAATGTAAAGATGACATAAATGTGACCATCATCTCAAGACCACATGAACTTGAGAATCAGAAAGCTCATTTGTTTTACTGTAACTGATGCTAGGACATGTCAGTAAACAAATTACTCCTGACTGCCTGTCTCACAATCTCTGAGTATGACTCAATAATAATAATAATAATAATAATAATAATAATGAACTTATAGCACCTTTCATACAAGAAATACATCACAAAGTGCTTTACACTACAGAAATACATGCACTGAGTGCTGCACATGTAAATAGACTTAGAATGTCTATTTCCATCTCTACACTAACGTTTGTAGCACTGCTGTCTTTTCGCTAGTGCGTTTCTTTTTATGCTGCCTGCTATCTCCAAGTCCCATGCTACTTCACTATCTTTCTCAAAGTTACCATTTTTATTGAGTTTTCTGTTACCTTCTGCTGGCTGCTCGTCCTTTTGTCTTTTCTCTCGGTTTGGGAAGGGAGTTTTTTTTGTTGCTTTCTTCTCAATTTCCCTTCAAGAGAACTTTTGCCTTTGTAAATAAGAATTTGTCCTTAAAAGACTTGCCTGGGTAAGCAAAGGTGAAATACAAAAAGAAAAGTAAAAAGTGCCTTACACTTGAAGTGAGAACATACGGTGCATTTTTAGCATGTCCTAACCCTGCAAGTGGTAGTGTTATATACTACCCTCTGAACCACTGTAAAAGCAACCGCTAATCTCTTTCTCTCTTATTAATTCATTCATGCATTCATTCATTGTTTCTCAGGGAAAGGCCGCAGACCTCTCTGAACTGAATCTGAAGGTAAGGAGCTCTTTCTGCCTTCCTCTTCAGTGGAAAACAACAAATGACACTGAGATCATGATGACTGCATCATGAACATGTCGCTGTTGTCTTCTAGGATATGTGCTCTGACTGTCCGCCCGGCCCAGTTGGACCACCCGGCCTTCCGGGAACTCCAGGAGACAAAGGACACCCTGGACCACCAGGGAAAAACGGTCAAGATGGTTACCAAGTAGGATATGAGCATTGCTCTTCCATCATCATAGCATCAAAGCTTCCGCAATGTGAAGTCCCCTGTGATAACTTTGCTCCTCTTTTAAGTAGCAGTCTAAAGTATATGTCTCAAATATTAGTCCTAAGTGAGGCATGAGCTACTAGCTACAGTGCTGTTACCATCGATCACGCTTGATGTGACGGATGGAGAGGCTCTGTCTGCATCATTAGGTCGGCCTCCTCTGGGGGCAGCATGAACGATTAGGACCCGGTGACAGTGCTGTTGATTGTGTGTGTGGACAGAGACTGATGGGCTGCTGTGTCATTACAGGGCCAGCCAGGTCCAGCCGGACCTCCGGGGCCTCCCGGAACTGAAGGAAGCAAGGCAAGTCCCCTGTTTATCCAAATCCTTTTGCGTTAGCTTAATATGTATGGAAGGGTACTTAACTGCATTGTATGTACAAGGATAAGAACAGTCTCAGAATTTAGAAGTTTGCTGTTAAAACACAAAGCGTCCATACCCACCAAAACACTGGGTCTTCGACCTCCTCAATTCCACCAGTCCCATTGGTGGGTTCATCATTGCTGCATGCCTGAGCTTTGTTCAAATCTGCACAATATTGTTGGGAATTCTAGTGGAAATCCCAAAGTTTCTAAAGATCCCAAATATATGCTGCTGAATTACGAGGAAATGTGTATGAAACGATGCAAAAGACATTCAGATTCAGATTTCTATGTGATGTAATGCTGCAGCCATAAAACAGCAGCACCTTGGCTTTGAATATTTCACTCAGCTACATCAATATAAATGTGCTGTAGCTGCAATGAAATGAAACTTAAGGTGATATTTACATATAAGTAATAAGTCTTTAAGAGCTTAAAAATAGATATACAATTAATGATAAGTATGAAAAACAATATTATATAATCATATAATTTAATATAGTCTTACCTTTTTTCAACAAAATAATTCAATATTCAATTTAAACATTTGTTAATTCTACAATTTATACTTGTAGGACATTAATACTGGCATGGGAATTGTTTCACATCATTGACTCACTGCAGAGATGTCACACTCCATCTAGCACACAATCCCTTGCTTCGATTTAATGTATATAAAAGGTATTCTGCCCTGTCTCTTAGAGTCTCAAGTTTCCATCTTGGAATGAAACTTTTTTAACAAGTCTTTCTTTCTTTCGCTTTTTTCTATCACAGGGTATAAAAGGCGACCGAGGGCCCGCTGGAGCACCAGGAGACAAAGGAGACAAGGTATGAATGTTTATGATTCAAAAGTCTCATTCTTTGCTTCGGCTTTTTCCTCCTTTTTCTTTCAACTCCCTTTATTCTCCCTCCAAAGGAACTCTTTTAACAATTTAGTTCATATCAGTGCTGTGAGTGCATGCTAATACTGAATCATAGTGTCATAATTTCATCTCTTTTTTGGTGTATTAACAGGGACACCCAGGACCCCCTGGCCATCCAGGACCTGCCGGCATTATGGGTACACCTGTAAGATACAGTTTCTCTATTCTTTACAGTATATGCAGCTGAAAGGAATACTGTTACAGTTTTAAATGCAACTGTTTGGATTATGTTTCATGATCAGATTTGCTATCTCTGTCATTTCCCACCAAATTTTTTTCCCTCTTCAGGGTAACGATGGACAGCCTGGCCCCATCGGTCCCCCAGGAGCCCCAGGAGAAAAGGTCAGGCTACACTTCATGTACTTTACCCTTAGAGAACTCATTACCCATGTGTCATTATTGTACAAACCTCCTCCCTATAGCATGTAGGTCAACCAGCCTGGGTGGTAATAGTGGCCATTAATCATTTCTTTTTCTCTGCTGATGGTGACCTGTTTGTGTTTGTTTGTCTGTTTTTACTAGGGCAAAGAGGGTCTCAAAGGAATCCAGGGACCACCAGGTCTTCCTGGTTTGATTGTAAGAACAAAAAAGATTGTTATGAAATTACATATGGCTTCTGTAAAACCATATATAGACATTTTGACTTGACTCAGTGGAAAAAGAATACTGTAGTTCCATCCTACTGCAGATGTTAAATGATGAATTTCATTGTCCTTCAGGGTCAGCCTGGAAAAATGGGAAAAGACGGGAGACCAGGTGAACAAGGAGAACCTGTGAGTAGATGCTGATGTCTTGCCTTGTCAGCGATACAAAGAGCATTCATAAAGCTTGAACACAGTCAAGGTTTTTTTTTTTTTTTTTTTTTTTTTTAAAAAAGCACAGTAACGTGTTTTGATATGATACACAGAATTCCTGTCTCTGTCGTGATTTCAGGGCAAGCAGGGAGAACCTGGACCACCAGGCAATCCTGGGCTCAGAGGACTCCCTGTAAGTAACCGCAACTAAACTGATTTGAGAGAAACAGTTGCCAGTGCAAATGTTTGGGTTTTTTTCACTGCTTTATATTTTTCTGTATAGGGCTTTAAGGGCCACAGAGGAGAACCTGGAGTCCCGGGATCTAAGGTCAGTGTTTTTCTAATTTTGTATCAATACTTTGGGCCCTATCTTGCATCAGAGTCCCTAAACCCGTTATTTGGGGATTTAGCATTGCGTAAGAGGCATTCCCCCGCAAAAGTTGCTATCTTGCACACCTGCTGTTATCCCTAAAACACTTGTGCTACCCATTATATTATGTATAGGCGTGGTTTTTTTTTTAGTAATTTTGTAGTGCCCCTCTCATACCTAAAGAGCAACAGGCCTTTTTTGGGGCATTTGTAGCAGCCAGAAAGAGCCACTGCTCTGATTGGTTGGCAGCACTAAGCGCTCCACCTCCACCTCCTCCTGCCTGAAAAATAAAGTGATTGGTTGTTTCCAGTAAAGTCAGCTTTCTCTACAAGGACAAAACTGTGCAGGACTATTTCCGAGCAGACATTTTGTCTCACAATCCTTCGTCACTTTAACATCAGAGGGCTGAAGTACAATTCCAAAAGCAAAGAATGCTGAGGACAGAGGACGGATAAAAACCCTGGAAGTGTTGAAAGATGTTGGAAGATGTCGACTTGGCTGATCAAAAGGAATAAGGAGCTTCACGATTCATTGCAAGAACGACACATCAGATCCAAATGGCACGACAGTCTATAGTAGAGGGAGTTAAAACGTTCCCTGGACGGACGCAAATATCGGCATTCCTGGATTTGACAATTACCTGCTATTTCTAAATTTAACTTTGGCAAAACAATCAGTGTTCTCTTTTTGCCACGTAAACAAGGAGCTCTCCTAATGAGAGTGAAAACCCCATGAAAAACATTAGATTATGCATGTCTTAAGATAGCCCCCCTCTTCCCTTAACAGCCACAACTGGAGCTAATTATTCAATACATGAGGGCAGGAAATAGCACACAGGCACACTCAGCATTTGACATGCCGCAGTGCGATGTCAAGATGAAAACTGCCCCACCATGAAATGCCTGACACATGCACTTTTTTACACACACCTACTCCGAGAGAATCCGTGCACCTGCTGCTTTGTCTCTCATTCGGCACACCCCCCCAGGAAAGGTTTCTGCCACAGTGCCGTGACCAATAGCATGGCTCATTACAGACAGCTCTGACTGAGCCACAATGAGCCAGGCAGCCTCTCAGCCCTGCAGCCTGCTCTGCCACCCTGACAGCAGACAACTTATTAGAGTAACCGCACAGTGTTTCTGCACAAAAAACTCCCGCAGACACAGAATCAGCCTGTTCTGCTTATAATTAGTGTCACTGAATGCCAGTCACATTGAAATTCTATTCACTATTATTCATGAAATCAATTTCATTCATGCAGTAACAAGTGCAGATTCTGTACTTTACCATGGTGTATCTGTAGCAACGACATATAGACCTATTATCAGTCTATTTGAAAACGATCTATACTCACTGGCTCCTTCTCATCTCTACTAATTGCATATGAAGAGGATTGTGGGAGAATAAAATAGCAGCTAAGGTGGAGGTTTACAGTTAAAGCTACATTTTTACAGTGCAAATTTAACTTTGTTTTAGAAATTACATACTGCTGAATAAAAAACACACTGTACAAAATTCTTTTTATTAGACTGTTGTTAAGTTTTGTTTTGCCCATGTGCAAAGGAGTGAAGAGTCTCTCTTCGTGTTGCCTTGGAATCATTTGGTTCCTGGAGGCCATTTCCACAATGATAAAAATTATTTTCTCAAACTTTTTTTAAGTCGTTTCTCCCTTTTTTTCCTCCCTTGTACCAAACAGGGTGAAGATGGAAAGCCTGGGTTGCCTGGGCGTGAGGGCAAACCTGGAAAAGAAGTAGGATCAACCACAAATAAGGCAGAAGTCACAGTGTTTAGCATGCCATGTAAATGATGTGATAATAATGTCTGTGTTGTATTTTTTTGAAGGGCTCTATGGGATCTCCAGGACTAGAGGGACCTATTGGTCCAAGAGGAGAGCCGGTAAGTCATTTCCAATCACTGGCAGACCTTGGACTGACACTCATTACAAAATAGGAGACAGACACAACACAATGTCAAGCAAGCAGATAGATATGAACATAAAGTGGTGCTCACATCTCATTGAATCTCTCTCTCCATCCTTCTTCTTCTATTTTGTCATTCTCTCTGACACTCCCTCTCTCTCTCTCTCTCTCTCTCTCTCTCTCTCTCTCTCTCTCTCCCAGGGCAAACCTGGAGAACCAGGACCATCAGGAAAATCAGGCAACCCTGGAATACCAGTGAGTTATCTGTTTACTGCATATGCAATTCACATTTACAGTTTGTCCATTTAGCTAGTGCAACAGCAGAACAAACTCCTTCGCCAGCAATGCAACCAAACAATACCAAGGTCTACAAAGGTCACAGCCATAGCTCACTGAAAATAAACATCCAATATTTGTTTAGGCATTATCACATTTGTAGAAAAATGCAAGATGAATGAACAAATAAGAGGCATTATCTTATCTATCTTATCAGCTATCTCACTTTGACCTCATTCAATGTTTTATATCTCTAAATACTCTATTAACAATACACTATTGCTTTGTACTCAATGACTTTTCCTAATTTAATGGGGACAAGGGAGTAAACATAAACATGATGATATGTCTTCAGTGTATTTCATAGGTATTTCATTGGGGTCAATTTGACATCAGGCAGTTTTAGTCATATAAAACATATAACAAATATTAACATTTTACACACATTTGTTTTAGTTGTTTTGGATGCCACTGAGAAACCATAACATGCCATTTATAATCATCAAAAAATCTCCCTCTGCTGTATGGCCCTGACCAGACATAACCACACTTTTTTAATTTAAGGGGCCATTTAGGTCAACAGGAAAGATAAAGTACCTGACAGACAAACTTAGGTAAAATTTTTTTTTTTTATTATTATAATCATTTTCTGGAGGTTTCAATTGCTGTGGTCAAATTGACCCCAACTGATAAAAAATAAATGTAAGTAAAAAAGTAAATTTGAAGATAACAGGAAGGTTAAAAACAAAGCACAAGCACTTTCAGAGCAAGCAGAGCAGGCAGATATGGTAGAGGGGGATGTGATTCAAGGTGAGAGCAGGATGTGAAGTTTGTCTAGACGAAGTGAGTTAACTTTCAGGTTACGGCAGAAGATTAGAATGACTGCTGTCAGAACTGGGATGGGAGGGTCATTTTCCCTCCGGGGTTGAGACAAGATAGGAAAGAGTTGGCCAAGTTGTGGCAGGGAAGGACAAGCTGACTGTCTAGAAGTAGCAGCGTGGACCATGGCCTGGAAGTATGGAGGTGCACTTCCATTTGCAGACAAATCTGCCACCTGAAAGGTTTTTGACTTTGATACAAACAGCCAGTGACGGCAGCGTGAGCACATTTGGGTAGAATTTGAGGATGAGACAGTGTGCAGTGTTTCTGGATGAGTTTTAGTTTACAGGAGTGTGCTTCATACATCCAGCCAGGAGGGAGTAGCAACAGTCCAGGCAAGAGATGACTAAAGCTCGGACAAAGACCTGGGCAGTCCCTTGCAAGGAGGAGTCTGATTCATGTGGTGTTGTGGAATGCAAACATTCAGGATTTGGTTATGGCTGCAATGTGGGCCTCACGCTCCTGGCGGCTGTCTAGAATCCACATAGAAATTCTTGGTGGTATGGCCACTGAATGAGTGACTGTGGTGTTGATGGTGGAGACAGAGGTTGTGCAAAGGACAAGATGTGCCAGGGAGAAAGAGCAACTCAGGCTGCTTGTCAAGGTTCAGCTTGACTTGGAGATGTCAGCCAGGCACGTCAAGATGTGCAACTCAAACTGAGTGTATGAGGAAGGAAAAGAAAATTTGACTTGGTAGAAACTGGTAGAAAAGTGGCAGTGATATAAATTGGGATGTGATGTCAATGTCACAGATGTTTCATATCTACATATCAATATTTTCTAGATACAAGGTTGTAGGGTAGGAGAAAACAACCAGAAGAAACCATAACATTGCCATATCTTACAAACGTTTTATGTGCCTTTACATAATTGGCTATGAAACTATATAATTCAACATTAGTTTTATGTGAGATGATCATGTTGGTATCATCAGCAACAAGGGCCAGAACCATAGCTGTGTTATACTGTATCTGTGTGTTGTTTAGAGTCAGCATGTTCAAGTATTTTGGGAGGAAACAGAAGGAGCCGATTAATAGTCTGTGGTCTGAGGCTTGGTTTCTTGGGAAGAGGAGTAACTGTATATTACTTGAGGGCAGATGATATGCACCGAGATATCAGAGAGGAGCTGATGATAGCAGTCAGCAGGGGGAGCAGATCACCAGCAGCAGCCAGGAGGAGGGAGTGTGGCGGAGGGAGGAGGGGATGTATTCAGGAAACAGGCTTGCTGGCAGAAACAATATCCAGGAGATGTTAAGAAGGCTTAGAGGAGGAGGTGGAGAGTGAAATTAGAATAGGGGGTGAAGATAATTATGAGAACGAGCCTAAGAAGTTGTCAGACATTGCTGGACTGAACAAGTTTTTAAAATAAGGGGCTTGAAATTAAAAAAGCTTGAGATGGAAGGTGGCAAAATCCTAAGGAGGGAGATGTAAGTGGAAGTGGGTTGTGGGGCGTGGAGAACATTTACTCCCACATTGAAACTAAGTCATGCAAGTGCACTGAAGCATTGTTTAATTTCCATGAACATTTGGAAATTCCTACACTTTGTGGTTGGCATAACCGACTTGTCATCCCACATGTCCCTTGTAAATATGAATATTAATCTGTTACAGCTGGTATGTCCCACCGCAAGATTCTTTTATGAGATTTTTTTTTTTTTTTTTTTTTTTTTATCCAGGGCAATGCTGCATGTCGATAAGAACTATGGCTAAATGTTAATCTTGCTGAATCCTCAGTAATGAGTGTGGCTTTTAGAATTCAAGTACAGTATGCCACGTGCATGCCATGTGATAAACAGCCATGTCTCTGGTGTAATACAGGGCCTTATGGGACCCAAAGGAGAGGCCGGCAACCCAGGATTACCAGGCTTTAGTGGGCCTAAAGGCCCTGCAGTAAGTGGTAGATTTTTCCTCTTTTTGATTAAAATGTCAGCAGCAGAGTACCCAACATGCACTGCATCTCCAAAATATGAGCAGCTAGAGGTAATGTCCTAAATGTTAACCTCTATCTCTATATCCAGGGTCCACCTGGTCCAATTGGCCCAGAGGGAAAACAGGTAAGCACTCCATATAAACATCTATGGGTGAAGCTTTAATGTATTTAAGCTGATTTCTTGTTCACACCCCCTGTGTTTGGTTTATTTTCTAGGGGATACCAGGCAGAGCTGGTGATCGTGGTATCAAAGGAGATAAGGTGAATACATAGAGAACATACTGTACTTCTATTATGGCGTCACACATTACTAGCAAATCTATTGCAATCATTTTGTCGGTGTAAGCACAATTTAAAAACACTGTTATCTAATCAAGGGTGACCCAGGTGGGAAGGGAGATAAAGGACATATGGGAGATCCAGGTATGCCAGGAAACCCTGGACCCCCAGGCAGGAAGGGCCACACAGGGATGATGGGCATGATGGGACCCCCAGGAGAAATGGGACCTTCTGGGCCGCAAGGACCTTCCGGAAACCCCGGAATGCCAGGCCCAAGGGTTGGTCATATCTCTCTAAACATTACTAAAAATCACATTTAATTTCATTCTGAAACAATGTTGATATGCACAGTTGATTATGATTTAGGTGTTTAATAATTGAATTAAACATCTCTATCTTCATTACCCCAGGGAGAGTCAGTATCACTGGAACAGATGCGACGGCTCATCCAGGAGGAGCTGGCAAAACAATTAGATGGTGAGGCTGCAGTTCTTGCCTGTAGGCCTGATTGAGATGTTTAGCTCATCTAGGCTAATCTGATTGACCACAATAGAACTATTTGAAGTTTAAGCCAGTCTCTCTGTTTGTGTGTGTCCAGCTAAAATGGCATACCTCATGGCTCAAATCCAGCCAGCCCATGTGAAGAGTACAGCAGGCCGTCCAGGACCTCCTGGTCCTCCAGGTAAAGATGGCATGCCTGGGCGACCAGGCCCCCCTGGAGAGCCCGGTATGCCTGGACAGAATGGAGGAGAAGGAGCCAGGGGACCTATGGGCCCTAAAGGTACAATTGTCTTTTTGTTTATGACGTTTGTCTACCTTTTCCGTGTTCCCATACTGATTGTTACTTTTGCTTTAAGAAGTCACTATATTAGTATTAGATGTCATAGTTCCTAAAGTGGAGTCCAAACCAACTTCTGGTTTCTCCTAAAACTTTTAAAATGTATGTCTTGCAACACTGTGTTTATAGAACTTTTTTTCACTTCTCACTCAGCATTTCAGCATGACTTTCTCTTTGCCCATATTATTTAGGAAGGAAGAGCAAACAAAGTATCTATTTCAATTGACAGTTTGTGTAATGCATCTGATAACAACAGAGGTGGGAAGTAACGAAGTACAAATACTTCGTTACCATACTTAAGTAGATTTTTCAGGTATCTGTACTTTACTTGAGTATTTAATTTTCTGCCGACTTTTTACTTTTACTCCCTACATTTGAACACAAATATCTGTACTTTTTACTCCTTACATTGTCAAAACAGGCTCGTTACTTCTCTCTCCCTCTCTCTCTCTTTTTGGTGGGGGCGGGCGGGCTCGTTACCACCAAGAAAAACATTACAACAACTGCACCGGCACCGTACGAGTCCAAAAGGCAGAGAAACTTTCCAGGCTACAGCAGCGCACTGACATAGATTGTGTAACAAAGTGAAGAGTCGCCACTCCAAAATATTTTCACTGGCTAACAGCAGCACACTGGCTTAGCTTGTCTATTCATAGAAGAGCTATCACTTCGGCTTATTTTTCATTCTATGTTATCACATGCATACTACTGCTCATTCACTGGTAGTTGAATTGTTAGGTCTGTTTGATAAGTAATTTACATTTTTAAAACAAATAATAATTTAACATATTGTTAAATTATTGGAGTCAAGCTTACTGGTAAACATCTACTCCTTCAAGATAATTTATTGTGTTCTACAACTCATAAACATACACTAACACTACATACTGAGTGTTTGAGCAGCATATCTCCTCTGTGCTACAAAAGATCCGTGGTAAAAATTATTAACATTAATGCTGAAGCCCTCCCCCCCAGTTTCCAAAAATCCTGGAGGAAACCCTGCACAGAGAGGGAAAGGGAGAGAGGGCGCGGGGCGTGAGAGCAGTTAAGAAAAAGAAAACCATAAAGAGAAATCTGGAGACATGAAGGAAGACAGTTGCCAGGGAAGATAACGTTAGTCGACGACAAAACAGAGTCAGAGAAGCAAGAAAAAATCTCTTAAAAGTCATATATGTTAGGTATAGTGTTGAGAGTACCAAAGCTATTATCAAGGTACTCATTCAAGACCTCTGGGCAGTTCAGTCTTGATTATTGTGTGAAAGTGGGCTTGCAGCAAAACTGTACCAGCACTTTGCAGGTTGTTAATAAAAGAGGAAAAGTTCCTGTTTTGTGTGCCCTGAACTTTTTTCGTCAAAAAGTTATCGAAAAGGTATATGTATCATTAATGGTAAAAAAATCATTTTACTTTTGTACTTAAGTACATTTCAGAGCCTTACTTTCTTACTTTTACTTGAGTAAAGAAGTTGAAGTGGTACTTCTACTTTTACCAGAGTCTTTTCTCACACAAGTATCTTTACTTCTACTTAAGTACAGAATGTCAGTACTTTTGCCACCTCTGGATAACAATGTAGTCTTTTGGGGAGGATGCTAAACCATAACCCAAGCTGATCTTTGGTGCCAGGTGATGTCATCACTTTTTACAGAGAACAACAGGTAAAGACATCACATGGCACCAAAGATCAGCCAATAGCAGGTAGCCAGTTCAATACCCTTCTTTTCACCATTTGAACTGAGGCTTTACTCAGCTTGGGGTTTGGGCTTTGGTTACTTTTTTACCATTACATCCTATGGAGAAAAGTACAATTCTTATGAATCACAGTTTTTTTTTTTTTTTTTGTTAATGTATAACTGTTATAATGTTTTATATGAACTAATTGTAACATACTTATATAGCTCCTGGTGGTTCAGTGTAGATGATTGAGTGGTTAATGATGTGCTGTAGTAATATTGATTAATACTTAATTATGCATTGGGTTTCTGTTCCTTCCAGGTGAGAAAGGAACCAAAGGAGAAAAGGGAGATCCTGGTATTGGTGAAAGAGGAGAGCAAGGCCCTGCTGGTCCTATTGGTAATGTCCAATCTTTGTGTTTATAGTCCTTACCTCATTTGGAGCAGCTCTAGAGCGGTGCCTTCCTCTTGAATTTCTAAACTGTTCCTGTTTGTCCCACAGGTCCAGCTGGTATGCCTGGTTATGGAAAAGATGGAAGCCCAGGACAAGCCGGGGCTCAGGGAGAGCCCGGAAACCCCGGCCCCCATGGTCAACCCGGACCTCCAGGACCTCCTGGCCAGTGTGACCCCACCCAATGTGCCTACTATGCCAGCCTGGCACAAAGACCCCACACCAAAAACATCAAGGGGACTTAAAACAGACACAAAGAGCTTGAAGTCCAGCAATATTTATGAACTTGGACACGCCAGAATCAAGAACTTTTCCTTTTTAAAGATGATAGTAACCTCAATTTGGAGGGCTGAAGCAATTTGTGCTGCCGGTCAGATTCTTTCTTTGTTTTGTTTTTGGTATGAAGCTTGGGATGGATTGGGAATGAGCAATGGGTGATTTTTTTCCCCCAAACGTATTGAGGGGTATGGAGGGCAGCTAACCTATTTTTTTCCTCACTCGCATGGTTCCAGTAAAATATGTAGGGAACTAACAATAGTGATACAACTCCCTCTTAATTCTCCCCTTGGGAATGGAGATTTGGGAGCTTGATATTGTATCACTTAATGAGTAATTATCTCAAAAATCTAGCCAGGCCTTTCTGTCTTGCTGGGATATATATCAGCACCATGGTCTTTTTTTCCTGCCAACTGATACTGTTTTGCATCAGTTACCCCTCACAGCCCACACCCTTGTGTTCTAAATCTAGCCATGGATTTAGTACATCAGTAACCGCTCACCGGATTGATTTTTGCTAGGGATCTTTGCAGGCTACTGGCAATCAAGCAGTCAAGATTAGAATTATCTGCTTTATTGTCATTGATGGGAAGGGGGAGAACAGAGAACAGGCTCAATCTGAACTACTACTAATGATTTTTTGTAGCAGGAATGTTAATGAGTATGTATGCAGAGGGCCAAGTGGCCATGTTTGTGTGTTTCTTGCCTTCAACATGGTAGTAGTATTCTTATGTTGCCTTGTGTCTCATTTGCAGATGAATGCTCAGCTTTTGGATAGTGTGGCTCTGAATGGCCTATAACAGGCGGACAAATAATGTAACATTTAGTAAATGAATATTTGAAAAAAAAAAAAATGGCTATAACAAAACTTACTTACATTTTTCCTCTTGTCTTTGAACTGTTCATGTAGGATTGTGAAGATGCATAAATTGAGACAACAAAGAATCAGGACTTGATAAAGTATCCCTCATCCATTTCCAAAAGATTAGAGGCAATGTTATTACTAGCTTTGGGAGGGATTTAAAGGATTTCATTTCAAAATGCTATACATCAATTTCGGAATAAATGTTGTATAGCATTTGATAAACAAATATTTTATCAGGGGGTAACACAAACAAAACAGCTACAATTTAGAGGGCTGATTGTATGTCAGCCATGATTCTGGTCAAAGCAGATGTCATTTAATGGTGGATTACTTATTATGGAATGCAACTCCTTTAAATTTGTTTGTGTGCACAATCTAAAGTGACCTGTCCAATTTCTTTGAATAATACGAATAACATTGTGTATATTCATCTGTGCAAGGTTGAAATTTTCCTGCTGTGCGTCTTTTACTCAAATTCTACCCTGATATTGAGTCTCAAAGATGCATGTAATTTTAAGATAAAAGTAGGCGGGACAGAAACAAATGTCATTCTTACATTTGTACTCTGGTGTTTAATTAAGTGGCTCTGGTCACTCTTTCCTCGACGCATGGACTTTAGCAGTAAACAGCTTTGAGGAGGCGGTATAATTGCAGCCTTTGTTCACCTTTGCTTGAAAAGCTGCTTGTTTCACACTACTCTCTCAAAATGTGCCACTTCCTTTCTGCTCTGTGCGGCTTATTAAGCACCTACCCTGTGGCAGGGACCGGGCAGCCCAGCGCTGCTCTGAAAAGACATTGCTTTTCTTATTTGCCCCCTGGAGCTTAAAATTGGAGAGTTCCTTCCCTGAATTCTGATGACCAGACCATTGTGTTAACCATTTGAAAGGTGTTTGCTTTATGTCCCTTGTGGACCAATTACATCTCTCCCAAAACTCAGACATGCTAGTCATCTAGAGGCTATTAAATAGCCTCCACAAGGTATCGCATTTGTCTTCTTTTCAAAGCATGTAAAGAAAACAAATCAATACCCAAAAGAGCAACAAGGGAAGTGATAGACCATTTTTCATGAACTGATAATGTCACTAGGGTGTGCAGGTTTACCATAAACATGAGATCTTGTTTGTTCAGCTTGCCATGGCTTCTGCATGCCAAGATCTGCAGATCAAAAGTCACCACAAAATAGTAACTACATGCTTTCCATTTATAACTCAGGTCACCTAACTGAAGGTCATTCATGATGAATGTGAAAAAAAAATGTGGTTCCTGCACAAACTTAGATTTGAGAAAGCAGGTAAAGCAGATTGGAGTTTTACCTGTATCAACTCTTCTTAAAGGCAGAGCCACTCTGCAGGCAGGACTAATCTCATTGGTTGAGTTATACCTCACTGGGCAGAGCCAAAGAACAAAGCATTTAGCAGCGCAGGTTAACTACCTGCTGACCTTTAATGGTGAAGAAGGAACTCTGGCCAAAATGGAAATGGAAATTACCCCTTTCCATTCATGACCATGGGAGTCATGATCCTGAAAAGGCTAGCTAACCAGCTTACCTCAATAGCTATAAGCAAGTGTGGCGAATCTGAACTCAGAGGAACAGCTAGGCTAAGTAGCTGATGTAGATAACTTACTATGGCAAGACTGTATTTTCTCAGTTAGTAGCAGGAGCACTAGGTGTCATAAAATTTTCCACCTGCAGTCTTACCTCTTACCTTTTTCACTTTTCCATTTCAGTTTAACAGAAAAAAAAAAACAAAAAAAAAACTTTCTTTGGCTCCACCCACTGATGTTTAGCTCGCTGCCTCACTCTAGAGCAGCTCTGCCTATGAAAAATGGTTGCACAGCTAAAATGCCAGATTGCAAAGGTTATAGATTTTCTAATTATTCATTCAGGTTATACAAGCAAGAGTGATCCAAAGCAGCTTTAAGTGCAATGTATGTGCAGTTTATGCACATAATCCAATTTAAAGTCCAGAATGTGTGGAGATAGTCACTGTTCCAGTTAACTACAATCTGCACCCACTTTAGCCACAGCACCACGCTTTTTAGCTGCTTCGCTGTTATTGGTTTATTGTTGCACATTCAAACCATATCAGTATTGCAACTGCTTGATTTTGTAAATGCTTTTACTCTCGTCAATAGGCTACATGCAGTAGAAGGTGGGATGTTTTGCTGCTACGTGCCACTCAACATGATATTTCATGTCGCATTTCTTTGATTAGTTTTTTTTTATTATTATTATTTCCAGGTAGTGAACCGTACATCTGTCATTATTCAAACTAATTTTGCTGATTGATTTTTTTAAGTTATAGTGCTAAATTATTTACGATTTGAACCAATACAGATGTGTACTTAACCCATTTATTGTTGTGTATTAATTAACCCCCGTTTCCGAATGAATTGGTGCTAAGATATTCTAAATTAGTTTATTTGTAAGTATTGGAAGGATTCATGTACTGTATTGTATATTGTAATAAAGACTGGAACAGATCCATTTTATAGAACAGGCTTTTTCTTTGTTTTTTGAATAGGCAGCTCTTCTCTATACTTGCAATTGTAATAGCAGCTCTGTGTGCTGGCGACTTCACAGGTGATCATTGTGCCACTGGCAACATATGAGTTTGAGATACATCCTTCTACCATCCATGTCAGGTATTAATCTACTGTAGTGATGGAAAATAAGCACCTCCATGATATAATGGCACAATGTCAATAACTTAAGGTCATTTGAAGAATGGTCCCTGGTTTCTGTGCAATCCATCTAGTTATATATCTGAGCTGAATGTGTGAATCAGTCTGTGTTGATTCAAATTTTGATATGAACCTCACGCCCCCTTGCTGGATATTTCACTCATGCAAACAGCTTAAAACCTTTGGCTCTAGGCCATGATGAGATCTATTAAATCAAAAGGATGTCCTTGGGAGGGAGCGTATGCTAAGTCTAGCCAGCTGCTTGCTAAAGGTCATATTTGATCTGTGAATGTATTTGTGCTGTGCAGAAAGAGCAAGGGATGATGTTGACTCTCCTTTGTAACCTGGCAACAGTGGAATGCCCTCTTGTACCCAGATAAGATCCCTATACAGACTGGACAACTGGCAACTGATGGTGGCAACTCAGGAGACACTGTTTTCACTGCAAGGCCATTTTACTGCAAAGGCTACAGAATTTCTTTTGTATTTTGTGATCAGTCTCAGCTCCATATGCATACCCTTCTATTAGACTCTGCTATTCTATATCATACAATGGCATGATGTGAATAAATGTCGCTTTCTAATGTTACTTAATGTTACTTTCTCATTGCAAGTCAGGAACAATAGTATAGTGCAGCAAGATTGTATTCACATATCCAATAACTTAAAGTACTCATGCAACATTTCCAAAACATATCACTTTATTACACTGTTTGCAAAAAAAACAACAAAAAAAAAACAAAACAAAACAAAAAAAAACATAAACATATGAAAGTCAATTTCTAAACACACTGGGGGAGATGTCAGCTGAGATCTGTGCTAGTGAAATATTATGATCCAGTGTGAACATTGGATTTCTGAGGAAGTGAATGAAAGTGTGAATCCCATTTTACCAAATTATGTTACTGGCTTGCTCATGGTGATAGAGGGAGGCCGCCAGGTCACAGTGACACTCAGTATGCTGTTTTGCTGTGCAACTTTACAAGGGAAAAAGTAGAAATCATGTTTTCAGCGAGCTTATTCAAGGATTCAAAAAGTACATGCACAAAAGGGAGTCGGAGCAATTTACCTTTGTAATACTTTACAATCTCAGGAGGAAGACCGTGGTTTAGCCGTTGAAATGACCTAGGTTTGTCATGGGCCTGCGGCCTCTTGTCAGATAGGAGAAGTTGCTTTGGCATCAGTAGTAGCCATCTTTGAATACAAACCACCAGATAAGCTCTCTCTAAAAATCACATAACAAGTTAAAATGTCTATACAGTATTCTACAATTGTGCCTTGCCTCTGTTTCCCTTTGCTTCCCATAGATCTGTGTGTCCAATGGAGACATTTTGAAAACTCTTGAAAAATCACCATGCCTGGACCCCTGAGAAGCCCTTTAGCTTCTGAAGGTCACTGAAGGTTGGGATCTGGAGTGTGTCACTGAGTTTCATTGGTCTCATTAGTTTTTGTAGCTGGCAGACTTCTTCCCACTGACCATATAGAGAGGTGGAATTCTGCCTACACATGTTGAGGGGTCACAAAGGCCTGGGGCCCCTGTGGCCCCCCTTGGACCAGGTGCTCCTGGTGCACCGGGACTTCCTGTCTCACCCCGTTCTCCATCTTTGCCATCCTTTCCAATGCCAGGGAGACCTGGTGCACCTAAGGTAGGTATAGAAGATTAAAAGGTAAATAAGCATGAATTGTATTGGCCCATAACACCAAATGACCCAGACATATCTGTGAGGGGGTTCTGGTCTATACTGAACAAAAATCTTCACATAACCCACTGGCAAACCTACAAAATCCATGGCCATCAAACAACTATGAGGAAAATCTTGTGTTACCTGGTGCACCTGGCGTGCCTGGGCTTCCCTTGATTCCTACACCATCGTCTCCTTTGTCTCCCTTATCTCCCTTTTGCCCAGCATCACCTGCAGAACAGAACAGCACATAACCACAAATTCACTCTGAGAGGAGATATAGAGGCCTATTGTTTCCAGAGCTACGGGGATGTAATTAGAAAGCTTTCAACAACTACACTCTGATTCAGCCGTGTTTCGTGAATCATTGATTGTATAATGTTATGGATGGGTGGTTCCCTTCCATCCAGAGAAGGCTCTACACAACTTCTTTCTCTGTTGTTATGTCATTGTGAAGACAAAGGCATATCAGCAGGCCGACAGCCTTGTTCTCTCTAAAGGGTTTATTAAAAATTGTGGGCTGCCACAGCATTCATGGCATCAGCTTTGGATGCGCTCCAGAAAAAATGAAGGACAAGCAAAAAGCTATCGCAGCACTGCAGTTTATTTATTATCGCGTTCCTGTATATTTAATGTACCACACAAATTAAAAACACAAGTTGTTTGCAAACCCATTCAAGGCTCTCAAAGATTGCTGAACCCTGCACCTTTGGTTAACACTGGACTGGCATTGAGCATATGTTTTGTGAGGTGAGTGTTGAGTAGGATAGATTTGAAAAGCCCATCTGACCGTTCTTGCCCGGTATGCCGGGAAGTCCAAGGAAGCCTGGGTGGCCTTTGAGACCCATCGGCCCTGGAGCCCCTGCTGCTCCTGCTGCTCCAGCCGGTCCAGCGGGGCCAGGTGGTCCTGCTGGTCCAGGGGTACCAGGAGCACCAATGGGTGCTGGCCTCTTGAGAAGTTCTTTTTTAAACTCGGCTAATTGCTCTAGGTAGACAGAGAGTGAACACAGGACAAAATAGCAGAATCATTTTACCCACAGCAAGGTTTTGCTTTGATACTTTATAATCATGTTCATATTGTAGCCATAAATCTTTAATAGATTATAACTCCTACAAATAGTTACATGTTGTTACATACATACAGATGGTTATAAATGTGGTTATAAATGTATGTAACTATTTACAAAAAAAAAAAGAAAAATACATATATATATATATATATATATATATATATATATATATATATATATATCAAGGTTAGATAGGGGTTAGGGTTAGAGACAGAGATAGTCACTTGAATGTAACTAATAAATGTACAAATATTCCAATAAATTGTCTTTACTTTAAATTTACAAACAAAGCAATTATCATTTACATATATATATTTTTAATTTATTTATAAAAAAAAGTTATAATAGTTATAATCTTATTAATATATTTGTAACTAGTTTATAAACATTTGTAAGTGTAGGAGTGATAGCCTTTTAAATATTTATTAATACCTTGTAAGTCATTGACTACTATTACAACACTATCTAAAGTAAGGAGCAAAGATCAAGTGAAATTAAAAGTAAAGATTTTCTACCTTCAACAATGGCTGAGCACATTTCTCGAAGTTGGGCATCCGACACTTTGGGACCCTAAGAAATTATTAATAAACATTAATAATGCCAACTGATTCTAAGACATATCCATCATCTATCCACCTTCATTAGAAGAATAACTCCTAATGGCACTTAATACTGCTTGATTTTGGGGTTTTTTTTCAAGTGACACTACATGTAATGACACTGCATGGCTTGGTGTCTTGTGCTAGCCACTGAACATTATTTAGCATGGCTAACATCACATTACATAAAAAGAAAGTGATTATACAACAACGTGCTTTATTCTAAAATACTAGTTATATGTAGTCATCATAAAAAAGATGGTGAAGTATCCTGGCTTAATCTATCTCTTGTGGATAACTACATGGTAGAAAGTAAAACTACACCTGTAGATATCCACTGGTGATGGTAAAACTTACAGGTAAACCTCTGGGGCCTGGTGCTCCAGGAACACCCCTCTCTCCCTCCAGGCCACGAGCTCCCATCGGACCAGACAAACCCTCGTGGCCCGGCTGGCCTGGTCTGCCGTCAGCCCCTGTGGCGCCTCTCTGGCCTTTCTCTCCAGCCTGCAGGTGAGAGAAGAAAACATTGTGTACCTTTCAGATGGGGCGCAGTTTGTTGTGAACTTGCTCTGCACAAAAAAAGCCAGGAACGAGATGTTCCTCACTCATTATTTTATCATCCAATATAACTTTTAAAATAGAAAAATCCAGTGCTTGTAGACGGCTTATCTGGACTGCATTTTCAAACACACTTGCTATGCAATGCTTCTACCAAGTTCGTACAACTTGAGACGATTTGTCATTTAGAAAATTGACACTATTACTATCATTTTGAGTCAGTTTTCTTTCCCTTCCTGGCCAGTCATGTCACTTGCTTCT
This sequence comes from Myripristis murdjan, assembly GCF_902150065.1. Classification (NCBI taxonomy): domain Eukaryota; kingdom Metazoa; phylum Chordata; class Actinopteri; order Holocentriformes; family Holocentridae; genus Myripristis; species Myripristis murdjan. The sequence continues at coordinate 26,053,761 of NC_043990.1, read as the reverse complement.
ATTGACAGTGTGAGGGTTTCATCACAACATGTTATGCAAAATGTGCCAAGCTGGTTACAGTGTCTTGCCCGCATCTTGCTTGGCATGTAGCAAAAGTTGTTCATGTATGATGCAAGTCACAGGAAATAGTGAATTTTAGAGTGCAAGAAGCAGAGTTCTGGCATCCTACATGCTGAAACAGAACAGAGATATAGTTTGAAGCCAGTGTTTTCCCTGTACCTCTCCTTTGATTCCAGGAATACCGGGAGGGCCCTGAAAGACACAGACAGAGCAAAGATGAGTTGACTTCTTTCAAATCTGCCATGAGAGAAGTGTGATTTGAACAGTAAATGTAGTGTGCAATAACATAATCAAGCCCTGAGGACAAAACTCATACCTGGTCTCCCTTAACCCCGGGATCTCCTGTCAGTCCTGGGTTTCCCTGTTCACAGAGGTAAGATAGTTGAGTGTGTAGGAGGACTATTGAAATGGCTATAAAAGGCAATTTGGCAGATGATAATGGTTCCTCACCTCACTTCCCTTTGGTCCCATTGGCCCCATCGGCCCCTATACAGACACAGAAGAAAACACGCCATGTACCTTATTACATCTCCTCAAAGCCATACAACACGATAAAAGTCAATTTTTTTTTTTTTGTTTTTTTTTTTTTGTTTCACCTGATCGCCTTTGTGTCCAGTATGACCTTTCATTCCTTTGGCGCCAGTGGTTCCTTTGTCTCCTTTCTCACCCTGTAAATACAACAAAAGCCCACGCTGTCATGCCTGCTCTGTATTAGATACAGCATGTGGCAAATGATAACACAATAACATCACAATACACTGCAAAACACCCCCATTAGATTAACAATGTAATAAAACCTGATTAAGAGAAATTAAATTATTACATACAGATTATATTATATTATATTATATTATATTATATTATATTATATTATATTAATATATGATATTATATATGCACTAGTTATCTAACTTGCTTCATAATATTATAATTAGTATTACTTCATAAAGGATATAATATATTTTAACTGATGATGTAATAATTAATTAATAATTAGCTATTAAATAATTAATTAATTACACAAGTAAAAATATGCCACACCTCTTAAATGTCATAATTGCAAGTTAATGTCATAATGTGATGCTGTAACCATACAACCACATACAAATGTATTGCATTTACAGTTTTTTTTTTTTTATATACCATTTTCAATGCATTTAGAACCGTTTTCAGCATTCAGTCTTTCATTAAGTGATATTCATTTATTTATTCATTTATTCATTTATTAAATTTATTTTTTTGTAACTTCTTTTGCTCCCTTTATGAAGTTGGTTTTCTTCTTTCTTTTACCTCGATTCCTGGTGGACCTGCAGGCCCCACTGGTCCCTGCTTCCCTGTTTCACCCTGAAAGTTATGGAAAATATTTTGTACACATTAACTTATTAGCACAGATATAGCTTAACCCTTTGTAGCTAAAAGTAATGATATATCAATTTGACAACACAAATAAAAAATAAATAAATAATAAAAAAAAACTTTTACTGAAAGTACAGTAAAGACAAACTCACAGTGGCTCCCTTGTCTCCTGGTTTCCCATCTTCCCCGTCTGCTCCAGGCTCACCCTACACAAAAAGAGGAGATTCTGAGGATATGGCTTGCAACACATGCATTAAAATAATATACTGGTCTTTCAAATAAATATGAGAAGAACATAATAAATATTGTAGCTGGGAATTCTCACAGTTTTTCCAGGGAGTCCAACAGGCCCGATGGGTCCTTCAGCACCAACGTCACCCTAAAGTCACAGTTGCAGGATCAGTGAGTCACTTCCTTCATTTAAAATTCTATGCTCACTTCTTTATGCTCAAACACTGTCTACCTGCCAAGAATGAAACCTAATGAAGTTGAGTATTGAGCAGCAATAAAATCCTGGCAATACAGTGTGGACATGCATCATTAAACTGAGGACAATTCCAATTACCTTTGGACCAGCAGGTCCAACTAATCCCTGCTTCCCTGGCAGCCCCTAGAAGAGACAACAACACAATGCATCATGCGAAAAGAAAACAGAAAATCAATTAATGTATTACTCCTCCACACTACACCCCTCATTCTTGGATAGTATTGCTTATTTTTAGTGCACAGTGGGCCAATTCTTAATTCAAAAAGAAAACAGGTCAATGAGGCAGCATTAGACATATGTTCATTTCCAATACCTGTAAGAAATAAACAGCCGCACGAATAACTGCAGACCCTTTGTAGAGCACTAAACTTGTGCCAATTCTGAACATTTCTCCAACTTGCAAAGCTGCAGCCTCTCTAACAGTTTATTCTTGCTTGTTCTCTGTTTTCAAGGTTTTGAGAAACAACAGTCGTCTCCTGGCAGAATACCCAGCTCTGGATCATCACCAAAGTCAACCAAATCTTTGGTCCAAGGGCTATCTGTCCACCAAATTTCATGCAAACACTCTTTCTTTGAGATGTCTTGCTACCAAACAAATAAATGGGTGAAAACATAGCATCTTTCCAACTTTGTGCAACAATACTTCATCGTTCTCCTATTTCTTTGAGAGGAGTCTTCATAACCTGTGCAGGTTATGTCAACCATGGCAGGTTTAGGATGGTCCACAATATTTTCATCAAAAAATATCTCTCCAGGAAAAATGAGTCAGACTACTTTCTTCAGACTATTTCCTTTCTCAGTGGAAACTGTGTTATAAGAAGAAAAAGTATAGTGCCTTCCTTTCCATCTTTTCTATGCCTCAGGCCTAACTCGTAGCCTCTACCCTGCATAACCTTGCAAGCAAAGGCAGCTGTGGTTTTGGTATTGGATTTTCCTCCTTGTTGATTGTTTGCCTTTAAATGTTTCATTAATTTGAACTGCTGGGTGGCTTGCTTTTGCATGCTTTGCAGTAAAAATTCAAAGTCTAAAGTCATAATTAATGTCATGGCATACAATTCCAGTCAGTAGCAAACTGTACATTTTATGCCATTCTTATAGCATCACAATGAATTTACTGACTACATGCAAGGAGCTAAACACAAGTTCAAAGTCAAAAGCATAAAGGTTAATGGCTAAAAATAAAGTTGGACTCACTGGAATACCCACGATCCCCCTGACGCCCACGGTGCCAGGAACGCCAGGCTCTCCCTGTTGAGAGGATGCACATTAGGAGATTATGCAGCATAACACCATTTATACTGATGCATATGGTTAGATCTAACCTAGGAAGAATTTCATTTGTTTGAGTTTCAGTGGAGAGTTTTATCCACATGGTGGTCTTAATGACAGGTCACTAAATACAGGGAATATTTTGGCATAAAAATAGGCAAATTAATATTGGTACAAAATAGTGACTATTGACAGCTGTTCCATGAAAATACTGTATTGTACTAGCTTTCAAAAACCCATTAGTCAGGCCTTCATGAAGAATAATGAGTGTCCCTGTGGCCTGTGGCATGCATGGTGTTAGGCACAGAATGTCAGCTGGACAAGTAACAACAAGCTGTTAATTTCATATCAAATCTTGGCTTGTAGTCATTACCAGCGGACAGACACACATGCAGACCTGCAGCCAGGTTTTCTTGACAGTGATACGTCTCACTGGCTGCTGTGTGTGTGTGTGTGTGTGTATGTGTTGATGAGGTTGAAGCATGAACTCACCTTGGCACCATCAACCCCGGGAAGTCCATCCAGGCCATCTTTGCCAGGCTCTCCCTGTAAGGCCAGACCACACAATTATAATGGAGCTGCATGGTAACCAATCCTGTGATCTTAACAGCACTTACAGGAACGTTTGAATCGAAGATTACTGGAGCCTGAAGAAGCTGCAGAAGAATTTACAGTGACGCTGAATCAATCAACTCAATCAATCCTATTGGTTTACTTACAGTCTCTCCTTTATCTCCTTGAGGACCCTGCACTCCCTGAGGTCCCATAGCTCCCTAACAAAAGCAATGGGAAGGTGCACATCAAACCACTGATTCTGAAGGGATCATATTTTGCATTATATTCCCGTGGAACATCTGATTGAAAGCATAGAAATCACCTCGTCACCCTTAGGCCCCTCCAAACCTTGGCGTCCTCGGATGCCCTCCACACCCTGACAGAAGAAATCACAGCACATCAAAATTGCATCATGGGCCTGGCAGTTATGGAACAACAACCCTCCGCCGAGGAGAATTAGCTATCAATAACATCCTCCACTCCTCCTCTGAGAGTAAATTGCAAAGGGCAGAGGATATTGAGCCGATCAAATTAAGATTGCTTACAGGAGCTCCAGGTGGGCCGGTGGGTCCAGGGATGCCATTGAAACCAGGAGGACCCTAGCAACACAAGACGGTTAGTGAAATTTATTTATAATCACGGTCAGTCTGTCTTTATCATTGTTATTATGAAGACGTGTTTCATATGAAATTGCCAAGCAAAAAATGTCAGCAAATTTTGTCTTTACTGGATAAGATAAATCAATAAGGGTAACTTTGAGGACAAAAACATTTGAATGCATCAGTTAAATGGATTTAGTGTTGCTGGTGGTTATAAATGCGCTTCATGATGAATTTTTCCTTGTATGAGCAGTGAGCGAGCAAAGAATAAATGAATACACATGATTCCACAATATATGAAATACCACCGAAAATGGGTAGGCTGTTATATTTGCATGACAAATGTGTCTGTAATCATTTTCAGATTCATTAATAATTTTGACTGGTAAAAATCATTCTTGTGAGTTTTTTTTTTTTTTTTTTTTTAGTGTAACAAGCCAAAAAGTTCATTTTACATACTGCATGCACTGTGCATACAACTGATTTAAAATGTGTTGGAGCTTTGGTTGAACTTACTCTGTCTCCTTTCTCTCCTGTAGGCCCAGGGAATCCAATGGGCCCTCTTTGCCCCTGAAATGAAATGATAAGGTTTTGGTATCACATCCTGTCAAAGACACATACAGAATGGTAAGTGCATATAATGACTATGAATGTGGAAAAAGAGGATCCATTACATCGTCACCCATGCGTCCTGGAGGACCCTGAGCACCTTTGGGTCCAGTTTCCCCCTGCGCATAAACCAACAGGAACAAATTAATTAAGTTACAAAGACAGGGATAATCACATTAAGCTGTTAACATGCTGCAACAAAAAAACAGCAGCATGCAAGCTGATCTCGGTGTCAGTCAATTTTGCGTTAAATCAGGAAAGTGTGCTGGTGTAGGGAAACCTCATTTGGTCCATGATCTGCAAAGGAAGAACAGATCATATTTCCATTGGGTGATATGGGGGGTATTTTTCCAGTGTTTAAACATCTTACACACCTTCTCTCCGGCTTCTCCATCTTTTCCGGGTTCACCAGGCATGCCTTTGTGTCCCTGAGGGCAGAGAAACAATTGACTTACACATTTATTTTAAGGTGCTGACATGGGCACTAGGCACTAATTATCACAGCTTGAGGTGCACAACAAAGATGCTGCAGACGCTGATGCTGGTAGTCACTAGGTAGGGTTAGTCACATGTATTTGTTTGCCAATATATTGGGCTTTTTTAAAATTAAATATTGGATATCACTCACTCAGTGTTGTCCAACCCTGACATAATGGAGGTTCTTCCCTGATACCTTTATATTTCACAGACATGTTTTCATAGCCAATTCTACTTATTCAGCATGTCATGTCAAATGTCATTGGGTGGATTAGATGTGGAAGTGACATAGACTCCAGTGTTAAAACAATAATTATAATAATAATAAATACTATCTCAAGAGTAGCACTGACTGAAATCTGAAATCATAATTTCAAAGCCCCAAATCAAAGCCTTCAAAGTGTTTAACCGTTATTTTCATGATATAAAACTAATGAAGGTAAGAGGCTGCTCCGCTTATCAACTTTCATTCATTCTAAGGCAAAAAAACAATGGTAAGAAAACATAACTTAGCCATGGGAAATGTTTTATTGTATGATTTGTTTTTGAGCGAATGCGGGCACAATGCTGACAAATATTTAACACAATAGACATATTTCAGAAACTGACAAGAAATTATACGCCCCCTTAAATGCTTGTCAAAGCCTTTCAAAAGCATTCAAACACAAAAATTCTGAGGTGGATCAGCATCACCGACCTGATGTTTAAATATATCATTTTCATAATTATAAAAATAGTTTTCTTGTCATTTTTTTCAAATATTTTATGCTCATTTTCAGGATTTTTTGTTAATTTTTTCTGGTTATCATCTTTTTATTTTTGCTGATTTTTTTGCTCATTTTCCTGGAAAGTTTTTGCTCATTTGTTAACCACCTTTTCCCCCGTGTTTTAGAATAAAATCAAGTGAAATTGCAGCGTCACTGATCTAATGTGTAACTTGTTCAAAGTCTGCAAATTGAGGATTTGAGGAGTCTTCCACTTTTGCTGTAGCCAGTAACAAACAAAAAGGAGAACTTTTTCCTATAACACAATCTCCTTAAGCAACATGCCCTCATTTACCAGCAGGATAGAATTATAGTGGTCTTGAGAGAATAATTACAAATCATAAGACGTCCCCTGGTAATACCAGTGTCCTCTGGAGAAGGGAGAATCTGAGGACATTTCCAGGCCCAGATCCAACCAGGGACATAGCATCGAATTAGGGGACTGTCCCCTGAAAACGGGGACGTCCGGTCACCCTAATTTATTGTAGCCACTGAGATGATTTCCAGCTGTGAATGTGATTAATCCTACTCTTGGAATAGCATTTTTATAGGGAACTTTTAACACTGTAGTCTATGGCTGTAGTCCCCTTAGTGGTGTCAGTTAACCAACAAGGCCCATGACAGCCTAAATGCTGTTTCAAAGGCTTTTTCAGTCTGACAAGAATAAATTTCTAAGGGAAATACAAAGGTAATTTGTAACTGATGAAAATGGTTAAATGGGCAACTGCTTTGACTGCTTTGGTCTATAATTGGTAGTGGGATGGCCTTTCAAAATTCCATATCAGTCCAATCCAACTTTATTTACTGTGCTCTTGTTCATTCAAATTCCTCACCTTCATTCCTGGCAGCCCATGGTTTCCCTGTGGCCCAGCAGGGCAGGCGGCAGGACACTGTAAACATATACAGACAGATGGAATCGGGGTGAATGATGGAGTAAACAAGGCAGACAGACAGTCAGTCACATCTTCAACAAAGCATGGCTGTTGTGAAGCCTCAAAACTTCAGAGTCTCGTTTTGAGGAGCAATTCGCTGCCGCCAATCCGACTGTCATGCATTCAGGAAACATTTGGCACTGTAAAAGACAGTAAAAGACACTCACAGCTTCCCCACTTCCCTCTGTGTTGGCACCAGGCGGTCCCTAAAACACAGCAGAGTGACATCTAAAACAGCTGCGGGGGTTTAGATGTCTTCATCATCCCACTATAGCAGAGATTCCCAGGGTGATAGGCAACGCAAAATATAAAAAACATACTACAGCATGCAACACAGTCACTCATAATTTCTAAAAGAGATCTGACGTGCAGAGACATCAAGGTGTCAGAGTAGCAAAGTGACATCATACACAACATAGAGTATGGAGGCTGCATGACAGTACAAACTAGGGTTAGACCAACACAGCAGTTTGCTAATACATGCTTTTATTAATAGCCCAACATTGACCAATCAGTGTTGTTCACCTCTGACCTTTAATGGCATTTGTTTGATTGACTAAACATCTGTTGCACAATTTATCAAGTTTACACTGGTTGTGAATGGGAAGATGTTATTATCTTAACAGATAATTAACAACATTTACAAAAACTTTCAGTGTCCTCTGATCTGAAAAAAAAAAAAAAAAAAAAAAAAAAAAATCTGTTTTGATGCTGGTTGGGAGGCTTTTTGCAGCACCACTAATTAAATTCTGATAACACTGAATATTTCTTATTTCATGTTTTGAAGGAAAACTTCACATTAAAAACACAGAAAAAAAACAGAATATTAGAACAAAATCTGAAAAATCTGTAAAGTCTGTGAAATCGGCAAATTCAGTGCAGCAGTTTGAACTGGAAAATATCGGTAACCGTATCAGCTTTCAAATCTCCATGTTGGTCAAACCCTAGTATAAACAATATGAATGCTAAACTGCTAAATGATAACAAAGAAGGGTAGTTCCAATTCTTACTGCAGGCCCAGGTGGTCCAGCAGGGCCAGGAGGGCCTGGGAGGCCAATTCCTCCTCTGGGACCTGGAGGGCCCTGTCAGGATCACAAAGATGGAGATATTATCAAAAACATGGTGTGTCCTTTGAAAAAACTTTGACAATATGATTTCATGGTAACAAAAAAAAACAAAACAAACAAACAAACAAAAAAAAAAACAAGCAAGCATTTGATGAATGGCAATATACAAGACGAGGCAACATTTTCACAACAGGATATTATGATATTGAGATTCTGAAGTCAATCATGAATTCAGGAAGCAGCTTCCAATGTCTAGGGGTGTCTAAACTTTAATTCTGGTGCTATTTGTGTAGATGAATTTTCAGCATCTGCACAAACTGTTATATCTACATGTAACTGAATAAAAAAAGAAGAGATTTTTTGTATTTTTGTATTTGTATTTTATACACTTTGTATTATATACTTTGAACTCTGACCTCAGGCCCAATGTTTCCCTCATCTCCTGGGATTCCTGGTTTCCCTGGTGGTCCCTGTCAGACACAGATATACATCAGCTGGAACAGCACATTCACTGATAATCCATCTCTAAGCTCATTTGAAGCAGTTTGCAGAAAAGAACAGAACAGGACAGTGCAGCGGTAGCAAACACATACAGCGGGTCCTTCAGACGCTGGGCCCTGTGAAGTGAGAGAGAGAGAGAGAGAGAGAGAGAGAGAGAGAGAGAGAGAGAGAGAGAGATAAAGATGTAAATCTGAAGAAGTCATATTTTCAATGAATACAGACTACAGCCAAAAACTACGCGTAATCATTTGTTTGCCATTACTCAGTCATTTTCACAGCAAAATCATAAGTCTTAATTTTGTTCTCATAGTGTAAAAATAAACACATGCCATGAATCCATTAGCACTGGGAAATAGACTGTGTATACATCCATGCCCCTAATATACAAGTAATCTGTTACTTACAGGAGGACCTGCTGGTCCAGGAAAGCCAGGAAGTCCCTGTGATCAGATTAAAAAAAAAAAAAAAAATCAGCAAATGGCCTCTAGCAAGACATGGCACACATGGCAGTTGTTAAATAGGAAGAATCTGAAATGGTTTCAATGGCTACTCACTCTTTCCCCTACAGGCCCTCTAGGACCCATTGGGCCAGGAGATCCCTGTAGAAAAAACGCCAAATCAAACAAATATTGCAACCTTTTGCCCATTTTAGCCCTAAACTCAAATCCTAATCTTAAATTAACCTCTTGAGGAACAGAAAAATGGCCAAATATCCTCACTTTGGGGAATTTCTTCATCTATCTATCCTTGTGAGGACATTAGAACCTCATAAGGTAGAAGAACACAAACAAACGCACGCACACACACACACACACACACACACACACACTGCAGGCACAGATTATAAATTGTGTATGTCAAGTAGTAGAAAAGGTGATGATCCCTACAGCAGGTCCTGGAAGGCCGGGCAGACCTCTCTGTCCAGGAAGACCGATCTCCCCCTGATCCCCTTTGCTGCCCTAGGAAACAGACACAACAAGAGGAAAACAGCTTTATCTTCTTCCTGCATCACCCAACACTGTTGCTAAGATACACCGAGGCAGTGACAGTCAACATTTAATCAATGAAAAGGTGGACCTTTCTCATAGTTATTTAGATCAACAACAACCCATTCTCGTGCGGGGCTAAATAACAAATGGGTCAAACAAGGCAACAGCTACCGTGAATAAAGAAGGTGGCACTGAACATGTCGTATCAACATGTGGAATCAACATTCACACTTGCTGAGTGGGACATATGGGTGATAATAGGTTTAAAGAAAAATCAGGAATTGTTGCGTTCCCCTTGGGCCATTCAGTTTTGAAATTTTTAAAATGCTCAAACGCAGTGATGAGGCGCATAATTCCCCTTGAATTAATCAAAATTCAATCAGTAGTGCTTGAGGTATCGAATGACAAATGGGCAGACGACTGAATGTACAGACGGGCAGAGAATGATGCATAGACCATGATGAAAACAAAGTGCATGAGCATTTTCCAGTTGCGATTCAGCAGTTTATACTTACGGGAGCACCTGGACTGCCAGGTGATCCGGGTAGACCCTGGAGGTGAGAACAAACCAAGTCAGAGAAGATAGAAATGAGGAGTGCAGTACACTTCTTGCATGTAGAAATGATTATTCAGATGATCAAAACACAGAAGAAATTAGTAGAAAAGTATTCCGTCGATTACAGATATAAAATACTCACATCTCTCCCATCCCTGCCATCCTCTCCCTGTGGCCCTCGGGGGCCCTCTGGGCCAGGGGCACCTGGTGGGCCTTGGATTGGTTTCTCTGGCTGAGAGGGGAGATAGCTAATCAGCACAGAGGTAAAAGAGGTGGAAGCTTATATTATGAAGCCTTGTGCACTTGTTATTAACTGAAAAAACAAAACAAAACAAAACAACAACAAAAAAAAAAAGAAACAGTCTGACCAAACTAAGTTATTTACGTCAGCTAGTTGGCCTAACTGAATTTACAAACTGTTGACCATCAGAGTAATGAATCCCAGTAAAAACACAGAATGGTACATAGAATAAAAACCACACTGATATAAGGGTTATTATTACAACAAACATTTTTCAGTTTCATCGAAGCAGTCAAATAATAGCAAACATCATACTCATAGAATAAATTAATACAAGTACAAACAAGGAGGCACCACAGAAGGACAAGACTGTAGAAAATAAAAAAAATAATTAACATTAAAAGTAAACAGACACAGGACATCACATACAGTAGAAGCAGCTCTATAAAGTGGGTTTTAAGAAGTGATATAAAAGACAATTGTGATTCTGGTTACATTTATAAAGGCTTGTAGATTTACATGTCAGTGACACTTTGCCTCATCCCATTTAGCTGGAATCATTACATGTTTCTTATCTAGTAAAAAAAAAAAAAAAAGTAGTCTGGCCACTTCTTAGATTGCGCTGTGAAAACAGCAGGACAGAAAATATGTGTGGTCATGACCTCCAACTGGGCGATAGCTTGGTGCAAACATCTGAACTGAATTCTAATGTTATCTAGCTGTATCAGTGTAGGCAGGTCTCCCCTTTTACAGCCGGCAGGCATGTCTGCTGCTAATTTGGGCCATTTCACTTAGATTCTCTGTTTCTCAACATCAATATGATTTATGCTCTCAGATTATCTGTGGTTGCACAGTTAATTGCTGTGGAAACTTGTGAATGATTTACCCATTCAGCCCTGAGAGAGTGAACAAATAAACACATGGAAACCCCTCCGTACTGTACAGTACATGAGATACAGAACAAAGCAGTGAGATAATTAGAGAACAAAGCACTGAAGTAGATTACTGGCTCAAAGACACAAACAAAAAAAGAAAGGAGAAGAAAAATAAATACCTCAGCATTGGCATACATCTGAAGAAGCAAGGGAAATAAGATAAATGGAGAGTTAGTGAAAATAGTAACACCACCCTCATCCAAAGTGTCAGCAGAAGTGCACCTGTTCAAAATCACAGTAGTGAGCAAGTCATGCTGTCATTTCAATACAGAGCCCAAAGAACCAACAAACCCCATGTATCCTCTCAGTGCTGGGAGGCCTGAAAAGATACAGCTTGAAGCAGAAATGTTAGCCTTAAATCTAATCAAGCGCACCAGGCCAGGAAATACTCCTTTCTTAAGTGGACAGAAACATTTACAACATTACCACAGTGATCAGATAAAAACACTGTCTCTTCAGTTTATGACATGACCGACTTTACATAGAGTGAGATGTCAGACAGCAGGATGGAGATTTAGTCTTTGAGGCTGAGCTACGCTGGAGTAGAAATAACCTCATTGGTTGAGTTAAACCTCAGAAGAACCTTCTGGCTCATGATGTTAGTAGAGACGGACAGGAAGCAAGTTGGTCGACTCACAGGCTACTTCCATCAGCATTTCTGAAATGTATAAAGACGCCTTGTGCTGAAACGTAATTGACATATTTTTTCTTCAACCAGTGAAAGGACAAGAGACTTATTTTTCAGGGCGCTACTTTTGAAATATATCGGATCTCAGAGATGTTGTGTCATGTTTAACTCGTCAATCTGCAGATCATTTAAAAAAAAAAACTTTTCTGGGCCCAGTTTCATGACATAGACTTACGATGTTTTAATGGCCAAGCTTTGGTGCAAAATTATTGTCTGTGTCATTTATAAAAAGAGATGGATTTACTTTTAATAATAATGCATGGCATGCATATAACAATTCAGCTTACTGAATTTATGTAAAATACCAGAGTTAAGTTGTCCACAATATGAATAGCTAACATTAGCATGGTACAGAGGTCCACTATGGGAGGCACTTAACTTGCTGAGGACATCGTGGTGATGAATCATGAAAAAAATAGAAGTCACTGCCATTTCTATTTTTATATTCATAATTTGACCATTGTTCCTTCTTTGCTATTTGTGCTGTTGGTTAACTAACTTGCCCTCAAAACACCTGTGGGTATTTGGCTCCACCCACTGAGGTTAAACCCAACCAATGGTGTTATTTCCTCAAGGATTGCTTATTTTAATGTAGCTCTAGTCTGCAGTCTGACGGTAAATGTCTTTAAAATGGGACAAGCTGCCAAATTTGTTTTGGATGAACGTCAGCCTCTGCATGCTACAGTTTGTGTGTACTCAAAGAAATTGCTTGGCAGATTACTTCTTACATTTATGCATCTCCATTTTAGCATTTCTGCACTTCCCTTTCAGCAGATGCAGATGTGCAGACACTCGCTGGAAGGCCTATCAACCTGAATAAAACCACACAGCCAAACCAAATGGGATGCTGAACAGATCCAAGTCCTCATTACTATACCTCAGTGGCAGGCAGCTCATTGCAGCTCTCTCTCTGGGCTCTCTTTGGGTCGCAGTGAATCAACATCCACTGGAGCTCAAACTGAAAAGAGACATTAATGTTACTGCACATTCAGCAACACAATGGAATTCATTTTCATTTTGGATTTGTAACATTTGAGCTAGAATCTGCAAGCGCTCGGTCATGGTGCAGTCATTTTTTATTGTTTTAAATCAATGCCCTCTATGGGCTGTATGCGTAAAAGCTTGATTTTCCACCGCTGCAATTTTCTGCAGGGATTAAGGTTTTCTTTTATTCCAGTGGAACCCAACTGAGCAGCTTTGCTGTGGCAGCAGCACTTGAGAATTATAGCAGAGCTCAGCACACATATAAACTGAACACTGTTTGTTCGCAGAGAGCACCACTTCAATGACATAGCTTGTAAGCAGAGTTTGGGAACATGATTGAATATAACAGGAAATTTTTCATCGCCACTCACCACTACTGAGGCATCAGCATCTGCATCCAGTCGACCGATCAGCGTGTCTCCCTCTGTGGTGATGGGGCCTTTGCCCTTGATGGGTTTCTGATCCACAGGCTGGCAGTCCACGGACAGAGTGACCTGGTCGCGCTCCACGCCGATCATCACCTTGTGCCACTTGGTGTTGAAGAGCACGGACAGACCAGGGAAGGTGACGGTCTGCAGGTTGCCGTCAGCGCCCATCAGGAAGTATTCCAGGGCCTGCTGGTCTCCGTTCAGCCTCAGACCGGCTTGTTTGCGACCGTCTTCGTCCACGATTTGCCAGACATTCCACACCTTGTTGACTGTGTTCTTGATCATGCGGAAGGTCACCATGAAGGAGTATTCATCAGGGAAGCCACGGGGAAAATTCAGCCTGAGTGGGGAGTTGATGACGGAAGAAAAGGGTTGGGAAAGATTAAAATTAGGTGGAGAGGCAAGGGTAGGGCTGAGGTATATGGATAAAAACAAATATCGACCAAATACCTCAATATCAACATTGTGATGATACTGTAAGGATGACCATTGGTACACTTAATTTGTTAAACACGAGATTTTTGATAAACAATCTTTAGTAGGACATGGACATGGTAATCAAGCGGCAAATAATAGAACCATAACTATCTAATTAATGCAACGTTTCAAACGAGGCTAAGACCATACTTATGTATGACTGTTGTGTGTTCAAAGAGAAAAATAGTTGAATACGTCTCAAATGACAGTAAAAGGAATAGCTCAAACACAGCTGTAACCTAGTCTGATTCTATTCTGAAAATTCAGTTTATGTCAAAGCTAATACACGATCACACCCTAAACACGGCTCTCCACAGCTCTGATCTGAGACGTGAATGAAAAACAATGCTTTTGATGGCCAAAGCCTCCCTATCACTTTCCTTTAGATTTGAATCCAAATAAAACACGGTTAAGTACTTCAAAGGAACAAAGAGGACTTTTAAAAGATGCTCTTATGTTACAAATCAGATGCTACGAAAGACGCTGCTCCAGTGCAGCCCAGGTTAACGCAGGCTTGCCCGCAGTCTAGGGCTCCCTGTGTTTTTAACGAGCCAGATTCTCCATAGGTGGTGCGTTCATAGATGGGCGCTGCAGCCGGCCTTTTTTTTTTTTTTTACCATCTTGTAAATGATCAAGGTGGGGCAATAAAAGAAGAGTTTCCTGTAACGCAATAAAACAACCAAAAACCACTCTCTAATGCTGCCTCGGGTGAGAAACTCTCCTATGCAAGCTTTTTAAGTGTGTACCAGTGTTGCCCTGCAGAAAAAAACGAGGGGCTGTGGCTTAAGCTTTCTGCCGATGACAGACTTCAAAGCACAGTTTGTGCCACTGGACTCCTGGGGAATTAAACATGTATTTACATTCAGTGTGACAGGCCCAAGTGGCACAATGCAGGGTGCCAGCGAGTTACATAACAGCTTCTGAGAAAACTGGCCTGCTGGAAAAGATTAGACACAACAGACCAGAGCAGGCCCACTGGGAAACACCATGAGGTGTCTTCAGTTATATAAAGAGGTAATGCCATTAATAACCTGCACACTCCCTCCTGCAACCAATTGTTTGAAATCAGCAGCCTTGCACTCATGGTAAATACAGTGCAAAGAGCCAAGCTAAAAGTGGTTCATTTTTATGTGCTGCACACTATGTGAGTCACTAGGTCTATTTTTTTTTTTTTTTTTTTTTAAGGAAAGGTAACTCCTTACAGGAAGCTATTGAAGTTGTTAGCACCTGTCTTTTTTATTCGAATCCTTTTAATGAGTCCATACTAGATTATAAATCATCATCAACAGAGAGCACAGGCTGGAGTATTTCCTGCGTTCCTAAAGCCTGGAAGTGGCTTCAAGTGGGGTCTACATGGTACCCACCTCCCCAAAGCTACCTGCCCCTCCTCACACACACACACACACACACACACATACACACACACACACGATCCCCTTACTCCCACCCTTGTCTCTGCGAGATACCAAATAGGTTCAGGCATGTTTTTCTCCACCAATAACATGCTTTCTGCTGTGGAATAACACCTGTGGGACCTGTAATAATGCAACACCTGCATCAAGAGACCATTCCTCTCGGTTTGTGTGTCTTTTCCCCCCTTTTTATCGCGCAGCACATACCTGGTTGGAATTTGGAAGTTGGCCTCCCTGTCGAGCCGGTATGCCACCTGGAGGGAAGTGGAGCCCTCCACCTTCCTCACACCTTTCAGAGGGATCACGTCGAGCTGGAACTGGGTGATCAGATCAAAACCTGATCAGGGAGGAGAAAACGAACAGGGTGTCAGTGACAAACGGTTATTACAACTAGTCTACGTTATTCTCATCACTAGACTGATGGGGACCCTTTAGATTCAACTGACAAAAACATACACACACACACACACACACACACACACACACATTTATCTCTCTCTCTCTCTTTATATATATATATATATATATATATATATATATATATATATATCTATATGTATGCATTTATGTATGTGTATCTATCTATCTATCTATCTATCTATCTATCTATACATATAGATATATATAGATATAGATATATGGACAGAGAGAGAGAGCATTAAATTTGATGCTTGAGTGTACATGGTCCTCATAATTTGCTTGATTCAAACATAAATTACATGCATATTCCAGATTTTTTGTTAGTTGACTCTACAGCTCAACAGTCCTCAATTTTGCATAGCAGACCTTCAACCTTTAAGTATTAAAAAAATTGCAAGAAAAAAGAATAAAATGCAACATCTATACTACTACTATTAACACTAATATAATAATAATCATAATCATAATGATAATAATAATAATAATGTTAGAATTATAATTACTACTACTACTCCAATTAACATCATTAGCACTGACATTTAACACTGACATTGTTATTATTATTATTATTATTATTATTGTTGTTGTTGTTGTTGTTGTTGTTGTTATTATTATTACCATTATTATTAACATAATTATAAGAATTTGCAGCAATGATAACACATAACAAGGATTATTTTGTTGTTACTGTTGGCTGGGGCAACTTTTAACTTTTTTCCCCCACCTTTTCAGAAGAAGGATGGTGTGCTTCAGTGTAAATATTGGCAGCACACAAGCTATTACAATGAAAGAAATATACAGACATAGTAGTTTTCTTCTGAAACATGCATTAGATCTCAAAACCACAGAGTAGAGCATGTGCAGATGTTTTGAGGGAGTGAATTGTTTCAAAAAGAGCAGCGGCGAGCAATTACATTCTTGCTGAGTTTGAATTGTCCCGACTGAAATTCTGTCAGCCTCAAGTGGAACATTTTATTTGCCTCATTTGAAACCTAAAGGTGTCTTGAGGCATTACACAGCCCACCCTGCTCAACTAATTAAAGTAACCACCTTCCTTTGGATAGTCTATTTTCTCTTTTAAGGGATTTTCAGAACTGAGGCTGGTGGTTTTACAACTGCTCCAGCTGCTGTTTTTAGTTTTGTTAGGGTACACGCAAAAGCACATCATTATTCCCCAGGGCAAGAAAATTGCTGAGGACCATCTCACCTGGTAGGTCGTCTTGTCCATTTCTCATTGGTGGGCAGACAGTATCACCATCCAATCTGTTGAGATCCAGTTCTGATGGAACACAATTACAAGCACAAAAAAAAAATAATCATGTTACACGTGTTTCTTGCAGAAGTTGATACATGTATTAAATTACCATCCAGTGCCATTCATATGGAGGTCAAATACAAGGGGGAAAAAAGTGAGGCCTTGAATGCCACAGCTGCTTAACATCACAATGCACATTACTGCATATTTAATGTCCGTTTCTCTCACATCTACACTAATATGTCACATGTTTCAAAAGTACAAACATGGGCTAATATCAACACAGTGTTTAGGATTTACGATGCAGAACTTTCAGACGCGCCCCTGTGATCCAAATATGTCATAAGAGATGGAATATAATGTTGATGAATGTGGCGGCTACTGTTGCGTGACTGCGGAGTCACAAAGTCGAGGCCATATTTCTAACGTCTTCAGAAAGATTTTAGAGTCCATCTGGCAGGTGAGCTGCTCTCCTTTTTATTTATACGTGAGTGATTTATCAAGATGGAAGTTTCCTTTGGTGGAAGCAGCGACCCGCAATACATCACAGCGCCATTTTGTTTCAGCTTTCATCATCCATAATTCTCAGCTGAATGAGCAATTTAGCTGTTTTGGTGTTTTTTGTCGTGTAAATTTACAAGATAAAAAGGCTGCCCTAGTTTTTCGGTGCCATTAAGGAATTCGGTTAATATAATTTATGTGTGAATTCACAAAAGTTTACCCTTGACAGAACAAGTAATCACTCAGTGCTTCAATGAGAGATGCTGCTGTATGTTATGCATGCACCAAACGGTTTCCAAGAAATTCAGAAATAAAGCTCTTAGGCTCCACAGTGATTTAGGAGTGTGTGGCAGTGGAAGAGAGCGATGCCGGGGTATGTCAGAAGAGGGCGCTGTCCTTATGCTGCCGCTACACTGCAACCTTTCTTTTTCTCCATTGTGAAGGGGCAAAGCAAACTCCATCAAATGAGGATCTGGAAGTCATGAAAGGACAGCTGGAGGGGCTCCCCAGTCAATAACCTGAGTCAGCTCATTTAGAGTGAGCAGTGTGAACGCAGCACATCTGGAAGCCTTTCTCTGATCCCACATAACTGCTGAGAAATGAGATACAGTAGTGAGACGGTATTTACTACCAATAAACACTTATCTGACTGCGCATATGGGCTTCAAGTTGTTAAAGTTACTGCCTGCCGCGGCAATAGGCTCAAAAAGCCAGTCATTAGTGCAATGAGTGAGAGATGAACCACAATTAAGACGTCACATGTAGCTGCATGTGCAGAGTGACACAAAAAGCAGTGAACCTATGCGGCTCTTAAAACACTGAACGCAGAGTTTATAGTTTGTTTACTCTTGCACGTACAAGCATCTCACGTTTTCTCTGCATGCATTGTACTGAATGGTCATACTTTAGATTTGATATTGTAGCGAATGTAGAGAACAGGCTTGTTGTGATTATCAGAGGGGAGATTTAATCTGATTTAATCTTACAAAGCAGATCAGCACAGTACACCGGCTATTTTTGGCTTTTGCTCTGTGAGTTTTGATAAAGAGGATGACCTCACAGCAGCGGTCAACATGTGGGTTGTTCCGTTTGACAGTGTTTTTACAGCAAACAGCTTTGCAGCAATGGTGGAATGCATACATGTACATGGTACACAGAATTGTGTGTCAATGCTTGTGCATTGCACTATGGGTAACTTACGTCCAAGTGCTGGAGCGAGGAGGAGGGACAGTACAGCCATGCAGACAGAAGCGTACGTTGACACTGGTAGACGCCATGGCTGCTTTCTGCTCAGGAGGGATGGAGAAGGTCGGCATTCAGTCATACATCTAAATCACTTTCACAGTTTCTTTACGTCTGCATCAATAACACATGACAGCGCCATCATGGAGACACTTTTCAATTGATTTCTACGGTCATCTTCAGAACAAGGGATGAGAAAACAAGTGCAAGTCACTCTTTCAAAATGCAGTTGCCCTGCATTCCCACCCTGCCCCCAATGAAGATAAAGAGGATTACAAATCACGGGGATACTAAATGCCAAGTGAGTAGACACAGCTATGGCATCAGAGGGAGGTGGAATGATCCCTTTGACAAATGAAAATGAACGATAATAACCCACGCAAACTATTACTGCGATAAGGAAAGAAAAACTTGTGCATCTCAAAGGCCAGGCAAAGTTTGAACGTTACTGTGCCTCTGCACCAAAGCATATTTATGGGTTTATGATAGACATCAGTGCAGATCACACACATCCTGGAACAAACAGGAGTTTAGTTTCACCTTCATTCTATAGACACAAGTTTATTCTAGAGGCAGAAATGATCTCAGCTTATCTATATAGGCAAGATCTAAGCTATATAGGTAAGGCTATTTGGAAGGTCAACAAGATTAGCCAGCACTAGGCTTTATTAGCTATCCACTGCTTAGCCTTTTTCATTGGATGTCAGTCTAATATTGAATTTCAAGTTTCAAGTACTTAGAGCCCAAAATCACTGCTTACAGTCTCAAAGGGCTTTACAACAGACTAAACAGGATGACACCCCCGACTTAACCCTCATATTGGGCAAACACCCACGGAAAAATGGAAGAAATGTTGACATAGCCAGAGAAATTGTAGTTCTTTGACTCTGCCCATTGACATTCAACCTATGAACCAATAAAATAATTTCTGCTTCAAGAAAAGATCTGCCGTGGTCAAATGTATGAAGATGTGGAATTGCAATTGGCCATCATGTGGCTCTTTTGAGGATGGAAATCACCACAGGCCTTTTATTACTATAACCTAATGCAAGCTGGGCTCTCCGCTCTGCACAAGTAGTCTCTGTAAGTTTACTTTTAAATATGAGAGCTGGTAGAACATAAATAATAGCAATAGCCATGCAGTTATCTCCAGGTGATATTACACACTAGTACATATGCCAAAACAGCTGTACCTTACATACTTCCCTCGACTAGCTCCACTGAGTGATGCCTGCTCTCCACAGTGTTCCCATTAGAAGCATCATCAACATGATTACTGGCTGAGATGATAGGGTGATAGGGAAGACTCATTTGGAAAGGCAAAGATTGCGGAAATCTGGGATTTTTGGGGCAAATTAGGTAGCATGGCGGAGAAAAGTGCTTAACATCTCTTTTGCATGAGCTTGTATTTCATATTCGCATGGCTTGCAAAGTTGGGTGTGTGCGTGGTGCTGTCAGAGGAATGACTAATGGCTTACTCAGCAAGGTCCCTTCAGAGGAAGCAACGGGCACTAACATTATGCCCTTCACGTTAAAGGAGCATCCCCAGAGCCCCAGAGGCTGGCTGTCCATTTTCCATGCCAATCCATCTACAGCCCAGCCTGATGCCTCAGTACTGCAGGGATCCAGTGGGACATGAAGGATGTTCAGGGAAGCTTTCACTGCTGAATCCCTCAAATCTACGTCACAGTCATTTAAGCCAGGTGCTTATATTCACTGATGCTGTTGTAAATAATAACTTTTAGGCGAACAACCAGCAGTTTTCACAAAAGCATGATTTTATGGGTTTGTTCATTTAAGAACCATACCAATGATTTTGAATATTTGCCCTTTTACAACAGTTTACCCACATTATCCATGTCGACGAATAATTTTGCGAATCATACAGGGGTACTAAGGATTTCACAACATATAATCAAATCAATTCTGTGGCTAACAAAGTCGTCAACATTCAGAAACCACTGAACTGATGACTGGCTGTGTGAAGGAAACGTTTCCCTGCGGACTATTTTCCGGTGGGGAGGCCGCATCATTCCGGCCAATTTCAAGTCATAAAAACACAACGGTGCTGCTGCTTTAGGAAAACTAATGTGGACGACTTCATTATGGTGATGGAATATTGCTGTGAAAAAAGTTTGAAGTCTCTGAAAGTTCAGTTGGAACAAATGGAAACTAATGGCTGGATAAAATATAGGAAAAATGATATTGGAATTCTAGAAGACAACTGCTTACTTTTGGAAAAGATTAGCAGAGATTATATACATTTTGAAGATATCACTTATCATCCAAAATCACTGGTATGGTCCTTTTAAAGACCCTATCTTCAAATAACTTCATCACTGTGATCACTGTGACCAATGAGGGGCACTACTGCTGTATGAAGACAGCCATACAAGGCTTAGGACTCTATGCCATAAATAAAAAAAGATGAGTAAACTGAATTTGGCTGGGTTCACGCTCCGCTATTCTCCAGCTCATACTGTACAATGACCTTGTCTTGCATTTCTCACTTTATATAACCGCTGTTCTTGTTGTGTGTGTAAAATTTGAATAGGGAGGGGTGGAGGTGAACAAAGGGATCGAAAAACAACAATGGCCTTCTATGTTCCTTTGGCAGTAAAATTACTGTGCAGCTTTTTCGATCTGCATTTTTGCTCAGATTCAGGCTGATGCAGCTACAAGCCAGGGGAAAAAATTGCCACATGAATGCCTTTGCACAGTAGACAAAGAAATCCACAGGGGTCAATTGTCACTGTGAGTAATGGCATCAAAACCATCGAAAGACGGATGGATCTGGAAAGCTTGACAGCTGTCTTAACATCAGCTGCTGAGCTGCCGACACGCTTGTTATATTTTTGTAGAAAGCTAGCCTCCACATTGGCATGCACTGCTGTCAAACTATGCATATATGTAACATCCAAATGCAAATGAGTGTACTGTCTGTCCTGTTGGAATCAATGGAACTGTGCCACAATGCTAAGTAGGAGCTGGTTACCAATGTCTTCTCAATAAAACATCAAGTTGCCTGGCGCACAATATCCGTATATTGTCATCACAGTTTGCTCAAGGTGGATGAAGGCTGTGGCACAAAAAAAAAAAAAAAAAAAAAATCTAAACTAATATTAAATCTTACATTTCCACTCATGTAATCAATCAGTCAAGTCAAGGCAATGACATGTCGTCCACCTCAGTCCTTGTCATTCATCAACATTTTATGCCTGTGACAAGACCCTCTGTTGTGATCCAGATCACGTAGGAAAGCAGGTTTTGTCCCAATGTCACCCATATGATGACGGCCCTTAGGGTGTCCTCAGAGTGCCCGAGTGAGCCGGCACTATTGGCATGACTTCTGTGCTCTTATTAATTAGCCAAACCGGATAGCTGCTTGACATAACACACTCAGCCTTACAAATGAAGCTCTTCAGTCGCTGTAATCAGTAAGTTGTAAGTGCGTCATCTCAGAAAAGCTCTGGATTTAGATGTGCATACATGTGTGTGTTTTTGCGCCGCTTGTCATGCTTCAAAAGATCAGTGCTGGTGCTGCAAGGCCTTAGGCGCACTCAAATAGACACAAATGCACACAGGATATTTCCAGAGGTCAGTCCACGCACACTTAACGGAAACACAATTAAGCACCAAAGGGCTAAATAACGAAAGCATGAAATTCACAGCTTAAGAGTATTTTTTCCCTCGCTTTTTGAAACGCCCAGCAGAAGAGGTTTATTGGCTGTGTGGATGCGTGTGAGTGGGCCAGATTAGGATGCACTTTTATCACAACCTTGGAAAATGGCCAGCATCTTTAATCTGCGCGGGGCTGAATATCTTATTACACACACAGTATCACTGACTCATCAGAGGGTTACACACTGCAAATAAGCAGATGTTTCCTCTTTCTAAATTAAGATAAAAAAAAATAAATCTGCAGTGTAAGCCAAAGAAGATTGAACAGAAATTATCAGTGAACCCCCTGTAGGGAAATGGGTCTCTGTGTTAGAAAAACAGACTCAGAGACAAAGGAGGGAGACAATGATGAGAGGATAAAATTATTCAGCATGAGAAATTTACCTCGACAGACTAGAGCAGTGGAAGGCCATGTTTCACTCCGCGCCGTGATGGGTGGCAGACGGGCTCGGCAATGACGCACAACGGTGAGAGAGAGGAGCAGAAGGAGCCACAGACATGAAATTCCCCCTTGATGTCAGTCCTACCTGTGCATGTTGAGGACTGACTGGGAGAGGCAGTGCAGGGGATGCTCAAACTTTTTCTGAAGACACATAAAAGTTTGTTCATTGGGCTCCTATTGGCCAGATGTTCTTCAGGAGGTGGTGACTAAATTTTATTACCAGCACTTAAAAAAAATGTAGAGGCCTCTGGGCCTTCCATGTGTACCCCCCTTTTCCCCTCCTACCGCTTCTTTACGGTGCCCCCTAATGACATGTGTTGGCTGTGTGTAATTCCCTTAATAATTATCGTCAGGATAGGGAAGGACTAGCCGGAGAGTGATGAAATGTGGATTTCATAATCATGTGTATGCATCACTGTAACTGAAGAATGTGTCAGACTGTAGTGTTGACATGAGGAAAGCCTTGTTATTACCTCAACATCCTCAGGCAGGCATGCTGTTTACTTATCCCGCACGTTATGTCACTGCATGATGGATGTGACTTTTGATCTGCTGAATCAACTCCTCTTGAAGCGGAGCCAGTGTAGATTTGTGGTGCATATTAGAAAATCAGATGTCTGCAGCTAAAATACACTATGAGAGGCTGATTACATTTGGGAAAACCAATTTAATTTTAAGGCTGTGCATTAACATGGGTTTCACGTTACAGCATGTGTCACAATACATGGGCCACAATGTGATTTGTATCACAGTTCATTGCAAAACTAGGGAGCTGACCCAGACTAATCAAATATATAACATATTAAAGGATAAATCAGGTGACAAAACAGTTTAATTCAAAATTACCATTCCAAATGATTAACACAGAAGTAGCACAATGCAAAATACACAAAATTGTAGATGTAATAACATCACATGAAAATAAAGAGTATAAACTATATATCTATATATCTATATATATCTAGATCTATATCGATCTATCTGTGTGTGTGTGTGTGTGTGTGTGTGTGTGTGTGTGTGTGTGTGTGTGTGTGTGTGTGTGTGTGTGTGTGTGTGTATCTCATAGGGGCCGATACAGTATTGTGAAAGATAATAATATTCAGCTGTATTGATTGTTTTTTACACAGCAATATGTGTAGCATGTGCTTCAAAATTTTTCATTGTCCAGATTTTATGCTTGCAAGACTACACAGGCACACTGACAGACAATTTCTTCCGTGTAGCCTCCTACTTACTCATGCCCTAAAAGATTAGCTAGGTTCTATAGTACACACTGGCATTTTGAAGTCAAGAACTACTATGCCCGTGGGGGCAGTTCTGTGTGAAGCACTGTGCAAATGTCATTTATGTCTTGTACTTGTTAAAGAACAACTGAATAAATGTACAATCTCTGCACCGCACAGCGTTAAACAAAAAACAGTTATGATCTAAAAAAAGTGATACCACTCAGAAGCATAGTGACTGCTTTTACAATACCCTATAGATCTTTATAGTATTATTTCAGCATGTGCATTCATAAGACTCTGTGTGTGTTTATGTGTGTGTGTGTGTGTGTGTGTGTGTGTGTGTGTGTGTGTGTGGTGTTATTGATCCTGGTAGGTGCTGAGAAGTCTAGCTGTCCCTACTGCATCATATCAAATAAAACACAATCAGCTGCAACTAGGGCTCAGTAACCTCACTGCCACCTGATACTCTGCAGTTTACTACAACCAATAATGTAAAGGTCAAGGATAAGATATTTGCGTGTGTATCATTTTACATCGATCGATTGGGCTTTTGTAGCTACACAACAATGCTCAGCTGTAAGGGGAACACAGTACAGTGAGTGGGTCCTCTCAGGGATCAGGGCGAGAGATCATGTGTCGGGCCGAGGTAACTGAGATCTCATGCTTTCAATGAGAGCGTAGGGCCAGACTGTGCAGAGAGGGGAAAGAGAAAACAATTTGTGATTATTCATCCACAAGGCAGGCCCCATGACTGGAACACTTGTGACCTAGAGTCACACACACACCACGGCCCCTGACTTGTGAAGAAGTAAAAACAGGAATATTATACTCTAACAGCCACAATATCAGGCTGTGGTTCAACTGAATTTCAGGTCTGTGAAGTTTAGGCTAGACTCTGGCAGGTTGTGGTAATTGTAACAGCAGCATGGAAGTGTCAAAATCTCCTAGAAACCATGGCTGGTACATGGACTTCCAGAGGAGAATTTGCTGTATGCAAAAAATATCTAAATATAATAACCAGACTGCAAAGACTAATGTCTTGTCTTGAGAAAAGGCAGCTCAGTTATCTTGAACAGGGTGTTAGCTAGCTAAACTATGGCCAAAGGGTTGTTTTTTGCAAAGGAACTCATTTTGCCAACCGCTAATAATAATAAGCTTCTTGGTTGACTGTGACGCTCCTGCACTGTTGTTGTCATTGGCTGTGCAGAATGTCAGTCACTTGTTTCCCAATAGAACGTTTTGCACAGCAGACATTTTGAAATGAAATAGCAGGGAAGACACAGGTATTACTAATGCCATCAATGCAGGATCTGTTCAATTTATGTCTGTCAGAGCCAAGGTCCTGCTGTTGTTCATGCTGACTCACTGAAGATACTCTACTACACTTTAATGGAACAAAACCTGAATTAATGTAATTGGCAACACCTGTGTTTACCCTGCTATTTCAAGTCATAATGGGGACTGTGAAAAAAGGTCTATTCAGGGGCTGCCATCTTTGAAAATTCAATTTCAATTTCAATTTTATGCAACCTTCTTTTAGCAAAATGTAGATGAAACAGCTGGTGTACCCTTTGCTCTCCTCCGTTATCTTGTGCAGTGGTCATTTTGGAAAGCTACAGTGACCCTAAGTGAGAGGGAAAGTGCAAACTGCATATGAACGCTACACAAAATGCAATGCTGCCTTCAAATGGAACATGTGAGCTTGTGGTTACAACATGGGAAGTCGTGTACATGACTCGTGAACTCAGCGGTTTCTGAAAATTTCATATGAACTGAACACGGTAAACACGACACCATTTAAAGGCAGCATACCTGCATGTTGTTAATTATAATGTTATCCATTTTAATGTTGGATAAACCCCAATAAATAAAAAAATATGAAATTGTCACCTCATCACATGTTTTATTAGCCACTGTAGTTAACATAGCAAGTAATGTAGAGATTTAAAATGATGACTAAATGCTTTGGGATTCTGAATACACCCTTGTTTTGAACATTAGAGTACATTCTTGTGGAGTAACGGTCAGAGAGTAAAGGCTGTTCCATCTTGTGAGGCTTGGCTGGGCGAGGGGGAATCCTCAGTGGGCCATCCCAATTAGTGACCAATAGCTGGCTGGAAGGTCTAGCCTTCAGTCCTCTGAAGACCAAACCTTCATAGACCATCCTCTTCCAGGTGACCCCTGAGTTGTGACACAGCCCTTTGCACAATCTATAGCCTGCCCTATTTCTTTCAATTCTGAAAGGTTCATTATTTCCTTGCTTTTCTCCACCTCTTTTGTTTGAAATGGTTAGGGATATTTGACCTGCCTGCATATCAAACCCTGGCTCCCAGTGCAGGTGTTGCATTACTGGGAAACCCTCTTTAAAATTTAGGTGCATTAACCGGTGCATTACAGCTGAAAAACAAACTGTGCGGCAAGTTTCACTCGTTTGCTCATTGACCTTATAAGGGAATTTGTGCCAAATCAAACTAAGAACAAATTGCCATTCCTCAGCAGAGTTTTAAAGTTTAGATACTATTGACAAAGCCTGATAGATACATAATGATTTTGATTGTGTGAGAATATATGTCTTTGCTGTGCAGCCTCGCTCTGAAATTTCTGCCAGTTGTCAAGACTATGGGTATCTGTGCCCTGGCAACCATCTGCAAAAAAAAAAAAAAAAAAAAAAAAATCAATAGTGCTCTTCTCTTAATCAAGAGAGCTCCGAGCTTATGGCAGAGTGCCACGAGAGAAAAGCAGCAATTGACTTTGAGATTTTTAAGAGGAAGGTGAAACTGGGAACTGGGGACAAAAACAGATATGGTGGGTTCACCTGGACCGCAAAAGATGCATAACAGAATAAAAGACGGCGCTAGAGCGAACAAATTTGATCCCTCTGATAAAAAGCTTGAACACACAGTTACTGACAGCAGCAGCCTATGGGCCATGGGCATTTTATTCGCCTGCAGTTACATAAACCCCCTCCTCCCTTGTCTGACATGTGGCGTAGTCTGTAAGGAGTTGTTTAACTAGGACAGATGGCGTTTAATTGCGGTACCTGATTGCCAGGAACAAGTGATACAGTGCTGGTTAGTGGTGGTCTCTCTTGTGACTGTTGGTTTACTATTTCTCTCTAAATGAGGACTTCACTACTTTAGAAGTTTGATCTCCACAGCTTCATTGTTCACATAACACTATTGCATTCATCATCACGATTCCCTTGTCATATCAAATATGGTTTTCATTAAATTCCTTACTGTAATTCGCGGAAGGCATGTATCAGCCTGACTGATGAGATAAATGGCTTCTGGAAATGTCCACATCCTCAGAGCTGTCATCGTCACACTACTTAAAGTTAGACATGGTGTACGTGTCAAAGACTTCCTTTAAGCACTTGTTTTTTTTTTTTTTTTTTTTTTTTTTAGATATAAAAAAAGATAGATTGCTATGGAAAATGAAGCCAAGACACAATTACTCAGAGAGTGCTGTGTGTTTAAAATGGTAAGAGTGCCACAGTTTCCGACTTCATCCCTAGCTTTGAAGAGAAAGCTATAGGGAATAATCATGCCACCAGATTCTACTACACTCTGCATCATATGGCTTGCAGGCTCTTTGCTTTTGGAGTTCACTAGGATGCCTTTTGGGAACTTTTTGGGAAACTGTAATATGGGTTGTTAGGGCAATTCTACACAAAATCATGATATGAACAAAAATCTTCTCAGATGGGGTGTCACATCACATCAGATGGAGGCCCGCAAACATCTAATTGTGGGTCCAGGAAATGAAAAAAAAAATAGGGTGAATAAAGAGACTAACACTATGGAGCTTCAGTCTTTTATATCAATGACACTGAAAATTGAGGATACATAATGGATCAGAAAAGCGCTTATTAAAGTTGCTGTTCCACTTCATGGAGCATGGGCTTAATGCTTCAATTTTGAACTGAATGCAATTTTCTGATGTTTGTCTCCTCATTTTGTTGTCAGAAAAATGCATCTGTGCTTGTACAATCCACTTCCAGTGCATCACATGCGCTTGAAGTGTTACCTTAATATCATGTCCATGATGATAGCTGGTTGCACATTGTGTTTTTCACAACCTGCTTTGACAACAATAATAACCAGGAACGTGCATTGTACCTGCAATGTGCTTATGATGTCTTATTGTATGCCACTGCATGTAAAGTGTTACTGTAATTTTGTCATTGTTTGGCTGATCATTAGACTGTGAGAAAACTGTTTAACTGCCTCTAATGGGTCTCTAATCTGCGATGCACTCCAACTAAAGTGGCATCCGCATTATTATCATTATTGCATTCATACTTTGTTTGCATAATACTCCCTTGTTTCTTTGCATGGTAATTTCCTGCTGCACGGCTCACTTCTGCTTTTAGGAGGCAGGCTCTGACGTCAGCTCGCCCATTGGACGCACACTATAGTGCAGCAGCAGGACACGTTGGGTGCTGACCATTAATATTCCCCTGTGAAACTATCCATACTATTTATGTATTCTGTCTAAAACGGGCGGGCGCGGAGGATAAACGCAGAGCCAAATTCCGCGACAGACGGTGCTGCACTTTCCCAAATTGAAATCCCTGACAGGAGAGGAGAGGAGAGGAGAGGAGAGAGAGAGAGAGAGAGAGAGAGAGAGAGAGAGAGAGAGAGAGAGAGAGAGAGAGAGAGAGAGAGGACTGCAGAACATACAGGGTCTGGATGAATAACCATGGCAACAGCAGCAGCAGCAGGAGAAGCGGTGATATAAACATTGCAAGCCGCACATCCATCCGCAACAGCGATTTACTGAGGCTGCATCCTAAGCCTTTGCGGATAAGACTTCATCACTGCTAAGGTAAGGGTTTTTTTTTTTATCATAATAATTATCATTATTGTTATTATTATGATTATACATGGGGCATCTTCTTTCTGCTTTAGTGGGTTGGTTGTCGGCTGGTTTCTCTTGTGTGTGAAACATGAGAGTATTTGGGAAGCTCGTTGTCATACAATACAGTAGGGAAAGCTGCTACTGTATAGACTGGCACTGGGTCAAAACGCTCAGTGTGAATTAGGATGTTTCTTAGAGTACACATAGACTCTAGTATTGCATTGTAGGTTACTGTAGCCTAGTTAAGGCTCCATGGCTGGTATTGTTTGTTTATCACAGCCGAGGATATTTATGTGGTCTGTGTGTGGTCAACTTTGGCTACCAGTCCTCTGTAAATAGACCTTATACAGCATTCCATGATGTCATAAATGAACAAAGCAGTGGTCCAATTAAAATCAAATCAAGTTGAAATCAATTCCAATGATCCAAACAAGTATAACATCAGGATTATTATGCTGTATCCCTGGTGGCTACAGCTGGTACAGGTATGATAAGTAAGGATATTTGTGTGAGCTGATGTGTGCACGATCAACTTTGCACAGCACGTACCGTCCTTGTTATACAGTCGTACAGCACTTTGCTCTGTCAAAAAGGAACAAAACAAGCTCCCCCGCTTTGAAATGAAACAAATCTTTTGTCAAATTTATTTCCTTTGTCACAGTAGTGGCATCAGGCAGCTGGTGTCAGGTGGAGGTCCTAAAGACGCAAGGATAAAACAAAAACTGAACAACGAATGCAAGCTTAAATGCAGAAAATAGACTAGCTCACCTGCTTCAACATAGTTAATAAGGCCATTCACCGAATACAGGGTTATATCTTGAGTTATACTGAACTGTCAGGCACTCCTGTGACTGAAATCAACATTTAATTGAGAGTAGACCAGTTTTAAGCTAAATTATTCGCAGCACTAGCCACTACATGCTTTTCAACCAACTCTTAAGACGAAGGCACACAGGGTTGTACATGCACACACATACACACATGCAACAGTGAAATGTCCGAAACAAATGAATTGATTCAGAGCTGTGAGTGTTGTATCATAAACCAACACGACGAAGCTGTATGTGATGTGAACTGCACAAGGATTTCAACATTTTGCCCTGACTGCAGGCTGCATGCTGCTCTGCCAGCTTGCCAAAATGCTCCCCAAACACCACAAAAGACTCCTGAGGTGGCGAAAGAAGGATTTTCCAGCTGGTTTCGACCCCCTAGTTTATCTGCCTCTGTGCAAATGCCCCTTGATCGTAAAGGACACTCATGTGGTGAGAGCACAGGACGTCGTTTGCATCCAACTGGAGTCTGATTCCAGCTCATCTGCCTCTGTACCACAACAGAGGCCGCTGAGCTTCTCCTTCATATTTCCATACCCTGTTGCTCCTATCAGGTCTGACTTTGCTGGGATTTGGCATCATACGCTCTACCACAGAGAGCCTTATATGGCCGCATGGAAGCTTTTAATAAATGCAAGATTATGTCATCACATGATTGCTGCCTCAGTTGGCTCATGTAAAGGACACTCTACCCTCACATGTCCAATCTATGCATCACCTTTTCTCAGAATGAGAACCAGTCAAAAAGAAAGTAGCACTATTGTGGATTTGACTGAGAGCCAAGTGTCCTTAAACGTCCTCAAAACTTGGCCAGAAACTTACTGACTCCTCCATGATTTCCATTCTTTTCTTTGCATCAACAAAGTGGCGCAACACAATTGTCCTTCATGACATACCTCTATTTCCAGTGATGGCGCTCTGTCTTTTATTGTATTCTGCTGAGGGAGTTGGATGTTAATGAATGGAATAATGCCTGAGATTAATTTCCGGTCCTCTGAGCTGTGCATACAATCATCTTCTAGTCATGGCACAATGATTCTCTGTGTTACAATGACACCTACGCCTACATAGACTGGAAAATCTGCGCATTCAACAGTCAGTCAATATGAACATGTTGCTTTTTCATCCTCTAAAACTGAGGTCGGAGCTGTCAATCAGCATTCCCGGTGGAGTTTATACCAACAGGAGCTGCGGGAGGGGGGAGAGGGCAGCTTAAGGCCAGTCAGGAGTTCTCTCCTCTCATGGTGGAGGAATTAGCGGCTGTAACCAAGTCTATCCCTACCAAAAAAGAAAGCAGCATGCAGTAGTAGCCTGCATTAAATAGTAATTGGACAGCAGATGGCTCTTTTGTAATAATTAGTATTTAATGATTTGCAACAACCGGCAAATCAGAAACAGATAGTGTGAAGAACTGCACAAGCAGCAAAATCAGACGCTTCAGCTAGGCTACATCAGGTCTTCATGGAGGTTGGCATTATTACACAACTATGTTAATGCACAGCTTGCACTTTCACTGAGATTTGCACAGCAGCGGAAAGGTGAACAGTAATGTGAAGTAGGGCGAATATTGTAGAGCAGCTAATCCCTTTTACTGGGCCACTTCATACTTATTTTACCTACTGTGTTAAACTCCCAGCGAACACATGTTGTATGTCTTCCATTCCAATTGACCGGTCGATTGCTCAGCAGTCTTTCATGCCAACTATAGCCTTTGAAATTGAGGCTGATAGCTCAGTAGTGGCCCAGAAACAAGCTAGTTGGAGCCACTGGCAAACTCCATTATCAGCCCTTATCACAGAATAATGTGACTGGAAGGAAAGTAAAAGCTAGTGGTGACTGGTTACGTCGTGGTCCACCCACTTCACCCCTTAACTGTATTATCTTACACTCTAATTCTCCTTTTGTGGATCAGTCCTGTTGTTTTATTATCATCGTCATGATGAACATCACAATAAGAGGCACAGGGATCCTTAGTAACTCAGTGAATGACAGCTGTGTGCCTTTGAAGCAGTCGACGTGGGTGTTTTTGGCTGTGACTCACTGATTGGCCCTGAAATTTCATTACCTTATTGATGAATTTTTAGCAGAGGTTGATAATCAGTGGTGGGGGTGGTGGCGGGGGGGTAGGGTGTATATACCCAGGCCATATTGCGAGATTGAGATTGCTTTGTAGGGGGGTGAGGAGGGGGGTAGTGGCTGTCCTTAGATTGTGGTCCTGCATTTAATCAAGCACACAGCGTCCATTCTCCTCTTTATTGCCTGCCGAACACATTGCTGGGAAAGTGAACAGCTTCTCCTTTTGGATCCAGGAGACAGGAGATAACAGATGATGAGGACGTTTGGCTAGCAGCTCAGTTGAATTAGGGAAGCAGCGAGGCAGCTTCGGCTAGCTTGATCAAAGCCAGAGGAAGCATAAGCCACGCTGCGGGCTGGCGTCTAGCAGCGTCCCATCTAGTCACCCGTAATTGGCTCATTATGTTATTGTGACCGCCGCTCGCCCGTGGTCGCCCTGACACAGCACAAGACCTCACTCCACATCGTATCTTTTTATGAAGCTGCCAGGGCGGCGGGTGTGTTTGAATGCTGTGTGTCAGTGTGACACGCAGAGTCAGCAAGAAGAGCCAAACAGGATTTGTCACTTACTGCCGCTGCAGGTCATTTTCAGCTGTGGTTTGGAGGGCTGAGGTTCAGGTTTTATTGAAGACTTATAGATTTATAGATTTTTTTCATAAAAGCCAGCTAGAATTGGCATGTAAACATACACCTATGTAGGGCTGAAACAGAAAAAAAAAAAAAAAACAGCTCCTCTCCATTAGTAAACTCACTTTATCAGCTTAAATGACATTCTGAGGTCACTATTGGTCACTAGCTGGAAAATCCTCTCCACCCACAGGAAGTGACACTTTGAAACTTAAAGCATAACTCTGGTCATTTTTGCTCTGATCCCTATCTTCTCATCTTTTTTTCCATCACACAGACCCATTCTGGCCAACATCCCGTCAACTGCTGCTCTATAACTGATTGTGTCCTCCTGTCCCATAGGACAAATGCACACTCCAAAATGTGAAGTTGCTCTATAGGACAGCCGCTGATTTGAGATTTTGGTCAGACATTGCAATGATGGCAGATGATGGGAAAATAAGGAGTGGGTCAAACATGAGTCATGCTTTGAGGTGGAAATACAAACTGTCTCCCTAAAAGCAGTGAGCGGCGCTCCTTCCAGAGCAGGCCGGACTCACCACCGTTAGATCTTTGCGTCTCTCATCTCGTTTGGTACAAAGCATCACAGACCGGCTGGCTTGGTAAACACAAGCATGCTGTGTGAAGTTTGCTGACGTCATCTTGCAAGAGCCTTGGGTATTGAAGTGAAATAAAATATATGTTTTTCATGTTTTTCATGAAGCCAACACGTGATGTTGCCCAGTGCAGCTTTAATACATTTCTACAAAGTTTCGGTTAGAATGTACACATAGGATGGATGAGATGATAAGTGCATGATTATTCTGTTGTTTCTCAGTATAATAGGCAGCGGACCATTGTGTTTTAGGGACAGTGAATGGGCTTCTCATCATACTCTTGCGCGCTTAAGCTCTGGTACTATAAAAACAGACTTGGCCTAGATAAATGGAATGGACTGGAACAAACTTATGCTTTTCAAAAGCCCATACTGAGACGTGGATCCGAAAGGTTTTTCACAGAAATTATTTTGTTGCTGTAATGACACTTCATGTCATCTTGTGCACCTCAAGTGTGTAAATATAATAGTATTATGACTCAAAGTATTCAGTTAGGAGTGCTTTGATACCTTGATACTATCAAAACCATGAGGGTTTAGTCTGCAGTTGATTAACTGCTGGCCAGTTGTTAGTGCATTTTAGGTTTTTGACCTAAGCAAGTAAAAGTTAGCTTGTTACAAAGAGCACATCAAGGTGGAAGCAATGAGAGGTAATATTGCTGATGTTTATTGGTAATGTTTAAGTTAAGCGTAGACGGTTTTCCATTTGGAACGGCAGCCGGCTGGGGAAACAGTGCAGTTTAATTGCTGTTAATGGTAAACAGCCCTCATAAGGGTGTGAACAGGGCTTCAGAGAGCATAGAAGGTACTTTTCACAGGTTCACTTGAAAGGTTCATTTTCAGAGGCTTGATATGTTTTATCACCCAGTGTCTTTGTCTCATTCATCTCTATGAACCGAGGCAGTGATTGATAGGCCTCATGTTAACAGGCGCCTGCAAAACCTAGCACTGTTAAAGAGTGACTGATCACAAGCTGAGAGCTTTTCTTTCTCTATTTTGTCTTTTACTGAAGCTGCTGATGGCCGGATTTCAGTGTCTTTAAATGTGGCCATTTTCCTCCCCAAAATTTCCCCAGAGTTTATTCTTGTCAGGAAGGAATTGTCTGTTGAAGAGCATTTCGACCATCAAAACTCTACTGAAACCCAGAGCTAAGTCTCTTAGCAGCTCCTTAAAGATGAGGAACCGCTGCACCTGTGAAATAATAGCGAACCTTTGGGTTACTATCTTTCAAGGTGCACTATTCAAAGTTGTTGAGGGTTGATTTAAGTGAGGACCCTTTAGACTCAGCTGACAAAAAATGTGGAATATGCATGTCATTTATTAGTGAGCTGGGTTGGGGGTGACAACCATGTGGAGCCAGCTATTGCCAACTTTGTGCCTTTTTTCTACATTTTTTGTAAGTGGAGTCTGAACAGCCTCACTTTAATTGCAATCAAAAATTGCACGTGCACCTTTAAATAAGGAATGCATTTCCAGAAATTGAAAAAAGAAAAATTCAATGAATAAAACACAATTTGAAATAAAATGAAATTTCATTGCACATTGCACAGGTGTATGATTTTTTAATAAAGGGGCAATTTTGTCCCAATATATTAGCCTAATCCTAGTGCGGTAAAAATATAGCAAAAAGGCTCACTGTCATTCCTAGTGAGAGCAGCTGAACTCAGAATATATTTTACATTATAAAAATAGATGCAAGAAAACAACTTCCTGAGCCGCTGGGATAAGTGGCTTCACTCTCAGGTAATTAGATCCAGTGTTGGAGTTCACTTCTCCATCATATACCTGGGCAGTGATGATGTTAACGATACTGAGACCAGGATATCTGGCTCCTCACCACACCAGACACATGACGCATGACTCATATCGGCTTAAAGCGGAGAGAACAAATGACAGCGTGAGCTAGTTTTAGAAATGTCATAAACATTCTTATCTTTCACTTTGGATTCACTTTTGGATTTGTGCCATACTACAGCTTTTGTCTTGTTTTTGCTTTTGCCGTGTAAAGCAACGCTCATAAATTGATGAATAACGCAGATATTTTATTACTATTTGTCGTTCTTTCCTTTCGCAGGTGATGAGCGGGAATATATCATGTCTGAGGTACAGGGAACACTGGAGTTTTCTGTAGAGTTGCACAAGTTTCACAATGTGGATCTCTTCCAAAGGGGGTAAGTATTTTGCCTCTGTAGAAATCACACAGCATGAACACAGTCAGTGTTGACCCTGCACACAGTGCTGCATCGCTGCTGAAGGCCACTGCTGCTGACCTGTCAGTTGCTCTTTTTTTCAGTCGCTTTACCTCCTCTGTCAACTCAGAAACCATGGTATCAAAACAGCTAATACATTGGCCTAATGAGAGGCCTATGTATTTTGTTTGCAAAAGGTTCTTACAATGACAAAACATTTCAAACATGCAGCAAAAGCACATTTTGTCACCGCCCAATACAACAGAATACAAAATACAGCTGTCAGTTTGAACAAGGTTCTCCTGTGAGCTACACATTCAAATGTGAACTTACAGTAAAGAATTGCATCCAAACTCAGAAAGACTTTGAAGTGAAAATTTACTGTATTGATGGCAAAAACTGAAATACTGTAATTCACATACAGTATTACACAGAAAAACTCAAAGGAGTTGAAAAAAAATACAGAATACAATTTATAGCTCCCTTTTTTGTAGGTGCATACTGATTGATTGGTGATTGGTGAATGGTGATTTGTGGAAAGGGCAGTGATGCAGCTGCACTAGTGATTTCACAGTGATGCAGGTCATTTCTATCAGCTGTGAGCAGATGTTTTGCTTTTGACTACCACAATGAAGTCAATGGAGTCAGGGCCATGTAAATGACACATGTGAGAGGTGCTGTGCAAAAGAGTGTGAAAAATGTGTGAATACAATGAAAAGGTATGAACACATTTGCAAAAGAAAACTTCTGCTGTGGTTTGGAGGTGAAGATGACGACAAAGTGGATCCCAGTTTCAAATCATGCATCTTTGGAGGTGTATGGAAAGAGATTAGTGTCAGCAGAGATTATACTTAAACTGGATAAATGTAAGCGTGATATACCCACACTGAACTACTAAAAGTAAAATTTAAAAGTTTTAGAATTGAATGATTAAGACACGATTTGTAATTGAAGACAATGATGCAAAAAGGATTTTACTTTTATTCATTCATCTATTTATTTATTTGATCATTTGAATTTGATGACACTTTCAAATGTGTTTTTGCCATGTAAATTCTGTTGTCTCAATTCAGACTGAGCTCTCTGAAACAAATTGCACACAAGGGACTTTTGTTCCCTGAACAATTACCGGAAAGCAGCACAAATCAATTTTTTGAATCAAGCACTTCAACATAAGCATAAGAAATACAAATGTATGCACTTCAAATACAGACTTTGCCTGCTCTAATCTCTTTCCATGGGGAGCTGCGAGGTTGTGACACATTTGTTGCCCTTTATACACAACATACTTTGCCCTCAACCACCAACTTAACATGGGATACCATATGGTTCCACAAAGTTTCTGTATGAATGCACTGTAATGAGATAATGTTGCTGGAGATGCTGGGACATTATGTGACTCATACCCAGTGATGAAGGTACATTACATTTGATTGAGTAAATTAAAGTGACGCACACGTCCAGTTCTTTCACAGCTGCCAGACAGGGATTAAACTGTAAAACCAAAAGTAGGTCTGCACATCCATAAAAAAATCTCTTTGTGTCAAACAACATTTTAAATTAGTCTTTTTTTTTTTTTGTCAGGAGGGATTAAAAAAGAGTAAGTACCCATAATCCCACGGAGTAGCGTGTTTGAACAACATACTTTCAGAATAAGAAAGGGTTGGATGCACCTGTATACGCTAACATTCAGATGATAGATCACCAAATGAAGCATGGCAATGCAAAAATGCAAACATATTAAATGCAGCAATACCACACAAATAGATTGATATTTACATTATTTAAATCAATGATAGGGGAAAGTCAGTGCATTTTTTTAATTGTCAAGCCCATGGTCAAGAAAGACAAGTCTTAACGTCATAATCTTGGTTTTTCCAGATTTACTTTGAGTTTTATGTTAAATTTTATGACATTAAACAGGACCATGTTTATCCGGCCATGCTGTATGATGTGTCTGCAGGAAGATTAAAACCTGTCATCTGGTTGGCCTCCGCCTCGCTGAAATGCCAGCTTTAACCGAAATGATTTTCCCTCTCCAAATGGGATGGGCTAAAGCTTTATCATGGTAATCCCTTCGGCTGAGTGCTCTAATATGTTTGTTTTTACTGGTTGCCATGTTGCTCCAGATAGCAGCAGAGATCTAATGTGAACGCTTAAAAACGCCTGGAGCCCACCCCACTGTCCATAGTGAAGGCATTCGCTTGACACTGAGAGGAGGAAACTCTAGTTTACAAGAGCTAACTGTGTTGCAACTCCGAAATTTAATTGCTGAAATCGATCCTAATCCCTATAGCCGACTGAAAAAGCACGCAGCTGTACATTTGGAGAGACCCATTGTGGACTGATTGCATTAAAAAAAAACGATTAAGTCTGCATTTGATTTGTAACGCAGGCGATGGCGATAAGAACACTGCAGGCCTTTCAGTTTTTTCTCATGGCAGCAAAGTTAGACAGATCCAAGATTGTTTCAGATACTCAAATTATGAGCCCAGCTGCTTTTTCCCTCAGCGTCCTTTGTTCCAAGTCACTTGTGAAAACATCAAAATGCAAATTATTGATGTAATTCACTCACATTGTCGCCTACGCATCCACTGTACGATGTCTTCGATGTGTGCTCTGCCTTAAGCCGTATCCCACATGCAGTACCCTCCTTTGCCATTGAGTTTCTGTGAACTATTTCATTCTATAAGCTCCCAAATCCTCCTTTATTTATGTATTGACCTTCAAAGCCCTTTCTGTGCGCGTGTCCGTCACATGTCCATCTCTGAGAGCGCTGTGGCTAAAAAACACTGACTTGATGACTGTGTTTGCAGCCATGCTTTGGTCTCTCAGATTGCCAGTGTGTCCCCAGAGAGGAAAGATGTGGCTTTACACAAGCTGCATTGACTACAACTGTCAAAGTGACCTTTTCAAAGACATGTTTTCCACTCACTTTTCATGCCCAAAGCCTGGAATGCTGTCACCTGTGCTAAACACTCTCGTGTTGTGTTATTTTTGCATATAGTCATACATTGTGCACGTAGTTTGTTTCAAATAACTCATTTAATTGTTATTGTTTAGTTGAGACTGGATCATCATCGGCCTAATGTGTTGAAATTGCCAGTTGCATGTTTATATGGCCCCGCAATTTCTTATAATTTAATAATTTTTACAATTTCTTCCATTTATGTGCTTCTGTTTTTTTTTCCCCTTTTCTCTGCTTGAATCCTATAATGTGTGAATTAATTTCCCAGCGGGGAATCATTATAGTTTTATCTCATGTTAAATATTGTTATAATATTGTAGAATTTCAGTGCTACTTCTCATCAGGTAGGACACAGACAGTCCTTGAATGGATGTGCATTATTATGTCTCTTTCATTATTTATAACCATTTTATCCTTTCTCCATGAATAATTTAGCTACATTTGTACAATTCATGAATGATTTTGTTTAACATGACAGCACTAACCCTTAGTCCGTGTCACGAGGAGCATTTCTTTGCACTTTTGGAGCCTTAAAGTTGCACCCGGCGAGATTTTATTTTTTTGAGGTAAAACCTGTCTTATCAGCCTGAAATCACAAAGTGGAGGGGTAACAAAGAAACAGGTCCCATCTATTGTGACAGACTATCCTTCCATGGTGGCCATTTTGAACTTACACACACTGGGTGGGAAACTTTACCTGGGAAAGCAAATACAATCCTGCTGTGTCCTGCATTTAATGACCAAACACACATCGTGCAAATGTTAGGAAGAAGGCCACTGGGGCATTATGTCATTTGTTATCGAGCAGATTCACCCAGACAGATACTTGCCCAAATAAACTGGAGGTATAGTCACCAGTGGGAAGTTGTCTCCACTCACAGGAAGAAATAGACTAAAACTTAACATCACCACTGTTGCATCTTTTGTCTCTCTTGTCCCATTGGTATTCTTGCACAGACAGCCAGTTACATGATGATTCCTGGATATTTTAAGTTTGTTTGTCAGCACATTTTCTTAATGCTGCACATGTGCTGTCAAACTGATGAAGACTTTTCTCAATTTGCTTGTGTTTTGTCTACTGGCATGTGTTTTCTCAAGTTGCAATGAGCCCTCAGGGCCACTGTAGTTGCCAGTGACATGGAAACTTCATTGAAACAGTTCCTCTTAAGAAACATGAAGTGCAGAGTAGAAGATCATGAAGAAATACATAATATATAATGGAAGAGAGATAGAAGAGAGAGTAAAACTGTCCAAGTCAACACATACAGGACCTAACAAACAAGAATAAATTCACAAAGAATTTAAAGTTTATGTGAACAACCAAGGAAAAACTAAGGCAGGCAAATAAGAACATTCCCCCTTCTCTGTTCAATATTTTAACCTGTGTATAAACAAAACAAGTAGAAACGATAAAAAAAATGTAGAACTGCTGGTGTGTGTTGACTCTTGATGTGTGTGTCCATCCCTCAGGTTCTACCAGGTTCGAGCAGGGCTGAAGGTCTCACCTCGCGTGCCACACAGGCTGATAGCAACGGCACATGGCAGTACAGGTAAGGACAAGTGTTCCTCACATTGCATGATTATTTTTTATTTATTTATTTTTTTTTAGGAATGATGTATTTATCCGTTTCACTTTTAGCACAGTATTATGATGACTGTGTCCTCATAATAATATGAGGATAAGCTCCCAATTTGCTATATTGGTTCTCGGTCTGACGGCATAATCTCTGTTTTTTGCACTCTCGCTGAATGAGTCTGTGGACGGCTACATTTGGTCCAACTGTTTTAGAAGTGTGTTAGAGTTTGTGCCATGATCAAACAATTAAATTGCATATGTTTTTTATGCTAAAGTAAATACAAATTATGTCCAAAAGGTGCTATGTTTCCCCCAGAATTTTATTCTCACAAGGATGGAAAAATCTCAGAATATTATAACAATTATTACAACAACTACTACTGATACTACCAGCAGTGCTGTTAATACAAACACGAGTGATTCATCGAAACTTGTGTGAAATCAAAATATTGCATTAGAATCAGTTCATGTTAAGGGTTTTCCTGTACAACCTGTTTAGTCCTGTGAACTACTGTCATGAGGAAGAGTCCGCACACCAATATGCTCCATGCGCACCCTTTTCTTGAGGTCTTCACCAGTTTAAATGATATGAGAGGACACCGCAGTCTTGTATTCTGTTCCAACACACCTGATCCATCAACAGCCTAAAGAGGCAGGCAGGATATCGACAGCTGCTCATCCATCAAATGCATCAATAAAGGTGCAGGCCTTTACAATAGCATACATAATTGATGAAATACAAGCCATCACTGTGCATGTCCAATAAAATAAAATAATATCTATTTAAAGGTACAGGTCATCATGATACATATCAAAAAATACAATGGCAACAACTCAGAACTGTGTTATGAGTCTAAATCATTACCTTAAACAGTAAATAAACTACTATGTTTAGACGCCAGGGCTGACCACTGATATTGAACCAATATCACATTATGAGGGCAGATACTGTGTCGGATTTTGAATATTGTAATATGGGAATGGTAGGGGAAAAGGGGAATTGTAATATCCCTTCACTGCCTTACACTGAAGGGATGCAACTTTCTCAACTTTTTTGGCTGTTCTTTACCTCTCCCTGCTTCGTCATCATATCCACAATACTATTGGAAATATCTTATGGAAGCACCAACAGTCATCCCTAAAATATCATCGCCATATCGATATCGAGTTATTCGATTAAATATACACTTTTATCCAGATTTGGATTTTATCCACATTGTCCAGCCCTATTAGACACAGCAGCAGGAGTATCTATCTGTAAGAGCCTGTAAGATCAATGTGGTGGAAGTGCATCATAGTATAAATTATCTTAGAAAAACCTAGAAAAAAGAAATCTATATATCTACTTATATCAAACTCCTGGTTGAGACAACACCTGTATCTATCCAGCCTCTTGGTCCTAAAAGCTGTGGATGTGTGTATTCCTGTCTTATTGTTTTCCATTGATGAACACTAAAATGCCTAACCAAATAAGCAGCGTGATATCCATCATTTCAGACGTGAATATCACCGACTAATGAGCAGTTTTTAATCACAGTCAGTGTAAACAATCTGAAATATTGGTCCTTAATGCCTGTTGCAGATAGTGCTTGGATTAGCTGGCTGTGTTTCACAGGTACTTACAAGAGGTTCAGGCACAGCCAGTGGGTGAGAAAATCTCCATTGCATGACAGAGGGAATCATTTCAGGACTACACAGTCATCTGTTGTGATCTGCATTCTTTGTCTGACACATTGTCCTGGACACTCTTTTCTTTGAAGCCGATGTAAAAACAGTAATCTCTCGTGTTTTGCGTGTCACGTTTTGCAGCGCAGTGGTTTTCCCATGCCTCGTGCTAGTGCTTTCCTGTGAAAAAATGAGGATAATATTACAGTGTAATGCCAAATGTGAATATTTACTAGTGTTGTAAGTCTCTCTGGCTTGCAGTTACAGCAAGTTACTGTGCACATTAAGTGAATGGATCGGTCTGTTCCCGGTATTCTCTCAGCTACACAGGCAATGCATGAAGACATTAGAGAATTAAAGTGCTGTCTGGCAGTTTCAGCAAGTTTCTCAAGTTTCTCAGTGATTAAGATTTCGAGAAAGATAATCAGCTTGTACACCTTCATTTGCGGCGTCCTTGGCAAGAAGGCACACTTGAGAATATTCATCTTAATTTTTGTACAACAAGAGAAAACACACAATTAGGAGAGAATGTAAATTAAACAGCGTCAAGATTTGTCTGCAATCCACTCTCATTTTCTCGATAGTGGTGGGGTGATCTGCCTTTCAGCATCAGGTCTTGTTCTAAGAAGTGTGCACGTTGCTCCTGAACAATTCCTCTAACACACAGAACTGCATTGAATACAAGTGGAATTTCCCCCTCCCGACAAAACAAGATTTTAAGACAGAAATTGAGTTAAATGACTTGAAGTTGGTTGTTTGTGCTAAATGCAGGGCAGATAAGTTCTGCAGTAACTTTGTGTAAAGTGCTTTTCATTTACTTTGCCTCATGAACTTAGTGGTATATTCACACTGTTTGAGGCAAAGGCTTTTCATCCATGCGAGGTTGCTCAATCAAAATAGATAAAGAGCAACAAAACAGGTAATGAACTGGGTGGTTAATAGAAAAAAAAAAACAGCACTATTTATCCTCTGTGCATCCTCACATCCTATTATTTCCTACGTTTTGCAGATCTCTCTATTGTGGAGGATAGATTCTGTACATGTCTTCTGCTCCTTTGTAGTCGCAGGTTGTAACACCCTGTTTCTGAACTTAGCCGAGCATTAAAATCCCGTTTCTCTGGCAATGCAGGAAGCTGTATCGCTGGCAATACTGATTTGCAGTAATAACTGCTATTTTTAGCTCGTCATGACTGGAGCAGCACAGAACTGTTTGTGTGTGTGTGTGTGTGTGTGTGTGTGTGTGTGTGTGTATTGGCAAGGACACGACTGATTGTGAAAGCACTGTGTCCTAGCCTGAGATGTGACATTGATTCTTTTCATTTAGAGTGTTTTTTTTTTTCTCCTCCTTTTCCCCCCGAGAGAAACAATGATAGGAATACCAACAGGGACGACAATTTCCCCAACTCATTAGTGTGTAGATAATGCAAAATCCTCACCAGCCAAAATAATAAAGATTGCATTTTAATAGTAAGTGCCTCAAATCCTTGACACCCAATTTGACTGTACTTGACATCAGATCAGGGAAAGAGGTAGCGCGACCTGAGCATTGTGCAGTACAGCGTTACACAGTGGGCTAAAGTAAAACATAAAATCCTGTTATGATACGCCAGTCCAGTCCTTTGTGGTGATTAGATTACAGGGAGAATCAGCCAGAATTTACAGTGTGACCGCACACTCTATTCATAAGTGCTGTTTGCTCATTCTGTGTGTTCAACAATACAGTCGAACCAGTGATGTAGAGATAAATGACATGTGGGTAAATTATGACCTTCGGTCTGTGCTTATCACAAATCAAACAACCACCAATGTTAACGGTGACCTATCACCCATTATGAAAATGGCTGTTATGGGTGTTGCCTATTATTTAGGACAGTAGATGGTTGTTATTTTTGTCCTCCAACATGCGTACGTGTTCAATAAAGGAATCAAACAATAGCAAACTCAAACAATCTACGCCCGTCTCTGTGCCGGCTACTGCTCCTCTGATACAGGAAGGATAGAAGTTACCGGATCTCTCTGGATGTTAATAACAAGAAAAAGTACTGTTTTAACCTTCCTTTCTTCTACTCCAGCCCATTTTTTAGAGCCATTTTAGGGGCGGACAGGGGATCTTGAGGGGGAGATAAAAGGTCAACAGTAGATGTCACATAGCAGTGGTATTCATCATCATGAGAGCCGGGAACCTGAAGATTAATTTGAGATGCAGCTCAGCATTTTTCCTAGTCATAAATCTGTAATAAACATCACTTCTTTGGCACCCATTCATATTTTTTTAAGTTA
The DNA here is from genome assembly GCF_902150065.1 of Myripristis murdjan. Lineage (NCBI taxonomy): Eukaryota > Metazoa > Chordata > Actinopteri > Holocentriformes > Holocentridae > Myripristis > Myripristis murdjan. The sequence continues at coordinate 26,009,942 of NC_043990.1, read as the reverse complement.
ATAGTGAATATGGGTTTAGAACATTATGATCCGAGGATATGATGGTCATTCCCGTGTATATTTATGTCTCATAAGTTGTTGCAGCAATTTCTTGGTCGATACCATGTCTTTGTGCACACCATAGTCTTATATGCATTTTAGTTTTCGAAAGTGACACTTGTAAAGTCATGTCAAACCTTCTTTGAATGAATTAAGGCGGTCAACCTCAAGTCCATCTCAGTGGCAGGAGGCTAATGCTTAGCATGTGGAGCATCCAGCCAGTATCCAGCACTCAGTAACAGTTTTTTTCAAAATGGGTGAACTATCCCTTTAAGAGAAGTCAATTACGCTTTCAGAAAAGGTTTGTTTATATGTTTCCCTCTTTAAAAAACTATTCTCATTTATATAGCATCTTATATGAGCTGGTTTTTAATTACCATGTATATTATAAATTTAGCTCATAAAAACTTATATCAGTGTGAAAATGTGGTTTAACTGAAATTTAGTGAGGTTTACCTTTCACTACATCCCTGTGTTCAACACTGATTTATGTCTTCCTCTATACCTTAGTCACATTACCATGTACTCTGCTATCCATCAACTGTGCAAACAAATTTGCATGTTCTTCACTGGCTAAAAAGCAGTTCATCTCGCAGCCTCACATCTCAGCAGAGCTGCAACGTAACAGCATGTGGCGGAGACGGTGCACACTGCAGCAGGGTACAGTAGAGCGAGGGCCATATCCATATTGTAATTGCAGGGCTGAGCTGCAGCCCCCCCTCCCCACCCCCTTCCTCCTTTGCGTCTCCTTGCACAAGGTCATGTATTGCGCCTGTAAACCTCGCCGGCTGAATCCCAGCCATGAATGCACCGGCCAGCGCTCTGGCCAGCGAGAGGACTTGCTTTCATCATTTACCATAAAACAGACATAGCAAATAATCCCATACTGCGCTCTCCGGGAAAGTGTATGCTTGACATTTCAATTGTCTGTGCCCTTCAGACAAATGAATTGTGCGAAGGATTGTGCCGTGCACTCTCAACTCGAGCATTTAATGATTGTGATTCATGCACAACAACATGGCGATTTCCAAGCCAGAATGCATTAGCAGGGTGAATTAGATTGCTGTTTGCTGTGTCTCCCACTGCCTGGACTGAGATACTCCTTGATATTAGTATCAATAGATAGAGCAGCAATTCTGTGCAAGTCGAGTTCTTGGGTTTATGTGTCACAGAGAGAGAGAGAGGAATAGAGAGAAAGAAACTAACACACACACATACACACGCACACACACAGCAGCTGTGGAGTATGAGTGGCTGTAAGCAGATTATTTCCAGTACAGAATCACTGTGGCTAAAAGCTTAAGGGCATTGCTGCAGGTTTCAATGTGCGGGATGTGATAACTCCCCAACACCTGTATTTACTCAGAACTGCACCATGCCTAAGCAAAGGCTGGGTGGGTTTGATGTATTTCTGTTGATCTTATTTAGTGTGAACAGGAATGCGACCATTAACACAGAAAATGTGTTTAAATCACATTTACATCCAACAAGTAGAAAGTGTAAGGCAAGGTGTGAATCCATCAGACATGGGTCAAATAATACTGTACAAAAAATTGTAAGTTGTGTCATAATGTAGTTATTCATGGTGTTTCTCTCGGGTTAGTGCAGTTTAATTTGCCATGCAGAATAATGCATTACTTAAATAATTATTTGACCTTTTTGAAAGTGTCCTGATTTGAGAAACAGGTTGAACCATACAAATACAAAAAAAAAAAAAAAAAAATGTAACCGCTATCAGTATCAGTTTCTCAGAGGAGGTCTCACCACAGGAGCTTTGCTATCTGATCAGCTCTGTAGAAAATGCAGTAATTGATGCAATGAGCATTCTGTTTTACAAGATGCTAGAGATGGAAATGCAGCAGCTTTGTCCCAGCCACAGCTGATTCACATTTTCTTTTTTAGCCACTTATTAATTCTGGGTTGGCGGAGCTGGAGCCTCTCCCAGCATGCATTGGTGGAGCTCAAGAAAACACCCTGGATAAATCTCCAGAAGGGCTGAACGATTAATTGAAATGTTAACAAATGGCTCCGAGCAAAATCCATGTGCGAAATCTAAAGCACAAGGACTGCAGTTTCTTTATTATAAAATGTATGACAAAATAACTAATAATTAGAAATGAATTATTGTGGTGCTGTAGAGTTGACTTTGCCTATATATTGTATTGCCCTGATGGGAAAAAAAAAAAAAAAAAAAAAAAAAAAGAAAAAAACATGTTTTACCCTGAGAAAAATAACATCATCATTATTTTTGTAGACTAAAATATGATGCAAAAACTCTTATTCCTAATTATATCAAAATTGCAATATCTGTCAAAGTAATTGCAATATGTTTCTTTTTAGCTTACTGTTCAGCTGTAATGCATACAGACAAATACATTCACACAACTGTGGCCTTTGGCAAGTTGGAGTCTTGACTCTCATGTGATGAGAGTGTGAGAGGCGAACACACAAAGAACATGAAAGCGACCTGCAGCCGTCATACTGCGAGGTGACAGTGTTAACCACTGAGCGGCCGTGGCCCTCCTGCTAACAGCACTGTCCATACACTATATCACCAGGGGGATTATGGGGCATCTCTGTCTCACATCCAGCAAGCTTGTAACCACAGTCATGCTCCTGTACATCCCTCATGCTGACTGGGGCTGCTTGATGCTGTAAGTAGTGACAGCATTATCAGGAGGAGGCCTGCAGAGAGAGAGAGAGTGAGAGAGAAAGAGAGAGAGAGAGAGAGTGAGGGGGAGAGGGGGAAAAGAGTACAACCTCAGCGGGGGGGTTTCAAAGACCTCTCCCAGCTCCCAGCTGGACAGCAGCTCTGCCACATTGACTGCAGTCGCCCAGCCAGAGAAAGCGTTCTCGTAGCAGAGAGTAAACAGCCATCGTGACGAAGTGCTGCAACATGGGAGATGTTTAAAGTCTAAACACCAGATGCTTAGAAGGTTCATTAGATCTCCTGTCGCCAACAAATTCCAAAAACAAAACAGCAAGCTAGTATAGCCTGTTCTCGTGATTGTGTGTCCGCTGAATGCTTGATAAATGCTTCTGAAAGGCCCCTGCAGCTTCCCGTAGCGCCGTACTGTGCCTCGTCTGCGGCTGTTTCAAGTTCTCATTTCTTGGAAGACCTCCTCCACTCAAAATTGTGTTTTTCTGCTGTTTCTGTCTCCTCAAATGTCTGACCTTGAGTCTGCTGACTTGTATCTGTGTAAAGTTTGTTACTAGAAACATGTTTTCACATTCCTCTACTGAAGGTGGGGGTGTATGTGCAGGGGCGCCGTATATGGGGGAAAAGTTAGGACAATTCCAAGGGCCCTTGCCTGACAGGGGCCCCAAAAAATAGGTAAAAACTAATATAAAAATATTAAACCATCAACTAGTAAATACATATATATAGTTTTTTTTTCATGGGGCCCAAAATTCCTGGCGGCGCCCCTGTGTATGTGCACGGCCCTAAAATATGATTCAGACGTACACTAAAGTTAGCTAAATTTGCTACATCACAAATCTGACCGCAAATCCCGTCAGCTGACAGGGTGGGGCTCTCCATATCATAGAGTAACTAAATGATTCCCTGAAATAAACAAACAAACAAACAATCAAAACAATATTTACAAGGTTAGATTATCAACTACCACACAGTTTTCACAAGTTTTCCTTGTTCTGTGAACGGAGCTGGTGTGCCAGCAGGCAGGGCGTGGGCGGGGACTTTCTGCATATTCATCGATCTGCAGATTCTTCATGAGGGCAAGGTTTTAATTATATTTAAACCGTTCAAAGGGACTAAGGGAACTGAAAAAAAACAAACAAACAAAAAAAACTTTTAAATATGTAATATTGATGAACAGAGATGATTTTAAGGGTTTAATAAATGGCTGGAGGGGTGTTTAATAATATACGTGACTGTTTGGTTAATTGAAACCTGAGCGAAGTCACTTGATTTTTTTTTTTTTTTTTTTTTTAATTGCCCCAAAATTACTGGAAAAAACAAAGACACAAAAAAGTGTCAAAAAATATCAGTAATACAAGAGTAATATAACTACATATTTAAAATAAAATTATAAGAAAACTACCACAACCTCCCCAAAAAGAAAAAAACAAATAGAAAGAAATGAAGTGAATTCTGTTAAGAGGGTGAAATAAAACCTGTGCAACCCAGGAGCCTGTGTTAAGGACAGTAACAACCTCTGTTTTAGTGGTAAGCCGGCAAAAGTTTGGCTCACATTAGGGCTATGTAGATAGAAATAAAAAGGTGGGTAAATTGGACAATCCCTTATTATTATGAGGCCCAGCAGCCACCATTACAACAAAGATCAGTAGTATTTAAGGAAAGGATTAATTATTAATCCTTATCCCCTTGAAGGCCTTGTCCTCATATAACCTACATACTATTAGGCACAATAAATAGTTTTATATTTGCTTATATTTATTTATCTACATAGATTTATATCAGTTTGGTACTTTTACCCTCCACTGCATCCATGGTTGTTACTCTCTTTTTGGAAAAGTGACAAGAGCATATGCATGGTTGTAAAAAAAATGTTGTGAAAATGTGAATTTATCATCCTGTATGACGTTTAACAAAGTGACAGCTTCGTCCTCTGTGTTCCCAGACTATCAATTATTGAAGGAGGGAATTGAATTGAACTTTTGAATGAGTAATGTCAGATTGCTAGGAGTTTGGATCAATACATTTCTGAAGCCGTGCCAGTGTCGTTTGATTATAATGACACGGCTTACATACTCACTGCCGATATACCCACTGCATATTCACACTCTGTGCAGAAAGTGAAGTGGCCTGCAGACCTGACAGTCATTGTTCATTTTGTTCTGTCCCACGTCAGGAGAGTGCAGCTTCAGCTCTGCGGGGGTTTATGATGGAACAGTGTTCAGCCGGATATTTCAGATCCTTTATAGGAACGAGGAGATTGTGGTGAATGACTGCATGAGCTTCAGAGTCCACCTGCTACTGGATGGAGAGAGGGTGAGTCACGCTGGTTATATTTGCCGTACACATTGTCCCCGCAGAAGCAGGGAAGAATTGAAAATGTCACTTGGTTGCCTTGCCTGTTACCCCATATCTCTGGTGACATAACTGCTTAATGTCAATTAATTATAGTTTAAATGATTACAACAGTTGTTGCTTGCTACCATGTCATGTTTTCTCGTGCATTAAAACCCCATGAAATGACATCTTCCTTGATTTTGTGTTTGCTGTTATAATAGGATGATGGTGCGGCTCATAATGTTGGGAGGTGTAAATCAATGGGATATCAGTTATAGAGAGAAACCACTTAATTTGATGGGATGTGTGTAGGAGTTGTTGTTAAAAAAAAAATGTGAGTGTTTTAATTGTCTGAAATTTGTATTTAAACCTACTGGTCACCATTAAAGATACACAGTTTTCCAGAAAGTAAAATAATGGGATTTCATTTTATGGGGACTTTAAGTAATCAAAATTTTATCACCCTCTGTTGGCAACCAGCAGAAATTGCCACAACATTGGCAGAGCTGATGTCCCACACAGTACTCTGGTTATAGCCTTTACAGCTGAAATATGTTGCAACACCAGTTCCTCACTCACCCCATCAATGAGTATGTATTAAAAATTTCAGTCGATGTGTGTATGGTGGTATTGTTGTAGTTTGTGGTATGGAGCAGTAAAATAATAAAATAAATTGTATTATTGACCCTTTAAAGGGATGGTAAACCCAGTTAAATATGTGGATGTTTTCTTTAGTATTATTTTTCAGTGATCTGATGATCGTCATCATTCACCAAGATTTCAGAGTTCCTAAAAGTCAATAAATGTAATAGAATGGAGTTTTATAGGCTGCATTTTCTATGGTAATCCATTCCAACAGGGCCGTGTGGACTCTACTTCCCTTTGTAGGGTAACAATATATCCAATATTGTCCAACAACATTGACCCCAGTAAAACACCACTTATCCAGCAAAGTGAAAATATCCCTTTTGTTGGATATGAAATAGATACAGATTTTACAGGTGCTTCAACAAGATTTTAACTGATGTTTTCATAGTTAATATTACTGAAGAGCTCAAAACTGTGGTCTTACTAAAAAAGTGTGAAAGTCCATGACTGACGCCATCGCTAGCCAAAGCTCCATATCAGATTTAAACCCTCTCCTCTTCTTGTGTAACATTGGATTGGTAAAATAATCCTCAGTAGAATGGTGAATTCATATTCAGTAGCAGCACAACGTGCTGTTGGTTACTGTTACTCTCTAGTATTTGAAGTATCAGGGACAGCAGATGCATCTGAAGGCTGTCAATCAAACTGGGGCGGGAGAAATAAAAACTGAAGAGCTGTTCTGATTGGAGCTTTTAATCCTTAGCAAAGCTGTTTGTTTGAACCATTAGATCTTCTTCATTTAAGGACCTCAGATTCTTGTAATTTCACATTTTTTTCTACACTAAATTGTGACAATAAAAAACTTTCAAATGATAAATTACATATTTTAGTTCCCTGTGCCTGTAAAAAAAAAATCTGCTTCAGCCGTTTCTGCAGCCATACGTCAGAAATGGTGTGAGCATCGCAGTATCGAGCTCCACCACCTTTGCCTCTTGGAGTCGATTTTCTTTAATAAGTGTGCAAACATGATTTGCATGTGTCCCAGACTGACCATGAGCAGTTGGACTGATCAGGCGTGTAAACCTGCCAGACAGTTATTGATGTACTGTCCTTGATGGTTTCACCGTGGGCATGACCCTAAAAATCCAGTGTGCTTGTTTTTGTTGTCTGGAGCCACCAGAGCTCAAATTGATCAGCGGTGACAGCAATGAGACAGGCTTGGGGCCCGGGTGAGTCAGAGCTAAGATGGCCCCGCTCGAAGCTAATCATCCATATCATAGCCATAGCTCACACTTTGACATTACTCTGAACCATCACTCAGTTGCTCACTGACACATTTCCAGATACCTGTGAGCCCTGACTCCGTCAGAATGTGGATCTCACGGTTTCCCGTGCCCGTTCAGCTTGGCAGATCCTCCTAATTTTAGAATATTTCATTAAATGTAGACGTTCGTGTGGAGGTGGAGGTGGAGAGGCAGAGGCATTTTGAAGGCATATCAGATTTCAGCCGTCAGCGCTCCCGAAGGCTCCCACTCATTAACCTTCCAGAGGTTATCTGCTCCTCACCTCCACAGATAGCACTGACAAAAATAGCCCTTCATTTCCACAGTGTATGCCCGTATGTACTGTATGTTTAATCAATCAAAACACCGATACCTTGCACAAAACTGCACTGGATTGTGTGTTTACTGCATGTGTGTGTATGCTCCAGGGAAAAACAGAGGGGAGACAGGGTGGGAGAGCTGCGTGAAGCCCATTATTAGTGAATATTAGCAATCCTGAGCCTCAGTCTTCAAAAGAATCCATTACTTCTGCAGATGGAAATGTCTTTTGTTGTTTGCCCACACCTTTTTGTCTTCCCATCTTTTTTCAAATTCAAACAGACTGTCTTTATTACCAAAATATTCAGTCTTTCTGATAATGAGAGAAACTCACTTGTGTTCAGCCCACATTAGATTAGATTGAAGAAATATGTTGCCTTAGTCCTTTAATGTGTATGAATTCACAGCAGTGTATCTGTGTGTTGCTGTTTCCCCAGGTGGAGGAAGCCCTGAGTGAGGTGGACTTTCAGCTGAAGCTGGATCTTCATTTCACCGACAATGAGCAACAGTAGGTTTTGGAGGAGTTTGGAAGAGTTTAGATGTATGTGCAGACGTAAGAGAGAAACTTTTTCCTTGTGCAGCAGAGTACTGACTTGTGATATTTGAGCGACCCTGTCTCCTAAAAATTATGTTTTCATACACCAACACTAACTAAACTGTATCCTCAATTACATTTCGAGGGCAATGTATTTTTGTTTCAGATTATGTTTTTTTTTTTTTTTTTTCTGACATATCACAAATACTTTTCAAATCAACATATCTTGTATAACATGTAACCAAAACCACTTGTTTAAGGTTAGGGAAAGATTAGATTTAGGCATAAATAGTATGCAGTTAAGGTTAGGTAAAGGTTAGGTTTAGGCATAAAAGGGGTGAAATTGAGTTGTTTGACCCCTCTGCCACCCCACTTCCTGCCTCGTACAGACTTCAGACTAAGTGATTACAAATGTTCTTCTGATACGTTACAAACAAATGTAATCCAAAATAAAAATGTGTTTGAGAATGCGGTTTAATTGTATGAGAACGTACTTGTTAGAAGTCAGGGCTTACTTGAGGGATACTATTTCCTGTTGGCTGTTGAAGCGTCAGTGTCTGTTTGATTAGTGTGACTTGATGGCTTGCTGTTTCAGATAAGCAGAGGGAGATCTGGGATAAGTAGGACAACAGTTAGGTAGTTAGCATGAGCATTAGTCCAAGGAAAACACATCACAGTCCTGCCCACACTGTTTGATTGACAGGTGATCTGTGGGAAGCGCAGTGTCAAAACACCACAGGAATGAGCGCTTAGCTTAAAAAAACAAACAAAAAAAAAAAAACAAGACAAAACAAAACAAGAATCTCACAAATTACCACACTGAAGGACCATACCAGTGATTTTGAATATAAAAACAATTTCCCCACATTTTGCATCGCAACAAACCATTTTGCATTCATGTGGGGGCACCTAACATATAATAAAACCCCCTCAATTTTTAAATATGAATTTTTGGTTGAAACGTCCCCTTATAATATTCTGTTTCTGCAGTAAACAGAAAGCTGATAATTTGCTGTGTAAAGCAAACGTTTCCCTGGGGACTATTTTCCTTGGCAGAGGGACGGCATCACTCCGCCTAATTTCAAGTCATCAAAACCCAACAGTGCGGCTGCTTTTAGGAAAACTAATTTGGATGACTTTATTACGGTTATGTTTGAATGTTTGAAGTCTCTGAAGGTTAATTTTCATACTGTAGTGGAATGAACGGAAACCAGTGGCTGGAGAAAAGGGAATAAAAATGATATTGGAGTTCTGAATTGCGACTGCTTGCTTTAAGAAAAGATTAGCAGAAACATTAAGTATGTAAATTTTGTAGATACAACGTTAAACATGCTACATTAAGGATTATATTCGATTGTATTTGTCTCTTTCCTCTGTCGTTTAGACTGGCAGACATAGTGACTGTCCCGTTGATCAGCAGTCGAACCCTCGGCCTCCACTTCCACCCGCGGAGAGGCCTCCACCACCATGTCCCTGTCATGTTTGACTACTTCCACCTGTCCGTCATTTCTGTCTCCATACACGCCTCACTGGTTGCCTTACATCAGCCACTAATCAGGTAAGTACATTAGACCATGGACCCCAAGTGGAAGATTCATCCCTTTATATATATTTTTTTGTTGTTATTGATTTAGTATTCAATTCCAGAAATCTCCATGCTGAGGAGACACCAGTGGTGAGAGTGAAACCTATAATTACGATAGTTATTTTTATACACTGTCTCATTTTAAATGAAATGAGCCATTCCCTAAGTAGTTGCAGACTGGCTGGAACCTCAAGGATGCCTGGAGGTCCCCACACCCCACTTTGAGAACCCCTGCTGTGCAGTGCAGTAACAAATTAGGAGAATGACTACTGACCAGCTGGCACAGCTCTTCCCTACTCATATTTGTTTTGGCAGTCTCAATTAAGAGTGTATCCGCTAGCTGCTTGAATGAATAGTTTTTCCAACACTTATCTGATGAATCCAGCTGCCAATATCATAAACTCAGTGTTTAGCCATGCATTACAAAGATTACAGCAGCGCTTGATTGATTACATTAGACAGCAGTTCCCCTCTTTGAGCTTATCTCTTCCTTTCTCCCTCTCTCTCTCTCTTTCCTACATGCATACACACACTTACTATTTGTCCCTCCATGCTTCTTCTCTTTTCTGTCTCCAGCTTTGCGCGCACTGGGAAGGGCTCCTGGCTAGGGAAGGGCTCGCCAGAGAGTGGGAGCGACCCATCTGCCATGTCTGTGGAGAACCTTATGTTCGGAGCTGGCTACTGCAAGCCTGTCATCTCTGAGGTATGCTAACTTTTGCCTTTGCAGTTCAGTAATGTTCAAGAAGGAAGTCAGCGCCTCGCTTCTCACCTTGGCATTGACTGTCGAACAGCTCAAAATAACCCAAAAAGATATCCAGATTCCTTTTGAGGTAGTTCTTTCCTTTTCCTTACAGAGGAGTTCATGCTGCCAAATGTCAAGCGGTGGCGTAACTGTGATCACAGCTGATGGATTTAGCCATGATTTGTTTTGGCATGTCATCCAGAAGCAATAGGATTCAGACCAAGAGTTGAGCACAGGATCATTCTGATTTGGATTACAAATCCTGGTCCTGTATGTCTCTCCCCCACAGAAACGGTCATTAGTCAGGGCCCTGTGGAGCCATGGAGACTTAAAGACAGAGGCCAGCGCAGAGATTATTGCTGCACCAGACTCTTTCATACTGTAGTATCCGATTAAGCCGCCTGCCCAGGCATGCAGAACACAGGCCTAGCACCTGGAGGTGATACCAGCTCTCACTGGGAATGATGGTGTCGTCTTCTCACATCCCTCTGAAGTCTTGTGTCTCGTCTACAGTACAGTGTTTTTTCAAAATTGTTTTTTTTTTTTTTTGTATTTTTTTGTGGTAATTGTATGGTAATTTTAAACTTTTTAAACATAGGAAAATGTATTGTCACAGTAATTATAAAGGCAGTTTTACTTATTTTTATTAGTTTACTAGTATACTAGACTAGATACTCTGGTAATTATTTTATTTTATTTTATATTTGATGCATTATCAGATAATTTTCTTATTTTCTTACATTTTTTTTCTGGATCATTCATTTTTTTGGGGTCATTTTTGTTGATTTGCTTATCACCAACTTTCTGAAACAAATCAAATGAATTTCCTCAGCTCTCAAAAGGTTAAATGAACTTTAAAAAATGTGATTGGTTGTGGGAGCTCTACACTGAGGAAGGTGGGGCTGCAGACGCTGTGCCTGATCTGCAACGTGGGCCTGATGGCTCAGATCCATGTGACCTCTTATAGATGTCAGTCAGCGACTCTCCGCACCCAGCAATTTTTCATTTAGCCAACTATCCAACTTTCTCCTGATGTCGCCAATCATTTCCTATATGTAGAGTTGTAAAGCTGTTGGTTCCATTTTTCCTTTTCGTTTATTACATCCATCTCTTGTGGGCCTTGTGAACGTCACACACTGCACTGTAAATGTTAATGAGGGCCCAGGTTGCCCCCACTCTTGCTCCTGGGTTTTATGCCCACCCCTGACCGGGCGCTTTAATAAGCACTGTTTAGCCAAGCAGGGGGGCTTCGTTTGATCACAGTAATGAGTTCTGCTCTAACCGCCACGTACCACATAGCTGCAGGTGAAATCTGCACAGAGCAATGCCGTCGCCCTTACCTTTATTTATTTAGAGCCTTTTACCTGCAGCTGAAATACATTTTCAGCACTTTCTCCTTTCCACCGTGGCAGCTCCTCTGGAACTTTTCTTAGAATTGCAAAAATCACATGTTGGCGATTTCCATTGATTTGAGCCAAATTGTGGTACGGAAGATAAAAAGAAACACACTGTTCTAATAGCAAAGGATCCCAGAATAGGATAATTTCAGAGGAGCATTACGCCATTAGAAAAGAGACACCTGAGAGTCTTGGCTCTTTTTTTTGTGTGTCAGTGCTACATATAGTGCTCAAAATAACTTGAAAAACCTCTGAAACCTCTGAAAACATGACAAAAATATGGTCTTTCGACAAGTTCTAACTCCTCCTCTTGTCCCCCTGCTCGTATTAGTTGTACTTGTCTGTGTCTCTGAGTGGATCCTATTTGCTCCTGGTATTGGAGTACAAGTACTAAACGGGGGTCCAGTCGTGACTGCAGCAGTGTTTGGATGCCTCATGTTATAACAGAGGCAACAAAACACACATCCCTTCATCTGTTTTTCAGACTACTGGTATGGTGCACTGTAAAAGTTGCTTTTACAGCTGCAAAAGATAGTTTGCTCATGAAATATGGTTATAAAAGGAAAAACTGTGATGTCGGATGACTTAGAACTGGGACACATCCCGAGCATTGTCAGAGGAGGGAGAGCCACTGTACTGTATGGTTTTCAGATAATAACTAGTTCATACTGAAAAATAGGTACTTTTCTTCGCCCTTCGCTCAGAGACTCATCCCAGCAGGCCTCTATAAAGGTAAAGAGAATTATGAAAGTAAACATACAGATGTTCCTTCCTGGTAGGGGTACACTGCACTGCTGCAATTACAGAGCGCACACAGGTATGATGATAGGGCCGGCAGCTTTACTTGCTTGGGGCAAATTATAGTACATCCCCAGATACACAGGCATTACATGCCTTTCAAACCTGCGAGCCACGCCGGCGCTGCCAAAACATCCCAGCCGTGGGACGAACTGTGCGGGCCGCCGTCTCAGGTCAGAGGCCGGTGGCCGAGGGCAGAGGCTGGTCACATTCGGGACCTCTCTCCTCCAGATAATCACCACTGATGTCCATAGTGATAGTTGTTTGGCTAGTAGGTCAGACATTTTTCAAAAAAATGAAAGACACTGTGGTGATTTTAGTGTTATGGTTTAAGTGATTTGTAGCCGTCAGCTGTTGATGAGACAAACACTGGTATTCAACACAAACCTTCCTGTGGAATGCAGCGGGGACATTCAATTAATATTTTTGCTCCATTGTTAGAGAGCCATCTGCTGGGAGCACTGTCTGTACTGCACATTATGCTTTTAGCCATTGCTCTCAGAGAGAATAACACACTTTGGCTGCAATACATAGTGTCATTCTCTTTGAGTTAAATAAAGCAGAACTTTAACTGTGGACCTTAAGCATGGGCTGGTAATTGTGCCAATGTCTAATTTTAAATATAGTCAAGTTGAGTCAACTTATTTATAGAGCACAATTTAAAACAACAGATGTTGGCCAAAGTGCTGTACAATTAGGCAAAAATTAGAAGATCAAAGATAAAAGGTAAAATAAATAAATGTAAAATTATTAAAAGTGCAGTATATACACATCACACAATGCTCATTCTAACATTTGTTATAATGCTAAACTCAAAGGCTGACTGACACAAAGGCTGAAGTAAAAAGAAAAGTTACATGGAGAATATCCACACGTCAGCTTGCAGCTCCAAAACATTTATTGTAACACATTTGTCTCCACCTCAGTTGCTCTTTGTCAGGTGTGTCAATTACAGTAACTTTTGACTTACTACATTTCAAATCAGGAAGTGACAATATTCACAAGGTTATAGTACATACTTAATCTTATCATAACAAACTTAATTCTTTTCCAAAAAATCATCAAAATATTGAAAATTTCAAGAATACGCTGTTATTAGAGTCCTAGTTCAACTTAACACTGTCTTCAGACATTACAAGGAAGAGAACAAACCACAATTATCAACTATCCAATCAAAGGCGGAACAATCATGCACTGCATCAATATACAGAAAAAAAGTCCAAATATCAACACCCAAATATTTTGAGTAGGAAAAGAAATCATGAAGGCATGTCTTACAATTTGAGGAGTGTGTTCATCATCTTTTTTGTCTGTGTCAAATTGTAACTCATTTGATTTTCAATTCTTTATAACTTCAGTCAAAGTTACATTATTTCATCTATTTCATTTTTCTTACCAAGGCCAAGACAACTGGCATGGGCAAATTGTGGCACATGTGATTGTGGGACAGGTTCCTGTCCTTGGGAACTTTAAAAGGTCATAACAGGGAAGCGTTACATCCTCCTATCCCACGCACACTTATTGATCTGCTTTTACAGCTCATAGCAAGCTGTGTTTAGGGGCCGCTCGCTTCTAACGTCTCATTTGATCTTCCAAGTAATTATCAGGACTTTGCCAATGCAGAAACAAGGTCCTTTTAACACATACACTCAAGGTCAGTGACAAGCCTCTACAGCTTTTGCTGCGGAGGCCATAAAGTCCAAGCATGTGAACATGGGCGTTATTAAGGCAGGCCATTTTCTGAAGGGTGACTGCTGACCTACATAGCAGCTGACATTTCCTCTGTGTCTGACTCTCCAGGGAAGCTTTTATGTGCCCAGTGAAAACTGCCTGCAGAGAGCTCATACGTGGCATCGAAGGCTCTGTCGCCTCCTGTTGGTGGCACACAGAGGTCTGCGCACTTACTACACAGCCCTGATGAAGGAGATCCCCCAGCTCCAGCAGACTCCACCAGACCTAGGTGAAGATATGCTCAGCCCTTTGATTTTGTTTTCTTTGATTTGGGCAGTGGTGGAAAAAGTTCTAAAAAATCATACTGAAGTAAGAATAAAGATACTTCATTGGACAACTACTCAAGTAAAAGTACCTTCTAAGTAAAAGTGTACTTAAGTATTCAAAAGTACAAGTAAATTGTGTACTTAAAAGAATGCTTGCTGAATTTGTCATAAGAAAAATTTACAAGACGGATATTTCAAGGGCTGACTAATATTAATATTATATACAATCAAAATAGTATCAACTATAGTATCAAAAGTTGTCAGGGAAACTGTAGTGGAGTAAAAGTATGCATTTTACTTTCAAATGTGAATTAAAAGTGAAAGTAAACTGAGACATTGGTACTTGAGTAAAGTACAAAATCCTTAAAAAAATTCTTAAGTAGAATAACAAAGTATTTTTATTTTGTTACATTACACTACTGCATTTGGGCACTAAGAGTGCAAAAGATTCCCTGCACTAAGCTTTGTAAATAACTTTTCTTTCCACAGAGGTACTGCCTGTGGAAGAAACTCTAAACCAGCTCACAATAGAACTGCAGGTAGGTCGATTCAATAATCCATAGCCACATATCACAGAGAATATTGTTAAAGCCATAAGCATTTTCTTGCCACTGCTCACTTGGAAATATTCATGTTAAATATGGTAATATTATGAGGATATGCAACCAAGAAAATCTCTATCAATTAGACATGATGTCAGTGGTTGTGTTTTTTTTTTGTTTTGTTTTTGAAGTTTTAGACAAAAAAAAAAAAAAAAAAAACACTATTTCATGATTAATACCAAATCTTATATTTTACATAGCCTTACATCCACTCACTATATCAAATAAATGCCATCTACATCTGCAAGTCCATTTTGGCCAAGTTTTATTTAAACACCAATAAAGGCCAATGGACTTTGGGATATAAGAGAAGACCAACAAGGTGTCAATTTAAATAATAAATATTGTTGTCACAGTTTTTCTTTTTTCAGTTTTCGAAATTTTGAAAGTCTTACAACACTGATTTGTGCAGAAAGTGAGTAAAATCGCCGAGAGAGACTGTCAGTCGATGGTGGCTTGACCTCACAATTTCAGAAGTTCATGTGTAGGCTGGCTCGGTGGTTACCAGGAGCCCTTCTCTGCCAGAAGGACTGGCCTTTTCTGTATGGAGTTTGCTGGTTTACGTGGGTTTCCGCCCACTGGCCAAAGACATGGTGGTCATGTAGACTGGAGATAATGAATGGCCCTTGGGTCGGAATATTTCTAGACCAAGGATCCTGAAACTTAATGCATCAGTTGGCATTCAGAAACTGTATTTCCATTTGGGGATGTAGAAGTAAATTAATTTTGAGGAGTGTATGCTGAGTGTATGATATACCACCAACGCTTCTCCATGTCCACCATATGGTAGCTGCAGGAAGGCCATGAGAAGGTAGCGGAGCAGATCAGCAGAGATGTGAGCCAGCTCTGCTCCCAGCTGGCTGCTCTGTGGAGTCAGTTCCTGGAGGCTGCTGTGCTCAACCCCCACATCCTCTCCTATCTGGCCCAGGAGCACCACACACTCAGGGTGAGAAACACTCCATCAAACACTGGCCACTTTCTTGTGTTTTCTTTTCTTTTCCTTTCTTTTCCTTCCTTCTTTCTTTCTTTCATTCTTTCTTTCTTTCTTTATGTAATTATTATTTTTTTTTATTTGCTGATATTTTTGCACTGAAGCTGTTGATAGATAATGTTTTGTGAAACAGAACAGCATGAAATGTGCAATGCATTTAAATAAAATAAAATACGTAAAGCTTTTGTATGCTGCTCTGAAATCCATAGGTTGCAAAGAATTTGTGTTTCCTTCTCGATATTATTGTAAAGCCACTGAAACTACATAAATGCAGTGCTAATGAAATTCTTTCTGGTAGGTTAGCAGGTGAAACAGCTCTCACTGCAGGTTTTACAGCTTAAAATCCTCCCACAACACACTTGTGATGATTTCTCTGGTCAGACAGCTAAATAATAAAATAAAGAATATACAGTAAATAATAAAAGGGAGGATCTTCCATCATATTTCAGGTGCATATTTGTATTAATTGTTGAATTTCGTATGTGGTTATTTAATTTGTGCTACAATTTGTGGTTGTGGCTGGGGAAAAGCATCAAATTCTTGTTCAATTGATTTAGTCATTCATGAATATGCTCAGGACCAATTACGTTTAAGAACGGCATCACATAAAGTGTGATTCAGAGGTTAGCAGCGTGACCAAACTTTAAACTGTCCAGATCCAGAGAGTTTTGTGAGCTCTGAGTATTATAGAAGGAATTAGTGAAATGATGGAATGGCAATCTGCACCTTGGTGGCTAAAACCTGGTTGAGCTGGCTAATGTAATTTCCAATATAACTTCTATCTAATCAGTGGGCTGTTTAATATTAATAGGAAACCATTTTCAATCTGCTTCACAGTGGAGTAGCTCTCAAAGCTCTTATATTTGACGCTGTTTCATCTCAGTTGTCTGAGAGTAATGAACATGTTTGCTTTGGTTGGTATTAGATTACCCTGAGGGGATATTGTCATGCTTCCACTCACCAGTGGAGTTAGGATTTCAATTAACACTTACTCTGTAATTATCATGGGGTGAAAATACACCAGAAATAGTGTTCCTAGTGATTTTCCTGACACAGTGGCTGACTTTCAAGGATGATGCATTTCTAATTGGAGTTGGAGAGAGGGAAAGCATTGGATCAAGCTTTTCTGACAAAATGGAAGAAGAAATTTGAATCTTTCTGTCTTTTGTGAATGTACACTGTGAGCACTGTGAGATTCATGAGGACTCAGTGTTTTTCCCCAAAACACAAGATATTTTAATTTTTAAAATAGTATTTTGTTTCTGTAACTGCATGAATGATTAGATTCTTCTTTTTGTCTGTCTAAATGTCAGGTCAGGAGATTTTCAGAGGCGTACTTCTTCACTGAACACCCTAAAGTGACATCCTTGACTTTTCAAGAGGATCTGTAAGTATGACATTGCTCAGAAAGATAATGCTGATGCTTTTGTTTATTGTTCTTAGCTTAAATATATTAAATATATTCTTAGCTTAATATATTATGGATTTGTAAAGAATTCTGTGAAGAGTGGAGAGTTTATTGTCTGTTGTATTACACCTACAGAATCAACAGACATGGACAGATAGCTGCAGAGGTAAGGAATTCAGATTACCTGACCAGAATGCCTCCTTTACCTGTTGAGTGCCTGGACATTGATGGAGACTGGAACAGCCTGCCCATCATCTTTGAGGACAGATATGTGGAGCACCCTCAAACAGGTAATCCAAAATTTGGATTCTTTACTATTCATTTCATGTGAGAAATATTGTGTTATTCACGCATTTTGTAGTAAATGTTTGATACTCAAAATTTGCCATTACCTGCTCCATAGTCGCCACATACACAGCATGACTGATTATTGGCCTTGAAGTTACAACTGTCATTCATCAGTTGTACTATTTTTTGTTTCCAGAGTGGGTATCACATGTGCCAATGCTTGCAACTACCAATGAGGAGGCCAATTCAGATCCTGCTGTCACCTCTGCCAATAGCAGTCATGAGAAAGACCAGGGCGCCAGATCACCAGCAATACCCCAGGAGCCCTCAGACAGTGATGACTGCATGGACCTGCCCACATATGTCTCACTCATAGCAGAGCAGAGTAGGAGCAGCATGAGCATCAGAAGTACCAAGAGCCTCCTTGTCAATAATGAGGAGAACCCAGGACCCTCTCAAACGGAAGAAAAACAAACAGACTTACCGGAGAAGCAAACCCAGATTCAGGACAGCTCTAGTCCAGGCCGAAGGTACATTACAGTCAGACCTTCAGATGTTGACCCATACAGAGGAGAGGCGGTGCTGGTCCTCTCGTCTAACCAAAATCCCATTATTGACTCGCCTGAGTCACCTGTCCACCATGTAAGAGAAGATGCTACAGAACTTAGTGATGCCACACAGATTCTCAAACACAGCGATGCAGGAGAGAATGAGTACAATGAAGAGGAGTCTGATATTGCCATGCCGCTGAATCATTCCATGGATGATGAGAGCGAAGATATTCCTCTCATTAGCCTACCCACTGCCTATACTCATCCGGTCACGCCCCCCTTTACAGGCGATCTGAGAAAAGAGCAGACTCACCGGGGAGGCCTGGTTGGCTCAAAGATCATGAAGCGCTCCTCCTCAGTTATTTCAGACTCAGGCATAGAGAGTGAGCCCAGCTCCGTGGCATGGCCCATGGAGGCTGTGCTGCGAGGACGCCCTCCTCGAGACTTCTCCAGCGAACGGGAGATCCCACAGCAAATGGTGCGACACCACCCAGTTCACCGCAGCTCTCTGGAGGGCCTGCAAATGGAGAGCAATGGTAGCATACCAAGCGGGGGCATTCAGGCCTCCCTCACATCAATTAGCTCACTGCCCTATGAGGAAGACCAGCAACAGAGGCAGCTCAGCAAACTGACAAAGTCGGTCTCTGCACCACAGATAAGTAGTCCAGAGGACACTGAGGAGGACCAAGTGGTGCTCAACCAGGAACTAGATACAGAGAGATTAGTACAACACCAGAAGTCATCTAGGATCAACCACTCCTCTGTGAAAAACAACCAGGATATGGATCAATCTGAAACAGCCCCATTAAACAGGGGTTCAGCCACAGACCATGGTCATGGTCTCAAGGAGACTAATAGCTCTGAAAACACAAATTCTCCACAGTTCATGTCAGAGACACACAAAATCAAGTCAGTGTTAAGTGGTGTTCCTGAAGTATTGCATTTACAACAGCCAGTAGAAAGCCCTCATGTGAAGGAGAGTGCTGTTACTGCCAGCCAGGTGGAGAATGTGAAATATCAAGGAGACATCACTGGAGTAAGAGAATCACTGAACGACGTGCACCTCTTTGAAGTGGAAATAGCGCCCTGCAGCTGTGGAAACAAACCATGTGTGCATAAAAGTGCCGCAGATCAGGAGAGTAATAAGGTAGAGGATGAGTGCCAAAGTTTCGATCAGATACGGCTGCTCGACCTTGAAGACCAGGAGTGTCTGGATCCCCCTCGAACACTTCTACAGCCTGAGGCCTCAGGAATTGAGAATTCCCAGCACATCCCCAACAATACCAACACTACACAAAGGCCTAGTGAGCTCAGAGGGCTGATAACCAATGATGTTGTGTCACCTGTTGACCTTAACGGGCTCCCAGCAACTGAGAAAGAGCCTTTAGATTTCCAGAGTAAGCCATCTAAGATCCCCAACTCAGGCCTGGCCTTCATGAATAAGAAGGTGGTTGAAGTGGTTAACATGTCAGTGTCCTGTGCCCCAACCTGTCTGCCTTTCTCCTCTGTTCTGAGAGACTCTCCATCCATCAGTGGCATGTCTGCCCGCCAGGCTACCTCACCCATTACCCATCAGCCCCTGGGCTCGTTTGGAATCATCTCCTCATCTTCACTCAATCCTCTGAGCATGGACGATGAGACCAACGAAAGAATGCTAAAGTGAGTTTACGAGTTTCCTCTATAAACTCATAGGCATTTTCTGAGATATAGCAATGTTATATCAGAATATTTTGTATGAGTGTGTTACTGCAAGTGTACGGATATATAGTATGTCTGTATATGTGCTGTACTGTATTTTCATTAAGTGTATTCTTAAAATATAGAATATAATCTCTCCTTTCTGTAATTTTCTCAATTTCTGTTCCCTTCATTACAGTTTCTATAAGGCCAAGGAGGAGCTGCTGAAAGAGTTAAGCTTTCAGGCCAGCTTATACAGCGACCTTCCTCTCCTGGCATCAGATCTGCCCTACTTCCCCCCTGAGGAGGACGATGAGGAGTTTGATGATGGCATTCACCTGGTGGTGTGTGTCCATGGTCTTGATGGTGAGTGAGCATACAGCCTAACACTCTGGTTCCATATGATGCAATACATTGCAGAGGAATTTCACCACAGAAACGTATTAACTGATACATTGTAATTCTTGCATAGCATACTGTATTTTACTTTTTTTTTTAGAGTTAAGTATCTTATTGTCATTGTAAATGTAATGCAGTCTCCAAAAGTCATGTCCTACAAACTTTTAATCACGCTTTAGTCTGTGAATACCTATTTTTCAAAACATATTGAAGGTGTCTTTTGAATGATTAATGTGCAGTCTTCATAAGAGCGAAGTCAAATACTGTATATGTAATTTCCTCTTTGCCTCCAGGTAACAGCGCAGACCTTCGGCTTGTGAAGACTTTTATTGAGTTAGGGCTGCCAGGATCCAGGCTTGACTTCCTCATGTCTGAAAGGAACCAGGTAGGAAGCAGAGCAATGTGTTGGGACATTTTTTAGATGACGTCGATTAGAGCAAATTGATAATATGTAGAGTCACATTTTGCGAAAGTGCTTTCAGGCAATTTGTGGAATGCTGACGACGATGCTTTTCTTTGCTCTTTGCTGCAGACTGACACGTTTGCAGATTTCGACACCATGACGGACAGGTTGCTGGATGAGATCATCCAGCATATCCAGCTGTATAATCTTACCATAGGCAGGATAAGGTCAGAATTTCTCAACTCTCCTACTGTACAGTATACATGTAATAATAATAATACCCCTTTTAATTGATTTTGATTGATTGAATTTATTGAAAATCATCATTTGAGAGACGACAAAACAGGGGTGACAGTATTTTCTTTGGTCACTAGATGGCAGCAGAAACTATAAAGCAGGATTTGGGTTCAGCATGAAGCCCTTGTTTAAATTCTGAGAATCACTGTCCCTTGGATAGAATGCAGTTTGGATTACCCAGTCAGTGACAGCAAATGCATCTATACATGGATGAGGAACTTATAAACTATATATCATAAAACCTCATAAAAACTGTACTGCAGCAGTGTGATTCAGATAAAGTTAAACAATTTATCTTCCAGCTTAATTGCCCTCAATGTGCCAATTTGTTATTACTAAGAGTTTCTATTCAAGTTTGTTAAGTTTTTCTAGCATACAGTATTCTCTGGAGAACAAGTATCAAAGACAAAAGCAGTGGAGTGCCACAACAGCATCTGGCTTTTGCCACATTACTTCTATATTTAGTTATATAGAAGACAGATGAGAAGGAACAGACATGGCGATGAGGGATTTTGGGCAGAGCTATAACAGTACAGTAATTACACTAAGTGACAGACATAGCTTCATGAATCTACTGTTCCCCACTACTGGGGCAATGCTATTAATTCTGGTGGTATACTTTCTACATTAACATCATTAAGCTGTCACTTTGCCTTTGAGGACATTCAAACACTTATCACGTGTGGATGATTAACTACAACTTCATTGTTGGGGCATAGTGTCCAATGAAACCACTTCCTCTCAGTCTTTCACTTAGAGAAGTATTTATAATAAGATACTGTGCAGTGTCGCAGGTCAGCTACAGCGTTGGAGGCACTGTTTTTCCAGCCACCCACTCAAGATGCTGGTATATCTTTCTAAAAGTTGCTCTTCTTCGGCCAACAGCTTCATCGGTCACTCTCTGGGGAACATCATCATCCGCTCAGTGCTGACGAGGCCTCGCTTTCGCTGTTATTTACCCAAACTGCACACCTTCCTCTCACTGTCAGGCCCACACTTGGGAACGCTATACAACAACAGCACATTGGTCAGCACAGGTGAGGCCACCACTCAGCATGAGGAGGGAAAAAAGCACAGCGCAGATGTGCTGTATTTATCACTGAGTACAGCAATGCTTCTCGAAGATGTTTTCTGTTCCTCAGCAGCCTCTAGTCTTTTATCTAAGAATATCATCCATACTGCTCTCCTTCTATGCTGGGTCTTCAAAAAGGGCGATGCCTGATTTGTGTGTGTGTGTGTGTGTGTGTTTATTTTCCTCTGCTCAGGTCTGTGGTTAATGCAGAAGCTGAAGAAATCGGGATCCCTGCTACAGCTCACCTTCAGAGATCATGTTGATCCTCGGAAAACATTCTTATATCTCCTGAGTCAGAAACCAGGTACCATATGAAAAGGCCAAACTCGAGATAGAGGGGGTATATTGGCTTCCTTACTTTAGAGACTATTACTTGAAAGACAGTCTAATCAAATATTCATGAACATGTTGTCATCTTGTCTTTTTGTCAAATTTTTGTATGTGTCAGCTCACTAACACTCCAGCCCCTGCCAGCTAACTGTGAGAGGCCTCCCCACTGTGTGAGTGGAACAAAGCAGTCGTTTGTCACAGAGGCTTGAAGAAGATAAGCCTGAAAAACGCTTTTTTTTTTCTCCCCCTCCAGAGCTGTGGCAGGCTGACAAAATGATCCAAACCTTGTCATTGGAAACCCACCAGTGCACTCTTTTAAAAGCACACTGACAGGAGACAAGAGAAAAAACATAGTTTTATCGCATCAAACCTGTCATTGTACTTTGTGATTGTACTTTGCGTTTTACAACCAATTCACCCCCTTTCCTTTCTCTCCTCCTCTCCCTCTCTCTCGTGCTCTCTCTCTCTCTCTCGCACACAAACACACACACACACACAACTAAAGTCTCATTTACTCATGTGTTTCTTGTCCTTTCAGGGCTCCAGTTCTTTAAAAATGTGGTGTTGGTGGCGTCTCCACAGGACCGTTATGTTCCTTTTCACTCTGCCAGAATAGAGATGTGCAAGACTGCGCTTAAAGACAGGACCACAGGTTAGGAACAGATATATTAACTAGCTGTACTGATGCTTTTTGAGGCTTCTGCTCTTTGTGTTTGTGTGCTATTTCTGATGTCTGGTGATAGGCATGTGGGGTTTTGAAGGCCGACAGCAGATATTTAGTGCCGATTTTCAAAGCCTTAAAATTGGACCATTTTCATGCTCTCCCAAAAATCCCAAACAATTACAGGGATTCAGTCTTTCCAATAGAATGTTACTCATGTCACGGAGGAAAAGCTTCTGAAACAGCATTTACGCCATCATGGGGCAAACTCTCTGCTGAGACCCAGACTAAGGAAATTGATCTTTTAGGCAGATTGGCAGCTTCTAAAAGGGACATCACCAAGTTTTTGGGAGACTGGCCTGTTGCTCAGCGTAGCCATTACATGGTGGGAACCCAGTCATCAAAATCATTTGCTCCGTTTGTGATTTTTGCACTGAAGGTCCTGTGTACACGGAGATGATCAACAACTTACTGCAGCCGCTGGTGGAAGCGAAAGAGTGCCGCCTGATTCGCCAGAACGTGTTCCACGCTCTACCCAACACGGCCAACACCCTGATCGGTCGAGCCGCCCACATCGCCGTCCTGGACTCTGAACTCTTCCTGGAGAAGTTTTTCCTTGTGGCAGGGCTCAATTACTTCAAGTAAAGGTGCTAGTGCTGTACTGTATATACCCAGACTTTGGCAAATGGAGCGGATCTGGTGGATAGGGTCCTTTCCTATCCCTTTGACGATGTACAGTATATGTAAAGTATATAACCCCTGGTATCTAAGACGTAGGGCCTGTATAACCCATATGTTAGGACTGCAAGCACCCATCGTTAAAAAAAAAAAAAAAAAATCAGCGAAATGTTGACTGTTTTAATTGGGGACTCACAGTTCGTCTGAGCTTGATGTGTAGCCATGCAAAGCAAAACATCTGACATCACAGGATTGATTCTAGATGTTTTGTAGGCCTTATGAATAACCCCCCCGCCTAAAGCACTAACAAATGCTAATTGTGGTCTAAAGCGATTAATTATTTGCCCTTTAGAGCTGGGTCGGAGTCTTTAGTCGATAACACTGGTTGGTGGAGTTCTGCTTAAAGGAATATAACCACGATAGTCTCACAAACTATCCTTAAAACCAAGGCAATAGATGCGCAGCGTTTATCCCCTTGATTGTACATTAGCAAGGATTTTATTGTACAAAATATAGATGTTTCTTTTTACAAAAATGAATATATTGTTTGAAATTATTTATTTTTTATCTGCTCATGAACCTACAGTATGACTAGTCCATATAAATGTGATCTTTTGTGTGTTGTATATCATATACTGTACATTTACATCAACTGACTTTCCAAATCATAGTAACCTTGTCTATAAAGTAACAACGCAGCTCAGAGTGTTACCCCATGTAGCTGATAATTTAATGTATATCTAAAAAAAAAAAAAAAAAAAAAAAGTATTATGGTCAGAAGCATTCACCTTATGTTTCCCTTACTCTAGATGAGTTCAGCCTAACCCTGATTCACAAAGTATTGCAGCTAAAATGAGCTCTGCAGTGTTATGATTGAGTGATTGATTGACGTCATCGGAGAAATTATTTTACAGTATGCTAGCAAACCAACAGTGTTATAACTTCCAGAATAACACAATAAATTTAACTCTATTTCAGGCAGAAAAGAGTATTAAAGAGTGTAACTTAACCCCAAACCCAAATCTGCGTGAAAGGTGTGTTCAGAGCAAATGTGAAGTTTTTAGCGCAGCGTGATTACATACAAATGCAAAGCAAAGACACAAACAGATGCAAATTTCTGGCGAGCGATGCAAATGATGCAAATTTCTGCATCGTGAATGATGTGGACACATGAAATTCGCGTATTTGCCTGAGTTCAAATTTTTCAACTTAAGCGAAAAATTTGCGCCCGTAAAATTCACTTCATGTTTGGTCTGAACACACCACAATGGTGAAAGGTACGGTGCCTGGTCTTTGGTGGCAGTGCTGTCACCACTTGCTCTCTATGGGTGGTGACATCACCTGCCACCAAAAACCAGGCACCCTACTTGTCACCAGTAGAGATTGGGCTTCATGCGGATTTCGGTTTGGGGTTTAGTTATTCCTAAATGTTTGGCTCAGGAGCTGTTCTTAATTGCCAACTGAAATCATCTGAAGTAAGTGTAGTTTTGATTTTATGTGGCCGTTTGAAATAGCAGGTTCATTTTTATTTTTTAAATGATACACACATGTTGTGAATCAGGGTGTCCTTTCTTTTGTGTTCTGGACAAACTGGGTGATTTTGCATATTATGGACCAACCTTTTCTGCCAAGACTTTTTCCCCACCAGTCATTTCCTAGAAACCAAGTGCAATATAATGCATGATGATCAGAACAACACACCATCATATCACAGTCAAAATACTGTTGTGCATCCTTCAAATTTCCTCTTCCATCGAAGATCAAACCTAAGTTCAACACCTCACCGAGCTACGTCGGAGCTACGCAGTACGAAATAACGTTTGTGAACCGAACCTTTCGTCACAACCTTTGCTGTCGCGTTAGTGTGACAGGGAAGCACGGCAAGAAAGGTGTCATTTTCCAGCGTAGGAGGATGATTTCCTCACCAGTATGCTGTCCATCAAAAGATGTTTACATTTTGGCATTAGAGAACTGTTATCATAGTGTCATCACCATATTCAGTGGTGGTTGTGCATCTGCTGCATATGTAGTTATGTACATATAGAGAGCTATATTTATCCTTTGCACTGGTTTAACTGACAAGTGCACTTTATTGATGACCTTGAAACAACCTCCTAGCTTTACAAACTCCACACAATCATTCTGTCTGTTCTTTTGTTTTGTTGTGTTTTGTGGTGGTTCTATATGCACTGTTTCTTAAAGAAAGTGTTCTATTACAGGAAAAATCCACCCTAAGATGCTTCAACACTGTTAAAAAACAGCCATTGCATTTCTGGTCTCAGTTCTTGGTTCGGTGAAGTATTTTATTCCCCTGGATTAATGGCCAAATGTAGACGATGACATGATGTCACATCGAGATAGTTCCAGCACAGCAGCAGTGTAGCTTGACAGCAAATAAAAAAAAAAAAAAAAAAAAAAAAAAATGTCAGCCATCTGAAACATCCACGGGTAAACGTCAGGTTTTCATGTCAGTCCTTCAGAAACCTCTTTCTAGAATCACCAGTTTGCACTAACGTTCAACAATCATACAGGGAGAAATCCATCACAGAGGAGGCAGAGATACCAGTGTCTCTGCCGACAAGCATCCTCAGCAGACCTGAATGCAATGTAGCAAGACATGCTGCATTTTGAGGAGGGGGCGCATTTGTGATCAGAGACACGCTTCGCTTTTTCACAAATTAGTTGACTACCTACCATTATATGCCCATATGTCAACCTTTAATTGAAATGTAGGAAGCTACTAAGTCAGGTCGCAGTAGTCAAAGAAGGCTGAGGGAAAGTGCATCCACCAAAACCATTTTGACAGTGTAAGAGTATCCGAGAGTGGATTTTTCCTCTAAGCGCCGAGGTCTGCGTCCTGCACTCGCTGTTAAAACTTGACCTTAGCTGTCCGTCCCAGCCATCTTAAAGCATTGTGTTGTCTTCAAAGTGTGCTGTCTCTGAGTGCGAGCGGTGACATCTCAAAGTGCTCTTTTCTGCGCGGACGTCCTCTGGCTCCCGGTGTTTGCGGTGGCACTGCATGGTAAGCAGAGTGTCACTGTGATTGACTCTAATCAAATGGGCCCCTTTAGGACACAGAGATCGTTCTCAAAAGCCACTAAGCAAGCTGCCTAAGCAATCTGTGGGTGCTGCCACGCGTCACGCATCATTTCTCGACTCCCCCAACACACACACACCTACATGCACACACACACACACACACACACACACACACACACACATATACAAACACATACATAGATGTGGCTTTAGCTTGTTTGCTTTTTCCCCAATAGGGCTGTGTCTGTTTACCCAAAGGGGTCACTGAGAATCGATGAAGGGGAAAGTGTTTGTTGCATCAAGATTGGCCTCTTCAAGGGCAACATGGGCCTCATCTGTTGAGGAGAGTCAGTTCAGGAGTCGTGCTGGAATCTTAGTTTCTCTACATTTTTTTTTTTTTTTTTTTTTTTTTTACCCGCTACCATATATATAATAGATCTTTGTTTGTTTTCATCCCTCAAAAATATCTGACTTGAACCTTTTTTTGTATTTGATTGCCCTTTACTGTAGTGAGAGTGATATTCCTGTTGGTGTGTGTGTGTGTGTGTGTGTGTGTGTGTGTGTGTATGTGGAGGAAGGTTGGTGTATTATGTGTGTATGTGTGTGTTAAAATTTCAAAGGCTCTAGGCAGCTTTCTGTCGTGTGTAAAATGAGATTTACTCAGATTATTTTGTCATCGTCTGCTCTTTGAGTATTGTGCTGGAACATGACACAATTCGAAATGTTTGAAGTGAATGTAAAAAAAATGTTTAACTTCACTGTGAGGAACATGTATTTATTTGATTCTGCATTATTTTGCTAAATGTATAACATGTAAAGTACAGTCAATTGTACTTCATCTGTGCCAATACTACTCTAATATTTTTCTATGTTGCTGACTGTATGTATTCCTGAGTAGCTTGTGTCCCATGTAAAAATATAAATACATATATATATATAAATATATAAATATCTGTCTATCTATCTATCTATCTATATATATATAGAAAGAAAAAGATAGCATAGTATTATCATAATAAATAACTGTATGATGTTACAATTAAAAGATTTTTCTTTTGCAGAAATATTGTGGTCGTTGTTTTCAGCTTGTTATCAGCTTCAAAATATTTACATATGGTGGCAAAAGGGTTTGATTTTTTTTGGTAGATACTGCTAAATACTTTTTTGGATTTAGAATTTCTGATGGCTGCTATTTGGTGCTAGTCTTGGCCATGTGGATAACCCATAACAATAACAAAATCCGCATATTTGTGAAATATGATCCAAATATCTCACTGGATTCTATTCAGGTTAAAGCATTCCCATAGACAAATATAATGCTTATCAATTCTACAATTTATATGTAATCAAATAAATTGCATCATACCCATCATTATCAGAGATGGGTGATACCGACTGACGGCCAATGTCCAATTTTGAAGAAATGGGCAGTAGGCTATTGGTCCAATTTACCTGCAAACATATACACTATATGGACAAAAGTATTAGGGCACTCCTCTCAATCACTGAATTTGTTCTAAAGAACTCACTGAATTCCAGCATGCTACTGTGATAGAAATGTACGAGGATGCCAAGTTATACCAAGTCAGTTTATGAAATTTCTTCCCTCCTAGATATTCCACCATCAGCTGTAAGCGGTATTATTGCAAAGTGGAGGCGTTTAAGAACCACAGCAACTCAGCCACCAGGGGGCAGACCACATAAAGTTACAGAGCGGGGTCGCTGAGCGCTGAGTGTGTAAAAATGGCCAACGCTCTGCTGACTCAATAACTGCAGAGCTCCAAACCTCCTTAGGCATCAACATCATCACAGAAACTGAGCGCTGGGAGCTTCATGGCATGGGTTTCCATGGCCGTGAAGCCGCAGGCAAGCCTGACATCACCACGGACAACGCCAAGTGCCTTATGGAGCGGTGTAAAGCACGCCGCCACCGGACTCTGGAGCGGTGGAAATGTGTTCTGTGGAGCGACCAATCACGCTTCTCTATCTGGCGGTGTGATGGACGAGTCTGGGTTTGGTGAACCCAGGTAAACATTCCCTGCCTGACTGCTTTGTGCCAACTGTAAAGTTTGGTGGACGAGGGATAATGGTATGGGCTTGTTTTTCTCTCATCCAACATCAGTGTCTGACCTCACAAATGCTCTTCTGGATGAACAGGGCAAAAACTCCCACAGACACACTCCAAAATCAAAGCCTTCCCAGAGGAGAGGAAGCTGTTATAGCTGCAAAAGAAGGACCAACTCCATGTTAATGCCTATGGATTTAGAATGGGATGTCAGAAAAACTCCTGTGGGTGTAATGTGGAGGTGCTCCAATACTTTTGTCCATATAGTGTATATTGCTGTAAGCTATGATGCCATCTTGTCGTTGTTAGTCCCTCAGCTGTGCTTGTGTACGCTGCAGATATGTGGCTGGTTCCAGCCTCCTTGAGACAATGTCCGCAGAGACAGATTTGTCACGGCCTTTAACTTCTGTCTCCGTATATTCTATTAACGAGCCCTGTTGTGGGACAACAATGACTCACCATCTATATTGTCCGTCTGTGACAAACGCAGTAAACGAATCATAGCAGCAATCCCCCGCTGACACCCCATTTCAGTTGCATCAATTCATGACTTCCAGGTTTGGGATACCCTGGAGCCATAAATCCAGGCCTCTACAATCCATAGTCAATTTGATTCAGGGTGTTCTTTCCCATTCCACCATCCATTTGTCACTGCATGTTGAACTCATGATCCAACTGAGGCTAGTTGGAGTCCCCCCACTGCCCATTTTTTCCTCTTTCTTCCCTTCCTCAGATCAATAGATCTCATTTCTCCACCCCAACCCAGCAGAAACCACTCTCAGTTCCAGAAAACCGATGAGGGAACTATGCTCACACATAGTAATGCATGTCATTTGCAGCCAGTTAACAACAATTGGTTGGTCACATTCACTTATCATCAAATACAATGAAATCACAGCAAATAAAAGTAACGCTCTTGTTTACGGCTCGGGTCTCACCCGAAAACATCCCCTCTGAGACCCATCTCATTGTGCATGTGTCATTTCTGCTCGGCCATAAAGTGGAGGAAAAATGATTTTGTCATTAAATCCATCACTCTGAGTTGATTGAAGCGGTGTTCATTCCATTGTTTGCCTTGTGAAGGAGGGAAATCATTAGTCCCAGAGTGATACTTTGAGCAGGCATCGTCAATAAGCAAGCCGCCAGTGGGAGTAATTATGGCTGCATGTATCTGTTGGTGCTGGAAGGTAATAAGATCTCACATGGTCTCATTATCTCCCATGACACTGATGAGGAGAATTTCACACCTACATAGCACAAATTCTGCAGAACTGGGCTATAAGTATTGTTCTGAATAATGACATCATTCTCTTTTCATGTGGAGGTGTATGAAATGCTACAAGGGAAGCCAAACTGCTACAGATCACACTGTCTACTCATGTTTGCCCAGTTTGCTCGCAGAGATACTCTTTCTTTGAAAGCATGCTACAACCAAGAGCATTTAAGACCAGCTTGGAATAACTGCTGTATTATACAGGCAGAATAAATTTGATGACAAGGAAGAGTAATGTCATCTCATTAAAAGTCCAATAAGCACGTTTTTTACAGGCCCATATTACAAAATAAAAATCTAATCTACAGTGGGTTCCAGAAGTCTTACTGCACGACCAAGAACTCTTGCATCATCTATCAGAACTCATACAATGTTTCTCGAACAAGAGTGCATCATTTTTTACTTGTGTTAGTCAAAAAAATATATTTGTTGGTATTTACTAAAATTCAAAATTTCTTAATATTTGCTCACCTTCCTTTAGCCTCAGATGCTTGTTTTTTTTTTTTTTTTTTTAAATCTATCTGGCAAATTTTGCAGAATTTGAGAATCCACTCCATCTTTTCAAATGTTCTCAAGGCTGTTCAGTGGGGTTGAAGTCCAGTGATTTTGGAGGGAAAGCTGTGCAAGTCAGCACTCCTTGCTCCTCCTTGGACTTTTAATAGACTTGGAATGGTTTTGCAGGTTTAAGGTCATTGTCCTTCTGGAAAATGAATCCTCGTTCACACTTAAAGCTGAATGGAAGCCAGAACAATCATACAAGTCACCAACTGTGGGATAAGCAAAAGAAAATTCCCACGTCTATTTGGTTTAATTATTGTATGACTGCAGATTTCATGCACTTTCACAAAACCTTAAATTATCCTCTCATAATGCTCTCATAATGGCTTGATATTCTGGTCTTCAGATGGACTGGTCACCTTCGGTCTGTCTGGTCTTTCTTTCAATGAAAACTGTTTGTGAAAATCTCTCCAGTCAGCACTGCACTGTCTCCTTAGAAGCTTTCAGTTTAGGTGTAATTTGGCACTCAGGGGAATATTTTGGTGCCAAAACTGCATCTCTAAGCTCTTTTGATAAACAACTGAAAAATATTTTTTTC
Organism: Myripristis murdjan; assembly: GCF_902150065.1. Taxonomy (NCBI): domain Eukaryota; kingdom Metazoa; phylum Chordata; class Actinopteri; order Holocentriformes; family Holocentridae; genus Myripristis; species Myripristis murdjan. Next base: position 25,978,834 of record NC_043990.1, on the reverse strand, counting down.
AATTTTTAGCACCAATAACACATAAAGTGCCATATAAATTTAGGCAATAACCAGTATTTCTCATATAAAAATCCAATTCACAGCACAGTTCACAATACAGCAATTGACAGTGTATATTAGAGGCATATCTGTATTAATGTTTGAATGAAATAAAACAATTTCAGACAACCAAGAGGGGTGTGACAACAGATACAATGTCATCGGTTTCTCAAAGTTGTAAAAATGTGATACGTCCAAAATGATGAATTCATGAATAAGTGTCTGAGTAGAGAAAAAAAAAATATTAATTTTTGATAAATGTTGGGAATAAACAGGTTTATGGTGGACTCGGAGTGAGATTTGAAAAAGAGGCTGATTTTGATGGAGTTAATAGAGGCTCGGAACAAGCAAATGTGCCCTTATCCCCCCAGAAAACCAATCTGGATGCTCTGGGTTCTGTGTTGATCATGTTTGCCAACTGATTTTCCTTGGAGGATGAGTTGGCAGATTCTGGTTCTTTCTGGATGTGGATGATGCTTAGTGATGCCCACAAATACTGACTGAGCTGTCCCGGAGCTCAGAGTGACTAATAGAATATGAATAACAGGTGGAAGTCTTCATTCGCACTCAGCGGATGTGTGACACCCATGCATATGCATGCAACCCCACTTCCACACACACACACACACACACACACACACACCTCCCGAACACAGACAAAAGGACAGATTCTTATATTTTGATTAAAGAAGGACATAACAAAAACCATAACCAATCAGTTATCACCATGTTTTTCAGGAACCAATCACCATTCTGCACAAAATAAACCTTGATTGCCTGCCTTTTGCTGTCATTTCAGTGCTGCTGTTTATGTGCTTCACCTCCAGTTTCAAGGAGCGTCTTTGCAGCTACTTTGGTCACCTGCATCACAACATGCATCTCTCCCACCCAGCATGAGCTACCCCGTGAAGGAGATATCATGATGGCGTATTATTGCCAAAGCCTTTTTTGTAAATTCGAGTATGTTCTGGAAGTACAATCATGCAATAACATCTCAATTAGCCTGTCCTAACTGATATAGGAGTCACTGAGTTTGCATTTCTAGGGATAATGAGCAATAAATGGTGGCAAGTCTCTCATATATGACTCAGGAGGAGCTCACATATAGTGCAGCATACCAGCTCTTTTCATATTACTCTCCCGATTCTGTCCTCTCCCTCATTTCTCCCTCTGTTATGGATTTTCTGTCAGGATGAGTCTCTCCAGCAGATGGCGCTACAACCATCTGTTCATTCCTGTCAAGTGAGACAAGCTGCGGTTATTATTAAAAGATTTAGAAATGAAGCCATTTTGTCAGGAATATGAGTAGGACTATTACACAATACCCCTGCTAGCCTGAAGAAGTGGAAGTAGATTCTACTTTGCAGAAGTACAATGACGAGTTGCAGGGTAGTGTGTGTGTGTGTGTGAGTGTATATGTGTGTGTGAGTGTGTGAGTGCTGAAAGCAGGCACACAGGTTTCTCCATCTGTAGCCAGCGAGGTGATGTAAGCCTATAGGTCAGACACATCACTAATGAGGAGTGCAGTGTGAGAGACTTGGTACAGTGCAGAGCGATGGGCTGCGATATTGATCCAGAGACATTTAACATTTACTGTAGCATCCTTACTGGCAATAAAGTGTCAGGATGCTTCCTGTGCTCTCCAGCAAGGAGTTAGAGAACAGCAAAAAAAAAAAAAAAAAAAAAAAAAAACTTCTGATGTGCCAAAGCTAGACTAAGAGGCTAGAAAGCATATAATCCATCTCAGCTTTTGGAATCCCATTCAGAGACCACTGCCTGAAGTTTCATTTCACCACAATCTGCCTCCCTCCTCAAGGTGACCAACCCTCTCTGGTGCTCGGTAATAACAACCAGAACTTCTAAAGTGATTCCGGCAACACCCGCCAATTTTGCTGTTTTGCTGGTGAACATACTCCAACACACATCCATATCATTTCTCCTTTGGGGTGGGCTGTAACCGTAGAGGTCAGTGAATTCTGAAACCAGATATAGCTGAGGGGGGGATGAGGGAGAGAGCGAGAGAAAGAGGGAGAGAGAGAGCGAGAGAGAGAGAGAGAGAGAGAGAGAGAGAGAGAGAGAGAGAGCTACTCTTGCAAGCAAATATACCATTACATTTTCATATAGCATATAATACATTAATCTAGTCTTATTACTTCAGCCTCAAATGGCTGTGTGGTGACAATGCACTGGATTTTCATGGGACATTGTACAGTTTTTTTTTCACCCTTATCTTCCATGTAATATGCCAATACGATAATGACAGTGTCACCAGAACATGACCTTCACATTTACTCATTATAGCTCCCTGCATTGTTAATGATGTGCTGTTTCCTACATAGCACAGCAACTGTATCTCCCACAAAGCCTTAGGGATGGTATGACACGGAGGTGAAAAATTCCGGGGGAATTTTCCTGGCCCCTTCGCTTTATCGGTATTAAAAATGTAAATAAATAGAAGGAAGAATGTTTTTATTTTGTTGGGGTACAGTAGCTGGAGGCTGTAAGAGATCGCAGCTATTGGAATAATCAAGGATACACAGTTGCCACAAAGTTTTAGCAGTGCTGTCAAGGTGGAAATGAATTCAGTAAAAATATTGCTTCATTTTCGTTTCAGCGCCTCACCAAAAACTGCCGGATGGAAAAGATAAAGGCAGATCTGGCACAGCGGTTTTAAAAATATGAAGTAATCTCCCTGTAATCCTAAGAGATTCTAGCATGCAAAGAAATGGTAATCCCATGTAATGATGGATGATCCTCACAAAGGTCCACTCTCTACCATACAAAAGAAACACAGCCAAGGAAGGTGAAAGGGATATACCGTGCTGAGGGAATATCCACGGGCTTTACGTCTGGACGTCTGAATAAGTCATCACGTCTTCCTCTCTTCAGCTAAATATGCTGCATTAGCAAAACCGCACACAAACATGCTGAAAGACAGATATTGTGTCCTGATATGTTCTGAATCCATTTCATTTTTAACGACAGATTAACCTTGATCCCGCATATCTCAGGATTATCCACTCAGTGGCAAGTACATATGGTGTGCTTTGCTGAAACACATCCCAGTCCAACATCACACACTCTTCTTACTTATGTTTCATCGCACGTGCACGCATATATAGTCTCCGTGGTGTCTTCTACTACGACCAAGCCTGGATCTGTCTGCAAAACTGGAGCAACGGTGGGACTCTTGGGAATTAGGACGCAGTCTTTACATGTCAGGGGCCACTGTGATCCTCCTCTGCACATCACACGGCCCCCTCAGAGGCAGAATCAGTTGCTTTTCTGGTATGACATTTGCCCTGCAGACTGCATTCTTGTTTACTGTTTCTCTCCGCAATCTCGCCCTCTTTCTTCTCCAGCAGGCCGGAAGCTGCCGAGGTGTGAAGTCATTTAACTCACCTGTGCAGAGCCTCGGCGCTCCTGGAGCACCCAAAGCCCTGTAGGCCAGCCTCGGGCTGCGGAGACTGGCAAAGAGACAGAGGTGAATGGAGAAAAACTGGGTATGTATGTATGTGTGTGAAGTGGAAAGGATGCGATTTGATTTGTGAAATAAAAAAAAATATATATAAGAAAAAGACACATGTTTGCTTGACCCTATTGTATAGCATAAGAAAGCAGCACTATGCATCTTTACATGTGAGCTACAAATGGTAGCAAGGGGTTCAGTGTTTTCAGTACAGTAAACTCCAAGACCAGCATGTCAGTAAAGTGTACACATCATACTGTTTTGCTTCATGCAAAAATACCAAAATGATGAGACAGAAGATCTATCAGTGGTGAGTCCAGCTGTTTCTGTGCAGAGCACTGTTCACTGGCAACAGAATATACTTAATTCTTAACCTCTGATTAATCACTCCCACTGGACAGAGAGAGTTACCTCATACTAAAATTCCAAAATTTATACAAATAGGGTCTCAGTGAAAGACATTGGGATCTCAAGATCTACCTAAAATTAGTGTGATGAAACAAAATTGTCCCGAAAGACAACAAATAGATAAACCTCAAAACATTTGAATCCATCGTTACATTGGACTCTATATTTGCTCCATATTTACTTGGAAAATATTGTCTTACATTCAAAATGAGCAAATGAACAAAATGAATTATTATTTATTTCACATGTCATTTTCATGTCAAATTTCTAGCAAATCCTTTTCTGCTAGAACTTTTCAGGTAAAGAACACATCATCAGATCCTTGATAGGCTAGAAAACCATAATCAATATATAATATATTGACTGGGCATCAGCTGCTCATGGTTTGAAAATATTTCTGTATTTCCATTTTCCATTGTCAGATAGCTAAGAAGGTTGCTACTGTCCTCCAGCCATCTCTGCTCATGCAAGGCATCATGGTCAGTGGTGCTTTACGGGGCTTGATGGATGTAGACAGCTACATTGCATGATTTAAAAATTTGCATTGTTTGATGCTGAGAGAAGAATGTATAGATGCAACCCTCCCAGAATGCATCTGTTGTCACGCTGGGATGCACCACTGATTTGGGGGGTGGTCATACCTATTTTTAACCAATGAATTGAGTGCTTGAGTGAAAATGGGACATCAATCTGAGGGATAACTGCCATCAATGGATTTTTACTCTTTTTTTTTTTACTCTTACTGTGTTGATTTTTTAAATTCAGGTGGTGGAACATAGCCAGAATTATTTCAGAATCAGAATGAGAATGCCTTTATTTGTCATTATAACAGAAAACTGTATAACGAAATTTCTTTAAGTTACATCCCGTCCAAGACAGGACCAGGAGAACTTCGGCAGCAGCCATGTGGCGCCTCCGTTTCCTCCTCCATCTTGACCTCATGGAGGTCAACACAATTAACCATCTGAAATTTTGGTCCAAATTCACAAAATTGCTATACAACACTCATGCCCTTCAGCGTTTTCAATGGGACTGAATTACAGGCAAAGACTTTAATAGTGCTAGTGTGACTGCCCCTTTAAGCTGGTAAGCAGGTGTATTTTTCCTTAAATAATGCTAAGTAGAACTTTAAACACTTAACCCTCCTGTTATGTTCAAATTTACAAACATCTTTAATGTTTGAGGTCAATTTGACCCCAGCAGTTTAAACCTCCACAAAATTATTATAACTAAAATTGTTACCAAAGTTTATGTGTCAGGTACTTTATGTTTATTTGCTGACTACCTAAATAGCTCTTTAAATAAAACATAACTCCCCCCCACCCCCACTTATACATCCAGTATTCCTATTACGCCACTATGGAAAAATATGCAAATCACCCTAAAATCTCACTGATTGACCTAAAATTGGAAAGAAATATAAATTTTTGCTGTTTTAATGGCTTTATATGAAAGATTACAGATTTTTGTTATTTATAACCGATGCGTTACAAAGTGTGTACAGGACATTGAAAACATATCATCATGTGAATTCCATGTTTACCCGGTAGTACCCATTACATTAGGAAAACTCATTAAATATGAAGCAAAAAAAAAAAAAAAAAAAATGTTGTTAATGATGTTATCATTTATTTAGAGACATTAAACACTGAGTGGGTAAAATTGACTCCAAACATAATAGGAGGGTTATTTTCATTGTGACCCTGGTTGTGGGAGACAAACTAATGCTAAATTGACACACTACGCAAAAGGGACAATCAAAACATCATCAGATGACGCTAAAACCAAGCGCTTCTGAATTTGTTCCAAAGTTATCTTTTGAGTTTGCAAACATGGCATTGGGAGGGAGGAACTGAAGCAGGAGAAGGGCAGAGTGAGATGGGGTGGGGGTTGAGTGGGGGAGGGGTGGGGAGAGCTGTCATGTCTGCCAGACCCTGTAATAAACCATAAACAGGACACACAAATTTGCACATCTTTATTTATGCTTCCCCCCTCATAATCTATGAATATTTTGCTGCACATATGCAGGTAAATAATTAAGCATCAAAGTCTAATTCAAAGTTAATTAGCAGATTAGTAGATGAAGGTCATCCTCAGAAGGCTTCACTTGCCTTACAGTTTCATTAAGGAGAGGAAGAGGAGCAACTGGGATCCATCAATTCTAAACATGTAGCCTCCCCAGCTAATACAGTTAATTGGCAGTTTGATTAAATTTCAGAATTGAATTGAGTTGAGAAGTTGGCTATTCATCCTTTTCATTTTACATAGATATAGTTTTCTCTCTCCAGACTGCGAGGGAGAAGTCTATTAATAAAAAGTAATATGGTTTCGAGCTAATTTCTAAAACTACTGAGCCATTTAATCAGCAGCAGATGTGGATTAGCGGTGAAGATAGTCGAGACAAAAGATTTTACCAGGGATTACTTTGAAATGTCATCTTTGGTAGCGGTACGATGTCAGTCCTCAGCAGAACAGTTTGTATTGTTGGCAGGATTTCTTGGAGGAGGAATCACATGAAGATATTGGTCCAAATGCTGATGATTTTTAAACATGAAGCCTTGCTTTGCCTCAGTGAAGAGATCCAGCAGAGTGCTCTGCAAAGAGGGAGGGATGGATGACTTCATGAGGGATGAAAGGGAAGAAAAAAAAAAAACAGCAGAATGGGAAGCTTTGGTGTGCTCTTTGCAGGCTTCATCATACCTTCATCCGAAAGCTTGCAAAGCGAGGCTACCTGCTGGAAGTGCTGATGGCAGGAGGTCGTGGGAGGGTCTGACTTGCATTTCCTCCGCATACAGTATGAGGAACAGTAAGCAGTGTTAACCTGCCTTACCTGGGATGAGGAGCCTGATGTGGATACTGGCCTGTTGTGACCACTCCCGGTCTCATTATCATTTCAAGCCTACAGTGCTGTCAACGTGTGGTGTTGGAGCGTAAGAAAACAGGAGACAAAGAGAACGAGAGATGGTCAAAGAACCCCGCGAGGTGAATTAATGAGGAGCGGGTGATGAAAAGGTAACCGAGAATTTGTGAACACAGGAAGCCCGATGAAGAACAGGCAGGAGTCGGCTTTAATTGAAAAGACGGATTCATTTGGGTAGAACCGCTGCCGGTGGCTTTGATGTCAGCGCATCTACTGCCAGGATAACATATAAATGGTGACCAGGCGGGACAAAGACATGAATAACGCAAATAAAAGCGGACGGTGCATTGAGGAGACTCTACATTATGCAAGTTTTGCAACAGAAACCAGATCAATGCTGATGCATTTTTCATTATTCAGCAGTGGGAGGATGTCAGGAACTTCTCCTGCTGCACATTTGGACATGAGTACGGCCTGTTGAACAAATGCAGGCTTGGTACCTGTAGCTGGAAAGTCAATACAGAGAAGCAATATTAGAAATAACCCTCACTCACTAAAGGTGATTCCTGTGATGCTGTGCTCACTGCATGGTTTGATTTTCTTGTTTGTTATCAAATATTATCCACACAAGCTCCGGTAGTGGAGTATCAGTGGCACAGAATTGAAGGATATAGTTGTAAAAGCACACTGGTCATCATTGCCATCGCTATTAGACATAAAAGATTGTTTAATAGAGCTGGCGACCACACGGATGGAGTCTTCTGGGGCTAATACTGTGTCAGCATAATTCAGATTTACTGAGGCTGCAATGTGATCTACTGTGATGAACAAAATCAATCCAGTGTGGGCGTATGGTCGGCCTGCCACCGTGGAAGATTGTGCATTTGTGAAGTGATCTGCAATACGACTTACGATGCTCTGCCTCTGTCCCCACCCCACCCCCCCGTACACACATGCACACACGCCGTCGAGGGAAAGGAAATGTTCGCCGAGCGCCAAAATTTACACAGCTCCCTCTATTCAAACAGCACCTGTTCAGTAATGATAGATCAACACTGTGAGGAGAATGAGAGAGCATATTTAATTGGATGTTTACATGAGGAAAAACTTCAACCATATGGATTAGATTATTCGGCCATATGCACGTCTGCGCTTCATCTTGATGCTTCTGTGCTTTAGTTGTCAAAGTGACACATCGCGTCCTAAAGCTGATAAAAAACGATAAAACCCATCACAAAGCTACCTAGACACCTATGAGAAGCAAAAAGACAAACACATAGCTACCTACTACATACATAAAGCCTATAAAATCTACCACACAGCTACCTAAAACATGAAAACATAATTACTACTGCATAGCTACCTAGATCCTATATAAAAACCTAGAAAAACGATGACAGTGCTACCTAAAACATACAAAAATGCCACACATCTACTAAAAAATATTATAAACCCATAGATACAACCAAAGAGCTACCTCAAATGTAAATAAGCATATAAAAACTACCACATAGCTACCTAAAACATACAAAAAAAAGCCACATAGATACTTAGAACATATTGTAAACACATAAATACAACCTGAGAGCTAACTAAAGCATAAGAAAGCCTGTAAAAAACTACAAAAAAGCTGCCCAGAAGATATTATAAACCTATAAATATTACCAAGCAGCTACCTAAAACATATAAAAACTGCCACATAGCTACCTAAAGTGCATATAAAATACCACATGGCTACCTAAAACATTTTTTGTGAACCTAGAAAAACTACCATATTTCCCTAAAATCCATTAAAAAAAAAAAAAAAAAAAAAAAAACATAGCTGGCTGAGAGAAAATGATGCAAATAACAATGCATCCAGTTGTTCTTCATCACAGCTGTAATATACCAAACGTGAAATAAAAATAATACAAATCTATATGATCACTGATTGGCTTTTGTTACAGCATCTACTGGAAAAAGAACAATTATTGGTGTGTTACTGTGCCACAGATGTCCTGTAAAATGACATATACACACGAAAAAACATATAAAATAAAGGTAAATGTTGTCACAGATGAAAAGATTCCACCAAAAGAGCTCGCCAGGATTACAAATGAAGACTTCAGTGACCTGGTAGTCAATGACTCGACAAAGTAGGGCAGTCCAGTTTGCTATTGTGGTGTATAAAACTATAAAAATAGGTATCAAAGCTCCAAAAGGATATTTCAGCTATATGCAAAACAAGATGAAATATGATAGATAGATAGACAGACCTGAAATAATGTCTACGAGGTCTACATTCTGAGTGGAATTTTCTGCAGACAACTTTACCAACTGGTACTCTTTCATTATACTCTTACATGATTATCTCTTATAGTATGTTACCTACAGCTTAGCCTTGCCCCATTTGCCAATCCATTTACGAAAAGCAATATTGTCCATCTCAGTAGCTCAGATATTTCCCCATGTATCATTGATTTAAGATTACAGCAAGTTCATTATCCAGCACAAAATCCAGAAACAATATGTCATTAAAATAAACGTCTGTGTGATTTAATTAACTTACATCATTGAAAAAAGACATTTTCCTCTAGTTCATTCATCTACAAAGCCAGAGGAAAGCTGCGCATCACTGATTTGCATTGCAAAAATAAAATATATTGTAGATCAGTTTATTTGATTTGATTATGTTTTGCTTCAACAGGTAAAGAGTACAGCTTTTATGATGGCCTCAGCTGTAAACAAAAATCCTATTAGGGTCTTGATAAATGATTATCTTTCTGTGAAAAAATGTCCCATCTTTGTCCAATGCACCTCTTAATTATGTTCCTTGGCCCTGGTGAATTTAAAGAGGTAAATAATGATATGATTTTTTTATTACGATTCATCAACTTTGCCTTTTGCTGCCGTTTGAGTTGGAGAGTGCCCCGAGTCATCATCTCTCATTAAGTAATGAATAGTGATTGGTATGAAATTACTTCACCCCACTCTGCTGCCTGTCCATTAGTCCGTTAATCAACAGCATATGACTGCCAGACTGCACAAAATCCTCTTGCAAACAAATCACCCTCGCCCTCCATCCCTTCCCCTAAAATACAATTCCTGATTTGCATAATGAGGGCCAAAGGAGGGCAATGTTTGCTCATAATCAAAATGCATTTATTCACAGGAAACTATCCTGTTGCACCCGTTTAATTCACACCTGGTTTTTTCTGTAATGAAAGCCAGGGTTCAGGTGGAAGTATAGGCCTTGTAATGCGCTCTCAGAGGGCCTTGACTCCGTGAGAGCGCAAATCAACAAAAGAAAGATGTTTATGATTCAGACAGCTTCACAAGCACAGCAAGCCACAAGCAAATCAGCAGTGTTAACCCTGACCAGTACATGACAAATGTAACCACTAATAACTCTCAGAGCGATTCTCAATTCTCTGGACCCCGAGCTATTTGCCACGAAACGCACCAAACCATATGGACAAGTGTAGCGATGACTAATGGTAATTTGGTCAGTGTGATGAATTATTAAATGCAGGCCACTAAATCGTATTAAAAGAAACACTGCTCCTGAATGCTGATGTGATTTGTTGTTGTTGTTTTTTTTTTTTTAGATAAATGAATGAATTTCCAGCTTGCTTTTATACTCTTTCCCCCACCCTCTGCAAAAGAAACTGCATTCACTGACTTAGTTATATTAATACTCCAAATAAATATAATGTAAGCACATATTTTAAATGATTTATTAATATATTAAAGTGGTAATCAGTAAGATTTTCCTTTTCATTTGGTCTCTGTTTGGTGCTTTGCGGGGATCACCTGTCAAATGAAAAACTGTGGGAGAGATTGTGCCATTTTCCTTGGAGTTTCTGTAGGTGGCGCTCTTTTCTCTATCTGCTCAGGCACGTTGGCTCCCACTGCTCATGCTAACTCCCCAGAGTTAAATACAAAAAAGTTCTCCGACACACGACCCCATCGATCATTTGTACAGCAGCTTATTACGCCGTACAGGTACATTTTGAAGTTAAGCGACCTCTAGTGGTCCTGTAAATAATGACACTGTGGTGTAGTATCAAGGGAGCGACAAAGTCCTGTGGGTCATATTAGAGATTCTCCTGTGGGTCGTCTGTGCTGCTAATTTAGGAAACACCCCTGCTGGTCGTATTTGAGGGTTGGAACAAATGACCTGTGTGGTCGTATGAGTTGGAGGACTTGTTGAAAGCGAATCACCTCCTGCATACCAGAGAATTTTTCCCAAGAAAGAGCATTTACAACAGCAACTGTAAAAGCTGTCCTTGTACCGGATCTAGACCTAAAGAGAGAAGAAAACCAGATTACTATTCATATCACAGAAGATATGTTTAAATCATACACTGACATTTGAAAGTGGATTCAGAGACAATGCAAAGCAAAAGAAAAAAGCAAAGACAGATGACTTCTCCCGATGGCCGGCTTGTTCAGTGACCCAGAAGTCGGAGCGGTCCCTGTTTATTGCGAGCTCACCTCAGATGTGACAGTCCCAGTGAAACATGTAAATGTGAATATGCTTTGCCCTAACAAGGACACCTTGTTAACCGCCATCATTCTATATGATGAAATGAGAATAAGCACCCTTATCCATCTCTGTCAGAAAAACAAGCAGCGTAATAGATGGGATAAGGTCAACACCAAATGTCAAATGTGTTTACCCTCCAGTAGCAGACAGATTGGCCAGTATTTATCATAAACACAACAGGTTCCCATTACAGAAACATTCTCTCTTCCCATTTGGAGCTCCTCGGGCCCCATGCCGGGGTTTAATTGTGTGAAAATAAAAAGAAGGAGACAGATGCGAGAGAAGTCCAGCACTGCCTCTCCCGTTTGCAAGGCAGCAGGCAGTGTTAAAGAACAGCAAAGGTCATCCCTGTGCTGAACATGGTGTATCTTTTCATAAATGACGAGCTATTGCATGCCTATGAAGCAGGGATTTTCCCTCAGCCACTTATCACCGGTCATGGAATGTGTGAGCAATAAAATGTGTGTTTATGTCTGTGTGTGTGTGTGTGTGTGTGTGTGTGAGAGAGAGAGAGAGAGAGAGAGAGAGTGAGAGAAAGATGGGAACAGAAAGTGGGAAAAAAGAGAGAGCACAATTGATTGTGGTGCTGTCTTTGTCGTCCACAGAAAATGGAGGAAAGTATGAGCGGCTAAGTGAGATTGATTCTCCTGTTTCTCCAACAACTTTTCTGCCGCACGAGAACACATATCGTATGAGCGCATTCCTAGATAGTATTTACTGTCCATCTGCCGTACATGGCAATCATGAGGACAAAATTGCTCCATAACACATTTTTAGCGATATAAGATTCATGGCAGGGTGACCTCAAACTCCCTTATGTCATCACATAATTCCTGTGGTTCATTACATGTATAATGGAAGGTGACTGTTTTAAAAGAGTGCCACCAACGCTGGGTCAATTTATTATTCTCTACAAGGCCCAAACTGTTGGAGATCAATAGAACAGGAGTTAGGAGAGGGCTAGGGGTGCTATGTGTCATCATTTTAATGAAATATAGATTTGGGACTATTAAACAGCTTGCTAGTGCGGGTAAAATTGCTCACTTTTTCACTGCTAAACAAAGCCATCCATTTAACTGTAGAAAAATCGATAGTGGGCTGTGACCAATATGTACCTTTCAAATGTGGGCACAGTTACGTTGAACAGCAGCTAATAAATCAAAGCAAAGGGTACCGCATCTTTTATAGTCATTGCATCAATATAAAGCTGTTTGGCTGTCAGCGTTTCCAGCCGGCTGTTTCACCAGACACTAGCGCTGAAACAAAAAGCAGAACAGAAATAATTCCCTCTCCTTGTAACAGTCATGCCAGGTGCAGGTGTGTATACTACACTTTAGCTACAGTATTTACAGTATTAGTATGGGGGTCATCTGAGAATATGTGGTGACCGCCATGCTGACACATAACCTTGCAGAGTACTGGGCCACAGCAATGTTGTATATGGAAGATAAAAGGCTTTAGGGTGCACCCTCTGGCAGCCATATTGGATAAATTTCTATTACAGTTACTATGTTGTAATATCAGCTTGTTTGTTTGCTAATCACTCTTTTATGATTTGCACACCAGCTACTGTAAGCTGTATAATCAGTAGAGGCTGCATGTTAAGGAATACCCAAGCACCAAACTATATTGACAGTATTGCAATTGTTTACAGTAATTTCCATCTGAGTAGAAAACCACTGCATCACCTGTGTAAGCTCAGGGGCATGGAAAAGGGTGTCACCCTAACCCTAACCCTAACCCTAACCCTAACCCTAACATTAAAGAGTGGAGATTTTTCAGATTTGAAGCTGAGAAGAGCAAACTTGATTCTTAAACTATTGACCCTGAACTAGAAGTTAGCCCATCCAGCATATTGAGATAGTGCTGTTATCTAAAAATACAGAAACAAAAAAGTCATAAAATAATGAGATCAGAAACTTGGATGTCTGATGGAAAAAAATATAATGAAAAATGAAGCTTCCAAAAACTGCAGCCGTTCCTGTGAAAATGGAGTCTGTGTCTTTGACAAACAGAATAATGACTAATCTCCCTATTGTCCCATGACTCGACTTTCCATTTGTATAGTATGTTTCATGTTTATCATGCTGAAATGGATATTTTCATGTACATTTTTTTGCTCCTGTTTTTTTGAAGTTGTGTTTGCAACCATAATTCTTCATGAAGGGTATGATTCAAACTTGTTTTTGTCAGACATCTAGGACAACTTGGGATGAGTTAATGCTACAAAATGTGTAGTTTTAGGGTGAAGTATTCCTTTAAGTTTACTTTGCAGTTAATTTGGGTTTTGGGTTTAACTGAGCTGACTCCTCTGAAGCTACAACTCAGAGTGCTTTGGGGCAGAAAGTAAGTCAGGTTATCGTGTCACAGGAACTTACATGTAGGGTTACCAGGCATTTTTGACTGGACCACAACATCGACCAGCCCGCCCAGGAGCTTCCCTATTGGCCGTTGCTTTTTCAAAGTGAATCGGCCTGAAAAATTTCCGTTACATCTCAGGGGACGTTTATAGTGTTTCTATTCACTGACTACTGCTCATCCCAAATTTATCTCACACAAAGACAATAACACCAAGTCAAAATGGCTGCCTCACATGAAAAAAATAGTGTAATTAGTGTAACTAACTAATTAGTGTAACTAAGAGACTCACTGATTTTTTATTTATTAATTTGTTTATTTTTACATGGCCTGATTATCAGCTACAATACAAGTTTCACAAGCCTCGCTTTGGCATTTCCTGGTTGCACACAGAGCTGTTCAGTTTCTCTCTGAGCAGTCAGTGGTCTGCTGTGTTTTCACAGCAGACCACATCTCCTTTTAGCATCGGCTCAGCTCACTTGGAACCTCAACGGAGGTTATATTTTAAAAAAGCACCAGGCACTATCCACACCTTTTGCCCAATGGAAAACAAAAACAGGCGAGTAGAGTCAAGACGAGTTGAGCCGCAGCATGCAGAGGAAAATGGGCTTGTTTCATTTAAAAACAACAAATCTGCGCTATTTTACTGGATAAACTATCAGGGTTTGAAAACTGCTGTCCAGTACAACCACTTTATAAATGCAGTTGCATCACTAACAAAATGGCCATAATTTTGCACAATGACCGTACATGGTACAAGCATATATTAGGTTTGACCTAGTCTTGTTTAACTAATTGTCTGGTTTTCAGATTCATTATGTGGGTCCTACCAAGCCAGCATGTCAGTGTCAAAATTATTCTGTTAATATTCCACTAATTCCAGCCCAACTAATTACTATAATAATCCTACTGTCAGTTGATATTCATTCTTGTATCTTTCACAAGCCAAAGAAGGGTTTCGCTAGGCTGATGACAACAGCAGTGATTATATATACTGATAACAAGTGACCACATCACCCTACGTGGATGGCTCTTTTATTGTGTGGGCTGGCCATCAGACCTGCATGATGAACACAAAAAGGTAACTGAAGCAAGAATCTTTCACTCTCTGTCTCTGTTTGTGAGAGTCAAGCTCAGTCATACTAGCCGTGGCCAGCTCAAAAGATAAGATAACATTGCAGCCTCTGTGTTTAACCTCCTTTTTTGTGATTTTCTTTTCTCACTATATTTAGCCGGCTAGGTAAAATGTGTTCATCCTCATTTATTGACAGTGCTGTGCGAGTGCTTTCTGTGCTCGCTTTGATGTTGCTGCTCACATCACTGATACGAGTGTAAGCTCTGCCTGAGGACGAATGTACTGGCCCGCTGTTTCATGTGAAATCATACAGGAATGCACTGTCTCCAGAGGTTATCAATATTCAGTATCTAATGTAATAATGAACAGGCATAGGAATGATAATGTTCCTGCTGAATGATACTGATAGTGACTACATTTATGTTACACAGGTCTGAACTGGGCACATGCACACCCTCACATATATTCATCTAAGATCTGACAAATTTTATCAGACTATTCTTGTTTTAACCTACAATGAATGGATCTACAGCCACACCACAACAATCTCTCTTGCAGATATTTCTCTTTTTATTGCTTGGTTGCTGTATTAGTCACTATTAATGAATGGTTAATTCTCCAATTTACCTCCATGATGGCGCCAGACGTGGCTGCAGGGAGATTTGTGATGCAGCTGCAAAGCCGCAATATCTAACAGGTACTATTTAATGTAAGCACAGTTGGACTCATTACTCAACAGGGGTTATATACTTGAGCAGTAAGTAAAAGTGTATTTATGTAGCATCTTTTAAACCATGGTTACTAAGAGCTTCACAGGATACTGGAAAAATGGGAACACATAAAACAGTTCATGGCAAGATAGTAAAAAGAAAAAAAAAGGCGAAATAATAAAACAAGAACACATGTAGGCTGCAAGAAATAAAGCATACTGAGGAAAGGTGAGGGAATAAAAATAGGTTTAGTCGATATTTTAAGCAGAGAGCATGATCACCCTTCAGCTTTAGTCTGCAGACTTAATAGTATTGTATAGGCACCATAATTCAGAGCTATGCTGTAGTGTGATTACTTGTTTCTCATTTTCAAAAGTAATATTATTACTTTAGTTATGACCGCATGGGAGGAGGAAGTTATTATGTTTATGACATTCGTTTTCCTTTACACCTCCTGGGCTGGCAATTGCATCCTCTTACCTTCAAAAATGAGGATAAGTCAGTCAGTTGCCACACCTGGAAATGACCAGAGAACCGACCAGCTTTCACTTTTGCTCAATAAAATTAAAGTAGTGGGAACATTTCCACATGGAGAGAGTCTTGTTGCCTCCCCTTATCTGGGGTAGCTTAGGCTTTCCTATTTTCTAATTTTGAAGAAAAAGAATTGAGGTATGGCGGTGGTTTTAGCCTTATATTTAGCTGGGTTGATAACAAAAAGAGATAACTTTATTTTTGTGTAGCTTGTTGCAACAGTCACTACTGTGAAGAGCGATAATTTCACTGTAATGCATTACTGCCCAACACTGAACGCTAGCTGACATTCTGTGAGGCAGTTGTCCAATCAGGTCAAGTCAAATTTATTTGCCAAGTGCTTTTAGGCAAACAAGCTCTCCACAAATTGCCGTTAAGTACAATCCAATCACAATTATAAGGTATTCACAATTACATGATGGGGATGAATGGCACGGCAGGATTCCGCATCAAGTTTTGTACAGATCATCAACCATCCCATTGTGAGAGCAAACCCTGTTTAATAATAGGCTGTTGGAAGTCAGTAGAGTGGATACACTTGATGCGTGCAGTGTTAATGCATTTCAAACAAGCCGGGATCTGTTATTTGGACACATGCTAATTTAACCCTGCGTGATATGTTTGTTTTAGGGTTCAAACACTGTGTTTAGACAGAAAGATCAGAGGAGAAAAGCTCTTCGTATCAAGTGACACTCCTCATACGAGAAATCCCTGTCTCTGAAAGCCGTGCTAATGGCCACTTGTGGGCCAACCAAAGTGACCCTTAAAAGTGCGGGTGATGTTAAAGTGGAATAAATGGTTCCATAAAAGCCGGCTAGGATGTTTTGTCATCCTTTGTGAAAAATATCTCCGGAAAACATATATTTTTCTTTGTCACTTTTGTCAGATGGACATGAAATCAAGATCCTGTACTTTTTTTTTTTTTTTTTTTTTCAAGGCTTTCAAATAACTATTGAACCTGTGACTTGGAGATATCAATTTGAGCTTGGCTGGACTGAATCTCTTTTCCATTTTGCATAAAATTGACAACCATCTGGGGAAACCTTGGAAAATTGCCTTGCACTGAATAAGTGATGAAGAGATGAGTCTAGTGTCAGTTGTAATAATGTGGCTGCTTTAAATGCATTGGCACCATTGCTATGCATAATTACAGCGGCAGGGGGATGCCTGTAAGTCTCTATTCTGTATCATGTAATGCAATTGAGCTTAGTCCGACTCATTTCATAAAAGATGTAGCTCATTTTGTGTGGTCTCTATTATCATGTTAGTAGATCTTCATTTGACAGATGTGCGTGTCGATTGCTTGTCACAGGACAAAGCAAACACAATGCTGGTTCAAGAGACAAGACTTAACTCTGGAAAAATGATGCACTTTTGCGGCAGATTTACAAAATAAATCTTTTTTTTCCCCCCACCATATTCCAGCACACACTCACTGATGAGGGAAGAGAGGGAAAGGGGAAACGGAGATTCAGGTAGGTGCCTGAATAATGTTGTTGCCTCATGGAGTGTTGATAACCTTTCAGCTTATTATCCCAATTAGAGTACACAGCTGGAGGAGAAAATTAATTCAACACAGGGCCATTTTGTTTGTTTATTTACTGATGTGTATGAATAGAACAGGGTAAACAGAGCCTCATGATCGTGGCCCGGGTTGGGTGTGCAATAATGGTCAGGTTTTCAACATGGCGCAAAATGGTGCAGCCATTTGATTTCCAAGGCAATTAAAAAATGCATGAGGTCTCATAAACGTGATTCATTCATACATTCGAGTGTTGGTAAATTGAGCCAATTATGAGCATATTTGTGTAATTAGATATTATGGGAGCTTCATTCTAATATCACAAAAAGATTGTAAAAGTGGGCAATTAAAGGCCCATGCCTGTGATTCTGCATGTTTAGAGGGACAAAACTACACACTTCATCTTTCTGCTAATCTTTTTCCGAAAGCAAGCAGTTGTGTGTTTGAACTCATAATTTTCCTCCCTTTTTCAGTCACTGGTTTCCAATTCATCCACTATGATAAGAAAATGAACTTTCAGACTCCAAACTTTCTTCTAACCAGTATTCCACCACATTAGTTTTCCTAAAAGCCTGTTGTATTTTGAAGACTGAGAGAAAAGATCCTTCCGCCAGAAAATAGTCCCCAGGGATATGTTTGTTTTACACAGCCAATTATCAGTAGTGGTTTATTTGTGGTTCATAAATAAAAATTGAAGGATTTTGATTATATGCTGGTAAATATTTAGTACCCCTGCATGATTCGAAAAATATTTTTTATGTAATGTGGGTATATTCCAGTGAACCGGCCTAATGTTAAAATAACTTTTATGATCCTCTCCGTTATAATACATAACCTTGGACATTGTATTCCTAAACATTCATAGCTTCCTCAAGATTAGTCTAACTTGGAAATGGTAGTCTTGGGAGACTTTAACATTGACTGGTTGACTAATGCTTCTGACTATTTAAAGGAGGTTTCTTCTAGCCTCAAACTATCTCAGCTGATCAAAGCGCCCACTGAATCTGAAGCACCCATTAAGATCTACTCTAATTGATTTAATTTTTTCTCATAGGGGAGACAAAATCACTACAAGTGGTGTTTTTGATTTAGGGATTAGCGATCACTGTCCTCTTGCATGCACATCTGGAGAAAAGGTCACCACGAATTATAGTCAAGAGAAATGGAAGAAATTTGTAATGCAAACAAGATTTTTTAAACCACTTCTGTAATAGTGACGTTCATCTCACATCCATAATTCCTGATGCTGAATTTGCTCTAGACGTTTTCACAAAAACATTCATCTCTGTTGTGAATAGGCATGCACCTTTTAAAAAGATGAGAGTGAGGAATAGATTGAGGCCTAGGTTTTCTCCTGAACTATCAGATTTATTTTTGCTAAAAAACAAAGCTTGGCCGCTCGCTAGACAGACTAAAGAGGCATCACACTGGGCTTCAATTAAAAAGATTAGAAATACACGCACGTCCCTTGTGAGAAAAACTAATTCAAACTATTATATGAATCTGGTCCGTAGGATTTATTCAAATTCAAATAATAGCAATCTTACTGCGTCCGTACCTACTCATGTAAAGTTTGATGATTGTTTATTGTAGGATCATAGTGAGATCTGCTCTGTTTTTAATAGCCACTGTGTAGCTGCTGGTCATATTTCTGAGGATGAGGACAATGTATCCTCCTCTAACAATGCCCATCTTCTTAATAATCATGACTTCAAATCATGTCAGTTTACTATAGATCCTGTCTGTCTCAGTGTAGTCATATATGCTCTTCAAAATACTGACACCAAAAAAATCTACTGGTGAGGACAATTTGGATCCTTTTTTTCTACGTCTCTCTGCTCCACTAAATTGCTGGACAAATATCTCACATTTTTAATGTCTCTGTTTCTTCTGGTGTTACTCTGAGAGCCTGGGAAACTGCACATTTGTCTCTTTGCATAAGAGTGGAGAAAAAAATGATCCAAACATCTCTAGACCAATATCCAAATTGTCCTGTCCTGTAAAATCGTAGAGTCACTTGTAAATTATGAGCTTAAGGAACTTCTCAACACAACCTCCGTTCATAGCCCACATCATTATTAATGCTTTGGATCAGAAAAAATCTTTGGCAATCTCTCCAAGGCATTTGACACTGTTGATCATTCTTTGTTTTTATATAACTGAAGAAATGTTGGTTGTAGCTAAAGTGCATGTGCATGGTTCATGAATTACCTGTGTGATGGGAAGCAGTCAGTGAACTTGGGAACCATTCGCTTAGAGTTTTTACCGATCACTAAGGGTGTTCCGCAAGGTTCAGTTCTTGGTCCAATTCTTTTTACAATAAATATTAATAATATTATTTTGTTCTTAACTAACTGCCATGCCCATCTGTACACGAATTATACAATATTGAACTGTATTGCCGACTCTGCTCAGTTAGCTGTGGAAAACCTGCATCATTGCTTTAACATGCTCCAAGTTGTAGTTAATAATCTTAAACCTGTACTAAATCCACATAAAACCAAGTTTATGTTGTTCTCGAGAGCTAGAGGTAGTGTTAGCAAAAACATTTATGTTTCCATTGTCAGAGGATCCAACACTGACCCAGTTACAGAATATAAATATCTTGGCATTTGGTTTGATGACAAATTCGCTTTCAAATTTCATGTAGACAATCTTGTCAAGAAATTACAACAAAAGCTTGTTTTTTTTTTTTTTGTATGAAAGTAGAACAAACTTTCATTTGATTTCTAGGAAAAGTGTTGTTGGGGCAGTTTGTCTCTCTGTTATGGTGGTGATGTGATTTATAGGCACACCTCTGTCTCTACTCTTAAACTTCTGAATGCTGTTTATCACTCTGCTCTCAGGTTCTTCACCGCTGGTGTTTATAGCACTCACATCGTTGCATCCTTTATCAATAAGTTGGGTGGTCTTCTCTGTCTGAGAGACGAGCAGACACATGTGTTTGTTTATTTATAAGGCTCTTATTGGGAAGCTGCCATCTTACATTTCATCTATGCTGATCTAATCCTTTGGAGCATCAAACTTGGTCTAATGACCGACTTTCTTTGCAAGTTCCTCAAGTCTGTACTGAGCTTGGAACATCTGCTATTAGGTTGTGTGCTCCGACTGCCTGGAAAGTCTTACAAAGCTCCCTGAAGATGATTTCTATAGTAACCCTTGGTCAGTGTAAATCCCTGATCACAAATATTCAACCTGTTTGCCCCTGTTTTGACTGAATCGTCTTTGTACCTTGTATCTTTTTCATTATTTAATTAACTGTATTTATATATTTGTTTGAACTGATTGTTCTCCTTTACATATTTTCTTTTATTTTATATATTCATATATTTTTGTATTTCTTAATTTTTCTCTCTTTTTTTTTTTGTTCAAGATTCAAGATTGCTTTATTGTCATTTCTCGTGCACTTACGTACATAATGTACATATTTGTTTAGGTCATTTTACTCCACATCATTGTAAATGGGGTCCAGCCATCAATGATTTTTTAGTTTAAATAAAGGTATGTTTAATGGGTTGAAAGTAGCAACACTTAAGCATAAAGTAAAGAGAAAGGACGGGGAATTTGTAATCAACCAGCAGATGGAATTTTTTCTTTTGAGATTGTGTAGCTGGCACATTTTGAACTGAGAGATGTAGGAGTGCCAAGAGGAAGTGGAGCTTTCCTCTATTCTCCTCATGCCATAATGTGGGTTTCCTCAGAACTAGTGTAATTCCCCTCCCAAGGGGACAAGGTTGTTCCACATGAGCTGGTTCCCTAATAACCAGCCCAAGCCTCCCAGTGAAAAATCCATTAAGGTCAAGTCATGCATAGTTGATTGAACATCTCGTCTGGTGGTCTGCTAAGGAGAGCCATGAGCCTAAGAATACCACATTAATCAGAGGCAAAATGTTTTTATGGTTATGGAACCGCAGATGTTCTTTATGGGACTTTTTGGCACATTTGTGTCATTAGCGCAAAAGTGTCTTTTCGCTGCATGTTTTCAGAAATGAGCTGATGTATGATGGTGAAGCCACGCATAAACAAAAAGAAGGGACCTTTAAGTCACAGCCCAAATAGTCCGGAGGGAAATGCCTCCCTGTTCCAGCATCCAAGGAGGAGCCAGGAGTTCTCCGTCGTCGCTCTCTCCACTTAATATTACCCCAGGTGATTCTGCTCCCTGAAAATCATGATAATATTGGCTACTCGCTGTTGTGAGAATGCAAAGAGAGGTTTCAAGAGCACCCTGATCTCTCCTCCACCTCCCTCTATTCACAGCCAGCCTGTGTTCTCCCTGCTCCATTAGTTCAGACACCACATCCATCCCGCCGAGCCTCGCACGGGGGAGGCAGAACCAAGGACGTCACCGTCTGATGCTGTGTGTTTTTGTGTGTATGTGTGTGTGTGTGTGTGTGTGTGTGTGTGTGTGTTGTAGGGTGGTGGTGGTGGTGGTGGTGGAGTGTAGCACCTACGAAACGATGCAGCCAAGCATGAAATCACCTCTCTTCAGCTTTAAAGGGCTTACATGGATTTTTAATGATGAGCCCGTATCTTTTATATGCCAAATATACTCAATGGCTCCATTCTTTTTAATGCATATTTAAAGGTAAGAAAGAGGATGGGACTATAACAAGATTAATGGGATATGCACAGATGCAGGTGCGTCATTCTCTTCAGGTTAACAGTGAAAGCGCCGTGTCACAGGAGCCAGCCTTTTGCACTTTTAATAAGACGAGTTTTGAGGGTTAAGAGGACTGACCATCAGGTGCATGACGGGAGAAAGCAAACGGCTGATTTTGAATCCTTGAATCCATTTTGAATCCTACCAAACAAGTTTATCCTTTTGAAAAGTTATCAAAGTACCCATTTAATTCGGTTAAATGAGTCTGTCTTTTGTTTAATCACCAGAAGAAGAGGCCGTATAAAAAAAAAAAAAAAAACAACTATGGTAGACAAGGTGTTTGTCAAGGTGCTGCAGGCAGAGAAAGGTGAGATTATACTTGCATGAAATTTCATCAGGAGCGCGGTAGCGGGTTCCCATCTGCTCAGCACAAGGAAAAACTCTCAGCAGGTACCAGGCAGTACTGCCAGAGGGGAAACCCAATCAAATAAATCACTTACTGTTAAACACCGCTGGGAATCACTGTGTGTGTGGATAGAGAAAACTGTATTTATAATAGAGCATGACCCACTGATAACTACCAAAGGTGAGGTCTATGATTAAATTAATGGACTTGGTCTCGTGTTGCTTGTGAAGGCCAGAGGGTTTAATTCCAGGAAACCCAGAGTATGTATAAATGTGTACGAATAAAAAAAAATCAAAACCCAGAGTGTTGGAGAATTACGGGAAATTAAAATCACAAAGCAAATTTCTTTTCAAATGCCAACATATTTCAGGCTTTTTCACCTCAACCACAGATTCTAATTTAGTCAAGAGGGGACGGAGGGCATTTGCCATCAATGCCCCATTTTTCACCTGCCAAGACATTTTGAAAGGGCGTGTTTGCCTCTCCAATCCATTTTAAGCTTTACCTGAGCCATTGTGACTGCATATTTCAAATTTAATGGCCACAGTAACTAGTCAATTTGCATGACATTTCTGCACCAAAGGCATTTTTTTTCTTCTTCTTCTTTTTTTTTTTTTTTTTGGTCATTGTTCGTGTGCATGCTTCAGCCCTCTGAAGAATAGGGAAAGCTTGTTGTCAAGGGGAAAAATGAGCTTCAGCATGTGTGACAAATGCTTTACTTAGAGTCGTTACACAGCCAAGGGCTTCCTCGCCAGCACTCAAGTATGTTGCCACTGTCGGTGGGAATACTCACTTCTCAGAGCCATCTTTGTCGAGGTTAGAAGTCAATAGAGATTTGTATGCAAATGTGACCTTCAGTCAAGGTTGCCTATCTCACGGCAATTTAAGATGGTTTGTTCAGTGTTTTTTTTTTTTTTTTTTTTTAAGTGACTCAATAAATCCTCCATTTCCTGGACTAGATGAAGAGTCAAATAAGCTCTCATTTGTTCATAGGGACCTTAAATAAATGGCTAAACATTGTGTTGTAAGGCAGGGAATTAAAAGAGAGTGACATCAGGGGACAGATCCACATCATGATAGCATATTAGCTGCTTTCCTGCCTCGGCGCTTGGTAAAATATTGATCATGAGAGTTACTATTTTGGTTTTGTCAAAGTAATCCAAATTTTGTCTCCTTTCCTCACATTTCATGGGCTGTCATCCTATCTCAACCTAATCCACCTTTAATTTCTGTGAGCTGCAAATGTAATGTTGATTAGTGAGAGGCAAAATTTAAACACTCCCGACTAATACATATATATATATATATATATATATATATATGATCTATGAGCTCAATATCTAATTTGATGAAGTATGCTTAGGGTCTGGCTCTTATTTCCTTTCATTGTCTGTAACTGCAATATAACACATCTGACATGCCATAACAAATCATCATGGAACTTTAAGGTTTAAGGTTATCTCTTTGTAAATTCATATTTTAAGTATATTTTCAAATGAATCTGACTGAGTTAATGTTGAATATTGTGACTGGATACATGAATTTGTCAGCATGGCTTTGTATGTCAAGTATTTCCAATAATGTGATGGAGTCCAATAATGCATTTTGATGCCATCAAATGAAATACAGTAGATTTATTAATGAAGTGCATGAAATTGTAAAGGCTTTTCAAACAAACTGCAGGCTTTTGACTTTATAATGTTCTACACCTGGTTAATCTGCAGCAAAAAACATGATCTTGATAACATTGATAAACTAAAGAAATCTGCTTCAAAAAGTTAACTATTTGGATACAGTTTCATGCATCGTTCTTGATTTAACTCAAATGACAGGAAGAGTCGGGGACCATCTGTCAAACTGGCGCTAGACTGAATTACAGAGCAGCAGGCTTACATGTAATAGGGCGGTTTCAGGTTCAAATCCGCGGAACAGCTGTTATACTCTCTGTGGCTGAGGAAATGAGAGCTGCTATGTCACCTACTGTTGACACAGTTCCACTGAGCAAGGCACTTATCTGGCAACTGTTATGCAGGAGCACAACTGCCGCTGCATTGGTGATGGTGAAAATCTCTGTGTAGGTGAAACCTACCTGATCCTGGTGGGTAAACAAATGTAAACTAAAGCTAAATAGATGATGAAGATGAATAGTAGAGATGAGTGTGGGTTACCTTTTTTCTTCACATTTTTTCAAATTACCATCACAGAGTTGAAGTCAAACTAAATGCCTATGGCTGCTTCGAGGATGGTAATCTCATTTGTTAGAGTCTGTTCAGTGCAAGTCAGACAACCAACCACCTCAAGGAAGCGACCTCAGTGCAAACATGTCCAGAGTTGTGAAAACCCACTTGGTTAAGTGAAGGGTGAGGGTTTTCAGTTCTTGAGTGTTGTGATTCTACACGTGTTGCGATTTGATATTATGATTTGTTGCGATTTTTGTGTTGTGTTTTTGAACACTGGACCATGTGAAAAGACTGAATCATACACTTCTAGAGACTGTATATCCTCAGTCATAAAAATGTCCAAAAACAATGCACAGCAAGTATTTAAGTATTTAAGCACTTAAGCACTTAAGTACTGTGAGTCTACAAGAACTGTGATTCAGGAATTGAAAAAAAAAAAAAAAAAAGATAAAAAAAAAAAAAAAAGTCATAATACCTGAGTGAAACCATTTTTCCCTCAACCCTAGTGAATACTGGACCTTCCTTCATGAAGGAAAACCTCCAGTTCAGTGAAGTTTAAACCTGTTAACCCCATGGAAGGAGTTTAACTTCTTCTGGTGTTTTGAAACCTTTTGGATTTGTCTAACAGTGGGTGTGGATTCATTATCACCGTGGAACACAGTGGCATGAGGGAACAGTGTTTGTGCCCCATAGTGCACCTGGTCCTGTAAAATGGCCTCATATTCCTTGCCCATTACATAACCATGCAAAGCAATCATCAAACCTAATGACTCCCAGTAGATGGCTGCCCGTAACATTACAAATTCACTGCCCTGTGAACAGTGGGCAACAGCCATCGCTGTAGGAAAAAGCATGAAAGACATCTGATCAGGCCATTTATTCATTTATTTATTTATTTATTTATTGTTAACACCGCTCAGGCATCCAGGTTTGGAGTTTCTTATACCTGGTCATGCCACTTTGTGTGTCACGTCTTGAATACAAGCAGTGTCTGGATGGCAGACCTGCCATGAATGCCAGCTTTGTGAGTATCAAGACATGAAAGTTTTGTGGACTGTCTGTCACACAGGTATAAATTCAGGTCTGAGCATTAGGACAGTGTAGGTGACATGCAGGCACATGCCAAGTGTGCCCCGCAATTCTCTGCATGCTCACTGGAATATGCACTAGGATCTCATACCCCTTAGGAAATTAGGTACACTGATAGTCTTAATGAGGAACAGTTGTGCAGTCAATGAGTGAGACTCCTGACTGACCAATAAACAAGCCAGAGGCGGGTCTTCAATTCAGTGAAGGCCAGTTCTGGAAGTAGTTCATTATCACTGACTATGTTTACATGCACAACATATTCCAGTTTTTGCCCTTATTCCACAAAAGACAGTATTCCTACAAAGTTGTTTAAATTGCTAATGAAAATGAATATTCCCGCTGACATGCAGCCCTGCACACTCTGACCTCTTTGACCGTGTGAACACAGTCTCCCACATTCATTCATTTAACCACCTGATTGAAAAGGTCAGTGGTGCGATATTTGCGTGTGAACCAAAAACCTGTTGATATCCAACTCTTTCATAATACTTAAAAGCAGGTGTGTTTCTCCTTTCGACCAGAAATATGGGCTTATCTTTTGTGAATGCTTCTCAAACTCTTGGGTAGTTGGTTGGGTTCCAGCACACAGAGCTGATAGTCTGAAAGCACTGTATATGTGTCCAGAGAATGCTCCTGAAACCCAAATAATATCCGCATATTCCACACGTCTTCATCAAAAAATGCTAGATTCAGAAACAAGCCTTATTAGGAATATCCAAACACAATATGCTGTTTACATGACCTGCATAATCGTCGAAAATTTGTGTGCATGCAAGCGTACAGAGTGCCTGTGAAGAATCTCAGTAGTCCAGGTCATGGTATCACCGGCTCTGACCACTGACACTAATGAGCTGCAGTATCAGTGACCTGGGTAATGAGCTCACAGGGGTTAAATACCTGGGACTCTGTCAGAGCTGATGAAGCTTCTTGGATGAGAAGCGAAGCATCTTCAAGGATCTACAAACAAGTTTGCCCTCGATTCAGCTCTCCTTGAATTTATTATCAGTGAAGGTAGCGAAAGTACATTGGTTTGGGCACCCTGAATATGAAAAAATGGAGTCAAGACTTGATTTATGCAGCGCAAAACATTTAGGAATTTGAAAATATTTTCATAGCCTTTCTTCTGCTGTTTGTGAAAGTTGCTGTCAGACAGAAATGGCTGCAGTTTTTGGAGTCTTTGCTTTCTGTAAACTTTTTTTTTTTTTTGGAGTAGTCCTTTCAAGAACACTTCAGGCACAGTAGGTGTGTCAGATCTGGTTTTGTCCATTAGTTTGCCTCTGAACAAGCCATATATTGTTCTCTGATTTCTCGCATAGCTCTTGACTGCATTCAAACCTTGCTTGGCGGCGGTTTCACAAAGTCTGATATTGTTGCATTGAAAAAGTCAACAATTTCAAATGTAGGCAGGCGTATCTACTTTGTCCGTGGCAGGTCATTTCAAAGTGTATGATAAGCTTGCAAAATGTTAAAAATATCAGATTAAAAGATATACTCTATAGGGCCAAATATTGCTGACATGTTGGAAGGTAGACAACAGATTTGACGTGACAAGCATCTCAAGACATGCCAGTTTCTGCTGTCCTCTCATGGCCATGACTTGTTGACTCCATCTTTACTTTGCTGGTTCTTCTTCCCCTTGCAGAATTTTTACCCACAGGTGTGTTGCTGCCCTCCACCTCCAAGCTGCTAAACATTTTCAGGAAAATATTGAGAAGAAATGACATTGGACTTGGTGTGAAATGTATATGTATGTGTGTGTGTGTGTGTGTGTGTGTGTGTGTGTGTGTGAAAATCACCACTTCCTCCTTGGACAAGACTACACCACCAGTGGTGAGATAATTTCTGATGTGTTTAGCAACTATACCGCTAAGTGCCCGTGTCTGTTCTCATCTTTAAAGGCTGCTCTCATCACTGCATTAAATCATTTTGTGTTTTTTGCGACCATTTGTCTTTCTCTGCACTTTAGGTTTATCTTCTTTGGAATTCTGGTTGACTCATGTTGCTTTGAAACCTCAGATATGACAGTTTTGATAATTAGACCTCTTGAAGCTGGCACATACTGCTATGCGGCATTCAACTCAAGATGACTCACCTGAATGTAATTGTGGTTTCTTCAAAGTTAAAGTCATTTGTCATGTAATTTGATTATTTTGTCCACCCCCTGTGATTCCCCTTTGCTGTAAATAAGAATGCTTTAGTCAACCTGCCTGCTTATGCAAATGCAAAACACAGCTCCCCCAAAGAAAGAAAAATGAAAAGGAATAGCAGAAATGTGTATTAATTCCATAATCTCTCAGCAGTGGCTGCTCATTCTCTGACAGCTGAAACTTTGTGGGCAGGCAGACAGATTGTCAGGCTGAGGCGATTTGTCACGCAGGGCCTGGCGAGTCTCCCTTCAGCTTCAGACACTCTAGCCCCGCGTTTGCACCGCTGACAGGATTGTCAGAGCTATTTGTCACAGCTCTGTTTAGTGATCGGATTGGTTGTAGCCTCTGTGGCCTCTCCTTCTCCTGTCCGCAATAAATGGCAACAGTTAAACCTCTGACACTTAATCAAATTATCCACTCCCTGTACGGATGTTTGTTTATTCCTTTCCAACTTCACTGACATATAAAAAGAGAAGCCCAGATTCACTTAACAGGAAGAGCAAAATGAGCAAATCAGAAATCCACTCCACCGACTAACTGAGCACAATGAGAAGAAAGCTGCCTCACAGAGCTGGTCAAAAAAATAAAGCCTCTTTGTGCCTGTTATTGTCATGCATAGGTAATTTCTATGTAAATCACATTATTTTGCCCACATAATGTTGCTTGTGGGCGAGGCCATGCAGATTGAGCTCGCACTCAGTTCACTAACATTTGCAACACCGACTTCCCATCATTGCTGCGGCCCATATACCTTTTGAAGAGTGTCATAAAGGTTTTGTGCAATGAGTTTAGCCATTCAGAATTGGCACTGTCATAGCTGCAAGCCTCATCTTGCACTACTGATAGACAAACATTTATTAGCCAATTAGCCACTTATGTGAACTATCAACCTTGCTTTGCTTAAGCTCTCAGCACAAGATTCTGGGCCAGTGCATTGAGAGTGGACACGCCACTGACAAAAAGGAGAAGCTCTCTGGTGACTCTGATTCACCTGGGAGAAAAAAATAAAAGAGCAAATGCTGTGTTTTCTGGCCTCCATTCGCCTGCAGCGCCCTCAAGGACCCAGCCAAAACCCGCAGTGTGGAGAGAGTGTTTTGGGCCTTTGAACAATCACACACCTTCATCCAGGCATACCAGCTGAGACTGATCGGCAGGCACACATGCAGCCTACAGAATCCAAATGGTCAAATCCTCTTTAACCAGAGCCATGTGGAAGCTATGAGCCACTCTGACTGCAATTAGATTAAGAAGAAATAAGTGTGCACGTTTGGGAGAAACACCATGTATGGGCTAAAGTTTGCCTGCAACTTCGCCTCCTTGGAATCATCTTAGCCACAACTGCTCTTTTTTTTCTGAAACTGGTTACAGATAGCCGATTTGATTGATACTTGAGAGATGTAAAGATGAGCCATCAAGGCATTCATTGTGCAGGGTTGATCAGTGATCGATTCGGGGGTAAGGAGGGATGATACCTGACTACAGGAGTGAAGAGGGAGAGGAAAACGACTGGCTTCCATTTCAACACAGGGCAAATGACTGGCCAAGAGCAAATGCCATGTGATGAGAACCTCATTCTGTTCATTCCCACAAACATTCAACAGTGAGCTTCAGCCTTCCAAAACTACATTCAAGCTGTAAGAACTAAGTTCCATCTTTTCAAAGCTTTGATTCTAGGTTTCATATCGTGTCAGTGGCCTCTCCACATGCAGCACTGTGCACTTCCTAGAGTGAGCTCTTCAGTTGTAAAGGGCACTTCAGGGTGCAAGGGTGCAACCCTCGATGGTTCCATCTTAAAGCAATTTGAATTTGCAGCTGGTGGTGATGACAACTATTTGTTTGTATGGTGTTCCTTAGAGGGACTTGTTTGTGCAACTTAATTTGCATTAATTTGTTACTAAATAGCACAAAAAACTCTGCACTCTAAACTCAAGCAACCGAGACACCAAATGTGCAAATTTCGGTCTCGGTTAAGTGACCCTGGAAAAGAGGCTATCTGGAATAGAAACATCATCCACATATCAGTCTAAGTGAAACTCACTGAGCGCCTCAAAACATGAGACCACAGTGGTTGTCAAACTTTTTTTCAATAATGTAACCCCTTTGAAATATTTTTTTTTAGCCAAGTACCCCCTGACCTGTGCAAAAAGAAAGCCTACAAAGAGGCGCAATAGAGGGTCAGCAGTGTCTGAAACAACAACCTGATACTGAGGATATTTTGTTGGCTCTGTTTTTGCTTCTTCCTGCTACATTTCAACCACCGATCCATTTCTTTTTTCCCGGTCACAGTGAATAAACGTCCTCACTTGACGACCATGGCAGCAGATTTAAACCAGAAACACATATATTTGACACCTGTGGGAAGCCCGCAGGGAAAACTGAATATAAATGTAATCTTACATTTACATTTTTTATTGAATTTATTATAGCATAGGCAAACTATTTTAGAAATTATGTATGACTGATATTTTTTAAATTAACATGTTAATTTTTAATTAATTATTATGTACCCCCTGCAGTAGTCCTAGGGCTACCCTATTTGAGAACCACTGCTGTAGACGACATAAAATCTAGTCTAGACCACAATTTACAGCTTACTCAGCAGTGGTATTTGCTGCAACTACAGTATGGTTTACTGGATGTTTTTTGTTCGAGGTTAGCTAGTTAGTTAATGACATGCTGTTGAAGATGGAGCCAAACACTAATTATTAACAGTATTATTCCAGTTCATATTGAAAAAGTCTTATAAAACTGTAGTCCTAAGAGCCAGTAAGAGGTGCAATGGTTGCATGTCTGGACACTGGAGCCGATATTCCCCCAGCTTCCCCTCCCTTGTGGTCTGCCTTCCCCCAGCCGAACCGCAGGCAATGACTGTGGATGGGGTCTACTTTCCTGCAGGGATGTGACCAAACTGCAGAAAGGCTGTTCAGTGGCTAAAGCAGTGGTGCCCAACCCAGTCTTCAAGGGCCCCCTGTCCTGCTGAAACCAAAACCTGCAGGATAGGGGGCCCTTGAGGACTGGGTTGGGCACCACTGGGCTAAAGTGATCAGACCAACACAGTAAGCAATGTTGCTGGTGTCACAAGCTTGATTTCGTGGAATGTTGCACTGGTACACACAGACATGAACACACGCACAAGGAGTGAGTGTGTACCAGAGTGTAAATTATTCAGTTTCCGTGATTTAAGCTGCAGTGGTGGTCTGACTTCAACGAGGCTAATTGCCTAGTTCTTCATTCTCCTGATAACTGGCCAAATGTTGACAACATGGTGTCACACTGAGATATGTGCAGCTACAATGGAGTTTGATAGCAGAATATGTTTCAGCTCTCTAAGGCAGGGGCACACAAATCCCAATAAACACAGACAGACACAATCTTTTGTTTGGCATGTCATTGGTAATAAGATTTAAAAAAAAAAAAAAAAAAAAAAAAAAAAATTCTAAGACATTCTCAGACAACTGCCAACATAGATTGTTCTCTGTTAATGGAGAATGTTTGATTGATGTGCCATGGACTGAAATAATAATGGCTTCTTGTACTAATTTGCCACTATCCTACAGAGAGAGGTCTATTTTCTCCAGTGGCCTCAGCTGGCCAGCAGCCATAAGACGTGCATTTTGAGTAACTCTGGGAACTGTAGGAATATACTAAGTGAAGTAAATGAAGGTGAAAGCGGGCACACCAGGGGAACACTACACAACACTCAACAGGAAGAACGTCCATTGACTGGATTGATCCACGGGTCCATCAGGGTACTTGATCATCTTTCACTGCATACATCATAACGGTTTTCAGCTGTACTGTAGTTTAAATGCAGCATAAGAGGCTGTTAAGTGATATTGCTGTATCTCATTTCCTTCAAAGCCGTTATTCTGTGCACCAATATACTATCAGACTATGCAGATCTGCTGGAAGAAATTGGGAAATATTATCTTTCACAGGTAAGAACCACTTTATGCTTCAGATCCACACCAAAATAAAACATCTGATGAACTCTGGTCTAGTGTCTCTCGTGTTCATGCCTAATGCCTCTGATTTCTTCTGTTGTATTGTAGAGGAAAATGCTGGTGCACACGTTGCGTCTTCGCCAGCAGAACCAGCTCCTGTCCCATCTGACAGCGGAGGACACGTCCAACTGCCTGTGGAGAAGAGAAAAAAATCCCTCAGGGAGAGGTGAGACATGCAGACAGTCCACCATTAAATCTGAGCAGGGAAGACAGCAAAAGTAAAGAAAAGCTTCCTGTTTGCTTTCTGTTTGAAGAGTGTGGAGGTTCTCACCGGAGGACACTGAGGAAACTGAGGTCCAGTCTTTCCCCCAGCTTGGTAGGAACTTTATTGTGAACAGACGCAGCTTGGAGTAAATGATCCCATAATACTATAATTATACTGAAAAGGCATCAAATCTGAATGGTCCATCTCATGTCTTGTTTCAGACGTGGCAGGTGAACGTCAGTATGAAAACTTATTCTGAATGTGTGTATTCTGCAGAGATCAACAGATCATGCAGCTGGCTGAGTAGGCCATCGGGAGCCTGGAGGAGAAGCAGGGGCAGGAGCCCGGCTCCAGCCCCCTCGGCCCCCAGGAGGCCCATCAAGCCCAAACTTCTGCAGGACTTCCGGGTCCATCTATTGAGCCTGTCCTCGGCTCTGCCCTCACAGCAGCTCAGTCCACTGGCTGTGGGCCCTTACGGAAAGAAAATATATTTACCAATATATGAAATGCAATGTATTGTAATGTATTAGAATATATTACATTTAATATACGAACAACAATGTATAGAAATGTATTATATATTTGAAAATGTCTCAGAAATAAATGGTGTAATATATAGGTGAATCATATATGTGGCATATATTTATATATTGCATCAATATATTGCAATATATGTTAATATATGGAAAAATACAGCAACAATTGCGCATTTCATATATTTGCCATATATTGCAATAAATATATAATATATGTGTTCATATATTGACTTTTATATGTATAAAAGTCCTCCATAATGTATTTACATTTATGTGATGAACACTGGGTTAATATATTTATAAATACATGATCTATGACATTCCAATTATATGGGAACATGTATTGGAAATATACGTAAAATTACAGCTGCTGCTCAGCGATGGGTGGGGTCCAGGCATTTTTAGGAAGATGCTGCTCAGTCATACTCACGCAGTTTCGAGCACATGATTAAGATGTTCACATTACAATGTGGATTCTGCACCAGTCGAGGTTTGAACCTGCAACCTCTGGAGCCAAAGACAGTCACTTACCTCTCTGAGCTAATTGGCAAGTAGCAGCTCAATAGCAGCTTGACAATTTGACTAAGCCAGTAGTTACATCGTGTTTTCCTGAAACTGAATAGATACCAAACATAGCAAAATAAAATTGCTCTGCTTGCTCAATCATGTTGTAACTAGAATATCTGCTGGAAAAAAAAAAATATTTTTTTTTTCATGGACTGATAAGTCATTTTTAACTGGCAGATGTTTCATTTCAGCTGGGGGTGTGTCATTCCAATTTAACATCAGCTCCGATTAATGTGGCTATGTAGCAAAAGTAAGGACAGTAAGCAGCCACATTAAGGCTGAACAGAGTTATAGAATCACCTTTTCAGGCTGTTATCAGTTTATCTCTGAAATAAAGACAACAGTTTTCACAGATGTGTTGATTTATTAAAAGTTCATTTCAATGTACAGACGCAAACAAACTGACAAATTAATTAAATAAATGGCCCAGGAAACTCATAAAGACTAAACAAATGAATAATGATTAATAGGCTAATTAATAACTGATAACAATATATAGCCGCACATCTCCGTGGAAAATCTTACAGGTAGCCTACTGTCCGTGGTGCTGACTCCACTGAGGCACTTAATTATAGAAATTAAAATTCACGGAGGATCTTGTTTAGCTCTTGTTTACTTAAGTTGAGAAATCAGCTGTTTGCCTGGTGTTTGTCAGGTAGTCTTGTAGACATTTGACAGATTGCTCGGTCGGATCTACGCAACGTAGTCTCGTGTTATAATTTTAAAAAATCTCAAGTACCCCCTGGAGTTCCTCTAAGTAGCCTACCCCAGGCGTACGCGTACCCCCATTTGAGAAACACTGATCTAGACAACAGGGAGATTATGTTAATTTGTTTTTAACAATGATTGATTGGCTCCATAAGTGAAAAATTGATGTTTAAAAATGCAATTTTTACATTGACTCCAATTGTTCACATGAGAGCAAAATTCAAAATGCTGTCAAAAATTCAGTTTTTGAGATACAATTCTGAAATTTGCCACACATCATCGACCATGACTCCAGAATTTTGTCATTTTTTTCATGAACATTTAAGATTTATTTAGCAAGACTTTGCAGGTATATGTTTTCAGTAGCGTTTACAGTAAACCATTTTGATGCACTGTAGGCTTAATTTTTGATAAATCAAAAATCTGTGAACATCGTTTGTGTAGGACAGTCTGAAGATGCTCTGTAGCAGGTTTGGTGACATTTGAGCAAAAATTGTGGGAGGAGATAGGTTTAAGAAGTTTTACAGTTTTTGAAAAAAAAAAACAGAGTGATGGCTTCATAATTTTCAATAGGTTTAAATGTACAAAAGTTTCTTCTATATTGAGGCTACAGTTTGATGAAAGTTGTGAAGCTGTAGCACATATGGTTGATTTGTTATGAATTTTCAAAGTTTTGAACTTTAGAGGCTTGCTATAGCGCCACCATCAAGACTACTGGCTTGAGTTTGCAGCTGAGGTAATCTGCCATGGGACTGGACCTTTGTGCAAAGTTTGGTGAGTTTTCACCCATGGGAAGTATTATTTCCTCAGAAGAAGAAAGAAAGAAAGAAAGAAGACCTGGGAATACAATAGTGTCCGGTGTGCATATGTTATGGTTGTTTATTGGAAAATATGCAATGTTAAGAAAAATCCCAATATATTCTTTTATATATTATGTTGCGATATATATACATATATGGTATGTGCATATATTGCAGTATATTTGAACATATAAAGACAAACTATTGCATGTAAAAATATAGTGCCATTTTTGGTCTATGCATATATTTCAATATATTGTAAAATATAAAGACTAGTTCCCATATATGGAAATGTATTATCTAATATATCACATGATATTTTCCAGTATACTGCAATATATTTTTGTTTCGTAAGGGGGGTCACCAAGGCTGTTATGAACGAGCTGTCCTCCTCCCTGATCACCATGGACCATCAGATCGCCTTTTCATGATTGATCCACAATGACAAGACTCTCTTCATCGTGGAAGAAGTCAACGAAAAATACAGGCCAGACGTCCTGATGGAGGAGCTGAATCACTGTGGCACACAGTTTGTGGCCAACATGGTCCATGTCACAGAGAGGGAAACTTTGTGTGATGTTTGAGCCCCATGACGAGACAGAACCAGCCAAAGTCCAGAACAACAACGGGGTAAGAGGACCAGCTCACATGAATAATTAAGAAAAAAAAAATCTGTCTATCCACACACACACACACACACACACACACACACACACACACACACACACACACATATACACATCTATACATATATACATATTTATACAGTATACAGTATATATCTATCTGTAGATAGATAGACATGTGGATATGGATATATACTGAAAGACTGTTGATGGCACAGTGAATGAAGGCTCCAGCAGTCTGAAGCTGCTGCAGTGCAGGAGGAGCTGACCTCCTGGCTGACTGACAGCAAGGAGGAGCTGGAGCAGCCCTCCAACACCGCAGCAGGTAGGAGTTCTTCACTCTGACGTGTGTCTGAGTTCAAACTGCAGCCGATGGCTTCCTCCATCAAGAGTTCAGCCTCTGACTTTGCTCTTTGCTCTTTTACTTTTCAGACGTCAAAAAGAGCAAGAGGAGAAGAGTCCAGCGTTTTTTGTGTCAGCTGTTCTGAGGTCAGCAGCACACAGGTGGAACCATCTCTGATTTCAGTCGGTGCAGTAATTTCACTGGCTGGTTCATTCAGTGCCGTTCACTAGTCAGTTTTAGTTACTGTACTGGTTGGTGCATACACATAAATGCACAAAACAGAACATGGTGGTAATATGGGTAGACTTTTTCAAGTTCTCATGATGCATAATTGATTCGCTGAATATTTTCATGAAAATCTTTTATAAGCACTTGGAGTTGTCAGACATTTGATATGGCTATCAAGGAAAGTTTACATGCTCTGGATATTTTTGTGTCCCACACCTTCTAGTTGGTGCAGATCCATTTAAGAAAATGTTACTCGATAGAGCAAATAATAAATTATATAGATACAAAAAGTTCTTATTTCAAAAGAATATTTCTAAAAAGGTAAGAATGTCTAATATCTCCTGTACTCTTTGAAATGTTAATTTGCACTGATGCAGGCATGGGTGGTCAGAGGTGATGTCCTGATGAGGCCCATCAAACTGCTCCGACTGAGGCCGCCAGCACAATTCTAAATCTTATTCTGTGTTAAATTATGATTTTTTTTTTTTTAATATCCCATCTCTCTCATCTCTTCATTTTGCATTTACAATATTCTCTTTGTTCATTTTGCTTATTTAATTAAACATTTCATTAAAAAAAAAGATTCACTCATGTAATAGTTTTTTTTTTTTCTGTATAGTAATTTTTTTCAAATTTAAACGCAAAATATGCCTATGGTTAAAAAAAAAAAAAAAAAAAAAAAAAAAAAAATATATATATATATATATATATATATATATGTATATATATATATATATATCAGAGTAAGTATGGGCCTGAAAAAGCCCATGTTGGTCACACCCTAATCTTAAGATATCTTAGGTTTAAATAAGCTTATGCTTCATCCTACTCTTTTTCGGACATGTTGGGTTCATATTATTATTGTTGTTTTGACTATTGTTGTTGTTTTGACTATTCTCATGGGCTTTGTTTGCTTGTTTGTTTTTTCAGTTTACTTCTTGTGTTAGTCGCACATGTTCGAAATAAAATTTAATAAATAAGCTTTGAGCTTTGTGTCAATGGAAAAAAAGGGCTATTTCACAAAATTTTCCCTCATAAACACCACAGAGAGCGTAAAAATGTTTTTTTTTTTTTTTTAAATGAAACATTTGTCCTACTTGTGAAAATAGAGAAAAGGGAGATTTCACTGATTTCTCTCCGTAAAAAGGCTTACTTACTTTGTCTATTTTCACTGTGATGCAGACAAATATTGTTGTGTATGTGGTGATTCTATAAACTATACATATGCAAGGCTTTGACTATAAGTGCAGCTGCCAATTTTAGAGTGATATCACATTCTAATTAATTTCTGTCTAACAAGTACCATAGGTATTGATCATTGCTGTGTTTTAAAACAATTTGTTTTTGTTGAGATGCCAGCTGTCAGCACACATTGAGAAAATGAAGTTTTTTTGCAGCGAGTCAGTGAATAAAATGAAATAAAAGCGACTGAAGAAAAACTGCTGGGATTTGTTGCCGGCAAGTTTATTCCACTTCCAGCGTGGACAAGGCAGGCAGGTAAATGGATCAATCTACTTGCTTGTTCCAACCCTTTTCCTTTAGAGCCGTTCAACCAGGCCTGTCTTGTGTTTCTTCATTTTTTTTTCTTCTCAGATTTAGCAGGCGTAAACCCAAAGAACCTCAATCTATTTCCTTTAGAGAACTTTTTGCATGCAGCCCCAGTATTTTTGTAGTCACTGCATATTCAACCTTGAACTACTCTCAGCTTTGCAGCATTCAAGGTCTCATTCAGATGGAAACAAGAATCCCTGGTTTGCTGATATAAGAATTAAATCGATGCCATTTTGGCAATGACACACCAAGTGCTGCGGCGGCGTGTTTGAAAGGTAGTCTTGTATTATATCAAACTGCTAGTGGCTGCCATCGAATACAGCGTGTAACTGAAAAAAAAAAACAAAACAAAACAAAAAAAAAACAGTAGCTAACTTGAGACTCTTGCTCTTTTTCTTACTTTTTTCTCCCTCTCTCTCTCTTTCTCTCTCACTTTGGAAAATGAACTACATTAAATTAACTGTGTTGGTATCCACAGGGAAATCAATGGACAAAGAAGCCAAGATTGTATAACTAACTGTTTCAAATATGTTTTTGATTGGATTTTGAGCGAAGCTTTGTTCATTTCATGGATGCTCTACCTCTCTGCACAATTATTCTTTTTTCTTATTTGCATTGCATTGCATTTGAGTTTGCAAAACATTCTAGGTATCGTAGATCTAGGACGTTAAATGATTAGGATGGCATAGAGAAGCACAGACATACACTTACATGTAACATTTTAGGACTTTAGCCGGCGCTCTTATCTAGAGTGACTTAGAATAAGTACTCTGTCATACACACATACACACTCACACTGGACATCCAGGGCTGTTCTGTGTATCAGGGCCATGTGATTTACTGAAGGGCAAGCAAAGTCAGCACAAAAAGCAGCGCTGTTGTAGCTCCTTCAGAAATGGATGAACTCCTGCATTTTACGAGACACAGGAATTTGCTGTTGCACGAAATACAGCTGGGAAAGAAAAGCTCTGCAATAAGAATATGGTCTTGCTCGCTCACTCCTCGAACAGCTTATTTGATTGGTGGGAGGCCTCTTAAACCTTTTGTGGAATGTCTCTCCATTAAACTTGCACTTTGTAGCTTTAGGAAGCAGTTTTGAAAGTCTGAAATGTCAAATAAGTTCCATGAAATAGCTTTAGTGCTGAATAAATTAAGACTTCTGAGGGTAAAATTGCACCGTTTAAATACTGTATGATGCTGGGGAAAAAAAAAAATGTTTTGCTGCTGTCGTCTTATCTGCTTTCCAAAACTTACAATGCATAGGAGTGCATTGTTGTTTCAAAGGGTTATAAATAGCTGCAGAGAATTAAAGCTCCTTTCAGGCATTTGCAAATGATATATTCTGAGTTGGTTTACTTCCTTTAACTATGGTTCATCATTAACACACAACTGGAAACTTAACACTTTTATGAACTTTTTTAATGCCTGACTGTATTGCAGTAACAATGTTAGGTTGTGCCCAATATGATTTTTTGAATATTTTAACTTCAGTTTGAGTCTGTTTAAAGGACTATGCCAGTGACTCCGCATGTTTTGCTCAAAGTAATTTAGAAATCCGATATCATTTTTCCTCTGTTTTGTCCAGCCACTGGTTTCCATTCATTCCACTACGATGTGAAAATGAGACTTGAAACTTTCTTCACACCAGTATTTCATCACTATAATAAAGTCGTCCACATTAGTTTTCCGTAAAGCAGCAACACTGACTGGAAGATGAATGGTGACGACTTTGTTAGCTGCAGAAACAGAATCTTATAAGGCGGGTGTTTCAGCCAAAAATTCAAATTTGAAACATGAGGGATTTTGACCATATGCTGTGAAATCTTTAGCTCCCCCACACAACTTGCAGAATGCTTTGTTCCAATGTAAAATGTGGATAAACTGTAGTAAATTGGCCAAACACTCAAAATCACTGGTCTGGTCCTTTAAGAAACTTGAACTTTTAAGTTTGTAAAGTACGATCATTTGTCTGTGAATTGCTCTGTTACGATAACATTATTGTTGAAATTATTTGGTTGCCCTTATCATACTATGTATCTGGAAAAAAAAATAAAATAAAATTAAAAAAAAAAATAATAATAATAATATATATATATATATATATATGTGTGTGTGTGTGTGTGTGTGTGTATGTGTATATATATATATATATATATATATATATATATATTTATATATATTATTTATGTTGTAATGTATATGTACACATGCTATAGTTACTTTGTATCTATACCCATATATCTTCCCAATGTGTCCTCCCAATTATTTATTAATCCGTTTATAATGCCCTTTTTCATAAAGTGTTTTTCAATATTCTTAACACAGTCCTCTCCCTCAACACACTGTTTATATTCATCCTCCTATTCACCACAGTCATACTGTCTGACTGAATGGGCTGTGTGTTTATGGTGCACCATATGGTCCAAGGAGAACTCCATATCATCTCTGCAGTGTGCTGCACTGTATGGTTGAGATGACATTACTTGACATGACTCGAAAAAAGACACACAGTAATACAGTTCTTTTTCACAGAGGATGACCTACTGATTTTGTGAATGCAGGTACCGAGGGCAGTTTCTTTTTGTTGTGTTCTATAACGCCACCTCACGGTTAATTTTATGGGCGAATGAGAGCCAGTTTCATTGAAATGAAAGCTGATTGCATGGAATCACTACCCCACCTTCCTCAGGAGCAATGTGTTAAAAGTGCAACATTAAGAGCTTCAAAGTGCTCTGATCACAGATTGGGGCCTGAATTCAGTATGTGCCCTGCTGCCTTATTATGCAGGAGGATCGCTGCAGGAAGACAAATGGAGAAGTTAATGATGTCACCTCTTACAAGGAATGAATTTATGATGTCATTTTTTGATGGATTCTTTTTGGTGGGGCCATTACAGGTGATTTGTGATTTCTGTAAGGGGCAGGGAGGAGGCAGGCGTGCATTGAGGTTTCCAGTGGAATCTTACTGGATGGACATCTTGGCCTTAAAGCTACCTCAACATCCATTTGTTTTAATAGTCTTCACTGTATACTAGGGTGACCGTATTTCCAACCCGGGACCCTTTAGTATAATATACATTTATACATGCACACATGTATGCACTTAGGCACACATCATTGGCCGTTTTCATCAGGATGGGAGACAATTGTTTCGGCACTTAGCACACCTACCGAGCACACCTTTCAATACAGTGGACAAAAAAGCAGACAAAAAATTGTTTTGTCTCCCAAAATCCACCAAAACCTACAACACTTTTAATATAGTGTAATGTACTATGAAATATGAACTGATTGTCAGATACCTTTTAAAACCAAACACAAGGTAGCCTATTTGTCAGTTTGCTAAATGGCAGACTTTGACATAATCTTGGTCAGCTATTTTTGCAACTGTCTGGACTCTGGCATCATTAGATTCAGCAGAAAACACTGAACATTTATGTTTAACATGACTATATTTGTGTAAAAATGTGGGAATGAAAGCACCCGTAAAGTCCTTGTAGAGCAAGTCGTTTCTGTGAGGATCTGTGAGAAAAACCTGTGTTGAACATGGTCGG
Organism: Myripristis murdjan; assembly: GCF_902150065.1. Classification (NCBI taxonomy): domain Eukaryota; kingdom Metazoa; phylum Chordata; class Actinopteri; order Holocentriformes; family Holocentridae; genus Myripristis; species Myripristis murdjan. The sequence goes on along the minus strand of NC_043990.1, from coordinate 25,937,791 downwards.
TTTCTGATTGGGGTCAGATTGCTTTGACACCTACATTTTTGGTATATGGCATGTGGATATTGATTTTGTGTGTGTGAATAGCGAAAAAGCAGGACAATTTGGTAGCCAGTGTTGGAAACAAGGACATTTTGTGTCGTGTTTTACAAATTTTTGTCGCCAGCCTGAAACTGGGACAATCTTGGACAAACCAGGTCACCATAGTGGATACTGCTGCATGTGATGCTGACTGTTGTCCTATAGGTAGTTTGAGCAGCAGCTGATTACGACATATTAGGGGTAATATTATGACAATATTAGCAAATGGTTCCTAACCTTTACCTTGACCTTTTCCTAACCTTAACAATAACCTTTTCCCAACCTTAACCAAAAGTTTTAGTGGCTTGCACACTAGCTAGCTCACTTGCTCAGGAAACGCTCCTGTTGGAACAGTTGGAGTACTTGTTGTGTAAAACACATATCAACAGTTTCCCAAGCTATTCTCCCATATTGGTAATTTGGAAAGCTATTGTGAATTAAGAACATAATTATGAATCATGTGACAGCCAAGCAACACAATCCTGAAGCGACAAGGTATTTGCTTAATTACGCCAACTAGCAGCTCTGTCTTCAGGCTCAGGGAAAGGAAATGTCACAGCGGCCATCAGCTGAGGAGCACTTCAGCTACACCAAACTGGCTATTGACCCACAGCATGCAAGTTCAAAAGCACCACTACATGTGGTCAGGATGTCTGCTGAATATGTGCCTACCTACTTAGTGTCAGATGAAAATTAATAGACGCAGATGTACTCCACAGCTTAGGGTAATCATGTAGCCCTCGGGGCAGTGGGAAAAGAAAGCCACAGTTTAAATATCTCATTAATTCAAATTCAGGCAGGTCGTGGGGAGGTTTTGCCTTCGTGTCAGTGACATTTTAATCAGAAGTCACACCAAGTCTCCATTAATATAATAATGGAGATTGTGGTAGCATACCCAGTGCGGTAATATCTTTGGATATGGCTAAGAGGAGGAGGACAGAGGTGAAATCTTAACTGTACTACTGTACAGTCACTCTGCAATCCACCTGTGAGAAATATCCCAGCATTGATTGCTGTTCTGCTGATAACCTGATACTCAGCACAGCACAGGAGATATTCTGCAGGGCTGGGACATTCTCCTCTCCGCCTGTCCCAGCATGAGATATTCCTCCCACAGATGGAACTGTGATTTCAGCAGTATCCAGGCATTTAATTTATTGCCTGAGGTCTTGCTAAATGACGCACTTACACATTAGAGGTGCAGAAGAGGTGTCTTGTCAAGGAAGGGCCACCGGTTCAATATTCTAGCTTTCACAGATATACTTGATGCAGAAGGCAGAGTGCGCTTTATGCAGAGCAACTTTCCTTCTCTCTGTGTGCGCATGTAATTTAGAAAAGGACAGCACTCAACATCCCACTTGGGTGAAGCACCACTCGGTGTTACCGCATAATGGCAATTGATATAATGTGTTACAACATAAAACATGGGAGAAATGTGAAAAGTCTTCAGTGAGAGTGAGGAATTAATTTGTGGCATCCTCAATTCATGATTAATTTCACAGTTCCAAAAGTAATTAGCAGGGGCTGTACTGCATAATGATGGTGGCGACCTTTACTACTGGGAACACAGTCAAAAGGAGCACTACTGTAACTTAAAGGGGCACTGCGCTAAAATTAACTAACTCTTGTGGTATTTCTGTGCTCTGCAATTGTTGCGATAATAATTTGTAAAGACAAATAAGTGTCTCCAAAACCCAGAAACCAGCGAGTCAGCTCCAACTTGCGATCAGTTATAGATTCTGCTCCACGGAGGGCGAATTGGGAAACATTAAGGGGATTGTCTGAGCATATGGGTACATTTTCTGCTGTTTTCTCTGTGTGTGAGCTTGTGTGTGTGTGTGTGTGTGCCTCTGTGTGTTTTTAATTAACAACCTAAACAAATTCATGTTGACATTGTGAATTGAGGTGCAAGTGCATAAAGGAGAAAATTTGTCTTTCATACATCCAAATTGGTGTCAGCTGAGATAAGAAGAAGATCAGTACAGAATTCATTGCTGTTGGCACGGCTGGATTATCCTGCCAGGAGCCCCAGGGCACACATGTTCTGTTGGAGCCCGCTCGCGCTGTCACCAATCACCATTCAGCCCCGTGCATCATGCATCCACACAAGAGGCTCCCTCATCACATGCACGGCAGTAACATCCATTTTAACAAGTCATTTCAGCTCGTGTTGATGCTTAAAATGTTGTTTTGATCTGCCAGTGCGAGGGGATAATTTCATTTGTCTCCAGTGCAAATTAATTTGTGTCAAAAATGTTATTATTATTTTTTTTTTTCTCAGCTGCCACTGTCTCTGTCTGAGAGGCAAAACTAAAGAGAACTTTTTGAGCTGATAACAATGGCCGGTGACTGTCTTTACATACTTATCCACTACAATGGTGTTCTGTGTACAATCTATTCTACTTGTTGTGATCAGTCAGCTGAAAAACGTGTGGCTGATATCACAAGCTGTTTTTTTTTTTTTTTTTTTTCTTAAAAACTTGATAGAGGGCTTTATTGAAAAAGTTAAGATAACAAAAGGTCAAGATTCAGCTAAACCAGACTCATATAGGTAGACAGATCTGCAAGAGAAAATTCAAATAAAAAAAAAATATATATATATAATAATCACCTGCTTATAGTGATCAACTCAATCTGGACAGACATGATCACTATCAGCGGATGTCAATGTCACAGTAACAGCAAATATACTTGTGCACACAGCATTAAAATGACACTTTATTGATTCCATTGGAGTGATCTGCCTCATATGATTTGTTTTAATAAATCCACAATTATTTGTACAGAATACCTCAAACAAGTAAAATATTTGCTTTCTAAACTCCTGGAGTCTGGTAGCTCTTCTCTAGGAAAAAAATGCTCTGGTCGGCAGTAAGTGAAGCATTTTATGTTTCTAGACACAGTAACTGCTTTATTATTATTATTATTATTATTAGTAGTAGTAGTAGTAGTAGTAGTAGTAGTAGTAGTAGTAGTAGTAGTAGAAGTAGTAGCAGTAGTAGTGGTAGTAACAGTAGTAGTAGTAGTAGTAGTAGTAGCTAGTAGTAGTAGCAGTAGTAGTAGTAGTAGTAGTAGCAGTAGTAGTAGTAGTAGTATTGGTAGTAACAGTAGTAGTAGTAGCAGCATTGGTAGTAGTAGCAGTAGTAGCAGTAGTAGTAGTAGTAGTAGTAGTAATAGTAGTGGTGGTGGTAATGGTAGTAATAGTAGTAGTAGTGGTAGTAATGCATTTTTTAACATATCAAAGAGCAACTCATAGATTATCACAGTAACAAAACAGTAACAAAACAAAAAATAAGATCCACTGAATATGACGCATTAAGGTGGATGAATGTGTTTCCATGTCGGTCAGGCAAGGAATACAAAAAAATAATCAGAATACTTGTATGAGAGGGCAAGTTTACAATTAAATTATAATTTTTAATTTAAATGCAAATTTGGGGTTTTTGGGACCTTCAGTTGTTCAAGGCTTGCGTGCACGGTGCTCTGAATGCCTGGTCAGTAATGCCTGCGCCTGTTTTCACATGCACAGAGAATTCTGTTTTCCTGCTTATGCAAGTTCAACTTAAAATATCCTGGGCAAGCTCTGAGAATGAGAAACCTTGTCATAACCCAGGCTTATTCCTACAGTTTACTGTGACATGTAAACACCTTCCTCTTTATACTGTTGGTTGTGTGCACAAAATCAGACTAATGCAGCTCTGTGGCTGCACTGAAATATCAATAAAACACATGGCAGTGAGCGGTTCTTTCTATTGCACGTACTGCTGGGATCATCATTTCTCTCCCCAGCATCAGAAGTAAGGTTTGGAGGGAAATTCTGTTAACTGGTTTATTCATGGCAACAGGGAGACTCAATCAGAAGGTATCAAAAGTTCACGTAAACAGCTTAACCCGAATCAGACCTTAACTGGAATAGAGCCGATAGTGGGGTTACTCCATGCATGTAAACATGGCTGATGACTCCCTTCAGGAAGTAAATAGCATCTCTCTCAGACAAAAAATCTATTTGTATCGCCACCTAATCCACACAAGACCGCTTCAAAATTGAGATTCATTTTTGCTGGTCTTAGCAGTGTTTGTGTGCACCCCGAAGAACAGGTCACGCAAGGGGAGAGTAATAGAGGTTAATCTACCTGACTCTGTATTTCAGCTTTCCAAAGCAGGTTATTTAGGACAGCGAAAGGGGGCAGGAGTGACTCATTAAAAGCTAGACATCACCACATTCATATGTCATCTTATTGTCCAGAGTGACTGATTTGAGAGTCATTCATACCTTTGAGTCAAAGGAATCTGATGTAAAATTTAAGAGGTGAACAGAAATAGAGATGAGAGATGATATGGTTTCTATTCATAGAGTACAGCTCTTACATTAGCTTGTCATGTTGAGAAATAAGGAGTGAAGTATCAGCCAAACTGATAGGCCTTTCAAATTTCACTATTAAAGTCAATACATTATATATATTTTGATTAAAGTTACTCTAAAAATGGTCTGCAAAAACTGGTGACAGGTTTTTGCTGGATTAATAGGAACCTTCAGTCTTCATTATATTGTTGTTGGTTTGCCTTAAAAAAAATAAAAAAAAAAAAAAAAAGCTGAAAGCACAGTTGATATTTTTCCAAGGCAGACACAACCTGCTCCTTTGTGGTTCATTCTGGATTCCAAAGTGGCAACCTGACGTCTCACAAGGGAAGGAAATTGCTCGCTCCTAAGCAGGGCACATATTTTGATATTGATTGCAGCCTATCGTCGCCTCCTTGGAGATTAGCTAAATTACCCACTCTGTAATTGGGACTTGCACTTAAGTAGAACTCTACTGTGAGGGAAGATTTAAAATTCCATTAGTGTCAATGACAGCTCGGCAGTGGGTTTAAGACGGGTCTCGTCTGATCAGCGTCCAAAATGTTCAAGGTAATTGATGATAAAAAATTAGCCTGCCACAGCAGGGTGATTGATACCAGTGACTCTCTAATTACAGAGCAGCGTGTCTCCAAGGGGCCTTCTCACTTATCCATTGTTGGAAAATCTCTACCCCTGCCTCTCCACTCGAGGAACAAATGACAGCGAACCATAATTTTCATTCACAGCGGACGGATGTTGTCTAATCTCTTAATGGCTCCTGAGTCATCATAAGACTTTTAGTTTTTCTGAGCAACCTTCCCCTCCCCTTCCAGTATTATGACATTTCATTTGAGCTAATTCTCTTTCAGAAATACAGTGAGTGGTAGCCACTTTGGCGGTTGCTATAGTACGCTCTTCAACTTCAACTTTACTTGCATTAAACTGTATGTGTGTCACCTACAGAGCCCATGCACTTATCTAGAAAAAGTTCCCGCTTACTAACGAGTCCAGGGGCCAGATATAAAAACGCGCAGAAACATGCATATGCCATTTTCTACACAGAAATGGGTGTTCACAAAAAAGAAAATGTGCTTCCTGTAGACATCACACCATGCATGCAGAGTTTTAGCAGCAGGCTGGTGGAGAAGTGGTAGAAAATAATATGAAAATAGGAATTTAGGCAACATTATTATAGTAATGCTATTATTTCAGTGTACTAAGTGTCCTTAATATCCAATTTCATTGTGCATGCTTGATTTTGCACAAGCCTTTTTATTTATTTATTTTTTTATTATCACTATATTTATGAGCGAGGACATGTCTGTTGCACGGTTTCACACATCGAGATGGATTGATGGGCAGATTTATTTAGTGGCACATGTGTGATCAGGCTGAGCTGGGTGGAATGACAGCGATGGCGGCTTTGGCGCTATTAGAGGACCTCGCTGTCCTTTTAGTTGCCATCTCTAAAAAAACAGAATGAGCAGCAACAGGTATTTATATGGAAATGAGCTAATTAGGGGTATGTCAACCTCCATTTATGCCTGATTGTGTGCATGAGGATCGTGCACATGCAAACAATTACACAAACACTGAGATTTATCAAATAGCACCATGCATACGCACAACTTTATAAATCTGATGAAAAGAATGTGCATGTTTCTGGCTTTGTGAGTACACACAATTTTAGTCATAAATGTATGCAGATTTTTATACATCTGACCCCAGGAATGGTGTGTAAGTTGAGGGGGCTGCATCTAATTGCTAAGTTAGCGCATGATCCCCATGTGTGAATCACAGAAATCACAGCTACACTGAGATATCAGCATTTCCCTCATGACTCATTTAATACAGTTCAGCTGGACAAACATACTGTTATACCACTATATGTAGCGTAGTGTCTCTGACAATATTTATCCAAGGCATGTGCATTGAGTAGATTAATTATGTTTTCAAAGGCTACACACATGCTGTGGAAATGTAATCGCCTCTTTAAATTTAATCTGCTCACTTACTCTATGTAGTGGTGCCCATGAGTCTTACACTTACTTCCTATAGTGGCACATACCTGGGGACATTTCTCCCTTCAGTGGAATGTGTGTATGCTTAAGTGATGAACCAGTCTGAAATCAATTCTCATTTGTTTTGTATGGTTCAAGGACAGGCGTTCTTGCCTACATGTTTACTCTGCCCGTGCTCCTGTTACCATCATGACAATCAGCGGCTCACAAGCTCTTGGTCTCCTTGTTCTGAATCTCTGTCTGCCGTCTCCATGCCGTGACAGAACAAGGTCTCATCTGCTGCTTTATTTCACACTTCACTTGCCATATTCTTCACGAAGCAGGACCTCCGACTCATCACGGCCCCAGATTGGCAAAAGAAATATTATGCAAATGCGTCCATGGTCTGTGGAACAGGAGGCGAGCGGAAGCATATTTTAGCACACCTTCATCCACTCCTGCACTAGTTCTCTTTTAAAGGGCAAACTATTTCCTAGATGAGGCTGTAATGAAACCTCTTTAGCTAAGTGGATATGAATTTTTGGGAGAGAAAAATACCAGTAGGGCAAAAAGGTGAACTGAAGTTCGATTGAAAAACAATGAAGTAAAATCATCCCGAGCGACAGATTCACTTTGAAACCCTTAGGCAAGATGAGGTGGACAATGACAGATTAAAGAGTCTGTTTTTGAAAGTATGGCTGTGTGACTTTGGTATAGAAGCAGCCACATGCCAAAAGAGTAGTAAATGCAATGCATTCAATGAATAATACATGAATTTTTGTGAAAAAAACATTAAAACTGGGTCTTTCTTATAGTCGCCTCAGATGTTGCCCTGGGTTTCACCCCAGTGTCACTTGGTGCCCCACTTGGAGATCAACCCTGCCACACCTTTATCCACTTTAACATCAATAAAATATTGACTGTAAGAGCAAACTGTATGGTTAAATATTTACAGGTAGTAGAACTCAGTGTGATACATAGTGTGATGTTAGCATTAAAAGCTGGATGCCATGGTGTCCTGCTAGTCTCAATTGAAAATGTGTTCCTGAGGATGATTTTATCACCTCTGACATGATATTGCAGATGTGTAAAAGAGTGACAAAATGTCATGCCATGCCATGTATTACCCTGTCAGGTCGTGTCATCTCAAGCCAGTAGTTTTGGTCTATCTCTTCCCTCCAAGTTGATGCTGCGGTTCTGCAGGCAGGTTGAGTGTGCTTCTGTACATGCCACTGGACAGATCCCACTGTGCGATCCCCTTTTTAATGCCCACGGAAATTCCAGACATGAGGAAATGAGAGTAAATTGAATCAGCGTTGTGAGTGACAGGAGCATTATGGTCCTGGGCTGGCCGTCGGTAGCCAAGTTCCCAACAGGCTAGAGAAGAAAAGATCAATCACAGGGGCTTTGTAGCTCTTATCCATTAAGGTACATAGGCACACAGGAAAACCACAGCCAAGCCACTCCGAGAGACTGGGAAATCCTTTCAAATGAAACAGTGATGAGATTGTAGCCGAAGGTTCATTTGAATATGTGTAGACTTCTGCAACACGGGCTGGCTGCAATGAAACAGCAGATATGTCAGCGGATCACTGGTGTATAATCAAAGTAAAAGTAAATACATGCCTGGAAAACAAAGACAAAGCAGCAGAGGGTATAATGTAAAGGTCAGCTATTAATTTCCACATCCCCGAAGACACGACTGCCAAGGCCATTCGGCACCTTGGCCATGAGTATTTCTCACCTCAGAAGTAAATGAGTGCGGTGTCATCCTACATTGCGATGTGGTAGCTTTAAGCTGCTCAAAAGTTCCAGCCGGCTGTCAAAGTCGGCACTGTGAATAAAGAGGTACATCTCAGCATCTTCACAGGATCTCCTGCCCTGCCCCGTGGGAGGCACAGGTCCAAGGCCAAAGTCAGTAATAAGGGGTTCAAACATTACATGATCATTCGTACACTCTTTGGCGTGATTTTTTTGCCTTTGTTTACTGCAATTTTTTTTTTTAAACATAAAAAAGATTGTCCCTTTTACTTGTTAGAAACCCACACACACCTCCCACTGTCGCCTGCCAGCTGGTGAGCTAATGCTCCAGCTGCAATATTCCACAGATATTCCAAAGCTGAATAGAGATTGCATTTATAAATATAAAACCACTTTTACTGACTTAGGAAAAAAGAAATCAAATATAGATTTTACTACTGACGTTTGGATGGATTTTGTTTTTCTGTAGCTGTTTATATATAAAGTTTATGCCCATAACCCGGTATTTCCATTGGAGCAAACAAGACTCATTTTACACAGCCGTTTCCCCTCAGTATCCAGCACCAGAAGGTAATACACTAAGTAGCCTAATATATGAATGCTTGCATGGCAGCCATTCAGCAGAGATGAATCTCAGGATACTCAACTTATGCATACCAAATGTCCCCAGTATTTAAAGGAGCAATGAGCAGGATTTTTACTGCCTGCAATATGTTCATAATATATCGGTGGGGATTGATGGGGGTTTTGACCAATATGACTCAGCGATTACTTGGCCAAGTGCGGAGATTTCTGGCTTTCAAAACTCACTTTCTGGCCCATGCTTGACACCTACTGCAATTTCAATCTCCCCTCCCAGTTTTCTCCTGTATTTAAATCAAATTTCAAAAACCTGATAATGTCTAAAGCTCAGACCAGTGTCTTGATTTACATATAACATTGTAATATTTAATGTCTTGGTGTTCTGCAACTTGAGATGAGTGCACTGCTTCTCCATTATCCTAATCAGTTCGTTGGAGGTTATATACTATTCATAGGCTGATGTGTCTAGAATTTAATGTTCCCATTAAACTGCAAAATGCAAATTGCAAAACCACATGGGCAACTCTTTATATTAATGTCCTTGTAATAAGTGTCAGCTAGTAGGTAATAAGGCCTTTACAAGTCCTTATAAGATGTTTATTAGCATTATTACTTGTAAATAATAATGCATGCCCCCGGGAATCAACTTAAGTGTTTCTGATTCTGATAAGACTATATAAGTGCTGATAATAGCATCATAAATATGTTTGTTATATTGTAAGACATTTATAAGCACTAACAAAGAAATTTGTTACCAATTAATATTGCTTAAGAATGTTAATAAAAGCCTCATGTGTGCCTTGTAATTATTTATAATAGCATTACAAATGCATTTATTGAGCTTTATTAAGAGTGATATATACTGTAGTATGCATTTATTAGCAGTTAACTATGAAATTATTAACAGTTAACTAAGCTTTTTGCACCTACTGGATCTGTAGTGAGAACAATGCCTTATTAAGGTTAATAAATCCTTTATTATGCACTTATTAACAGTTAACTATGCTTGTCACAGCTCTGCGATCTGGTAATGAGCACTGCATGTTGTCAACGTTGATAAATTGTGAATGCAAAATTACATATAAAGACAAGGTTTAGTGGTGAAGCAAAAACAAAACACATTTTAAGACAGCTTGTTTGATTTTTTTTTTTTTTTTTTAACTTCCCATCATTGTCACATAAATGGCAGCCGCGTGTGGCCACAAAGACAATGCTCTATAAAACATATAGCCTCAAACAGACCTGTGACAGTCTGTAAACATGATATGAAACATCACTAATCGCATAAAAAATAGTACGATTGTACCATAAAAAAAAGCTTTAGGATGAGTAAGCGGAGTCGGAGGACTGGCTGACTGGACAGAGGCCTCAGGGGATAGCTTATCATTTCTTACGCTGGTGTTTCTTGATGCTGTATGAAGACAAGACAATGAAACACTGACCACACTTGACAGTCAGGAGACAGGTTCCAGTGAGCCTCTAGGCACTTTGGTCATGGATTACGAAAAAAGGGCTGCAGTTCACTATTAGGAGGGCGTTATTACACACATCGAGGCAGCTGCTCTATTATGAAATCTCTCATGTTGGTTTCTTCTTTATTCTTTGCTTCCCGGCATTTTCATTTTGGCCATCTCCACCTCATGTTTTTGCTAAAATAATAATTAGAATAATAAATAACAATAATGATAATGAAAAAGTTCATGCTTCAAAACTGAATTTGGCTATGGAGGCCATTTGGGCAGCACCCTAGGGTTTGCCCAGAAGTAACAATGCAGGATTAATATTAATCTGTATCATGGACTGTGCCTTCCAGTGGTCCAGGAGGGGTGTATGGCTGTGAGGTGGAACTAATAACACAGACAAAAATCATAACACAAATCAAATCAGAGGAGGTTAACACCCGGCGACATCAGATGGACCAGCAGGTAAAATACAGGGACTCACAATCATGAGCTAACTTTGCATTGCTAATTTTTCTGCATCTTTGACAGGACTTGGCAACATTAGCTATTGCTCTTGTTAATTAATCTAATTAAAGTTTGTTGGCACCTAACTAGCTAGTTATCGCCAGCTAACGTCACTCTAGCGTTTTGTTCTAAACTTACCAAAAGACTCACGCTCTGTTTCGCAACACTTCATCTTGTCCACTGGCCTCCGGGGTAAGTATGCTGCCATTTATGTTATAACATGGATTATATTCCTTGTTGATGGCAGATAATGACAGGCTCCTGTTCTTTTTTAAGATGGACATGTTTAGTATGATATTGTAATAAAGACCCGGGCCTATAATTAAACCTGTTCAAGCCAGGTAAGGGGCTGAAAAATGACCAACACAACTTTTAGTACAAAAATATCACCTCATCTCTTTTAGAGTTATAAAATATGTAAAACAATAAGTCCTGGGCTGACATTATAGCACAGGGGTACCAGGTGTCCAGGAGGAACTGTTGGCTTTACCTGCTACATCACTGCATACACTGCAATGCAAAGTTTGCAGCAACTCAAACACACACAGCATACAACAGCACAGGCCCAGTACTGCACACAGTCAGTTATACCTGCAAGAGGCACTCAGTGCACCTTGCCCCCTCTCACCCTCAGGCAGTACAGGTAATATCAACTTCGTGTCTGGACCGTGTCCCGGCTGGGAACGTGCTCCGTGGCGTCCACCAAGTCCCGCTCCCCGGACAGACCCAACAGGAGCTCAGCTCGGCTGGAGTCCCAGACAGCACCCAGAATCACCTCCAGCTGAGTTCAGTCAGTTCACCACCACTGACTGCCCCTCCCCAAAGAGCAAGACAACCCCCCACCTCACTACACTATTTAAACAAACCGCCCGCCAACAGGTAAATAAAAGCCTCTTGTCCACCAGAGCGGCCTCTGGAGAGAGCAGGGTCTGTGAGCGGGACTTGTGGAGGCTCTTGACTCTGAAAACATTGGAGCAAATTTTTGATTTGCCATCAGTTTAAATAAAACTGCCATTATTTGAAATCTGCACAGTTGGTTTCTCACCTCCTTGTATATAAAATTGTTTATAGAAATAGTATAGAAAAAGAGAAAAAGAGAGACTAAACTGACTGGCTTGCCTGTCCAGCCAGTCAGTTTAGTCTCTCCCAGCTGTGTACTCCTGTCAGTGAATAATCGAGCAAAGAAAGCCAGCTTACAGCAGCACTTACAGACGCTGGAGTTGAACTTCTTGACACAACACCTTGCATTTTTCCCAGTATAGGCGCATAAATAAAATGCAATTTCAATTCTGTCCAGCTTCTAAACAGACCAAAGAGTGTATATCTCTCACAATTTCATCTTCATTCCAGTATCCTGAATACTTTATGGAAGTTATTACACCTGGAATAGTAGAGACTGCACTATGACTGACATCCCACCAAGTCCTACAAATAAAATGCTCTGTAGTAAACAAAAAAAAAAAAAAAAAGGAAAAAAAAAATGCTGTCATTTACATTTCTGATATCAGCTAAATCCCTGACAATTTTATAGCTGGTCTGCTGGTATAAACAACATGAAATTTCATACTATTTTGGAATAACAATAATGAAGGGACTAAAAGAGAGGCCAGGATTAATCAGATATATCTGTTTGAAGTTACTGTAATTATTTCTATTGTTGTAAATGCCAATTAAGAGGCTTTTTTAAAACGGTCAAATGTAGAGATAATGAATAGCAGCATAAATTACTAGCTGTCAGTGAAAGTACTGAAAGTATCAGCTTTCATAAACCCACACTACCTCACAGTGGAACCCTACAATGGCCAGAAGCTATGTTTAATCCTCCAGCTCTTCTATACCAAAATGCTGCTCTGTAGAAGAAAGTAAAACATTACCATGTAACCACGACCACTTTCCAAACTCTCTTTTTTCCAGTGTGTTTGACATTATCTTGTTGTGAGCCATTAAGCTCTCATAAGTTGATTTGTCAACACATTGTAAGGTGCCAAGTATACAAGTATGAAGCTTAGGGGGACATGTGTGAGAATAAACGAGAGCCAAGGGAACATAAACTCACCCTTCTATTTATTTTTATGTGGTACGCCGTCTGACACTGTGATGCAGTCAACAAACAAAAGAAACACAATATAGCAACTTTGATAAAGGTTTTAAGATAACTGTGGAAAGCACCTTTATGAAAATGATTACAATATTTTGAAGGCAATAATGAACTCTGTTTCAGGACCTCTTATTACTGCTGGCAGTTGTACTGCAACTGTAAAGTCAAATCAAACAGGAGGAATCAAAGGTTACCATCTAAAAGCTTTTATCAGCATTTGATAGTACAAAAAGCATCTACAGCAGCGACAAAAGAGAAGCTCTGTCAGTGTGACGTACTTATAAGATATTGATGCTGAATTTAATCTATAATTCACTATTTACATAATTGATCAGATTGTCTGCGGGCCATATTAATCGGTAGTGACAGGTCTTCAGATGAGAGGGTTGGCTGGGTGATTGTGTGAGTTCAGGAAGCCGAACAGCTGAGTCGCTGCTGATTTAATGCTGCGTTTTCACTGTGGGCTGGGTGTTGGATGGTGGCGAGACCACCGGAGGCTCTTAATGACCAAATCAAGTTAGGCAAATCACCACCTGTACCCCACCAAACACGATGATATCAGGGCGGAGTGACTGGGCTCTGGCGTCGTTCGTCTTCCTCTTCCGTTTACCTGGGATGACGGGGATTAAATGGACCATTCTTTATCATCACTGACAAATGTAAAGGACATGGGCCACCTGTCACAGCGGGAGCCACTTAGATGATATCAAGCCAAACAAATAAAATGCTCAAGCCGTTTTGGGACTGACGGTGATGCACGAGTGCAAATTAATAATCCATGACAAAGAAAGTGGTTACCCATACCATCGGTGCAACAAAAAGGCCCAATAAAGCCATCTGTTGTTATAATGTCAAATCCAAAAGGTTTATCGTGAGTAAATACCTGCCTCCCCTCTTGGTGTTGTCCAAAAGCTGTACGTCCAGGCAAGCCTCTGTGATTTTTTCCTGTGGATCAGCAGAGGTGGATAATTGTTGTGACAAATGTTTCATTTTACCTACATATTGCCCACAGTAAAGCGACAAACACGGACTCATACGGGCACTCTCTGACAGCAGTGATGATATTGAATCGGTAGTAGCTGTTGGTGGAAGAGAGAGACCTTTGATGGCTAATTAGTGTCGGCAGCTGTCAGAACAGTAATGGCTGAGATTTGAAAGTTTTGATACTACGGTTATATTTATGCTTTCACAGCTCGCTTTGTTCTCTTAGGGATTATTGGATTGCTGAGGACCGCGATGGGGAGAGAGAGAGAGAGAGAGAGAGAGAGAGAGAGAGAGAGAGAGAGAGAGAGAGAGAGAGGGAGGAGAGGGAACATCAGATTTCCTCTTCCCGCGGTGGATGTGACCACATTAATTATAGATCTTGGAAGCGGCAGTTACATTCTTTCCACATATTTTTAGAATATGAGAGGCTGATTTATTTCTTTAATCAAGACGACAGGTGTCAGCTCAGTTCAGAAAAAAGATACTGAAAGCTACTTAAAGTTGTCAGGCGGTGACATTTTGAGGAGGCTGAGGTGTGAAACGTCTATTTGTGAATTCTGGCCCAAGGCTAAGGCAGAGGGAGGTTGAGGTGAGGGTGCTACATAGATATTGAATTACTATAACATGTGACCCTTTATATTTTGAAAATCACCTCATTGCCCATGACTGAGGGTGGGAAGAATACCAAAATATCTCACTGAAGTAGAAGTGCTGCGGCTTTGCTGAAAATGTTCTGAGGCAGAAGTGGAATTACAAGCCTTAGCTGCTGAAATTTTGTGAGGTAAGCATGTTGTCTTAAAATGAAAACTTGGGCGCTCCATGCACAGAAAGTGACAGAAATACTCCCCACAATGGAAAGATTACATGGAGGACAAAAGCGATGTAGTTGGACATTGAACTAGTGTGCAACTGGAGGTGGTAGATAGAAACATTGGTGTTCAACTTGAATAACCTGCTGGGTTTGTTTTCTACTCATGCAGAGAAACTGAGTTTTTACTTTTAGTAACTTTGTCTGATTTGACTATGACGAAAAGCTTTTTTTTTTTTTTTTTTTTTTTTTTTTTTTGCTGGACTGACTGACTGTACAAAATTTAAAAAAGGATTTAGACAAAAAACATGCATCAAGTGCAAATTTTGACCGTTGAGTCTACATGGTTTAGATTAAAGCCTATAGAAAAAGAAAGCCACTGCTATTGATTGCTCTGCAACAGAAAAAAATGAGTACAGTACAGTCTTTTGGCCATCAGGGGGCAGTGATGGGTACTTGCTAAACAGCAGAATAGGTGGTGGTCAGTGAGGCTAAATGCTGTAAAATGATCACAACAGCTGAGTTAAATGCTATAAAATGATCACTGCAACTTACTGTCATAGCTACCTGGCTCATTATTAATTATTAAGACACAATTATAAGGTGAGGTTAAATCAATTGTTGTAAAATTAGGCCAATTCCAGAAGATTTCCAGCAGCAATGACGCTACATGATATTGACTGACCCAGTTTTAGTGCTCTATGTCGCCCCTTGGAGGTGGCCTCAGGTATTGTGTTTTGACAAAAACCATAGAAGCATGAAATTTGATGGGTGAGTCTACATGGTTCTCACCAATAGCCTGATCTGCAGATGAACTCTGAGCTTATGCTGCGTTCACGAGACGGTGTGCTTGTATTGGGTGAGAACCTGGAATAATAAGTCCAACGATGGTAAAGGTAGCTACCATTAACATCACCTCCATAGTTGTTTTGGATTAGACATGGATTAATGATGACATTAATAGGTCAACAATAATCATACTAATATTCAACTCATGGCTCTGTATATATTCATGTTCTAAATAGACAAAACAAACAAACCATGATCGTGGTATGAACTCAGTGCTATGGGGCGAAGCATACCCCTGATGAAACACAGCAGGACATGGCTTTATCATCATCATTACATACCAAATTAGTAATCTATTTGTAATATCTTGCTTTAATGGGGAGAAGATTGTTGTCACAGTCTTTTGGTCAAAATGTAAATCCTGCACCCAGCCACTAGTGAAATATTGTGGCCTTCAGAGGGTTCATAGTCTCTGAACTGTTCACACGTAGACGCACTTATTTCATGAACACAGAATGTATAGGACGTATGGATCAGTGGTGATGATAGATGACAGTTTATCCAGATTTATTTTTATATATTATCATTGGCCCACTTGCTGATTTTGTCCTGGTATGGTATTCTCTCAGTTTGCTTCTCCTTCTCCAGTTTGATGATGTAAAGGGTTGGATGCCTCACCTGAATCGTGCTGTTTTCTGTTCCACTCACCGTAGCTATACCTGAAAATGGCGTCTCCGTGAAGTAACATAGACCAATTGGGATTTCTACATTTCATGTTTGCCGTTTTCCAGACACTGCTGTCTGTACCACCTAGTCAGATATATCGGGACTTTAAGAAAAACGCAAAATTTCCAGTTGTAATTGTGAATTGGATGTTAACATGAATGCTATTTTCAAGTGGCATGATGGTACTTTTGGTAAATACCATATGACATGTTCTCACTTCAGGCGACCCTGTAACTCTAAGCTTTGCCCAAAATAAGCCCGGTGCCTTCAGGTTTTTGGTTTTTGTGACAGTCTCTCTGTGGGGGAGGGAGCAATCTTTGCTGCTTTCATAAGGCGGCAAAACTTCCCGAAGCGTTTTCAGACATTGTTACATAAGATCTTTCTCTGAGGTGTAAAAAGATATGTGATGACTAAGCATTGTTACAGATGTTGAGTCATTAAATAAGATGATGAAATTCATGACGTTTTCCAAACTGTGACTGAAATAAAACTGATATCGTCATCTCCATTATTCAATGACATTGTTCTCTTGAGGTTTCTTTTGCTGCTCTCCAAGTAGAAAGGCTAGGTGAACTAACAAGCAAGCAACCATGGAAACGCAACCACAACATACAGACCTAAAAATAACATTACCATGTATCTCAAGGGACTTTTTCTGCCAGTGATAAATATGTTGAAGTTGAAGGTGCCATAAATCACCATCACGGATCAATTTCAGCATTTAATGTCACAATATGTGAGTGTTCCTTTAGATGCCTTCGCATGTTTGATGCACAGGTAATTTATGACTGGCCAGTTACTCATGTAATGCTTACCTGGAGCTCATTAAAATGGATGGATGGTGATGAACCACTTTGCAAGAAATTACCTGACAATTTGAAAGAAATTCTAAAAATTACAAGAAAATAAATTGAATAAAAAAAATAATAAAATAAAATTAAAAATATCAGAAAAATAGAAGAAAAAAGTACCAGGAAATTAGTAAATAAGTGAAGCTTTACTTCTACAGCACTTTTTCAAAAACACAGTTACAAAGTCACACTCACATCTGCACACAAAAAAAATAAAATAATAAATAATTAACAAATTAAAAAAAGACTGCCTCACCCCCCCAACAATAAAAGATAATATAATATAGATAAAATAACTTTCAAAATGTATTCCTGTTGGACGTAATCGAAAAAAAACAACAACAAAAAAACAAAAAAACACATAAACCCGAGACAATAAGAATCTACAGTTTTGTCACATTTGATTCTCTGGCTGCTGAACAAGCCCTGTCATATCCTGCTACCTGTTAGGTAATCATGTTTGTAGTTGCACAATGCATCAAAATGCCGGTTGCTATGTGTTTCTGTCTATACATAGCTTAGCCTTTACATAATGCTCTATGACTAATAGGATGAATAAATAACTTACCTGGTTTTTTAGAAGCACTTCATGAAATACTGCTGTGGGACTTCCCCATTCTCACATGGCGTTTCAGGAGCTGGGAAGCCATTAGGACTTGGCAGGGTACACGATACATCCGAACTCTAATTTGTTTAGCCCAGGGATTAAATTAGCCCGTCTAAGAGCTCATTTGAAAAAGAGAAGATTAGGCCCTTTCTTTTCGCCAGTGTTTTCTAGTGTCACCTTGGGTGGAATTTCCTCTAAATGTGGTGCAAAGTGATCAATACCCTGAGTAGTGTAAAATGGCAGGTGACATCCTCTGAAGGGGAGATGTGATAATGGATCCCCACCCCACGTCTGATAGCAGAGGCACGTCAGGAACCTCTTCCTCCGATCCCTCCTGCGGTCTGCTCCAGGTGTATCACCATATCAGCTGATTGTTTTCAATGTGACTTTGATTGATATCAAATTCACGCTGTTTTCTAGTTCACCGACCAGAAGCTGGCTCTCATGGGGTATCAGTTACTTGCGAGTCACCACATTACCTTCACTACAACTACACTTTGATACATGCGATGGCACCACAATGCTTCAATCTACTCCATCTTCCCGTCCGGGATGTGTCATGTTTTTTAGATCAAGAGGAGTGGATGAAGTCACTCAATTTTGACAGAGCATTACATCCCTCTGAAATATGTCCCGCGGTATGACAGCTGAAGTACGAGCCATTTTTCCTACCATCTCCTTCGTTCCCTCCCTTATTTATTTTTTATTTGTTTGTTTGTTTGGTCCTTTTTTTTTTCGCTGGGGATGGAAAGCACCGGCTCAGCTGAGGTTTGATTTGCCTGAGTGATGAAAGAGTGTTTGCTCGAGTGTTTGCTTGATGATAAAAGCACTTTTACTGCAAGGCGAAAGCTATATGGTATTTGAGAGGAGGCACACACAGAACAACAGCTGGGACACTTGGAGTCTGTAACACGACACATTTCCAAGCAACATTTCAAATATGTGTCCAATTTGCTACTCTCTCCCACACATTGATATAACACAGTATTGATTCAACCTATGTTCCACTTAAGGGAAGATTTATCGCTGCTTTTTTAACCCTCCCCTTACCTTCAAATTTACTAACTTTTTTTTTTTTTTTAATCAATTGCTTTCAATTTGACCTGAGTAATTTACAAGTAAATTACTGTAAATTACATTCGTTTATGTTTCAGGTACTTTATGTGTCTTGTTGACTATCTAAATAGCCCTTTAAATAAAACACCACCACTCAACCGTCCTTGCATGGTAAAAGTCCTGTGGAAATCAGGTTTTTCCTTCCCTAATGTCACGATCAGTGGTTCTCACACTGCTCCAGGTGTGGTTAGGTTAGGTGAGGGCCCTAAAGCAGAGGGAAGTTTTTTGAAGATTATAAATGTCACGTTACAGTTCCTCAGTGTCATCCAAAACAACTAACATAAATGTGTGTAAAATGTTGATGTGTCTTATATTTTTTATACAGCTACAAAAGCCAGGTGGTATTTCCTGTGGTATTCTTGCAACACAAAAATAGCACAGGAATGACCACTTTGTAACCAAGGTGTCACAAATAATAATTATAATAGTAATAAAAAAGTAAATAAAAAAAAGGTGCATTACCACTTTAGCTCCATGCAAAAGATTGACATAAGGTATGCAAATGCCAGTGATAATGTAATTCTGTGTTTCACTGGTGATAACCTGTCACATTGTGACCCTGGAAAGATATCCGTGCTCGCTCTGATAGACATTTCATGTGCTGTCAAATGAACTACATGTCTCCACATTGCATCAGTCTTACTGTGGGTAACAAGTGCACAAGTGGCAAATCAGCCTGGGACTATTCAGCTATCTACAGGCAATCACAAAATGAGCATGCTGACCAATCCAATATATTATTACCAGCCCCATTTGAATTCTTTTCATAAATATAAATATAGACGTTTTTCTAGGGGAGAATGTACAGAGGGAAAAGAAGCAACTCAGGTATTACAGTGCACAGATATCTCTGCATGTATAAATAAACAACCATGGTCAACAAAAACATGCTGCGATTCCTATCAACAGAAAATGCAGGCAATTTGTGCAGTGGCAGTTTTTTTTTTTTTTTTTTCATTTTCTTTTTCATTTTTTTTTCTTTTTCTTTTTTTCTTTTTTTTTTTTTTTTGGTTAGCTCTATTTGTTAGATTTCCATACCCCCACCCCCGCTGTTCCTGCAGCCCCCTGTCTCACTGGCCAGCAGGAAATAGGCATTCAGTGCTTTCTAGATGACTTCCTGAAAGAAATGAATCTCTCACGGAAAATGAGAACAATGAATAATGAAACAGTGAATGGGATGTGCCTGACCCATGCTATTCATACAACCTACGCCGTCCCGGAGAGCCATGTATGAAATTGAAGGGTTGCAATCACAGGGCTGTAAAGAGCCACTGGTCAGACCATTCGAGTGAGGGGGAAACAAATAGGTTGTCTTGGCGTGCATACTGTAAAATCGTATGATTTAAGCAGAGAGCTTTAGTCAAGATAAAATACATATTTTCCTTCATTGAAAGGATCCTGCATTTCTTCTGGGAATTGGGGAATTTTCACAGCACAGCTGCTTGACAACTACTTTAGGCTTTGTAGAACTGAGAAATTGATATGAAACTTTACTCGGCCTGTATGCCTGGAGTGTAATTGAACACAAAGTTCCTCAGGGAGAAATAATGGAGTTGAATAGACCGTTTCCACTGTACGTAGCCACTTAACAGCAGAGTCCTAACAACATCATAACCCCGCAGAGGAAAGAATCCACCAATGAGAGTGACTACTGTATGGCACCAGAAGAATAGCAGGGGCCAGGAGGTATTATTTGGCTTTGAAAGCCTGTTTTTCTGCCTCACATTAGCCTCAGCAGGATGGCCAAGAAAAGGAAGGCAACAATGTTGGTTGCACCGTTTAAAAAGACTCCGACTGCAGCCCTCCAGCTACCACTGCAATCCTGACATGAAGGAGTCAGCTTGAGCACTTACAAATCTTTCTAATCCTTTTCAACATAGAGCAGCATTTGCCAGACCCCTGCTCCTCCAGGGTCTTTAAGAGAGAGAGAGAGCACGGGAGACAGTGTGTGTGCGAATGCGTTGGTCTGTCAGAGGGGGTAAGTCTTGGATGGGGGAGGGATTTCTGAGAGTCACTGGGAGGGTGAGCGCACAGTGGCTCCTCAGTATGAAACTCCATATTCTTCTGCAGAGCTATCATTTACCCTGTGGGTGTCTGGGTGGCTTACCACGTGTGTGTTACTTAAAACTGTGAATGGCAGGCTCAAGTAATTACTGAACGTGGCTGAGGTGCCTGTGTGTGTGTGTGTGTGTGTGTGTGTGGATGGTGCACATTCTAATGAAGCGACTGAGATGAGCGTTCATCTGGCTGTGTATAAGCACAGTGAATGCGGTGGCAGGGGCGCCTATCTGACACCGAGCGCTGACTGCTGCGTTTTGGGTCACTGAGCGCTGTTTACGAATCATTGATTTTGTTGTACAACATCGCAAGACACGAGCTAGGCTTTGCCTCATCACAGGCCAAGCATTCCTGGGGAGACATCAACAAATTGGGAGAAGGTGGGGTGGGTAGGTGGAGGGGGAGCACCATGAAGTGTCACAGCGGCCCAATTATGTTTTTGTAATAAGCCAGTGTGCCGGGCCAGCGGCTGAGCCCCCGGGGACACCAGCGCTCGCTAATTCTACCGGAGTCGCCAATTCCAATCTAATTCACCGCGTCATTTTCATCTTCAAAATGTTGGAATAGTAATCAGATGATTGATTGAAGAGAACTGTTGTTCTGACAGAATACTGACATGGACACAGCTGGCTGCCTGTCAGAGCGGATGACTGAATGATATATGAGTATCATTGCTCAAAACAAAGCAGAAACCGCCCACAGTTGCAAGGTGATACTGTACCCCTTGCCAGAGTGAGCATCAAATGTCTCTGTGTTCAGTCATTATCTGAAGCATTTGAAGCATGGCAAGAGACCCCTCGTGATTGTTGACCGCATCCGTGACTTATCGTCGATGTTGGGAAAAAGTCTGCGGTGAGGTTATAGGATGAGGCCTAACCCATGGCACGCATTGCACATCACCAGTTATATTAAATGTATCAAAACCAGTTGCTTTGTGGAAGTGTGTCCAAATGCGATGGCACGGCGAGGATCTTGATTTCAGCCTGGAACCGAGCACGAGCTACCTTGATATAAAATCAGCCATCTGTTTCTGCCCTCATTTTAATGAATGCTATGGTTACAGTGGTGCAGAGTGATACTGAGATGCAAGAACACTCCCACACATACAACCTCATAGCTCATTTTAAGTACAGACACAATCATTAGAGGAAGGGAAAACACAATACAGCCACAGTCCATTAAATGTTACAACTGTAGATAGCTGTTGTTGGTTAATAATAAAATACAGCGGAATGTCACTTGGAAATATTGTGAAAAGCTGTGAGAATCTATACGAAAAAAATCTCAAGTCCATTAGATAGCTGAGTGATGCCGAGCAAAACAGTATTGATTGATTAGAGTCTCTTTATCATGTTTATCGATTGTGTTTTATACCAGTGTGCTGTGGATTACAGCCACATGTCCGTACCCGCTATTCAGAGGGGGGAAATCGCTGCCTCAGGTAATGAAATATGAGTACCTTCTGAATTGGAAAAATAAATGCTTTAAAAAATATTGCTCTACAAAGCTAAATTGACCGGCATCTGAAACAATCATTATTTATGGGGAACGAGCTGGGCAAGATGACATGGCACATCCTTTTCAGCATTTTTCATGCAACCAGATACTACACAATGGCTAGACAGACTCCAAATGGACGACTACACATAGGCGAGAGAAAGAGTGTATGTGGCAATATGCTTAAAGAAAGCAGGATCAATAACCAATCTTGGGAGCAGAGAGGGTCACGTTCAGCATAGGTAGGTTATCATATAGCTCAACACATATAATGAAGGGCTTCTGGCAGTGTCTGGACAGCTTTAAGATAGCTTTCAGAGCACAGGCTGAGTAATGGTATGGCGGAAAGCATGTCTTTTTGATAGCTTGCAAAGGACAAGCCAGAGCCATAGTGCAGAGATTACCTCAGATATGGCAACAGGATTTTCAAAAGTCAGAGTAAATTTACAACTTTTAGCTCAGCACTTGAGGATTGTTGCATTTTTGGAGCTCATGATGTCCCGTAGGATCACCATAGAGGGCCTTCAGGTGGTGTAACACACCCTCTGGCAGCTGTAGGTTCTTAGCTCTTTGGCAACGTATTGTAGCTATGAAAAACCGATTGTGTGTCTGAACATGTGACATATGGCTGTCATATGGTATATGTCATTTGACATATAACATTGGTGACATTGGTGTGATTTGGTGACCCAAATCACATCCTTCACAGCAAGTATGAGTTGCTGCCCTCAGGCAAAAGGTACAGGGTCCTGTAGGTTAACTGTAGGTTAAATATTTACAAACTGTCCCTTATACTTACCTCGATTAAACAATTAAATAATACAAGATCGTGTGTGTGTGTAAGTGCGTGCGTGCGTGTGTGTAAGTGAGAGATTTGCAAAGGGATTGTGCAATAAAACTAATGATAGTATAGGTAAGTGTAATAGAATTATAGTAGTGCAATAGGCAAGGGGCGTACAATAGTGCAAATGGAGAGTGTGTATATGTGCAGGGTTGCGAGATGTGAGACTGTGGACATCTGGTGCTATGTTTTTTTGTTTTTTTTTTTATGTTCCTATGCTGATGTATATCTGTACTTTTGTGTTGTGTTATATGTAAACAGACATTCTCTTGTATCCAAGACAAATTTCTCCCAAGAGAGACAATAAAAGTAACTAAACTAAACATATGGCTGTTTCAATAGCCCTCAACAGCCATGGTTAATTTTTGTGCTGCTTTTGAGGGGTAACTAAATATTTTGCCCCGGAAACATCTGAGTTATTCTGTGTTTAGACATTGTCAGCTTATTAACTCAACTCTGGTTAGGTTACAGTCGCTGCCTTGTTGTAAATATTATAATACACTGATTGGAAAAGCAGGAAGGGCATAAATGAAAGGTCACCAGCTACTGCCTACTTAGCTAGGTGTGTACAACATGTTCCCAGGGCCCAATGCCATTTCAAATATTATCTACTGAACATATATCATCAGCTTATGTATTTTTGTTATAACAGATGTGTGTAAATACTGATTTTTACCCTTTTTTTTATGGGGCTGTTCTCAGTATAAAAAAACAAACAAAAAAACAAAATAAGAATCTGAGAAAACATTTGACCTTGGGAACACAAGGTCAACCATACAGACTTTTTTTTTTTCTTCAAAGCAGTCGTTTTTGCATGAAATAGCAGGGTAAACACTAATAACATTAATTATGGTCCAGTTCTGTTTAGGTCAAATGCAACAGGATCCTGGTGTTGTTCATACTGGTGCACTGGAAAGACTCTGCTACACTGAAATGGAATGGAATCGTAATAAACA
Source organism: Myripristis murdjan (assembly GCF_902150065.1). Taxonomy (NCBI): domain Eukaryota; kingdom Metazoa; phylum Chordata; class Actinopteri; order Holocentriformes; family Holocentridae; genus Myripristis; species Myripristis murdjan. The sequence continues at coordinate 25,913,736 of NC_043990.1, read as the reverse complement.
TCATTACTAACACCCGTGATTACCCTGCTATTTCATTTCAAAATGGCTTCTGATAAATTTATAAGTCTACTTTATTAAACTATTCAATTCTACATACAATGTCTCTTTTTCTAATTTTATGTGTTTTATGTTTACATATTATTAGTGGCTGCCGTCATACTGGATGTGGTTCATTAGGCTACAGTGCTAAAAACCTCACACCTAAACCATCTAATAGCACTGCAAGTAATTTACCAGCCTTTGCGATGCTGTTCATAATATCATATGCCATGGAAGGGTACTCCATAAGTGGATGCTCTGTGTCGTGCTGAGAACATACTGTTGCAAATAAAAGCAATATAAAGCTTGAATTAGTCACGCAGGAATGATTAAGTATTGTGATTTTAGCTGACGTCCCAGATTAATGGAGTTTCCTACAGACATGCATTGTTACTAGAATGTGGGTTTGCAGATTCCCTCACAGCAGATATCACAGGAGCCTTTATGTTTCTACGGTTGGTGTGATCATTGAACAAACACAGCCACGCTTTATCATCTGATTGCTGTTTATCCCTGCTTGTCAGAAAATCATTTGAGAACACGCAGCTCTTCATTAGATCTGAATAGCTTTTGTAAAAGTCTTGGGGGAGGACATTTGAAGATGTGTTTACCTTTGAATATAGATGTGGGTAACTCCATAATTTGGCCCTTACCAAAACCCACAAAGACAACAACAACATGAAACAACATGTGGTTTATTTTAATGAATTGCTACAGTCACTTTCAACCTTATGTTGCTGCTTTTTGCGATCATGACAACTGATTGTATTAAAAATTTCATCACTCACTTCACTGTGGAGCTTTCATGCTGCCAAGTCTTCCAAGTGCTGCAGTCCAACACAAACACACACACAGGGCCAGCAGATACGCTCTAACAGTTGAGCCTAAAAAGGGATTAGACATGTCCTTTCAACACACCACCCACACAGCAATGGGACACCTACATCAGTGTCCGTTCATCCATCGCCTGAAACTTTCATATATTGCAGTATTAAATGTGTTATATTTTCTGGTAAGTTGGCAATTAGACCATTTAGATACTTTAATACTGCATTAATACCATTTTTATAGAAACATGATTTCATATGCGGGCTCCACAACAAGTCCTCCAACCCATATGACCACATAGGTTGTTTGTTCTAACCCTCTAATACAACCAATAAGAGCGTTTCCTAATTAGTAGCACTTACATGTTCAAAGCACCATTTCCTGAGCTAATGTATGCTAACAAGCTAACATTTCGTATTAGCTCACAAGGTAGCATGCTAGCCACTAACCATACTTGGTTGAGGTTATGGTTAGGAAATGGTTTGTCGTAGTGGTTAAGGTTAGGAAATGGCCATGGTTAAGGATACAAAACATTTGTTAATAGCTAGTGAACAGTAGCTACCTGAAAAAGGCCATAATGAATTGAAAAATGATTTGCTTTTGCTTGAGAAAGGATTTGACCTCACCTCTGCTAATTAAGTTAAAGTTGTGTTGATTGACCCATCCAACATCCCACCAAACTAATTATGAGGAATTTATCGCTCCCATTGCTCACAGTGTCATTACTTACAGGACCACTAGAGGTCACTTCACTTTAAAATGACACTGTAGATCATAAGCTGCTGTCCAAACGTCCTATGAGATCATTTTTGTTGGTCCAATATCATAGCAGAGAATGCACCAATATTTCCAGTCCAAGGTAAAAAGTCAACATAAGTTTTAATCACACTACCACAATTGCCTATATTAGTGGTAATTTGTTCATGGTTGATTTGAAAGTCGTAACAAACAAAAAGAATGTGGCTGTCAGCAACAAGTACACTGCAGTATATCATGAAAAGAGCTGGTGCAGTGCCTGTTAAAATGTGTGAAAATGTTAGAGCATACACATGCTTTGGGTGCAAAAGCTCCCATAAACCTTTTATGGCCTCAGTGAAGTCAGGGCGGCATTTAATGTGTATAGATAAGACCCAGATTTTACTAATCTCAACGGTCCAACAGCAGCTAGTTACCACTGCACTGTTTAGGTGGAGCTGCACTTGGTCATGGTGAAACATTTCATTATGTTCACTGATTTAATTGTTGCTCATTTATTAAAGTAACATGACTAATTACTTTGTGTGATTAATTTTTAGTATTCTATTATTCTTTTTAATTTACAGTAAGTCAGAGTTAACATTTAATGTAGCTGTTAATGTTCTTTTTATTTTATTGGTTGTGACACAATGTCATGACGGTTTACATATAAGCACTACAAAGGAATCATTGATAACATTTCCCGAGATATCGCTCGATTAATTATATGGACGGTACAAAAAGCCGCGCAGCAGTGTGTAATGACAGCTGTGGTGACTGTTGGAGAGCGCAACACAACTGCAGAAACGGAGCTTTTTATTTACCGTTTGTTTAATTAACAGGTGGAGAGACTGGTGGAGCAGAGGGCGAACTGATAGAAAAACATCTGCTTGTGTCGTCATACATTTATGGTTCATTGTTGGAGTAAAAAAGAGGCTCCTGCACTTTGTATCCGCAAATCCTCAATGACAAAGTTGTATAAAAATAAACGATGTGTGTGCGCGGCTTTATACTAGTCTCACAAAAATTGCTTCTAACGATAAGAATGCATATTTCTGGCTTTGTGCACACACAGTTTTGGTCATGACGTGTATCTATGTGGCTGCTAATGTTAGGAAATCATGACTATGTCACTATCATAGCAACACCACACTAAACATACAGTGCACATGCTGGAGGTCGCTACCATGGGTAATATTGTGCTGCTTTGCTGTGATAACAGTCTGTGGGTGAGAGTGCACAAATATACTTGCATGTCTTGCATGTGAGGGCTTTAGACTGAGGAAGAATAACATTATAAAACCAACTATTGCAGCTTTTGAACCATAAATACTCACGCTCAACACTGCAGTGCGGAGGATCCTCAGCAGCGAGGCCCCTCAGAGGTCACATCTGCCAAGTGTGAAGTCGATCGGATGTACAGTCGCAGAGGTAATCGTGCTACAGACACACACACAGACAGAGCTTTCTCCGTTTATAGTTAAACTGAGGCAAAGAAACGGCGTTCTTCCTCAGACGTGACCTGTGCATGGCACAATACTGGCAGCCGGCTACATAAACAACACTCTGTGTGAGAAATGTCAAAAACTATGGAATATTACAAATGAAATGTTATGAAGATAGCTATTTGAAGACTTATGGAACTGAAGTGTGAGTAGCGTTATTGTTTATAAATTTGCAATCACATTCTGTTGGAACTTGGCCTTGGCTTTACCATGAAGTAAATTATTTAGTAAGGAATGGCATTTTGAACTGAATTAATTATCATAATGACAGCAACGAGGAAAATAGGCTGAAAATGCCAATGTTATCTTTTAATACAAATGTAAGAAAAAACTGTCAATCCAACTGAGTACGTTTTCAGCCCTGAAGTGAAAAGCTTGCCATAAACCATTTGACTATTCACTATATAATATTGTCTGTCTCTTGTCCTGAACTCCAATCTGTTTCACTATTGCTTTCCTATCTTCTACTCTAAGTACTTGATTTAAACCGGGGATGTAGGAGAGGATAAACCCACCTAAAGTCTTTCACTTCAACGTTTTAAGGCTGAGAAAATATTTATAACTTCAATTCTCCATAGCAGACGGCATCAAATGTAATGTAAGTTATATGAGGATGATGTAAGTTAAGGGAAAAATGGTAGTAAATAGGAAGATCACTGACAGGAGGTCGTAGCTTACCTGCTTTCACATTTTTCATTTTTCCACTACATCACCGTCTAAAGCTATTCCACAGAACTCTCCTTCAGCGTGAGCGGCTTCAGATCAGGTGTGTTTATGCTCCAGCTAGCAATAACCCCTCGCAGAGTCCCGCTGCACTTACGGGTCTAGTTTCACTAAAGTCTCAGCAGGCCTTCTACTAATGCAGAGGGGGATCTCTGTGGGAAGGACATGATGAACATAACTAATATAACTACAAACACAATTTAATACTCAAATTTGCAGCTTCACGTGGCTCGGATCAGCCAAAGGTACTGCAGCATCAAAAGCACTCTTCATCACCTGACTGGCATTGATCTCTGTGTCATAAATATAGAACAGCATACGGGCCTTTTATTCAAAACAGGATGATGTTTGTGGTTGTTCAATATGATGAGGTATTTTTTTTTATTTTTTAATTGATTGCTTTTTTATTGTAGAATTGATCAGTTGCACGGGTTGTCTATGGGATGGCTTTCTCGGGATTGATTTTAATGCCGCATTGTGATCATCTTGCACACAAGTGAAAATTAATATGCTCTATCATCCTGCTACTAGCAAAGTTGCAGGCATCCTGAGGACTTGTAACATTTGACACTTTTGGCATGAAAGTGGTCAAATTTAAAGACACTAAATATCAGAGGAGAGGGAAAAATCAAGTATTAACAACGGTGATTAAAAAAATATTGGTGTTGTTTTACAGAATCTTCACGTCTCAACTGTCTTATTGTCCATTTTGTTTACTGGGCCGTTGGTCAGTGCCTTTACACCCCACTGGAGCCCCCCGCCAAGCCATAATCATAACCAGCTCTGGTCAGAATAAGAGAGCATTATAACTATGAATGGACACAGAAAAGAGGATACAGATGCTTTTGAAATAGCTTGGATATGGATGAGATTGACCCCAGAAACAGGACAAAATAAGGTGTTGTGCTAAATAAATAAGTTGCTTCAAGAAAAGTCCCACAGCACCCAGAATAACTCACTTAGTTAATTAAGACAAGTAAAAGATCAATAAAGCTCACTGTCCCTCTCTCTTAATTCTCCCAATTCTCCAGTATTAATTAAAGGTATTGGCTTTGAAGAGATTTTTTTCTCCTGTTCTGTATCTAGTTAATGAGAAACTTTGAAGCCATAAAAGGCTCAAAATTAGATTAACACAAAACAGCAGATCAAATTAAACCGCAGTTAGGATGTTATCAAAAAAAAACTCGGCAGTCATCTGATTCTGTCAACTTGGCCCAGAGTTTGTTGTATTAAATATGGATTTCATTTTTAGACCAATCTGGTTTCACAGTCGCAATCTAAATGACATATCATCAGGCAGCCTGGACGAAAGAGCTCGGCCTGAAATTGTTCCGCGGTGGCCTAAAGCAAAAGAATATGAGGAAATGGCTTTTGCTGGATTATAACCTTGACCTGAGTGGTCGCTCTGCTCTGAGCTTTGACCATTGATGCACTCGAGGGCCACTTTGTGCCAGTATTACTCCACCATGTCCTCTTGCCATCAGTGTGCAGCAAGCCCAGTGGCAAAAAATAATAAAATGAAATGTCAAATCAAAGACAGGACAGAGAATGGTCTCCACCACGGGGCTTAGAGTTTTGAATGAAATGGAAAAGTGGATTTACTGTCGCCGGTCTCATATTTAGTGGATATGCTCTAGATTGACTCATTGAAATATGAACTGTGTTTCAGACAGCAGCTTGGGAGCAAAGTGCAGATCCTCCACCATGGATCAGCTGAGTTATGTGTTGCATTTTAACGTGGATAGAGACCACTGACTTTGAGGTAGACCATCTCTGAGCGAAGATCATCAACCTCCGCCGCTCTCTGCACTGCATTTTACATTACAGAACGCCTGGGTTGAATTTGTAGGGAAATTTGCTCCAAAGCCATGCAGCACAAACAGATTGGGAACTGTTCTCACTTTGCAGGTGAGATTCAGCCTCACTCTGGTAACGGGTAAACACGTGCTCCCAATGACATTAATTAAGGTTCTGTGCCGTTTAATTGTACCAGAGCCTTTGCAGCGAGCTGGCGCGCACACTGCCAGGACCCCGGCTCTGTTAGACCTTAATGGAACAGAACCTTAATTAATGTCATTAGTAACACCTGTGTTTACATATTCATATACCTTTTCATGTCATAATGGCTGCAATAAAAAGGGTCTATTCACCTATTCTACCTGTGCACTTTCAATTTGGCATAATTGGCACTTATATATTCTTAACTATAGCATTCTTCTACTTCTACACCATTATGCTTTCTGCTGTGCCTGCCCCCCACTGTTACATTTGAGAATTTTATCATATTGATTGTTGTATTTATAGCTCTGTGGATTCATGTCTGTGTGGTACAGGGTAGAAAGAACTAAAATGTGCTAATAAAAAAAATTCTGTTATAATAATACTGCTCCGTGGGGCAACCTGGTGGCACACGGTGTACAGCGCGTGCCATAGACTGTCTAATAGATCGGGCAGAAATGCCCAAGAATAATCTTAAAAAAATAACAATATAGCTTTGTCATTTGATTTTTACTGGCTTGTGAGACCGGCATGTGTTCTGATGTTGGTCACACACTTGCAGCCCTGTCCTCCGATGAATGAAATTGCGCATGGGTGTGGAGGAGCGGTTGATTGTCATGCCAGAAAGTGAATTTTGCGAGGCTGAAATCCCAGCATGTGGCCAAGCAATCAGTGTGGCGTTCGTATTGATCAACAACCTTTAAGTCGCCCCAACTATATTATGGTCATTATGTGTGCAAGGACTGTAGCCTTCTGGTCAGCTGGCTGATTGGTTGGTCGATATGCTCTTGTTTGACCCAAATTCTCATTGGTCACACAATTGCTGGTGTTGCTTTAATAAGCGGTGGCATGTGTCAGGGGACGTATGCAGACTTGGGCTGCGGTCAAATAGTCCAAAAAAAAAAAAAAAAAAAAAAACGTCCTTTCCTAACCGCTCTTGCTTGACCTTGATGGAAAATGCCATGAGGTCAAGGATAGATGTGAAGGAGAATTCATAAGGACTTGGAAAAGGACCACTGCTCTTACACCAGGCTATGTAATTATGTGACAGCAGACGTTATTGACGTGGCTCTGCCGTGGTGAAACTACAATGAACTGGAAAGCTCATCTTAGATACTCAGCCCTGTGCGTTCTTACCGTGTTGTTTCATAGGGATAGGGATATAGATGTGGACAACACCATGAAAAATATGACTTCATTGCCAAGGCTGGGACTGAAATGAAAAGGCAATATAGTCTGTCTTAAAAGTGAAACAAAATGCAGGTCACATGAAAAATGGTTGCTCACGCTCCTGTCCACGCATGTTTATCCACATGAATCCCAATTAGTATGACTGTATGAAAATAACTGTTAGATTCCTGCAAGATAGGTATGACGTGTATGCCTGACAAATGTTCAGCTGTACATATCATTATTCTCAAGTGTCAGACAAATTGAATAAAAACATCATCTGGCCAAAAACGTCTCATAATTATTTTCTTGAAAGACCAACATCTGTTGTATGGTTCATATTCTGGTTGTGATGATTATAAGCCTTAAGAACCACCACAAAACTCACGAAACACATCCAAATGGTTTGTCAAGCCATGTGACCCGTGAAAGGCATCGTGATTCGCTGGAAAACATGTGGGATGCTTTTTTTGTTTTGTTTTGTTTTGTTTGATTTTTTTCCATCGACCAATCGATCGGCTGACGAGTAGGTCAAATTTCACTCCACCGAGATTTTTTTTTAGGTTGACTACAGCCCTACTGTGTGCAATGGGGTGGTAAGAAACGTATTTCACCTTTAATTCTGACGGGCAGGAAATGCCACACATATGGCCCCTGTAAAAAGCAAAGTGTTATTTCCATGATGAATGCGGTGCTGATTGTTAGCCACAGAGTCGCGCCTCCCCTCTATAGAGACATCCTGCACCTTGCACTTTCTGTTCCTGCACTGATATTATCAACACTCCATGGATCAAGCAGTTGTGACTGCCTCCTGAGAGTCCAGATGCTGCAGGGAAGGTGTCTGGTGACCTCACAGCAGACCTGGGATCAGTGTACTGTGGGCCTGCAGTGATCATCCTAGGGCCCTTTTAGATGAGGTGTGCATAATGGGGAGGTTTCTTTCACTGAAGGATGAATCAATGTGGCATGAAGAAGAGAATTTCCACCCCATTTCCCCCCCTGATTACCCCACCACATACAGCTCCTTAATAGCTTGTTGTGTCTCATAAATCTCTTTTTACCACCATAGCTTCACAGATGTATTACAGTGTATGCCTTACATATTAAAACCAAAGGTGTCATTGGGATTTGGTGCCGGGGGCATGTTGCTGTATGTAACTGTAAGGATTCAGGCAGTCCGCGGGCAACCATTTGTTGTGTTGTCAGGAATGTCTTAGCCAGCACGGTGCGATGTGCAACGGCCTGCCTCTCACCAAACGGCTCTCAGGTTTATAATAAAATAGTCCCTGAATAGAACAGAGTGGGGAATGCTGCAGCTTTCACCTCACAGATGGGAATCCAGTATAGGTTAAGGCCCAAAGGCGATACACAAACCACAAACTGTGGGTGTGCTGTGGTTTGGGGTCACTGGGATCTCCTGTCTGAGCGGTTGGGTGTCCGTATCTGCTATGGGAAATGCTCTTCCGGATTGAATCCAACAGAAAAAGACTGTAGATTTAATCTACTCCTAGGCAAGCAAGCCACCACAACAGTACACTCATTTATTATTCTGATTATTAGAAATTACTTACATTCAACCACAAAAGAACCTTTTTCAGTAAGCTAAAGAATGTTATTAGGTGGCAATTTGATCCTATGGTTCCTGCAACATTGATTATTGGGTTCCCAGATAATGCAGGTGCTTCGTCAATGCAAGGTAGTGGTAACATACATCATAATCCTGTTCAGCTTTCAAAAAGAAATTGGCGGTGTTGCTCAGGAGCGTCAGGATGGGTTTGGGGCAGCGTTTGTCTTTGTAAACAGCCTGGATCTGGCCAACGTGAGAGAAGGAGGCAAGACTGCAACAGTCAATCGGAAATAAAACTGAAAGAGACGTTTACACCGGACTAATATGAATTCATTGCCATGCTTAACAGTCATTGGTTTTTCATGGCTTCAACAAAGCCTTTTTACTTACTGTGCATGATTATCGCATTCATTTCATGCAAGGGGGATTTTTTTTTTTTTTCTCAAATAAACAGTGTCAGTGCAGTGGTCTATGACAAACACTCAATTGAATTGCTATTGTGATAAACAAGTTACTTCTCAGACACCTTTTTTTTTTAAATGACTGCGAAAACAAATAGCAACTGTTCCAGTGACTTAATTTCCATAGCAAAGGTTTGAATGAACTCAACATCACCCCCTTGACAGCTGCTTCCTGAATAGATTTTTATTTTCTTTCTTTTATTTTATTTTCGAAACATTTCATGTGAAGTGAATATAGAAATTATCAAGTAAACAGTCTGTCCTTGCAGTTCCCATAATGCCAACTGACTAAAACGACATCTATATGCAAGATGCATATGTATATGACACATTGCGATATGACTGCAATTTCAGGCATATTATGTTTCAAGCATTATTATGTATGGGTCCTCATAAACCAATAGCCTATGTAAAAAAAAATAAATAAAAGGTTTGAGAGCCACATAAACAAAATATGCCCCCGAAAGACATATTTGAATCCTATATAATTTACATATTTTCCATTTATTTACCAGTTAAGGGTTACATGTCTCTTGACCTATGGGCAAAGTCTCGAACATGGAAAAAAAAATCATGCACACTCCTTTAATCTTTACCATTTTTTGATAAATGAACACTTGGCTGGAATAATTCACGGATTAAGCTGAAAAGCAAAAAGAATTTTGCTCTGGGATGTTATCGACTGACTTTTCTCCACATTTCATTCATCGGCTGTGAAACATGATTCATTTTCTCACGCTAGAGTTGACACAGTCGTCTAATCAAAACAGATTCTAATCCTACCTCAATCTTCTTACAGGAACAGTAAATATTTGGTCAATTTGGTGCACATACTTATCACAAAATTGATTTCTCAGTGAATAACATGCAGTCTATTCTTTGCCGTAATAAATCACAGTTTTCAAGACGGTGAAAAAGGCAACTATTTGATATTTTTGGGGGCTACCATATCACGTCAACGAATTTAGCAACTCGTGTTTTAATTACATTGTTTGTGAATTCCCAAGCGGAAAACACAGCTTCTGCCAAGAAGATATACGACAATTTAATCACCAGGGTGGCTAAATAAATTCTTTCTAACAACCTACCATGTTTTGGCATGAAATAACATGAATTAGTAAATACCAGATGCAAGGTATCCTAAAGTGCTGAATATTTTGTCTCAACTTATTCTATTACACGGGCGGATTTACCGTGGACCTTTGATTTAAAGTGCAATTTCTATAAAACACTTAAGACAAATACACTTCAACTCTTGCAAGTGCAATTTCAACAAATCACTTAAGACAAATACACTTCAGCTTGAGCAAGAGCTTAATGGCAGAGCAAAAAGACATCTGAGAGAAGACATTATCATCCCGGAGGACGGAAATGCTATTATAAACTGATTAGGTGGAGGAGAGCTGGATGGAAATCACTCTTGAATCTTTTTTTAACCATTAATTAGTGGTTCTGTCAGCGAGGTTCATTCTGCAGGGATGACTAATGCGCATAGCTCTCCCACTGGTCTTCATGACCAGTTGGTACATTGCTGTCACATTTGCATATGAAGCTCTGACAGGAAAGGGAAAAAATCCTATTGCCTATTAATGTGGCTGGGGAGGAGTTGTGTGTGCTGTTTGTGTGTGTTACAGCACAGGCCGCGCTTCCCTCTCAGATGCAAGACAGAATAAAAGCAACAGGATAGCCGCCTTCCGTCAGTAATTGGTCGACTAAAAAGACTTGGACCAAGTTGTGCAAACACAAAGCTGGCAAATAGTGAGAATATATCCATTTGTGCCGCCACACTGGAGGAGCATTGTCAAGTGTATCAAACTCTGGTTAGAGTTAGTTTTTAGAGTCACAAAATGTGTGTTTAAACAACCTTTGGCTAAAAGTGATAGATTAGTACATTCATACCAGAGACCCAGAGTCACCGCTTACAGCGTGTCACAGCATGTCAAATCACAGAGAGGGCTTGTATGCTGTGCTTACAGGACTAACTGCATTATATATATATATATATATATATATATATATACTTACTTACTTTTTTTTTTTTAAATTGCCCAATGGTCTCTCACTGTTTTCTTGACATTTTGAATTGAATTTTCCTCAGCCAGGATCAATAGCTACAAACTGCTCGACTGAGCTGCTCAGAAAACCAAGTTCACGGTCTTCTCAGCAGCGTGCTCACAAGTTGCTTGATGATTTTAGCATATTCATGTCTGACGGTAAATCCCTAGAAGGGTGCCTTAATACAGGTACTTGTGCATCTTTTATTTAATGTATATGTTGCTAATACAGCCAGGAAGCTCAAAGTGAATATTGGCTTTTATTGTAGAAATAAATCTTGCTTTACTTTTAATGCCAAGAAAAAAAAACTGGTGGGAGACACTTTTCTGCCTGTGATTGATTACAGTCACATACTGGATGTGCATGCTCCCTTGATTCATTGCAGCAAGCATCTTTACATTTCTCTACAAATGCAAAATCCCTTACTCACCATTGCATTCTTTAGGATTTTGGTGGGCTGACCATTTGCAGACAACAGCACTGGTGCATTTCCAGCTTACCTCTGTCCCCTGCTCTGTGTCAGTGCTGGCAATCAGCAGCTAGACTCCTCCAGGCTTGTTTTTTAATGCGCCTCAAGTTTTGACAAACCTGGGGAAAACTGCATTTTCCTACTATGCACCTTGGTCATGCTGTAATTTAAAAAAAAAAAAAAAAAATCTAAAATTAGAAGCATTTATATCCATTGGTGCGTTTAAAGGCATAATAAAAGACTGTGGTGATGGAGGCATGTAGAGATCACTGTGTCACGGGGCTGGAAGGTGGAGGACCCAAAAGCAGGAGCCGCAGGCAAACAAATGCTCAAAAACAAAATTTAATAAATGACCGGGAAGACAAGAAACTCAGGCAGAACGCAGCAGGACAAAAACAAAACAGTACAATGAACCGACGAAGAACAGAACTCAAACAGGACTTAAATAGACAAGAACTAATCATCAAACAAGACACACCTGGGGAAGGGGCTGGAGCACAAGACAGGAGAACACAGAGGATAGGCTGAGGGAAACACTGGGAGGGATCAGAACAATCAGGGATGATTAACAGACACAGGACAGGTGTGGCACAGGGAGGAGCAAACAAGACACAGCTGAAATCACTGAAAGGAACTAGGCAAAAGAAACTCAGGAAACAGATACAAACAAAACCATGACAGAAACACATGAAACAGAACCAAACAAAACACAAGCAACACAAAACCATGACAGAACCCCCCCCTCAAGGGACGGCTCCTGACGTCCCAAAAACTGTAACAGGGGCCCGAGGATGGATGGCCGTCATAAGACGGGGGGAGGAGGAGGCCAAAGCACAGGGCTCAGAGCCAGAGTCAGGTGGAAGGCTGGAGGGCAGGTGAACAAGGGCGGGGCGGTGCTTGGGCGGACGGCCAGGGCGCAGGGAACCATGGACGAGGCGGTGCTCTGGCGGACGGCCAGGGCGCAGGGAACCATGGACGAGGCGGTGCTCTGGCGGACGGCCAGGGCGCAGGGAACCATGGACGAGGCGGTGCTCTGGCGGACGGCCAGGGCGCAGAGAACCATGGACGAGGCGGTGCTCTGGCGGATGGCCAGGGCGCAGAGAACCATGGACGAGGAGGTGCTCTGGCGGACGGCCAGGGCGCAGGGAACCATGGACGAGGAGGTGCTCTGGCGGACGGCCAGAGTGCTGGCGGTCAAGGCGGACCCATCCTGGATGGCTGCAGTGTGGGTGGGACCACACTGCAGAGCGACCATAACGTCCTGCAGTGCAGACTTGGGACCGCCAGGCAACGGAAGCAGCAGGGTGAACTCTGGACCGCCGAACAGCGGCAACGTGGACTCTGGACCGCAGGACAGCGGCGACGTGGACTCGGGGCCGCAGGACAGCGGCGACGTGGACTCGGGGCCGCCGGACAGCGGCGGCAGCAGTGTGGACTGGGGACCGCTGGGCAGCGGCGGCAGCGTGGACTGGGGACCGCCGGACAGCGGCGACGTGAACTCTGGACCGCCGGACAGCGGCGGCGGAGGCGGCGATGTGAACTCTGGACCGCCGGACAGAGGCAGCAACGGCAGCAGTGTGGACTGGGGACCGCTGGGCAGCGGCGGCAGCGTGGACTGGGGACCGCCGGACAGCGGTGACGTGAACTCCGGACCGCCGGACAGCGGCGACGTCCACTCCGGGCCGCCGGACAGTGGCGACTCCAACGTGGACTCGGGGCCGCCGGGCAGCGGCGACGCCAACGTGGACTCGGGGCCGCCGGGCAGCGGCGACGCCAACGTGGACTCGGGGCCGCCGGGCAGCGGCGACGCCAACGTGGACTCGGGGCCGCCGGGCAGAGGCAGCGGCAGCGTGGACTCGGGACCGCCGGGCAGCGGCAGCAGCAGCGTGGACTCGGGACCGCCGGGCAGCGGCAGCAGCAGCGGCAGCGTGGACCCGGGACCGCCGGACAGCGGCGACGTGGACTCGGGACCGCCGGACAGCGGTGGCAGCGTGGACTCGGGACCACCGGACAGTGGCAGCGTGGACTCGGGACCGCCGGGCACCGGCGACGTGGGCTCGGGACCGCCGGGCAGCGGCGACGTGGACTCGGGACCACCGGGCAGCGGCAACGTGGACTCGGGACCGCCGGGCAGCGGCGGCGTGGACTCGGGACCGCCGGGCAGCGGCAGCAGCAGCGGCAACGTCCACTCGGGGCCGCCGGGCAGCGGCGGCGTGGACTCGGGACCGCCGGGCAGCGGCAGCAGCAGCGGCAACGTCCACTCGGGGCCGCCGGGCAGCGGCAACGTCCACTCGGGGAACTTGGACAGGGACTGGGGCCAGGGCAACCAGTCGGACTCTGGGAACTGGGGCAGAGACCGGGACAGCCAGTCGGGCACGGGGAACTGGTACGGGAACAGGGACTGGTGCCGGGGCAGCCGGTCCGGCTCGGGGAATTGGGACAGGAGCAGCCAGTTGGACTCTGGGAACTGGGACAGGGACTGGGACCGGGTCAGCCAGTCGAACTTGGGGAACTGGGACAGGGACTGGGACCGGGTCAGCCAGTCGAACACGGGGAACTGGGACAGGGACTGGGACCGGGTCAGCCAGTCGAACTCGGGGAACTGGGACAGGGACTGGGACCGGGTCAGCCAGTCGAACACGGGGAACTGGGACAGGGACTGGGACCGGGTCAGCCAGTCGAACACGGGGAACTGGGACAGGGACTGGGACCGGGTCAGCCAGTTGAACACGGGGAACTGGGCTTGCTAGACTGCTGGAGCCGGCAGCTGGGCTTGCCAGGCTGCCGAGGCTGGTGGCTGGACCCACTGGACTGCTGAGACTGGCGGCTGGACTTACTGGGCTGCTGAGAGTGGTGGCTGGGCTCACCAGACTGCTGGGACTGGTGGCAGGACCCGCCGGGCTGCTGGGGCTGGTAGCTGGGACTGCCAGGAAGCTGGGGCTGGTGTCGGGGTTGCGGCTAGTCTGCAAATTGCCGACACACCCGAGAAGTGCACTTGCAGGAGCAGCCGGAGCCCGGGATGCAACCATCGTCCTGACGGAGGAGGTGATCTCCGCGACCTGTTCTGAGATCTGGGCGATTTGATCCATCAGCGTCCGGTTGCAGACGGCCAGTTGTTCCCCGAAACAAAATTGCTCCGCTGGGTCCTGTATTGGTCGGTTCATTCGGTCACGGGGCTGGAAGGTGGAGGACCCAAAAGCAGGAGCCGCAGGCAAACAAATGCTCAAAAACAAAATTTAATAAATGACCGGGAAGACAAGAAACTCAGGCAGAACGCAGCAGGACAAAAACAAAACAGTACAATGAACCGACGAAGAACAGAACTCAAACAGGACTTAAATAGACAAGAACTAATCATCAAACAAGACACACCTGGGGAAGGGGCTGGAGCACAAGACAGGAGAACACAGAGGATAGGCTGAGGGAAACACTGGGAGGGATCAGAACAATCAGGGATGATTAACAGACACAGGACAGGTGTGGCACAGGGAGGAGCAAACAAGACACAGCTGAAATCACTGAAAGGAACTAGGCAAAAGAAACTCAGGAAACAGATACAAACAAAACCATGACAGAAACACATGAAACAGAACCAAACAAAACACAAGCAACACAAAACCATGACACACTGTGCCTGAATAGCTGTCCTTCTGTTTTATTGTGAATTTTTGTATAGCATGTTGCACATTTTGTATTTTAATTTATTGCGATTTTGCATGCCTGCTACCTTTTAGTCTCAGTGGAACCTCCTGTGAAAATCAAGGTTAAATAAACCAACAAATACAAGCCTAGAAACGTTCATATCCCACTGTGTGCGGAAGAACAGCATCTCAGAGACTTTCAGAGACTTTCTCCAAAAGTGAAATTCTTAATGAATGTATATCTCTTTACCTTTGATTTTGCATTTTGCTGCTCTACATTTTGTATACATAGTGCTGTATGCACAGAGAGAGTCACTCGGGATGCTTATTCTGCTGGTTTATCTCCAATGTTCATTGCATTTCACAAAGAATAAATAAATATTTAATTTCAAGCAACTAGCTTAGCACTGGCTCTGTGCTTGCCAGCTGCGAGCGCCTTGACAAATAATGTAATAAAATCAAATCACCGATAATTGCACAGTGCTACAGCTTAACTACAAACAGTAAGATACACTTAGCAGAGCTAGAATCAGAGGCAGAGTGGGAATCATTTCCAGCCTGGAGGTTTCATTCTTCAGAGCAGCTCCAAATCCACGATCAGGTGTGGGCGAGGGATAGTTACTCATACTTCTATTACGGGATCAATAATGACAAATGGAGACGGTTTGATTTTGATTATTTTCCAAACTATGTTTTTTGTTCCGACTCATTAGATCTTCTGCTCTGATCAAAAGTGACAGCCGATCACTGGCAGTAACATTCGTTTTGATGGTGGTCGTAGTGGAATTAAAGTTAGTCTTAATGCGGTTTGCATGCTGTGCGGCAAGTCTAATAGCACTGGGAACCGCTTTGCCTGTCCTGCCCACAGTGATCCTCCTGGGCTCATGGCTGTCTCCTGGCACTGCCTCATCGATAACTGGCAGACTCCATTCAGTCATTTAAAAAAAAAAAAAAAAAAAAAAAAAAAAAAAAACAACACCGGCAACAAAAACAGGCTTTTTTTTCCTTAAGAGAACTTTTCGCAGTTGTCATACTGCACTCCATCTTACACTTTGGGCTTGTTTCTACCTGTCCTCATGGGCTCAGGCTGGCTCCTGCATGGCGCTGCTTTGTCCATATCAGTAAACTGACCTATTGGCTAGACTCTGCTCAGTGCCTGCAAGAACAGAAGTGACAAATGTCTCACACAACTCCGAGGTCACGTAAGGGTTTTACAACTGGTTCAATGATTTTGCAAAGCAGTTAGGCTATTCATATGTAGGCCAAGTCATTGTTTGATGAATCCTAAAAGCTGCATCTAGGTTGTGATTTGTGGGCCATATTGTGCTTTACACACCTGTCTCATCCCCGCCATTATCATTGCCTTTATCATTTTTAATATCCTCTGGGCGAAGGCTACCATGACGAGATGGTGAGTCCAGCAACCAATATGCAAAACCTGAAACAAACTAATGTTATAACGTGACATGACACGACACCAGGGACTCTGAAATGAATCTGCAAACAACCTGAATTGTAGAGGAATGTGAAATGACAAAAACAAGGATGACTATCACAGGCATTTCAGACACAGAAGTTCAACAAGGACCGGTAAAATCTGACCGTTTCTTCTTCATCGGTGCAGGGATGCGCCATCTTCTCTTCGCATAAAAAAAACCCTCATGTTTTGAACAGATCATTTTAGCACCATTGGTACTTAAAGATCCCATACCTTCAATTATTAAAATTCTTAAGAAAATGCAACACTTGGCTACATGCAGATCAACCAACAGATTTTGGGAAAAGCTGGGTGGTGAAGGGGTTTGTACATTTTAGTCCAGCAACTGTGCAAATGTATTGTTGTGAGTGAGCTTTGAGGCAGGGCAGTAGAAAGCAGCTTCACATTTTCACTGCTTTAATTTTACACCCTTTACACCAAAAAACAAACAAACCAAAAACAAAACAAAACAAAACAAAAAAAAACATATTTGGACATTGAGATAGTCCAGTGCAAAATTTTGCTAAAATGTCTAGGATTTCAAGTTTCGTGTCACAGTATAAAATGAGTGACAAACACATTAGCTAGTAAATATCATCGAGCATATCGGCTAACTTTCCTAACATTAACCATGACCTTTGCCTAATCTTAACCAGTGGCGAGCGGTGGCGTTTTTGTGTAGTCATGCTGTGGTCCCAATTTCATGCGAGCGCCCGCGAGGACGCAAGCTCGAAAATTTTGGGGCATTTATTTATTAATAAAAACGCATAATATGGTTTTTAACTATACTATATCAACTCGACAACTCGATTTTGATAGACACTCGTGTGCATTTTCCCCCAATGTTACCAACAACAATGTGTTGCAATACAGTGTAAACGAAAGATGAAATTATTAGAATGGACGGATGATGCAGTAATAACCAGTTACAGAGTCAAGCAAATGACACATGAACATGCTCACAATGTTACCAACAAAATGTTGGAATTTACCATGAGATGGGAACTATTGGGACGTGCCACGGGGCGATGCAAACACACAGCAATGTCACCAGCTAGCCTACATGGTCGAACAACTGCCCACCAAAGTGATAAACGTCAGAGAACACCTCTTTTTCAGAACACCTGCAATAGCCTAAATCGATGAAACATGCCAAGTTACTCAACTGAAGTTGTATTTTCACCCATTTTGATTGGCACGATGCAGATGAAAGAACAAACTAATGTTAACGTTTCCGTACTAGCTAGCCAGCTAACGACGTTAGCGGTAGCTAGCTGTCAAGTGAATGACTTGCAGTTGCCGCTGAACATTTAAAGCGAGCTTGCTACGTAGCTACTCGTGTTGCGCATGTGTCTTCTGAAAAGCTGATTCACAGACAGCTTATTTTCCATTCAAAACGCCCACATACAGGAAACACCGGCTACAAAGCTACTGTAAATACTCGGTATCACAGAGCGCATATGCGCATCAAGCTGTAACTCTCCAGCATTTCGCTAGCAAATTGAGATAGATACGTGTATATAGGCAGCGGTTTGCTACCAAAATGATAGAAATAAGGTATATTATAAAAGGACACACTAGGAGACCAACATTTTAAAGATTTTAATTGAAGGGCTTGGGCATGCACTGCATTTATAGCTTATTATGACTGCTCGCCCCTGATCTTAACCATAGTTAACAAAGCTAACCGCTAACTGAACAGTGACGTGGTGTTGATGCAGGCTTGACCACATCGGCTTAAATTTTGATATACATATTTGTGGCTGAGAAACATTGACATTTCAATATATTTGTTGGTTTGCAGAAAATATGGCAACATTTTATTGTGGTGACTGGGTTGAGGTGTGCTATGCCACATTACTTAGGGTTCATTGAACCTAAGAAGGACCGGTTAGTCCACATGGTTGACATTGTTGGACCGATTTACTGATAAATGATGTGCTTATGCCACTGTTTTGGTCAAAGCGTCCTCACTTCAGTCAGCCCTGTGCAGCTGAGTATGCACTTCAGTCAGGGATCAGAGCAGCTGCCGTACATGGGCCGAGTGAGCGTCCTGATTTTTATTTGGAGTCCCCCGCGCGGCTGACTGAGGGGTTCAGTCAGAGGTCATTCAGATTGCAGGACAGCGTTTCCTGATCCTGCCGTCAGAGCGCAGTCATCATCTGGCCCCGCACGCTGAGCAGCCACCAGGCGACCTCCGACCCCGCGCTGGTCACAGGGTTTTGATCCGAGCGCCAGCCAGCGGCAGCACAGCTGTAGCGGCAGAGGGAGGTGTCCTCGGGCCCCAATTAGGCTTCCGAGTCCCAGCCGGCCCGCTGCAGCAGCCCTGCTCCAGGGAGCCGAGGCCTGACACTGATGTGGCTGTACAGCAGCTGAGGGGGAGGGCAGCGGGAGGTGCTACCTTTGAGGCAATGCCAATAAGTGGTTTAAAAATGTATGGCACCCTTGTCAAACTTTCTCCGTTTCATGATGCCATAGCAACTGACTTGGGCTTGTGGCACGGTTGGAGGTAACAAAACTGAGGGTCACATTTGTTCCCTGTCTCTTTCTCTGCCTCTGTTTCTTTCTCACACAGGCATACACACACACGCACACACACACACACACACACACACACACATTTCACAACCCATTGACTTCATTGGCTTGACTGTTTATCTGAAACCATTTGTCACAGTGGTGTACAAAAAGAATACAGCAGCTGATACATGCAAACCATATTGAGGTAATTAATTATTTGGTTTGAAAACATGGAGTACAGTCACCGTCTATCTCTCTATACATCTATCCATCAATCTATCTACCTATCATTTGATCAGCCTATCCATACCCTCATTTTAGTTGTGCTCAAACATGATCAAATTATATAAAGCAAAAATGATTTTCATAGCAGAACACTTGGCTGACAGCAGCTTCCCAACTTATGTTAATGAGCATCTCCCATGTTGAACACTGGCCAACTGCCTGGCAGTGCGAGGGAGTGAGAATCTGTGCTGTCAATTATCCAATGTGAAAGTAGCCTGGTAGGGACAGCTTGTAGCCTCACTGCTCATCTACCAGATATAGTCAGTCTAATGCACAGTCTCCCCAGCTATTCCTTTCAAATGAATCACTCAAGAGTTCAAATCCAAATTTTGTTTGATTTAAAGGTGCAATACATCAGAGTTTTACTGCTCCACCGCACAAAATGACCATAATCTATCCACAGGGGGGGGCTGAAAGGGGTGTTATCGATATCACTGACTCAACGGTTATTTGGCGTGGAGCTGAGAATTCTGTCTTTCAAAGCTCCCCATCCCCCATCGCACGTTTTCAATTGCTCAGCGACGGAGGACAGCGCTACAAGTGCCACCAGGATTGCAACATATGTCAGCTACAAATGCTGAAATGCCTCATTTTCAAGTCATAAAAGCAAATGGCAAAGTGGCATTATTGTTCCAATCCTTTGCATTGGGATGAAGTGCCTCTTTGCAAGATGTTTCTCTTGGATCTGTGCTGGAATCAGCTGCCTTGCTGTTAATAGGGAAAATGGGACTATGGTGAAAAGTCCTACTCATTGCTCAAAAAAGGTCAAGAGAATCCATACATTACTTATGGCCCTTTAATTTGTGATTTACAATTTTTTGCGAACCATCTAGCTAATTTTGCAGATTTGTGAGCGGGAGGAATTAATTATCTCCTGCTCTTCTCTATACATTATTTGCATGTGAACAAGACAAGGCAAGGATTGGAATATGATCATGGTATCCCTATCAACTTGCAGCAGACTAGCAAAAGCTATTCAGCCTGGATGCAAAGCTCTCTGGAGGGACCTCTCCTTGGGTTCAGCCCTTGCCAATCATCCCCCTGCTTTGTTCACTTGCAATTTTAGTCTTTTTGTCATATTTAATTACATTTGAGAAAAGTCAATTGTTTCTCTGGCATTAAAATAATTGCATATTCAGACGGTCCATTTTTGTGTGGTTCGAGTGCATCGCAGGACGCATTAGATCTTTATCCGCCGAGCAAAACATGCGGGAAATGACTGCTGGGTAGAAAGTGGGCATATTCGAACAGCGAATCAATTTCAGTAGCAAAAGGTCAAGTGAAATTTTATTACTGACTTACATGTGCGCTAGATTCAATGTTTGATCAACTAAAGAAAACAAAACCCTACAAATCATTAAGGAGCTTGTACTTATAATATGCCTCAGGGGTGTTTAACAAAGACAGTAATAACACAGGGAGTAGCTGCGTATAGTGAAAGACTGAACTCACTTGAAGGAGCCCAGTTGTGTTTCTTGTAAGGAGTTGCTCGGACAAAGACAAAAAAAAATGCTAATTCCACCGGCTCTTGTAATAAAGTGACCCTGCTGGAACTCCAGGGGAGGATTTCTTGTCTGAGGTACACCCAGAGATGTGATATTTTTCCCCAAGTGATTTATTAAATGGGGCTGGCTGTATAACAGTGGAGGGCTGTGAGGGGGAGGGGCTGAGGGGAGGCCCAGTATCATCTTCCCCTGGGATGTGTGTGCACACAGCTATGTGACAAATTAACATCAAAAAGTGCCTCTTGTTCCCAGCAGCAAAGGGGAAACTTCCTTATGGCTGATTTATGTGCTCTCACCACTTGCAGAGACTGCAGCCACCCTGACCGCTCAGACAGCTCTCAGCCACATGAAAATGGAGCCCTTTAATTAAATCCAAAACTAAATTACCCCGCCATATCTGCCCTAAATATGACCCACAATAACAGTCAGTGATCCCTCGGTGTGACTACCCACATGAGATTTTGTAGGCTTCAGGGATTTTATGGTCATTAAGGTAAAGGAAACATAAAGCGAGGTGTCTTCTGATGCATTTAATTCCAAAAGCCATTTCCTTCTAATTGACAGCCAATAAGGCCATTATTCATTCACAATTTTCACGGCTTTAATTTCATTATAAAGTGAACTAAATATATGCCCCGCAGTAAAATACATGCCTCATCAGATAGAGAATTTGAATGCATTTGTAACCTAATTTGAAGTGAAAATTTGATGCTTTCCGCTGAGATATTCTTGAAGCCCAAAAACAGAAATGCCTGTCAATTTTAGCCTCTGTGCAAGATCCATTTCTGCTGCTGCAGCTTGCCTCTCTAACGGTGTGCACGTGTGTGTGTGTGTGTGTGTGTGTGTGTGTGTAATAGAGGAGGGAAGCTTCCACTTCTCACCTTCCCTACAGACGAACAGCCATAAGAGAACACTTCACTGACTTCACAGCGCTTTTCAAAGCATTTTTTTGTAAAACATGTAGGAATGTTCTGTAAGTATACAATAACCTGTTTGGCCACGATCTGATAGATTGGATATTATTCTTTCCTCTGTCAGCCACAGCGGCGAGCATTGCTTCCAACAGAAAAAGAGCAAGAGGTCAGAGTGTGCAAGGACATCCTCTTTGTTACTATGGAACTTTCTAATCAGCCTTGCCTGGCTAAGCTAAAGTAACAAAGGCGATATCATTGTCAAAAATGAAACGGACAAGGGCAAGGCGGTGATTGCTGCACCTGAAGAGGATGAGGCCACTTCTGTCAGAAGAAACGGTACAAAGAGCTATTTTATCTCTTTTTTCTCTTTTCTTCTTTTTTCTGGGCTTGTAGGTAGTTCCTACATCATCTCATCCCACGTCAGAGTAACACTGTGGCTAAGGCCGACACATGTTCAACAAGGAACACTCTAATACATGAAATGCAGCTAAACTATTAAAAACTTGACAAAAAAAAAAAAAAAAAAAACACCTGTGCAGTTGTATTATTTATATGCCTTATTTGCTTAATGCTTGTCAAATCATTTCACTTGTGCAAAAAATAATTTTAATTCTAACTATTGTCAACATAGAAGATTACTTTTAGTACAACATTGGTAGTAAATATTGGTAATTTCATAATTATGTTGTGTTTTACCTTGCGTTTAGGGAGCCCATGCAACATCTGGCCAAAGACTGGAGATGAAAGTATTTACACCATGCAACATGTTTGTGGCAATGCATAATTTTTAAACCAGCCTGAGCATACCAGGATAACAGAGAAAACAAAATGACATGCAACTCCTAATTATTTATCACCTTAGCGCTCAGTGAGGCACATCATAACATCATTTCAGCAATGAAAACAGTGGGAAATGCTGGCACATACTCATGCTGCAGCTCTATGTGGTAAGGAGCTATTTTAGTCCATTACATTTGTACATTTTTAATTACACTGTGTTGTTGAACCCTGTAAGTACATTATGCATTAGGAGGATTTTCATTAAGTACTTAGACCCATATTACGCACTTAAAATGTTTTTGCCTGGGTTAATACATTGAATTGAAAACACTGTGTAAGTGTAATCTGATTTCCTCCCCTTAAACGAAACGGAAACACATTGATTCCTCCTCTCATTACTGACCATGTTCTTGGGCAGCGTTAAGGTGTAGTGGTCGAATAGGGAGATTTAAATGCCACACACGTTTAGCTGAACGGGAGCCAAATGTCACTTAGAAGGTCAATGTTCCATGAGTGGAAATAAATGTTAAGGTAAACACTATAGGTGATGGCCTTTTTAATTTTCCTCATGACGGTCTCTTGGTGGTATCCTCCGTGTGAGTCTATTCATTTTGACTTTTCAGTGTGATAGCACAATATCTGTATGATTTCATTCCAAGGACTATAGCTGCCTACATTGCATGTGTCTCCCTTTCTGCACTCGGGAGCATAAACAATTGTTTTAATCTCCCAGCTCTGCGGCTAGGACCAGAGCTTTATAGAGGGTATTTATGCTCCGGGTTCTCCCTCACTGGCCTTGGAATGAAAAGCATAAAGTTGGGACTGGATATCAAACAGGCCCTGGTATCCGCTTATTAACCAGGCTGGCCACTGGAAAGGCCATGGAAACTGCTGGAGCCTCAGCCTGTTTATTGGGGATTTGTGGTGCTATTCTCAGCTGTGATTAAAAAACAGAGGAAATTGTCTGGTTTCCAGCCACATAAGCACGAGCACACCTTGAGCCCAGAGGACCGAGCTGGTTTCTGAGTGCTGTTGAGCAAAACCTTTGTGAAAAATTCAGTGCTAATGAATAAATAAAAAATTAGATAATAAATTCATTGTCTGCAATGGCCTGTGTCAGCTGTAATTGATCCAGTGAAGCTGAAAGCACACACTCAACCAGTCCATGGTGACTTGGCATCTCTGGCACAAGGCACATTACCGCTACCTTTGACCGATTAAAAACAGCAAACCTATTGTGTGCTTTAATATAATTACAGCGTACGTATTGATGGACTGAGCAGATGGACTTTAATCTAAAATTTCACACAGTCAAGACGCAACTTCAAAGTGAAAAGGCCTGAAGGATTGAAGCAGAATAAAGCTGAAAGAATAAAGAACGGCGGTATTTACATGAGGAGAGAGTTGTATCCGAGGCAGCGGCAGAGGGGAACATACAATATTTAAAAGGTCTGAGACTAAGACAGCCCTTTCTACACAAACCGATTTGATCTGCAACTATTGTTTCAAAGGCATATCAAGGTAAATAATATCCCAGATGCAGTGTTTTTTGAAGTGAGAAAAACATGCCAACTGCCAAAACTCATCACGAGCTTTCACTTGGAGTTATTAAACTAATATGACTATATTTAGTGCAGACTTCATTACAGAAATGTCAATCGTCTCCAGTCAAAAACCCTGGAAATGCCTTTATAATTTGTTTCCCAGACATGACGCACAGTGCTTCGACATACACTGACTTTGAAGTGTGGTATCAAAGGGAAAAGACCTTCACATTCAACTCAGCACAACACAATCAAAATGCATTTGACAAAACAATCTCTCCCTCTCTCCCTCTCTCTCTCTCTCTCTCTCTCTCTCTCTCTATATATATATATATATGTGTGTGTGTGTGTGTGTGTGTGTGTGTGTGTATAGTTTTTAGCCAGAATAAAACTTTATTGTAAACAAGACGGACTACAAACGACTCAATTTCAGATTTGGAACCAGACTCAGTTTAATTGCCTTGTACATTTATTTGAACTTGGGAGAGTTGGTGCACATAAGATAAATTCATACATGAAAATAAAGATGTGGTATTCAGAGTAAAAGAAAAAACATTTTACAAAATCCACAATTTACACACACAATTTATAGAAACACTCGTAAATACACGCCGAATTTACATACATAACATAGGGGCTGAAAAAGAGTTTTGCTTTGTTTATTTAGTTTTTCAGTATTTTTCCCCCCTGTTCAGGACCCTGTTGTGAGGCTTTTCTAAAATTACTGGAAGGTTATCTGTCTTTGTTAGAGTTGGGGTGCACTGATACCGCAGCTGTCTAACCTTGAGTTCCCTTTACTTCTTTTTTTGTCTTCCCCTTTTTTGTCTGCTCCTGCATCTTGTTTTCTCCCTTTTTTTCTGTAAGCTATTGTCTCTCTCAGATTTGAGGTTGTTTTGATCTGCGAGTTTTGCCCTCATGTCTCCTCCAGTACCCTCACTCTCACTCCCTTTGCTTGTGTTGTCTGCCCTTTGTTGTAAGTTTTGAATAATCATAAAAAACAAGTTCAGAGGGAAATAATTATATTGCTCTTGATATATATTGAATAGCCAGTGTGGTGTAAATTTAAGGATATTCACTGACCACTTTATTGTCTTGTAGCCATTATTTGTGTCTGTATATTACACCCAAAATTCATCCCTTTCCTGTTCACTTACAGAAATGCATTACATAATGATTAGTCTTTACAATCTATCTTTCCATTTAGCCGGCTACAAACGCTGACCTGTGGTCACATTAGTGCCTTTGCTAAAGGACTTCCAAAGATAAAAGAGGGACACTTCAAAATTGATCCAGGGCTTTTAATCGCAGGAAGATTAAGAGCCCTCCAGTTAATTACAGAACAAAAGACAGGAGGCAACGGCCCGAGATCTTGAACTTGATTAAAAGGAATACAAGTCTATAAGCACAGATCACAGAATCAAATCACTTGTTTCATGGTTACTGGGCTTCAACAGGAAAAATCCATGGCACATGATCTGCACTGACTCACTTTTTGATCATGCAAAATAGAAAGAGTCTCTGTTAAAGATTCTCTTGCTGTGCTTGCTTTAGGGGAAGGGAAAACTAGTGATATCTAATTTTGCTGGAGATCCTCTGGTACCTTCTGAAAGACCCCGGTGGACCCCGGACCACAGCTTGGGAACCACTGATCATCCTTTGCATGTGTTCCTAATCAAATAAGCAGCTCTTACTTTGTTAAGTTGGATAAGCTTACTTCAGATGAGCCTGGCGTTTTAAGCCACTTCAGAGGGGAATCGTCCCCTGGAGGTGATGAGAGTTGACTCTGGTAGCCAGAGATGCAAGCCTGGGCCGCCGTGTTATTGTCTGGGGCTTGGCCCGAGACTCCAGAGAGAATCACTTCCTCTAATGGAAAACCATTGTCTGCTGCTGAGGACATACAACTGTGTGGGATACAGATTGGCCTATCTGGGCTTATGCACAAGAGAGAATGAAGCTCTCTATCCAGTGGAAAGCTATTTTGGAATTGTAATATCCTCTGAAGTCAATTCTGATTTAGCAGTACATCTGGAATTGGGTGTATTCCTGCGCAGGCCAGGTGGTGTATTCCAGCTTCACGGTAATTCATACAGAAAACCAAAAACAGCCCGATAGAAGGAAAAATAGATTCCTTTCCCGGTGCACTGTCCCACATTTTAACTCTCAAAACCGCAAGACTCTATATCTAAATCTGTCTTGACAAACAATAAGGCACTTGGTGAATTATTTATTCATTTGAGGGGATTGGATATAGGTTAATGAGCAAAACAATATGGAAATACAATACTGACTTTGCTAGAAATACGATGTCACGCCCTTGGCATATTGCATTATTAATTTAGTCATCTTCCCTGGTAGACGACAGTTAATGTCTAATGTAAGGGCTAGGCACTTTTCCCTCTCATAACAACTGGAATCAACAAAGACGCCGGGCAGGTTCACAGTCAGTGCAGCGTACCCCTGTATGTATGTAAAATGTATACAGAGTCAATGAACCTCTGAAGGAAATATTCACAGACAGAGACTCCCAGAGGACGAGGAACTCCATTTGCCTCACGGGTTTCCTCTCTCTTTCTCTCTGGAGACTGAGGAAGTGCGATACACACATTATCTCTTTTCCCCTTCTCCGAATCTCAACAGGTCACTCCATCTCATTCCCCGCAGAATTCACCCCGGTTCAGACTGTGAAAATTGAATGTCCACCATTTGGCCATGGTGAGATCCATTGTGAAGTTGCCTCTGCCTCTTATGTTCACTGCCGGGCCTTTTCAGGGTTCGGCTTGACACTCTGCACCCTTGAAATTTTTGGAAAGAGGCTCATGTGTGGTTCATCCTAAAATCACCCAAAAGGAAGTCTATCAGGGAATGGCAGAGGAAGAAGAAGAGGAGGAAGGAGAAGAAGGAGAGCGTAAACAAAACCAAGAGGAAGCAAACACAAAAACACCTTAATAATCTTTTACAGGATCCCTCTTTTAGCACATTCTGGTATCTGCTCTTCAAGGTTGGAGTGTGTTTTTGGCAAAGGCAATCAATCAGGCATTACATTTCCCTGCATAGTACAAGCGCAGGGTGTCATTTTCAAATGACTGCAGCGGCAGGAACCCCGTTGTGGTTCAGACAGCACATAGAGCTCGTATGCACTAATTGCATAGGCACAAGGGGTGGCGCACACTCCACCAGGCATAGCAAGCCCAGAGGGTTTGGTGTGAGGGCAGAACAGGAAAGCCAAGGGTTATACTTCCAAAAATGGAGGCGATCCTGAAGGATTTCCTGAGCCCCGGGGGAAGATTTTCGACGCTCAACACCCGTCAAGAGAACATCAACTTGCCTCAAAATCACATTAAATTTTGATGTCATGATAACGTTGTGTCCTCTGTAGCGCCTTTCACATTCTACTTCCCGAGCGTTTTCATTTCAAAGACCCCCCAAATAGATTAGACCCCCCCGTTTGAAAAGATTTTCTCAGAGGGACACTGATATGAATTTTGTTGTTGGACACGATTTAGCATGCGGCATGAGGTGACACCAATGCTGAGGCAAACATTAAATCAAAATAAGAGTCCTCTAATTGAGTTCAAGTGTGGTGAAATTACAGTGTTCCTCATTTTATTCTGACAATTTCCTGGAACCTTTTCAAGGACGCTTGCAGATCTCCAGAGCCCATCATCAATATGACATTCTAGCGTGTTATGCAATATTCTTGACATGCAAAAAGACCACATTTCACATGATGCAATCAAGCGACGTACCTTTAGCCCTAATGAGGTAATCAGATGGATGACGGCCTGGTGGACTCTTGGTCATCAGCCTAAAATGAAATAAATGCAACAGTATGACCACACAAATTCACAACACAAAGCGAATATGCCACTGAAAATATCCAGAAAAAAATGTCAATGCACATTGTATTTTATGGTTAAATTATCTTAGCACAGGACATATTTTTTTATCAAAGTCTTAGGATAAAGTTATTTCATTATAAAATTCTACTGCTATTTATCATATTTTTTTACAGGTTGTTTTTTTTTCTTCTTTTTCTTTTTCTTTTTTTTTTTTTTACAGATAGCTAATTATTCCCAGCTTTGTGGCTAGATTATGGTAAGACTTAAAAGAGACAGGAAAACATGTTAACATTTTAGTTTTAGAGAGGGTTTATGTCCAACTACGTTAGGGGAGAGGTTAAACTGGGTCAGTTTGTTTACCTTGTGGGACGGAGGTCTTTTTATACTGCTACTGCCATCCTCTCTCTGCGGAGGTCAGCTGGGGGTCATTTAGAGTCTCTTTAATGGACGGGGCAAAGGCAGGCTCTTTAAACGACTGGGAGAGGGTCACATGACCGGAGGAGAACAGAAAGAGCAAAACAACAAGAGAAAAAAATCCTCCATACTGTACTGAACATAGACTAGAGAAGCTCAGAGAGGCTTTCATGCGCTGCTACAGTGCGACCAGTCCTAGAGGAGCTTGTGTCAGGGGTAAACACTCAGAGATGTAATGTGTGTTTACTGGTGGTCTTTAAAGTGATCGCTGTCTGCTTCGCACCGTGTTGCATGAGCAAGCAAAGTGGACAGAGACTCAAGAATGAGGATTTGGTTATCACTAAATCCTTCTAATCTCACTCAGAGAGATTTCCTCCAAAATGCATCACATGAAGGTTCAAATGCAAGTAGCAAAACCATTCTTATCAGCTTACAAAGGTCATAGACAAGGTGACAAACAGCCATTTTAGCTCGTAATGTCTGCAAGTAGTTGTTTTGCAAAGCCATGCTCTTACCACTTTTAGCATTTGAATTTTATGCAAGAACATATGATGTTTAATGTTGTTTTGCATCACTCAATTAATATGATATGCATTGTTTTAATTCATGGTAGGCTGTAAAATGGGGGGCAGTATAGTGGACAACCATTCCACTTATTATCAAGCTTTATTGGATAGGTTTGTTAGTTTAGATTATAGTTTCTTTTTATGAGGACATAATTATTCTTGAACACAAATGTTTCTTTCAAAATGTTTATTCAGCATCAACCAAGAAGGAAATATTAAAGGGCTTACATAAGCTCAAAATGAATATAGTTGAACAAATGTCTAGAATGGGAAAGCTTACCAATTTCTCCAGTGTTTGATTTAGTATCCGAAAAGTGATTATTAGGCCTACAAAATCAGAAAAGTACCTTGATTTTTTTTTTTCCCTTTTTGTAATTATTCAAAAAAATGACATCGAAATTACTTGTTTAGAGCCTCTAAAAAAATCACAAAAAGTCAAAAGCTCCTGGACTGTTTTGCAGCTACGGTTATTTGGTTTACAGAAAATATGACAACTATTTAAGATGTATTAAAGGGGACGTATTAGGGGGAATAATCATGAACACAACTACATAGGCTTTAAGAATTAAACAGCTGACAATATCCACAGATCCACACCATGCTTTTATAAGCCCTTTAACACTAAAGAACTAGTATCTTACAAAAAGGAGAAAACAGCAATACAATATGTATACAGTATGACTCTTCTCTTTTCATTTTGTAAAGGTGTAATTTACAAGGGACACAATTCACCAATTACCCTTCAGAAAAAATATCTACAGTACTGCACTTTCCTAGAACTAAACTACTACATTTTAAAGTGATCAACCACGCATTTCAAGGATTAAAGAATAGAGGGTGATAAATTAAGTTGCACTAGCAGCTGTGTAAAACATTGTATCAACATCTTATAGTGATTTAGGAATCATTACCAAATAAAATCGCTTGATACAATGTCATTCTTTACAATCACATAGCTGAGAGAGAAACTTAATGTACTATGCCTTTTTAAATCTGAATGTCCAGTTGATTTCTCCTAGAGGAAAAGATAGATACCTAAACTGCTTACACATTTTGCCCAGTGGGGATAAGTTTGGTAATCAGGGGCTGCCATGTCAAAATGAGTTTTACTGGTTCATTGTCTTTGCTATCACCGTTTCCTCTGTGTTATTAGGTGGTTTAGTCTCAATTCTAAAAAGGTGGGAGCGTCCATAAAAAATCCATTACTTGAGTTGAAACAGCCATGGGGACTCAGGTGCGGGTTGTATAAACAGTTCAATATCTGGAGTATGGCTGATCTCTGTACACTCCCTTGGTTGTTCGTGCCGACGGTGCCTTGCTGCGATTATTTGCCCAGTCTTCCTGACCTGATTAAGAGGAAAAGAAAAGAAACAGATGGGGTGTGATTAAACAGGAGTTTGCGTAACTACTTTAATCATGCATTCATAGCCACCCGTGCAAGTCTTTGGAGCTCTGTGCACATATTGTGAATATGGTTCCCTCCGTGAAAGTTGTGCACCGGGAAAGTCATGAGTGCGTCACATGCCTGGTATTGATGTGGCTGATCTGATGACAAACGTTTCAAGCCCGTGATGCAAACAGAGGCTCAGACCAAGACACCTAACTTTCACCTGGAAGGATGCATCTCAGATAATTGAATGAGAGGATCAAATAGCTACTTGAAAAGGACCCGTTTAGTGGCTCCCGGCGAAAAGGCCACAATTACCATTAGCCCAAATCAGCCCCTGTTCACCCCCCTCGCCCCCCTTCCCCCCGTAACTGTCAATGTGAAAGTGCCAGTATCGATGGCACCCTTTGTCTGATCTCTAGCCAGCACAGACTCTTCCCTAGAGCTGAGGCTCACAAAGGGTTGTTTTTTTCAGTGACAGGCTCTCTGTTGGCAGCCCATAACCAATACTCCTTAATTAAACCTGTCACCCTTTCTCTGACAGTCACTTTAAAGAAACGGACCAAGGTAACCTTGTGTTTTGAGAACAAGGGTGCAAATCAACCCTGTTTATCTGGTTTCCTTTGAACTGTCGAACGTCCTTTTCTCTGTGACCTATGCAGCAATTATGTGCCGCACTGTTTTCCATTGTCTGTGCAGGTGCGCAATACTCCAGTGAGATGATGCCGCCCGGCTCTTCCCTTGCGTGGTCACAGAGTTGGGAAAGTTTTTTCTTCTTACAAATTGGTGCTATTAGTTCAGACTTATTTTCAAAAAAACATTGAAATCCCTTAATGCTGAAAATAAGGCATGCTGCTCATCAATAAATTTAATGATGCAAAGGATACAGAAACTACTTTTTCCTCATTTCCCCAAATAACTAGATATGTATGCATTTCACAAAGAGAGGATTATGACA
The DNA here is from genome assembly GCF_902150065.1 of Myripristis murdjan. NCBI lineage: Eukaryota > Metazoa > Chordata > Actinopteri > Holocentriformes > Holocentridae > Myripristis > Myripristis murdjan. The sequence goes on along the minus strand of NC_043990.1, from coordinate 25,882,356 downwards.
AACAATATCAGTCATCTTCCAATGCACTTTAAAACAACACCAAAAAAATTGCAGCATTAATTTCTACAGCACTGTTGGAGGCGTGATTTAGCATACTTTACACCATAGTAATTAAAAGAGCAGATGTAATTATATTATCAATTTGCAAAAAAGTAGACTTATAGTGAATTGCTAATTAAAGGAAATGTTAGAAAATGTACATTTCGGTGGCATTGCATGAGAGCTGAGGACTTGAATTAAATCTTTGAGCTTGTAGCTTAGCTCAGCACACACAAACGCACAAACCAATCCATCACACTTTTAACACTATATTTTTAAGGTTGCAGCTGCACGGTCAGAATAGATTTTTCTCCGGGAATTAAAAGCTATGCAGCAGCATGACGCTGTTTCTGGTAAATAACAGCAACAATGAGTTAATCATGCACTAATGCATTTTCCCCTTCCCACATGTACACACAGCATCACCTCCCGGACTGCGCCTCAGCATAGTGACATCTGTAGATTTATGTGAAGTTGTGCTTTTAACACTTTCAACTTCTCAGAGCGATCAAACTAAAGGTCCAGTAGTGCTTGGTATCTAATTACCAGGGAAGGAATAACCTGCAGACATACACTATATTACCAAAAGTATTCGCTCACCTGCCTTTACTCATACTATGAACTGAAGTGCCATCCCATTCCTAACCCATAGAGTTCAATATGATGTCGGTCCACCTTTTGCAGCTATTACAGCTTCAACTCTTCTGGGAAGACTGTCCACAAGGTTGAGGAGAGTGTTTATAGGAATTTTTGACCATTCTTCCAAAAGCGCATTGGTGAGGTCACACACTGATGTTGGTCGAGAAGGCCTGGCTCTCAGTCTCCGCTCTAATTCATCCCAAAGGTGTTCTATCGGGTTCAGGTCAGGACTCTGTGCAGGCCAGTCAAGTTCATCCACACCAGACTCTGTCATCCATGTCTTTATGGACCTTGCTTTGTGCACTGGTGCACAGTCATGTTGGAAGAGGAAGGGGCCCGCTCCAAACTGTTCCCACAAGGTTGGGAGCATGGAATTGTCCAAAATGTTTTGGTATCCTGAAGCATTCAAAGTTCCTTTCACTGGAACTAAGGGGCCAAGCCCAGCTCCTGAAAAACAACCCCACACCATAATTCCTCCTCCACCAAATTTCACAGTCGGCACAATGCAGTCTGAAATGTACCGTTCTCCTGGCAACCTCCAAACCCAGACTCGTCCATCAGACTGCCAGATGGAAAAGCGTGATTCATCACTCCAGAGAACGCGTCTCCACTGCTCTAGAGGCCAGTGGCGGCGTGCTTTACACCATTGCATCCGACGCTTTGCATTGCACTTGGTGATGTGTGGCTTGGCTGCAGCTGCTCGGCCATGGAAACCCATTCCATGAAGCTCTCTGCGTACTGTACTTGGGCTAATCTGAAGGTCACATGAAGTTTGTAGCTCTGTAGCAATTGACTGTGCAGAAAGTCGGCGACCTCTTTGCACTATGCGCTTCAGCATCCGCTGACCCCTCTCCGTCACTTTACGTGGCCTACCACTTCGTGGCTGAGTTGCTGTTGTTCCCAAACGCTTCCATTTTGTTATAATAGAGCTGACAGTTGACTGTGGAATATTTAGGAGCGAGGAAATTTCACGACTGGATTTGTTGCACAGGTGGCATCCTATGACAGTTCCACGCTGGAATTCACTGAGCTCCTGAGAGCGGCCCATTCTTTCACAAATGTCTTGTTTCACAGTCTGCATGCCTGAGTGCTTGATTTTATACACCTGTGGCCAGGCCAAGTGATTAGGACACCTGATTCTGATCATTTGAATGGGTGAGCGAATACTTTTGGTAATATAGTGTATATTACCTCTTATATCGGACATGACCTTGGCCAGCTTCAACATTTGGGTGTTTTGAAAAGACATTAAAAAAAAAGTTTCATTTAACATTATCTCTGTGGTGTTACCACTGGTAAATGCCATTCAGAAATCGGGATGTTCTTAGTATTACTGTTGAGTACTGTCTTCATCATCAACCAGCATTTGAGAATTCCTTAATGTGTGTAACTTTTAAGAAAAAGTCTACAAATACAGTAAAATCAGGAAAATATGGGAAAAACAGGAAAAGATGGGGAAAAGACAATAACTGTAGGTGTGACTGTTGGTGTGTCATTTGCATATTTGCGCCAGCTGAAATTTTTCAATTTGAGCAAAAAATTCAAGGCCGTATTCGTGTGTGTCTGCCATGCAAAAACACGCTTCACATTTGGTCTGAATACTCCTTAACAGAGACCTTTAAAACCAGGAAAAGACAATTACACCATATAACGATATTACAATATCCAAAATCCTAGATGATATCTGGTCTCATATCAATTTACCAGTTCCTATTTAATATCGATCCTGCTTTTTTGAACTGAAAGAGCTACAGGTTTTGCTAGTGCTGCAACAATGTGTTAGCAAATACTTTCCTAGCCAACACTGTTGCTGAGCTCACTTGGGAAAACCTATAGCCACACAGGCAATCTGGTAAGTCTGGCAGTGGTCCGCAATGCCAGCAATTTGGGGGAAAAACATTTGTGGGGGAGAAAACAAACGTGGGGAAAAAAAAATTGGAACGTTGCAAAATGTTCCACTTGATGTTGGACCAGCTCATCTGACTGGGGCTTACACGGTCCAAACTGTCAATAGTCTATATAATGTAAGGCGGGTGCAGAAAGTGTCACCATGGCCCTCCCCTGACCTCTTTGAGTGGATGCTTCCATCCATGTAATGATGAAATCAAGTGGGAAATTAAAGCTGCAAGCAGTGTTGGACGGGCCCTCGCACCCGTGCCCGTCGGGGATGGTATCTGTTTGTGCAGACAATTAGTTTGTGCTTTTATTTTGAAAACGTTTGGGGCTTTTACTTTGAAAGGCCGAGGATGTCCTAGTCATCAGGTCAAAGTGCGATGGGCATGAGTACTGGCAGCTGTGAAAATAAGAGCTTTTATTTTGAAAACGTTTGGGGCTTTTACTTTGAAAGGCCGAGGATGTCCTAGTCATCAGGTCAAAGTGCGATGGGCATGAGTACTGGCAGCTGTGTCATGATCAGACCAAAATACAGGCAGACAGAGAAATCCTCATTCAATCCAATGGAGAGATCGATCAAACCCACACCTGTTTGAGCTGTGCCTGTTCAAACATAGTTTGAGTTACAGACTTTATTTAAAGTTTAAATGTGGCACAAGACCTTGATCTATAAATCTTGTATTGACAAGTTTTTGCCATCTTATACTGTTTTTGAGCTATGACAGTTTTAGTTTGACAGTGTTTTCTGCTCCCTCTTACACTTTATAATGGGTGTGTATTGTGGAATATTGCAGGTGGCTAGAGTGTGCCACATGACTGGCAGAGTGGAGAGGAGAGGACACCAGAGTCAAAAATGTTAGAAAACTCCTCACAGCTCCCACAAACTTTTTTCCAATCTACACAAAATTTTCATATTTTAGTAGGAATTTTCGTTCTCTTTCCATCGGCATAGGTTTGAAAGCAGTCAGAATTTGTTGAGTTTTGAGTATGTTTAGGGGGTCAAATTAAGGCTCAAAGAGACGTAATATAAAAAGAAAAAGAGAAGAAAAACAAACAGTACAATAACAATAGGGCCCTCTCCCCTGGGAGGCTCAGGCCCTAATAATCAAATCAACAGAGAACGAGTGGAATCTAAAAGTTCTCAAATCAAAAATAAATGCATAGAGGTCCAAAAAACAAAAAGGTGGAGCGGAAAAAGTCTATGCTACAAATGTTTTTAAGCTTACTGTAAACTGATTAAAACTCACAAGGAATAGATTACGGAGCTCTACATCACAAGCACATGTTGAAGCGGTCATGCTCCTCGCTACAGAGAAACACATTCCTCTCAGGTAGGACATGCTGCTCTGTTCTATTTGCTGCTTAAGGCCGCTGTGCTGCTGGTTTTTAAACGATGCCAAGGTGAGAGAGTTATTATGGCTCGGCTGATCAGTCACTCCAATAGGGGGCAGCATGACGGTAGCAGTGAAGGAACCCATTTAAATAGTCCAGATCATCATTAGGCCAGGCCAACATTAAGGAAAGCTGTTGTCCAGGGTGGAAACTGAGTTTGGCTATTTTGTTGTATTGTAACAGCAGTGCATTTTGTTATGGCCTATTTCCATGACATATGATTTTGTAATATGTACTTTATTTAAGGTAAGAGAGTTGGGTTACCTACTGTCAAATGAGTAGGTGTGTCTTGCAGTGCTGACTTTTCCTTTAGACGATTTATTTATTATATTATTTTATGAAACCCTGTAAGTGCACCTGTTGTTATGGTACCATTGCTTAGCCTACATGTTATAAATAGCCTGCTATTGCTTTATGCAACTCATAAGTGTGTATGTTGGAGAAAAAGGGGCGGCGGTACAGACGAAAACTGCCAGGGCTGAATTTTGTTCCCAGTCAAACTGTGTCACCACATAATGCTACATATGTAGATAAAAATTAACTAACCAGTCCTTGCTGTGTTGTGCTAACAAGCTAACACTTACCATTACTACTGTTTGTTGAGGCTAGCGGAGGGTAACAATTGCAACTGAAGGGTCAATCAAACGGGGGCGGGAATTAAAAATTGAGCTAGTGTTCTGATTAGATCTCTTGACTCTCACATGTGAAATTAACTTTTAAAAATTAATTGCTTGTTTGACTCCGTAGAAATCAACCACCAGGTCTCTGTCTGCATAGAAAAGACTGCAGAGTCTCACAGTTTAAGGTTTTTTATACACATGGTGATAATAAAATTTAGAATTTCATGTGCAGCATCCAGCAGGAGACTAGTCATTTGGAATGGCCTTCTACCTAAAGCAATTTGATGAGAGCCAAGCCAAACCTGACTGGGCGGTAACCCAACAAACTCTCAGGGTGCTATCACACCTACTTTTGGTTTCCTTTGGTCTGAGCCACAGAAGAAAAGTCACAGAGGAAAAGTGAACTATGTTGGATTTTTGTATTTGATTCATTAAGGCTCACAAGCCCAAATACATTTGAACAGGTGGACTTTGGCTGAGCAAGATGACGCTCCCTTTGTGAAAAGTCACACGTGAAAGCCAAAATGTGAGTTCAAAGCACATTTTTGCTTTTGGTCATTTTGTTTTCATGTATGAAAATGTGACATTTCCCATCTCCCATGTGAAAACAGCATTTTCCCCTGTAAGTCTCTTTGCATGTGAAATGTAGTTCTCACATGTGAAACATATATTTCATGTACATTTATATTAGTATATGTGATGACAGGTGAAAATGTGGAAACAGATTGGAATTATAGCCACCATTTTTTTGAAAGACCGCCCTGTGCTCTTTGCTGTAATTCAACCTCTCTGGTGATCATTTACTGCACTTAAGTACATTTTCCATTTTCTATATTAGCAGAGTATCAGTTTCTTGTACATTGATGGCTGGCTTGATGTAAACATGGAAATATATCATCCATCCATCAAGTTCAAACGACTAACCCGGTGGTGTCAGTACATCTGAGCAGTGGTTCTACAAGCGCGTTAGTGCATTCACTAGGTGGCTTCAGAGAGTTAGGAGGTTCTGTAAATGCACCAGCAATGTGTTGATATTAAATAGAAACCGTACTTTTGAATAATTAAGTATCTTTAAAAGCAAGTACCCCAGCCTTTAACTTGAATAAATATTTGACTGAACAGATTTCACTTTTCAGTGGAGGAATATTTGACCAGGAGGATCTATATTTTGTTTGTCACCAACACCCATCTCATATCCATGAAACTCCATGTTTTGAGGGTGTTTTTTGGACTTCTATGCATGTTTAGGTGTGTCATATTTGTTCAAAGGGTGTGTTTCTCATTGTCATCATTATGGCCAAACAAACCAAACCAAAGGAGAAAAAACTCCAGGTTTTGGTCGGGCTGCTACAAATATGCACCCTTAATCTGAGGGCACATACTGTCGAACAGACTCTGTGGTGATGGAGCCGGCACCTTAGAGTCAACACATACGAGGTCAACCTCATGGTTCTGCTCTGACAATAAGGCATTATATTGTACTGGAGTAGTGAGTTGTTGATAGCTGTCACTTCTCCAGCTGAACAAGCTGGCCAACATTCAAAGCTGTGTTCATTCAAATATTTGCCGGTAAGTTGTAAATGTCAGGATTTGGGCCAAATATGATTCAATAGATAAAAGATCAAACACGTCAAGCAATGCTTGCCAGATCACACTGTGAGGAGGAAAACAATAAAAAAGAAAAGTAAAAAAAAATGTATTATGTGATGGCTGAATTGGAGACCCTTTGTACTGGGGTATTTGATACAACCATGCTGCACAACTGCATCATATCACATAATCAGCAGGGGTGGGAGAACTGAAGAGAGGGAAGAGGAGAAGGAGAGAAGAGAAAAGTGCAACTCACCATAGGAATCATATGATTCCCCACTGTGCCCATATTCATAGTAGTCATCTGAGCTGTGAAGAGAGAAAAGAGTTAGTTGGAGATCAGAATCTATTGGTAAACACAAAATCAGTGAAAAATAACTCGGCATCACACAAATTCTAGTTATGAGCAGATAAACAGAATATAAATTATTCATTTTCAGTGTTGCAGACAAACATCAAAGTCATATTTAGCAACATGCTAAATTTGAGTCCATAGGATGTGACTGAGGAAAATATGCAAAAGGGTGTTTTTCAGCTTCACTTCCGTGGACATAAAAGCAGACAGCAAACATCAGACAGCTCCCAGTCACTCAAAAGGTCGGCCACGTTTGTGGCAGCACAAGGCAATTTCCTCAACCGTACAGTACTTTCACACAAACTTACAGTTCCATATCAGATGTATGAGAGGTGGCAACTTTAATGAAAAATAAAAAGCTGGGGGTGTGGCGGGGGCTAGTTGCATAGCGTTTCATTTCTTGCCTTCTTATTTATTTATTTATCTGCGGTCGTCGGTGAGATGCTGACAGAACAATCCTGCGTCAGTATCATTCAGTAACAGCGCTATCATTCAAGAGAGGCAATTCATCATAAGGCTGCCACTGAGCCGACGCCAGCCATCACAGCTGGGTCCTCTCTGCCTGCCTGTCAGTCTGTCAGTGACAGCAGCACCTCTCTTCTCTCCGGATTAGAGAGCTGAAGGCACCATCCAAAGCCTCAACGCGCCACATCAACACAACGCCGCGTCTGAGGGCAACTAGGGGTGACAGTGGTGACACACAAGAGTGGAGGCGACCAATCGCACGCAGCCTCGTTACTGCGATCGAGTAGCTTGTTACGCTATCATCTAAAAGAGCTAAATTCAGGTCTATTAGTCAAGGGTATGACACTTGGCTCCTCTATCAAATTACACATCTATTTCTGTAAATTGAGTCATCTATTAACTCTGCTCTTTATTGAACAGCGGAGAAGACTCTACATTGTGAAAATGTAACAGTAAGTAGGAATCTTGGCATCATAGTCACACATTTGAAATAGTTCCCACTGTTTCATTTGTATTCATTTAGCAGCGGTGCGTCACCACGGCAAGAAAATTCCCACCACAAAATGTGAAATTAAGATAATCGTTGTACTTTAACCTTAATGTGCAGTCCAGATGCTTTGGAGGTATTTATTAGATAATAATTTAAATTTTTAAATTTAGAACTGCAACTTTAAACAGAGACCTGAACAGCAGCAGATATGGGAAAAAGCTAGAATTAGAGTATTGACAAAAGCAGCACAGCTGTATTAAAATTACAGAGAAAACGCTGGAATGCCCATAATCTTCCTGTATGCAAATGAATTCACTGGATAATTTTTCATCTATTAGTCTGCATGGATTGCTAGAAGACAATGATGTATGGAAACATACTATCTGACAGCAATTGTAACACACGCAGACAAAGGCCATTCTTGTATAACTCACACATGCACAGTATATATTATGAACTGTATGTATGTAAAAATGCAAGGCCGGCACAGTTCAGTTGCTGCATAAAATACTAAGGGTGTGAATCTTTGGTTTGATAGCAGTTCACTTCTGTTCATGCTTCATTCATGGGTCTTTCATTTAACCCACTGAACTCAGATATTCACTAATTTCCTCTTAAGTAGTTGCAAATTAGAAGACATCCCGTTCTGTTTGACAGTTTCTATTTCTACTGTGTATCTGCTGGTTGCAACATTTCACTTGCTACATCACACTGATACTGAGGGAAATATTCAAATTCAAATTCAAGGTGCTACTTTTTACGGCTGCAGAATTACGTAGAATAGAAAATATCTGGATATCAGGTGCATCATTTTATTCACATTTCCGTGTTATTCAGCAGGTAGCTTAGGAAACCTTGGGATCCCCGCTAGAAATACTTAGGTAGGTTCAAACAAAACCCATCAACAGCTGCAGCACAGTGCAAGAGGAAAGGAATGATTTTTCATTGTGGAAACGATGCCACTTTGTTCAAATTAATAAACCACAATTTGAGTCAGTGAGTCCATTTAGCACTTTTAAGCAAAGTTTTAGATCCCTTAATAATCATGTACAATAATAAAAAATAAAAATAAAAAATCTAACAATTATTTTAAAAGGATTTATTTGAGTTTTTAAAAAATGTTGCAACTTATTCTGTGAGATCACAAGGAACTTAAGGATTTTTTTTTAAATTGTTAATGGATTGTTTCATAGTATTTCATATTGGATCAGGCTGAAATTCAGAACAATTCATATTTCTTTTTAGTAGATTGACGTAGCTGAAGCGGCAGAATTCATAATCAATGCATCAATGCAATAAATTAATCATTACAGCCCTAAAAAATACACACTTACCAAAACAGAAAAGCAGAAATGTTGAAAAAAGAGAAAAGAAAAGGGATGATTAAAAGTTTTTAAATGACGGTGAAGTCTCAGAGGCCTGATGAAAGTTCAACTGAGGACTGAAAGTGCAGCAGGACAACAGAAGCTCCTCTAACCTGGCATCCGCCCATCCTGGACTCACCTGGTTCATCCAACCTGTCCAGTTCAATCAGTTTATGAAAACAGCTGAACTGATTCAAACTGAATTATAATTAATATATGTTTCCCTGTTCTACTAGCACTATTTCATGATTACTTGATTTGTCAATATTTATCATGTTTCTCAAATCGATACATTATATTTTCTTGCAACATAGGTTTCTAACTTTCTGTGCCAATAAACCAGATGTGTATGTGTGTGTGTGTGTGTGTGAGAGAGAGAGAGAGAGAGAGAGAGAGAGAGAGAGAGAGAGAGAGAGAGAGAGAGAGAGTTTGTGCAGGTAGCAGTGGTGGGCAGCAGGTGGGGATGACCGACAGCTTGGATTTCACCTGGAATCATCTCACTGTTTGCTACTGTGGATTAAGCAGATGGGCACAAACAACTTATAACGTTCTGAAAAACCTTGACTTTCAGAAAAGCAAATTTTGGTGGGGTGGGAGGGCAAAACAGAAACAGTATGGCGACTATGCTGTGACCTCGGCTAACTCATCAAAGCAAACAGGCATCCCTATACTGCCGTCTAGCTGTGTTCACATATTTTAAAGTGATGGGTTTTTGAGCCAATAACATACAAGGCATTTCAGTTGGGGCTGGATGATATATTGACAGCACATTGTGATATAACATTAAATATTGGCTGTGATTTTGGGATAAAAGGTTGGCAAAGCTTGCATTGCAGCAAAGGGATGCAATTTTATTACATTTTTAAAAACAAAATTATTGTGTGTAAATATGCCATAAAAGCACCAGTAGTCGTCCCTATAGCATTATCACCATATCTGTATTGAGGTATCCAGTCATCATCATGATATTATATTAGTTTTTGTCCATATCACCCAGCCTTATTTTCAATTGGATTTTGTTGGGTTTGATTGTCAGTATCAGAAATAGTGGACAAAAGGGCATCTGGGTTTGTTTGTTTGTTTGTTTTTACACTTTTTTTGGTCTGAAATTTGGATCACTGGCATCTTTGCACAAGATTTGGTGTGTAGACTTCCAATGTGAGGACATTATGCACGGATTTTCCACAAATCCATGCAGCACTGGTGTGCATCAACATTATTGCCAGATGACTGGCCAACCGATGTGGGGCTGTAACAGTTTCCTTGAGTAGTATACTTTGAAACCTGCCACCACCGATGCCATTCAGCGACGACATATCATGACAAGCTAACTGATTGTTTTCCAAAACTAATATTTGTACAGAAAGAAGACAACATGACCAATTGGGGACAGAGGAAAGAATCTATTCAAAAGCACTACAGCGGCTTAATGAGACATGCGACAGCTCCCTAAAGAGGTTTGCGCCTTAAGTCAGGCTTAGCATAAATTTTGCACAGCTCATGATTCAGCGACAAACAATGCAAACCCAAAAGAAACAAACAAGGTGTTTCCCCTGTGCTAATGCAGTCTCCCTCTTCGAAGCGAGGCCAGCTGTTGTTGCTCAAAGTGTGAGCTTTCCAATCAGCCCTCGCGGCAGAGGTGCCACCGTGCATCTGCCATGGATGTCAAGTCGCTGGAATATCCTTGACACCATTCATTGGTGGAAACAGAGAGAGAGACAGAGAGAGAGAGAGAGACAGACATGCGACAACTGAGTGCATGTTTTGGCTCGTCATATTGTGTACCCCATGACAAGACCTGACAGGATACTAAATAATTAGATTTCACACTGTACCAAAATGCCAGGGTATATTCCAGAGTGGCTCCTCTCTAAATAAACATCAATTTTTATGAATGTCAGAAAATCAATTTGCAACCATTCACACTGGGAACAGGGACTTCCACATATATGCCAAATAATTTTGGGCTCTCCTGCACATCTTTCTCACATTTAACATAAAAAAACCCCCACAAAAACATGAACTAGGATGCCTTATAGCACAGGTGACATTAGCCCGGGGATTTTCTCATAAACTGTGGGAGTATTTTCTTCACTTAATATTTTTTGTCGGGGATATATATTTTTTTTCCACTTAACTTTTGAATCTCCCCAGTCACTCAAGTCTGCAAAGACCAATAATTGTGGTCTGGTACATTGAAAGCTGCCAGATCAGACCTGCTCTTTGCACAAAGAAGAAGAAGGGTGCACCAAAAGCTTGTGATATCTGGAGTGGCATTTCATCAATATCCCTACACAACTCCTCTCCATAGCCAGTTTCCTCCCTCAATTACCAAGATTGGTGAGTCCTGAGATGCATCCTGAAGGTCAAAGTTTCAGGTGAAATTTCTGCTATGTGTAGCACAGTGCAATGCTCTGCAGCACAGGAACTGAAAAACCCCAATTTATGCCACTTATTTCAATTACTGCTATTGTATGTATGCATGTATGTATGTATGTAATATATTATGCAAGCAAACTCTGTAAACATTTTCTAACAGCTAATGATGGAGCAAGCAAACCAAGACAATTACATTACTGGCTTCAAAGGATTAAGTATTTTCAGTCCTGTTAGAAAACTAACTAAATAAATAAAAAAATAAAACACAAATAAACAAATAAAAAAAATAAATAAATAAAAAAAAATTTAAAAAAAAGACCCACAGGAAGAACTGAAAATGTTATCATGTTGTAATAGCTTAAGGTACTGTAGGTGGAGAAATAAATTTAGGAAACTTTCAACTGAAAAGCCTTTTGACTGCCTCAGTATGACATGCCCTTGTACATTCTACGTTTATCATCAGTGATCCCAAATCACAGCCTTGCCTAGTCAAAAGTGCACATCTGGCAGCATGAACACAAGCATGAGATGAGGTGCCTGGGGTGCTGAAATCTCAGCAGAGACATTGCCCTGTCATAGGTGTGAAAGAGCTTTGACTTTCTAAATAGGTCAGCTTTTGATTTGACATTCATTAGCGGAAGGCGTCCGCTGCTCTGCGTCTCCCTGCACTTCGACTGGCCAAGACGTGAGGAAAAGCAATCTGTCTAAAGCTCTGGCCTGGACCTCGAGGAGCAAACACAACGGCTATTAGACATAAGCATGTCTCTTATCAGGAATCTGATTCCAGGCCTGCTTTTCCACAGGTAAGGACCTGCCTCTCCCAGGCATCTGTCATCTCTGTGAATGGCTCGTCTTAAACACTGATGTTGCCTTTCCCGGGTGCCATGAAACAGATGGTGGTGTTAAATCTGAATGATGTAGTACACGTCCCTTGTGGACTTTGTTTTCTTACATCGCCATTACTCTTCCATTCCTCTGTGATAAATTTGTAGAAATCTAGTAGGACATTATGAGTTGCTGCAGAGGTCTATAGGTCACCCTGACATGGATAGAGGCAGCTGTTCTCATACAACCCAATGGGCTCTATTTTAACGGTCTAAGCGCACAGTTTGAAGAGCATGGCACAAATGCATTTCGCCGACTTTTGCTATTTTACCGGGCAGTACTTGCTCTTAATTAATCATGGGTGTGTTTTGGGTGCAATATGCAATAAACCAATCCCTTTCCCTTTAAAAGCCACGTGTGCTTGCACCTTGGCAAATATTATATGGAATATTTGCCAGGTAAGAAGAAAATGCTTCTCTGCAGAGGACATTAATCTTCTTGCAAGCAGATCATCTGTACGTCAACAGCAGGATTTCATCAAAGCTCCCTGAGGTGAAGCAGGTCTCCCTGAGTCCGTAACAAAGTATCCCTGTGTGAGTAACAAGCAGAGTGTATGTGTGTTGGCATCCATGTATGTAGGCTCACATCACTATCTCTATAATGGCCTCTTAAAGTAACAGTGAAATCTGCACCACTGACTTCAGACCTGGTTTTTATTAGTTAATCGTGCAATCACTTTCAACTATCCCAAGATAACAATGAACCTGACCACACCTTAATTTAAGACCAACATGCCCATGGAAGCTCAGATGGTAAATAGCAAAGTGCATTTGCTATTTACACAACATGGGCGCTGGACAGGAAAATGACAACTGCGCTAGTTGGAAGCTAGAAAAGACACTTGGGTCACTCTTGGTGCTGCTTTGCGCCATGTGTTAACTAGGGCCCATTGTCTTGCATGTGCAATGGGTATTTTATAGGACACTAAGGACAGGGAGTCCTGACGTGACTTCGTGATGCTCCCTTGTGTAATCATTCTCAGGGCAAGGATGGACCATGAAAAGCTGGCAAAAAATGCCCTGCACTGAATGGTCTCATTACAGAATAGAACTCAGTGGTGATTTCCAAAGTCAACAATAGATCAAATGAAAACTGACAGAGCAGCATTACTTTTTCGGCCATATAATACAAAATGAAGCTCACATAATTTCAAATGGAAACCCCCCCTTATGTATACACTGGTGATTGCTTGGTGTGGTGGCTGATTGCAAGGCAATCTCCAATGTTGAACTCCTGCTGAGGCGTCACAAAAGAGGACAAAATGCCCTACGGCACAGATTTTACTTTACAAATGAATCAAATCTTCTTCCTATTCTCAATCAGACCATTTATGTAACTTTGCAGTTTTTTTGTACTGAAAAAAAAAAAAAAAAAAAAAAAAAAAACGTTCACCTTAAAGAATATTACTGCCACATGACATGAAAACTCAGTGTACTGTAGACAAATCAAATCTCAATCAAATCTCAATCTCGTACTGTAGACAAGCTTACTTTCTGGATGGTCCAACACTTTGGAATAATGTTTTGCTTGCAGTAAACATGAGTGTAACACTGTGAATATCAAGCATCTGTGAAAGACTTTCGAGGAGGTATTAAAGTTACAATATGCAACTTTTTCCCATGAGACAGGAAGCGAAATGGAAGACCCGCCCTCCTCCCCCTCAGTTGGTTAAGTTCCCACCCCAATACTTGTCACTCATCTTGATGAGCTGACTACCTTGAAAAACACATTTACCCTGCGGTGAGGCAGCATCTGTAGAGCCTTGTTGGAGGAGGCGTAGAAGGAGCTGATGCATATTTAACAAAAATATAAATGCAATGTGAAAGAATTTCAACGGTTACTCTTCATATAAGGAAATTATTCGTTTGAAAGCAATTTGTGGTGGAAAAAGGGCTCACTATCAGGCATGTAGACAAATTTCTATTCAGATTTGCACAATATTTGTATAATATTTTTAAAAAGTGACATTGATATTCACCACATTTTTTATCTGCACATATCATTTAGCCTTGCTGTTCTTCGGTTTCTGTCTGCTTTCTGCCATTGTTGCTGCTATGACTGGCACAGGGCTGGCAGGAATTGCAACAGTGTTGATAGAAATGACCTCTTCCTACTCTATGTTTCTGGCACGGTCACTTGTTGCTCCGTCCTCCACTGTGGAGCGTCTGGGTCTTGAAATTCCTGTGGGTGGGAGCTTTTTCTACAACAGATAATGGGTCAAAAAACAGAGGTTTCAAAGCAAGAAATCTCAACACCAGGCCAAATAATCTCTGAGTCATTTGTACTAAGCAAAAAGCCTATCACTGTATGGATATTTTACTCTTATTGGCAGGGCTGTCAGTAACTAACTACACTCATGTTACTGTAACTGATAAGCTTTTTTGGCGTACTTTTTTTTTTTTTTCTTTTTACTTTTGGAGTACTACCTTTAGTTAGTAATTTTATATTTATTTAAAGTATTTTTTTTCTTGAGGTATTATAACTTTGCTACAAGTCCAAATGTCTTAGGCTCTGTAAATAAATAACAAACTAATTCTGGCGCCTTTCTTGGTGAATTACCAGTCAGAGATGAGAATATGGCTTTAATTTGTTACTGCACTTTTTTCTAATTTCCAAATTCCTTTTAGAGCTATATGGGAAAGATCACATTTAACGCAGTTATTGTTCCTAAAAAAGTAAATCTACTTAATTTAAGTGAAATATCAGCAGTGAGAATTTTACTCATTGCTCCTTTAAATGTTTCACAACTAGAACTTTGTGTGTGGGTTTGTTTGGTGGTTGTTTTGAAGTGTTTTGGGGTTCTTTCAAGCAGTGGACCTGATCAGATCGGCCGCTCGACATGATTCAGAAATCCAGCGCCTTTCGTCCTCTGTTCTCCTCCACGCTTGTGGAGATTTACAGTTTTCCCTCGAGGGTGCATCTGCCCTTTAAAACACTGTCACATAGCGATCCCCGCAGCCGTGGCCCTTTGAGAGCCGGACAACCATGTAGCGTACCAAAGCAAGGTGGAGGGAAAGGTGCAAGGTGTCGGCAGCACACGGTCTCTCAGGTGTCAAGTATGAAATAACGCCGTGATGGCAGTAGAGCTGTGAGAGCCAACCTCGCCGCGACCTCTCTCAGTGTCCAGTCAGGGCTGGGCCGCAGCTGTCATCTCTCTCATTTCCCTACAGAGACATCACCTTCTCTCTGCTAATAAAATTAAAGAAGCTCTTCACACAGGCGGCCTCCTCCAACCTCCTTGACCTTACACTCAATTAGTGCCCGAGCGCTGCATTTTCTGTTAACCCTCCTGAGGTGAAGCTCTCTGCCGCTTTGCCTAAGAAGTCGATGGCTTAGCGCTGCGCCGCGTGCTGTACAAACACAGCGAGAGGCGGCTGGGAGCTCGCAGACTGACTGTCATGGCTGTCATGCTGAGGTAGCGTTCCAAGAGGTTCCCCCAGGCTCCCACTTTCTTCTGAAAGATGTAAATGTCTCAAAATGTCTTTAGGGCATCTAAAAACGGCTTGTTTAGCTCAGGTCTCATGTCTTAAGGTTGGGAGCATCTTATTTGCCTTTCAACTTGAATTAATTCTAAATTATTCGGTGCCAGCTGTTACATGTGACAGAATACGTACAGACCAGTGAGGATCGTGTCGAGCTTCATTTGTCACCAGTCTTTTTTTTTTTTTTTCTCTGTACAGTACAGTACAGTATATCTTCTAATGCTTAACCCCATCAAACAACATATAGGATCTTTTAACATATAAGCATTTGTGATTATCACTGTTAATTAGTGACACCAGACTGCCTAACAGTAACAGCCTTAGTTTTTTAAATTACCATTTCAATTTCAGGAAGAGATTTCAATTAGAATAAAGAAAAACAGTTACTTTAGTTATCACCTCCTCCATAAATCAGACTGAATTTAAATGATCAAAAAGTAAGGAAGTAAGGATTTTTTTTTTCCTTTACAATGTGTTGA
This sequence comes from Myripristis murdjan, assembly GCF_902150065.1. Classification (NCBI taxonomy): domain Eukaryota; kingdom Metazoa; phylum Chordata; class Actinopteri; order Holocentriformes; family Holocentridae; genus Myripristis; species Myripristis murdjan. The sequence continues at coordinate 25,866,284 of NC_043990.1, read as the reverse complement.
ACTTGGACAAAAAATGACAGTCAACTTTATCCAGGTAGATGTTTACTAAATTTGTTTTCATCAACAGAGAGGATGACAAGAACATTGGACACTGATTTTATTTTTTTTTTTCTCTCATAATTCATGGAGGAGAAAATTGATTTCTGAAGGGAGAAGAGGAATCAGCCACCAATTTTGGCAGTGAAATGGAAAACCATTTCACAAATTAGTGCACCCTGGGAGTAAGTAAGGTAATATTACTGAATGAATTTTGGAAGGAAAAAAAAGTCTAATGAGTAATGTATTCCTTTTTTGAGTAACAAGCCCAGCGCCATCTATAGTGAAATGTAGCAGGTGTTCCAGTGGATGCGGCCTTACAGCGTCTTCATGAGAGAGTGCGGCTTTTTTAAAACCATCCTTTAACTTCAAACTGTGTCCGCGTATGGCAGGCCTGTTTCTACCACAAGTCTTTGGGTAATACCATGACAGAGAGACGGTAAATTGCTCTGCTTGTTATCCTCCAGCTACTGAAATCCTGCCACGCAGTCAGAGCTCAGATGTGGTGACTGGGAGCTCCTTAGGCAGTGAGAGGCATTGTTAGGAGACATTTTGTCTACACACACACGCACACACACACACACACACTCTCTCTCCTCAAGGCCCTGCTGCAGCTGGGGCCTAGCATGACTTTCCTGAGGCAGAGGGCGATAAGGCTGCACCTTTGTCCATCACAGAGCTAAATGGGTTTGTGACTGCGAGGAGGACTTTATAGAGTGGCACGCTATTATTATGTGCGTTTAATTACAGCTGCCATAAAAGTGATGTATTTGATGTAGAAAGCGCCGTAATTAAACTCAATGAATTGTTTGATTGCAGTTGCAATGAGTGGTCTGATTACAGTTTGTGTCATTATTGTTTCTCCGTATTGCTGAAAAATTGAAGAAAGGAGGCAAAACTATTTCAAGTCCCCTTACTTAGCATTATACTCTATTTCTGTTTGCACAGTAAAATGGTAGTTAAATTATATTGTGTACAAGACAACACAATGAACTAAGAGCTCATGCCATACGTCTGTTTATGGATAGACAGCCTCAGGAGCAAGAAGAGACTCAATCAAACCGAAAGCTGACATATTATAAGTGTATAAACCTGTTTGTTGTTATTGCAAACATGCACAGCGTCAGCTTTCAGCAGGAGAAACTGTCGGAGCAAAAGCGAGACGTGGGATGCACAAATAAGAGCAGAAGTAACAGAATCAGCCGTCTCTGGAGGCCCAGGCTCCGTTGTTCGGGCCCTATTAGTAGCCTCGTCTCTCGCCAGATAACAGACATGAAAATCTCTTTGAGTCAACCAAGCCTCCAGCTTTTACATGATGGACTCCGTTTTTCTTCTGCCAAACCCCCCCCAACCCCTCCCCCCACTCCCCACTCCCCACGCCCCCCCCCCACCACGCACCATTATTCACAAGGCTGCTTTTAAAACAAATAGCCAGAGATACCCAGGGCGGGCCTACCGCGTCCCCCCAGCGAGCATCGCTCTATCTAACAGCCAGCACTTCAAGATGCAGCCCCTCTGTGTCTGAGAAAGACAGAGAGAGAGAGTGAGAGAGAGAGAGAGAGAGAGAGACGGGGGCAGCCAGGATGGACGAGGCCTTGGTGACATACATCCTGACACTGGGACAAAAGAGAACATCGAACATCCCGCTCAAAAGGCAAGGGACTGAATAATATGTTTTTATCTGGCTGTTTTCTTTTCTTCTCATTTCTTTTTTCCCCTTTATTCCCTCACAACTGCCGCTAATACAATGCAATATTCTGACACCCTAAGTGCAGCGACAATCATCCCATCTTTGAAATGGCTCAGGCAGGCAAATACAAATGTTACACATTTCGTGACAATAGTTTCACTGATAAAATAAAGCGGGGCACCAACAAACTAAAGCGAGAGCCTTTGACCTTATGTGACATGGGAGAGGATGATAGCTCCCTGGATATAAGGAAATCAATACTTTGCATTTAGCGGTGCAGGGACTCTCTGTTAAATGGAGAAACATGCCACCAGCATGGTTTGTTTTGCACTGACAGGAGACACAGCAGCTGAAGATAATATGACAAAAAAAAAAAAAAGAGAATGATGAAGGATCTTTGAAAGAATAACCAAGCAGAGATAATGAAATTAAAGTCTAGCTGCGAATGATTTGCTTGACACACATTTTGCTTCTGAAACCGCTGTTCTTTGAACCTATATGCGCTTTAAGGTCCAATGTTTCCAGAGGACTTGTCGCTGAACAGTTGTAGCACATGAGTAAGAGACCCTGCTGCCATTCAATTTCACCTTTTGTTATGCTTTCTGAATGTTTCTGACTGCCTCCTTTTAGTCCCTGACTTGACTGTAGCTTGTTATTAATAACTCACATTCAGCATTCGCACCAGTGTACTCCTACCTACCACCCACATCCTGTCTCCACATACTGTGGGCTATACTGGATGTCATGTATGCAACATCCTGTCAGCGAGCCCAGAAACGCACCTTTTTTTTTTTTTTATTCTGTCAACTCAGTCCCACTGATTCTGTTTCTCATTTTGATGTTGACAAAAGTGTAATTTCATGATTTATACTGAGGTGTTCCAAAGTAGGTGGCTAATAGCGAATTTGGCAAAGAGAAATGACTCGGTGCTGTGAATGCCGTACTTACTTCTGTCCTTGATTGCTGTAGTTGTTGTCGTATGATTCATATCCCTGGTCATCGTAAGCTGCTCCATAGCCGTCGTCGTATTCCTAAAGAGAGAGAGGCAAGAGGTTATGCTGATTGGAAGAGGTGAAGACAGTGAAAACACATTCTGACCTGGAGGAGATGATGAGAGCAGACACCGAGAGCCTGGGCACTTAAAACAAAAGGAAAGTGCTGTGTGAGAGAACGTCAGCAGCTGTCCACATCTGCTACCCTGAAGAACAATTAAAATAAATATTACTGCAACTGCAATATGGCCAAGGGCAAGACCCAAGTCACAGGAAATATACTGATCAAGATGGAATGTAGGGCTGCAACTAATTAATATTTTAATCTTTCGATTATTTTTTTCCAACTTATCCATTAATTGCTCCCTCTATAAAATGATAAATGTTATCACACCCAAAGTAAAGTCTTCAAATTGCATCCAGGAGACCATGGCAAACTTTTTTTATTGTAATATCTTGTAGTACTAATAGTACTACAAGATATTACAATAAAAAAAAGTTTGATTGAATAAAATTACAGTATAATAATAATAATAGTACTGTACTATTATTATTATTATACTGTAATTTTATTCAATCAAATTTACAACCTCTTTTCTAGATTTTGTCTGTTTTTTAAAAATTTTATTCTATTGATTGTATTTTGATTTTTACTTATTTTGTGCTGATTTGTCTGGGGTTTTTTATGATTTTGATTTTTTATTGTATGATATGCACCTGGTTTATGAAAACTGCAGAGGTTGTTTGGTTGCTTTTTTGTGAATGATATGAAATCCTTGGAATTTCTGAAGGTATAACCGGCAAATGTTTAGTATTTTTACTTGAATAGTGACAGTCATGGTTATTCAGTTATCAGAATTACAAATTGGACAAATGGGCAAATTGATGACAGACATAAGAAACATATCTGGGTGTAGACCCAGGCAAAGGAAAAAAATCACATCATCATCATTGTAGTTTTTTCTGTGACAATTCCAGTGCAAGTTGATTCCCACTGAAATCGTGAGTCATATGGTAACTGCTGTATCTGTTGAAATAACTGCAATATGATTTCTTTAAACCATTATGTTCAGCTCTATTATCTTGCTCTGTTTTCTGAAACGAGCACTGACATATCCTCATTGAAAAGCAGATTCCACAGCTGTTTAAAGGTGATTTTTTTTCTGAGCATGCCACGATATCACACTGTGAGAATTCTGTGCTCGTTTGGGTAGACTTTGAATTTGAACACCTATGGCACATCACCACCCGTCAAACGCTTGTTGGGTCGTAGCTTTCATCCTCATTAGACTGTGACTCTGTGATGCACCGGTGCCTTCAAGTCAAATAACATGCGAGCGCGGTGGTTAGACATGCAGCAGATGCTAACAGGGCTTGTTGTGACGCCGCCGCACCACTCCGTATCAGAGTCCTGCCCTTGTCCCAGAGTCAACCGAGTGACAGTGAGATGTAAAGACTCGCGCCCTGGCTACGTTTCATCACCACCTCAAAGGATGAGCCTTGAACATCTGTTTGTGCTCCAGCAATCTGCCCCGTTCCCCCTCTGCACCCCACCCAAGCCCCCGCCAAGAGGAACATCAAAGGGAAACAGTGCCGCACCCGTCCTAATTTGGGATAAATGGGACTTATGTTCCACAAAAGACGTCGACCCCTAGCGACACATCTCTCATCCCCCACACACTTCTTCGCTAATTCCATCTGCCCCTGATTTGCATGCTTGAAATGAACGTCTGTAAGATTTAGCACCAGAAGAAAATACTCATCACATCCATATTATTATTAAGGCCCTAATGCTTGATTAGAAACATGCATTTGGCAAATGACAGTATTTGAATTTGGTCTTTTATCTTTAATCCTCCAGAAAACGAAGTGTGTGTGAAGGAAGTACATATGAAGTTCATCAAAGCTACCCGGGTGCGATAGCTGCTTGTAGTTTCTTTTTCTTTTTCTTTTTCTTTCATTGCCTCCGTTTTCCTCTGCCATGAGCTGTATTTTTTTTTTTTTTTTTTAAGGTTTGTTTTATGTTACTTAATCATTACTGTGTAATGGCCTCTAATGTCAGTGGTTACCTCGTCTTCTGTGAGGTTTGTTTGTTCTGCAACAGTTTGTTAGTCATACTGTTCTTCCCCTGTGCCTGCCAAGCTAGAGTCTTGGCAGAGAATATGCGTAGTGAGAACACACCTTAAGCTCTGCCACAAGACAGCATTTTGTTTTATTTGTTTATTCATTTGTTTATTTTCAATTAGTTGCAAGCAGTGGTTCATTCACTCATTCATTTAGGCATTGTCTGATTCGTTTCTTTTCTTAATTGGCATCTCTGTACGTATAGTTTGTAATTTTGTTTGAGCATAATTAGTGAGGACTCGTGGTGGATGTATTTTCAAAACTGGTCTTATTTGCGTATAACTCTCTTTGGGCATCCCAGTGGGTGGCTTTTGGAACTTGTTTTGGTCCCCTTTTTTTTTTTTTTTTTTTTTGTCTTTAGTCGGTTTTCTTTTGTGATGGTCTTTGTTAGCTCCCTCCTGTTTGTGTCGAGGTAGCTTGAAGGGACTAAAAGTCCCTCCTGGAATTTGTAATTTTGCAATTACAAGAGCTTTTGCAAAGTCAACAATTCCCCACAGCTAGTGCAAGGACTTGTAATTTTAGTCAATAACTATGCTTTCTAGAATATTAAACCCCTTAAATCATTTAACAACAACAGGGGCAGCGGTTTTCAAAAAGCAGGGCAATTTTGTCAAAAGACAGAGGGCTAATTAAAGGCACTTTCTGAAAAGCAGATGAAATTGCATCCTTTGATTTACAATTTTCTATCCTTACACTTTACTGTGAATGAAAACAAAAACAAAAAGAAAACACACACATTAACTCCCTTCTTTTTTTTTTTTTTTAATAGCTATCAGAAACATGATTTTTTTTTTTTTTTTTTGGGTTGCAAGCATCACAACGCTGGCAGCATGCAAAGCAAAGGTAACACGAGGTCCGGGGGGAACAGCAGGCAGTGGGGTATATTCTGGAGCTATATTTGAGGAAACGGCTTTTGCAGGGCAGCCCCAGAAAGAATGCATTAGGAAGAAAGTCGACAGGAAGTAGGAGCCTTGGGAACATGTGTAGTTCTTTTTGTAGTTCAGAAGTATATTACTGCGCATGTCAGAGTCCATGATGTATAAATTCATCAATGAATATTTATGATTTTCCTGCATCCGCTTGATGTATATTTATGATGATCATGTTTTAATCTGATGACTGATTTGACAGAGGAACCAAGCCTGCCCCCAGTCATGAATATGTATGGGAATATTATCAAACTGAGGAGACTTATGATACTGTATTTTGTAGACCAAATGGACCAAGCTAATGTCCCCATCCACTGCCCGCCAAGGGTAAAGGTGACACACAGTGACTAGGAATACTGTGCAAAAAGCAGAAATAGGCATTATGTTAGAATCGGGGGCATTATTATCAGAGAATCATTCTTCATACATTTGAAAGCAGCACAAAAAAAAAAAAAAAAAAAAAAAAAAAAAAAAAAAATGCAAATTGCACAGTTTACACAAACCCACAGCCATTGTGTTTGAAATAAGCTGAAACAACACTTAAAGTTAAAGGGCACCTCTTGCAGGATGTTTGTACATTCACATAAACATTGTTGGAGAAATTCCTCCAATCTGAAATTGAAAAAAATGTTTTTTCATCAGAGAACCTGCTTATTTTGTTTCAAAACTCAAAGGATTTGCCTTTTTTTCCCCAATATATTTAAAAGTTGGCTCTATTATACCAATTGCAGGCGAGGATAAACAAGCCTGGTGATGAATATTGAATGATTGGAATCTCTGCAGGAGGAGAGAAAGTAAAATCGTGTAGCTGTGGTGGTGAAGGCGGCCTCGCTTATCAATTAGTCTCCTTGCGTATGGAAAGCAAGAGAACAGCCACAACCTGTAGTGGACGAGACAGTCAACTGGTTTCATTGGTTCCATATTGACTTAGAAACCAAGCCAGCCGGTTTTCACACATCAACAACATAAGGCCTGTCCATATGGCTGCATGACAACAAACAGAGCAGCCCATTGTGTCCACGTCTGCTATCTATTCTAAGTCCTCCAACCTATATAACCACATAGGTTTCATGCTCCAACAATCTAATACGACCCACAAGAGCGTACATTTCCTAAATTTGTAGTGCATACTATTCACAGGAGCCTCTCTATGACCCAAAGGGCTGATCCAGCGTGATCTAATGTTAGCTACCTAAAAACGAATGCTTATTATTACAGCAGTGTGTGTTGTTTTTTGCATGAGCACTAGAGGTCACTTAACTTTAAAACGTAACCAGAGGTTTTAATATGCTGCTGTACAAATAACCTGTGGGGTCATATTTTGGCGGGAGACAGTCTCTTTTTATTTTAAGCTGCATTAATATGTTGGCACGCAGAATTTATAACCACATATGAAATTGTCCACCCAAAAATGTCTACTGCTTCTACTGCTAACTAAATGGTAACGTTGCATTCACTTGAACTCAGACCTTGCAATTTCCATCTTGTAAATTTCCAACATGTGACGAATCAGGTAAATAGAGGCTCTTTTCATTGGTATTGCCTATGGAGAAAAATTGAGAAAACTCAATTTGCATGAGTGTTCATGTACCCGGAGCTGAAATGTTATCACATGTCAAAAATTTATAAGACAAAAAATCCAAGCTCCAAGCTCCCTTGAACGCAACATCAGTCACTGCAGAATGGTGTGGTTAAATTATCATTAATTCTGAATAGAACTTGTTAGAAATCACCGATTGAAACCGTTTGTTCGAGTAGACAGTTTTTGAAGCTGGAATATTTAAATTGAAAATGAATTTAAAGATTTGGTTGGGCTCATCAGGTCTACAACCACAGTGTCTGTAGCTAATATCCAGTGCTCCAGTTTAGTGGATTATGAAGATAGCAACAAATGCAAGTATTTTTATTTTTATTTCTCTGATGATACAGCACCAATTTTGTCTATATTTAAGCCTTTCTACTGTATGGACAGCCCAGTTTTATATAAAAAAAAACAAAAACTTTCCAATAGTGAATTAATCCTTTAGTCATGCACCCATGGAAATATCTAAATAGCTATGCATCCATAGCTCCACTGTAGCAGAGCTGCAACTTAAATCCAGTAAGAATGCTGTTTACTTTTTAACCAGTAATTAGTTTTCTGCTTTCCCCCTTCCTTAAATTTACCACTGGGAAGATCTTCCACATTTCTAATGCATATCATCATCGTTTGTGTGCATTAACCAAGGCAGTTATGTCTTTTTGGTGTCGCTCATAATCTGATAAGAAAGCAACATAACCGACCAAACTCCTTGACTACAGAGTGATATGCTTACATGTGAACGTAATTCAGGGATAACCAACTTCACAATTCCTTCATAGACCAGTCAGCATTGAGTATTCAACAGAAACATCATACAAATCAGAGAAACGTGCAACATTCAACTATCATCCTATTACTATCCCATTCAAGTTCCCATGGGGAGAACAGCATCTTTCTGCCTCAGGTTCTGTGCCAACTTACAATATTGCTTCCCCTTCTGTCCAATGTATGGCCATAATGCACAAAGCACTACCACCCTGTTTACCATGTTGTTCGCAAAGCAGGTAGACACCCTGATTAGTTTTCAGTACAAGCCATGAGCCCTTGCTGCTAACTGAGCACTCCTCTCGCCTCATTGGTGACCCTATAGGTGCTGTCTATTCACTCGCCGATGTTAAGGACCATATTAAACTTTAACAATGCCAAGTTATTGCCATTTATTAGACCAGCCGCTCTATAATTGAGTTACAAGCAAGCTGTGAGGAGAAACATGCTTGCTTTATAAATCACACCGGAAAGTCTGAAATGACACTTGAGATTCTTCTCTTTGTGTGTGCTGAAGGCTGATGGAAAAAAGCAAACAGCGTTAAAATGGAAAGCAGACTGACAGTGTAGGTGATGCTATTATCATATTTGATGCAGTCATATTGATATACCATTTACTCAAAATATCTTGGAGAGCACAATAGCACAACAATACGGCAGTGCTGCTGTTTCCAAGACTAAACAGGATTAGTGTGACAGCGAGAGGTGGGGGAGATAGAAAGGGAGACAGAGAGAGAGAGAGAGAGAGAGAGAGACGGAGATAGAGAGAGTGAGAGAGAGCAGCCCCTAAGTGAGTCTTTCATTTGTATGCCAGTGGATGGCTGAGAGGCGTGTTGTTAAAAGATAAGGACTGGCCTCTGAGGCCACTGAAGACTAACAGAGGGCCTGGCACTGCATGTTACAACACCAGTATCACAGCCGCTCCACTGTGCTCTACAATACCGCTGTAACAGATAGGGATGCCACGGTCATAGAGAATAGGCTTTTGAGGCAGCAGATTTGTTCAGAGCATACTGTACTAAATCCAAATGATGTCCACATTACACTGTCCACACATTATTAACCTTGCTGAAAACTGTTCGTGCTGCGCTGCCTGCGCCCTGCTGAAATCCATACACTGGAAAGGTGCCACAAAGGTGACCGAAATGACAAGAGAAGGGGACACTTGACAATTTAAGCAAATCAAATGAAGAAGCAAAGCCGTGATTTTCCCCGGCGACTGTGTTATGATACCATCTGTCAGAAGAAAAATGCTTTGCCTCCATACAGATGTGCCACACACTGCTTCAAACTTGTCATAGATAAAAGCTAAATCATTTCCACTGGCATTAGGAAAACATAATAGAATATTTGCACACGTCTAACATTGCATACTGTACTGATGATGTGCATGATTCCTGTTCCTACAGAGGTGTGAATTATATGAGGTGACACGTTTATCCACATCCCACAGACACTGCATGTTCAAACTGAGCAACAGTGTATCCTGTTGTATTCACGAACAATTAACACTCACATGTATCTACTGTTTTTTTTGTTTGTTTTTTTTTTGCTGCTTTTTTGTTTTCCTTCTTTTTGGCTTCAGGACAACAACTTGCCTCACCTCAAGAAAGTCACAGTACCATGATTCAGCTGGGGCAGTTTTGCTCATCTCTGGAGTATTTTCAAAACCAAAAATTCTTTTCTCATTTCTCCATCTTGGAATTCTTGCTTAAACATTTCTCAAAATACTTCAGTGTCTTTTATTCCATTTGCTGTTGGTTGAAGGTTCTCTCAAGGGGCAGACATAGTAATCGGACCATTAGACTGAGAAAGCCAAAAGGTTTTCTCATGACTCACGATGCAACATTGCTATCCTGTGCTACACTACATACTGTAAATGGCTGGACTTGCCTTAGAGTCAGTTTTGACCATCTTTTTGTCTTGAACCTTTCTCTTGACTAAAGCCCTTTTCAGACTTTCATTATTTTATTATCAGAATTTCATTATTTGGAGTCCTCGTGTAATTAATGAAATACATCCAACTGTGACTGAGAGAATGAAATGTGCAGAAATCACATGCTCCATGGATACAGTTCAAAATGTCACAGGTCATCATTTATCAGTGGTTGTAATCTACATTTACAACCTATCTATAGATTCCATTACTATTTTCCTATTCCAAGACAGGAGCAACACAGAAATTGTGCAACTAAAATGAGAAGGCAAACAATTTGCATTAGTCTACTTGGAAAAACAAAAAACAAAAGTAGTTGGTACCATAATTTGCACAATCACCAACAATTTCCTCAGTTGTTTCAAATAACAGACAGTATAAGTCCTGTGCGAACCGGACTTTGGACAGGTTTTAATCTGGTGTTGTTCTTGACTGGACTGGTCTTGACACTGGATGGAAGCAACCAAAGTACCGTGCATGAAATATTTTTCCAATCCCTTGCACTCCATTTAGTTTAAAACAGTTGCAAGGACAGCACCATGAAAAAATATAAGTCTTTATTGCCCACCAGACAAACTTGGACTCAATTAGCCATCCACAGCTCTCTAGATGGCTGGACGTGCAGCATCTCAAGGGCCTGAGGGGGCGTGACAGCCATTCATAATGCCACAAGAGCCAGTGAGGAGGTTATAACCCACAATGCTCAGAAAGGATTACTGTATCTGCAGGACTTAACGTAAACAATACGACCCACTTGCAATGCACGTCGCTTGGCTTCCTCACCCAAAGGGATTAAGCTTCTCATCTGGTATGAATTCAAACAGACGTAGTTAGAGTCATATTATAGGCCTTGATTTACCATGACAGCGGGGTGCAGCTGGTACTTAGCCTACTTTAACTAGCCTTCTCGGATTCTATGTTTGCAGTGTTCAAATCGTGAATCTAAATTAACCTGAAAAGTGTCCTTGTTGCACAGCAAATGCTACGAAATGGATGACATGCAGCCTTATTTAGAAATTGAGAATTACATTATGACTAATTCTTCGCCAATGGGATTAGTGGCAGGTAAGACAGAGATCTCAATGCGCCTAATGAATTACATGAAATGAGATTTGGCTGGAATCATAGTAACCATTCAAGTCTTATTGGGCTGCCAAGACTGAATCATCGGATAATAACATTTCTGTGATTTTGTTTGGTAACAATTGGATTCACAGTAATTTGATACTGATACTTACAGTACAAATAGAAGCTTTGATACAAGTGGATTATGTAAACCAAACCGTCCAGACAAAGACATATCCATGCATCATCATGACAAATTCACCAACAGATAAGCTAGGTTTAATGTCTGTACAAGATAGAACAACAAAAAACAGCACGTGCCTTCAGCTGAGCTAATGTTTTGGCCCATGGCTATGCCACATGGCAACTAACAGGCAAGCACACATGCAGAAGAAGAAAGATGGGAACAGGCATAGCAGTGTGCAGTAACAAATCTAGGCAACAAGCATGGACAAGAAACATCCCTACACTATGTCATTTCTCTGATGAACACAACAGCCTATTTGTCAACGCCTGATGGAGAACACTAGTCGTGGGATAGTGATGCATTCAGATAATACAGAGCGACTCATTCAGCCTCTAATTTGCAGCGATGTGGTTAGATTTATCATCTGGCAGATGTTGGGGGTCTTTTTTCCACCCAGATACACAGGTGTAGGTGTCGGGGGATGCAGTTTACAACTGTGACAATGATGGGAAACAGCTGGTCCAGGAGTCATTCTCTATGACCTCCACGCATCTGAATTGCAACCTCTGAATAAACCTGTCAGATGTTGTTAGGTATGGGCTGCTGGGGCAATTTTCCAACGCAGGCCACCTCTTCTCTCCCTCTATCTGCTAAATATGCTATGTTGATGCCAGAGTCCCAGGGGAACTTGCCTTGACAGTACGGCAGGAGACTCTCTTGGCAAATGCACAAAGGGTCTGACTCTAAGCCTAATATATTCATCTCTGGCAGCTGTTGATATTTCACTGAGGTTCCCATAAGACTGTGCAGGTAAGCTACAACACCAAAGCACAATAACAGCTACAATAACAAATTCACCTTCTTTGTGCTAAAACCACATGTTGAAAGACAAAAGCTGAATATGGCTTGGAATGCAACATGCACGCAAGGGTTCAAACAAGAGAGGTGTCTTGAAGGCTGATACTGACATCTTTGTACCAAAAGTGTCGGTGGCCAGTAGCTGAGTCCAAAATCTTTCACTTTGACCATTTTAATGCCAAAATAAACAACCAAAAAACTCAATCAAAGACTATTTCTCCCAGAATATATTCTTATCAGAAAAGGGAAGGATCTGAAACAGCATTTAGACCATGAGAAAAGCTTGCAGTGCTGTGCTTGACTCCAGACCACTTTTGTGATGTATGGGGCTTGTCTCTGTAAAATGTCTGGTTTTACTCAAACACACCTTGCTTTTGACCACTAGTGGATGTTGGCTTGATGTTTTTTCTGCCAAGATAATTTTTTTTTGCACTTGGTCCACCTTTGCTCATATTGTCTCTGGCACTGTAAACCATTTAAGGAATTGCACCTGTGTATAGCATGTAACGGTCCACACACCTCTATGCATTGATTAGAGAAAATCAATCACCTTAATTAGCTAGTTGTTGAGGGGTTTAGCACAGAGCTTGTGCACACAAATCTACAACTCTGCTGATCCATGGCAAAATCCTTAGGCATTATTTTCATGTGGAAAGACACAGAACTTAGAATTTGCCCTGGGCTCAGTCTTGAATTGGTCTCAGCTTCCTTTTGACCAGGTCTTGACTTAAATTTGAATGGACTTGGTCTTGGAATTGACTTAAACTCAACCTAGATGATCTTGACTACAACCCCACCATGGACCATCCCACTTTGCATTGAAATCCACACTAATGAAAGTCTTCTGGCTGGGTTGACAGGGTGAGACAGGTTTAACTGCAACTTTTTAGCACCATCATAAGGGTGGGGAACACCACTGACAGGGTGATATTCCACTTACTAAGGCGCCAGTATTGGCCTATGTCTGCACACCAATATAAGCATTAAAAAAAAATCCATTTGGGGGCATGAAGATCCTATATCCTACAATGTTTTTCCACTTATATACTCACATATTCACCATATGAGTCCTGCACTATGGGAGGTGGCGGTCGGTACCCGGCAGCTGGGGGGGCGCCTCTGGCTCTCTGCACCCCCCTCCCTCTGGAGGATGGCGCCCGGCTGGGTGGGGCACCCCTGGGTGCTGCTCCCCGGGGCACTGCTGCATGTAGAGGAGGAACTCCTCCTCGACTCCTGACACAAGACAAACAGCCACCGGGTTTTAGATGAAAGAAAAGAAAAACAACATGGCAGCATCTACACAGAAACACGTTCACAGGTCCATTTACTGTGGAGTACTGTATGTGGTAAATGATGCAAATTATTAGAGAGAACTGGGGAGAGAATGTGTGCAGGATCTTTGCCAGGGTTTGGATTGCTTTGATTTAAAGCAAATATTCCATTTAGGCAACATTAGGTATATGATTTTGGACAACTAAAGGAAAAAAAATCCACCTTTAAATACTATTACACTGTCATATTTTTTTGCAGTTTTTGCAATGAGGTACTACATTTCCCTTTTAAAGTACCCACTTTCACTCAACCAGCCTTATCTACTTCAACTTCAGTTACTTATTTCCTACATTTCCCAGGATGGCTTTCAACAACCTCCAGAGAAAGGGTGTCAGCGGGTTGTATTAGTGGAGACAGTGAAAGTGATGACGGTTCTGAGTTTTTCAGGAGAGAACAAATGAGTCACATCCCTTTAAACTCAACATATCTTGTGGCTGCATTGCATCCTGGTCTATTGAGGTTTCTGTCAGAGGAGTCTGCATGATAAATTTCTCCCTGTATGCTTGTGGAACAAAATGGTAGCTCCAGAATAAAGCACTTGCTCTTTGATTGTGACACCAAAAGCTGACATTTACCATTGAAATTTTTAGACAGCTGAAAGCGTTATGTTATCAAACTGGAGATATCTTAATGTGACATTTTAACAGTAGGGGTGAATTTCCCCTTTAACATTCACACACACGGACATGTCTCATATAGCTAGTAATGAAAAGCCACATCAAGATTTGCACAGTCATTTAGGAACACTTTGCAGAGCTGCTCCATTGGCTATACACAGGAAATCAACTTTGCCAACCACAATGTGGCAGTACTTGAGGTGATTTTACAGGTATATCAGCACATCTTTTTTTGGTTCCGAAATGTTTACATGTAGGAGAATTAGCACAGAACCCACACATAAGCTTGTGATGTAATCAAGATGCAAGCAAAGTCAAGCCACTCGCTGAAAATGAAAGGCAGCCTAAACTTTGCGGGCAGGCAGAATATTTTTTTTTTTTTTTTTTTTGAGCTTTTACACCTAACTGAGCTTCCTTTTGAAGCAGCGAACTGATCTGAACCAGCAAGTGTAGTCACAGCAGCAGAAAACCACCAAGGGTGCTCTCTAGGTCACTTTTTGCTGTGCTTTCCATTTCATCGTTGACGGAGCTGCACAGAAAATTGGTGAAACACTGCAGTTTGGGAACTAGGGAAAAATCTTCTCTCTCATTTCTCCGGCGAAAAGGGACAGTGGTGAATGTTTACTAACAGAAATTGAACTGTCCTCAAGCGCAGAGAAATACATAAATCACTGAAAGTCAGTTCCCCTTTAAGAGCGGGACCACTCTTTCTGCAACAGTCCTGGTCAAAGTCAATGTGAAGTGGATTATGTGACCCCTGCAAAGTCTACACACCGAGGAGTGGCATCTATTAAAAGCAAGCACATGTTAGGCTGAATATACGGTATACTTTCTGCCGAGAAGCCTGTGGAACTTCTGTCTTATCACACTCAAATTAGGCATGGTAAATGCTAATTAAAGTGTAATTTAAAACACAGCCAATTATATTCTGACTCAGAGCAATACAAACACCCCACTCCGTGACCTTGTTTATCGCTAAATCTGTTGAAGCGATATGCGTTTGCTTTTATAAACACAAAGAACAAACGCCGCGGCGCTTTGCCTTCGCTGTTTTCAAGTGCAGCATTAATGCAGAGAATGTGGAAGTCTTGTAATGGCCGTGAGTATTGTTGTTTGTACTCTTATGAGGTCTCAGAGGAATTGGCGTGGATTCAGTGGGACAGAAAAGAGGCAGGCACATAATGCAGAATATTTGCATATAAAGGCCGATGTGCAAATTGGGTTTTATTGTTCTACACTTTTGGACAAGAGGCATTACATCACGTACATTACTATGCCCTACAAACTGAAAAGTTTATTTTCACATAGTGTTGACAACTGAAAATGTTTACTTTGATGGGTCTCCAGATTGATCAATTCAGATGATGCTGGTCTCAGCTTAATTAAGGACATCATAACCTTTGAAATAGCAAAAAACAGAGCACAGTCTGATAACCACTGACCGAGGCCCTGGAAATTCAACCAATTTGCCAGAAAGCTGAACCACAACCATTTGAGACAGAAAAAAAGAATGCAGTGCAGTCTTTTGGCCATTGGTGGCAGGGCTGAGCGCTTGCTGATCAGAGTAGAATAAATGGTGGCCAGTGAGGCTAAACGCGATAAAATGATCACTATATTTTATTGAGAATATTTACCAGTAAATGGACCACCGGTAAAAACTAAAATATAATTCATTATTAATTTATTAATGTATTTCTTAAATGTATATTTTATTAAGACAATAATTGCATAAATTGTTTGTTTTATTTTAAATAATTTAATGACTATTTGAAAATTTGAAAATCTCGAACCATCCCTAATAGACTGAGATACGAACTATCTTGAATACAGCATCCAGAGAAAACTGGACTCACCGACCTTAGATCTCTCTGCCTCTCTTGTGACTTTGATATTCTTTGGTATAAGGCATCACACACCGGCCAGGTTGGTAAACATGAGTATGCTGTGCGCAGTTTACTGATGCAACGTTGGATGATTTCTGGGCATTGAAGTTCAAACGGTTTTCAAACAGTTAGTTCTTGCTGCCATTTGGAGCCAACAATGCACAAAACAGAGTTCTGTGCAGCTTTAATGAATAATACCAGCGGGCTTTTTTTAAGTTCATGCCAATGGTCTAAGTCGTCCCTGTCCCATAATTCCTGCTGGCGTCTGCAAACAGTCAGCATACTTAGAGATATCAGGGCTCGTTTTCCTTCCTTCAGAAGAAGCCATTTGCTGCCATTCATTCTCATACAGTATGAAAAACAACCTCCACAAACTTGAAAATTGCCTGAGTTAGATAATCCATCACAGTAAACATGAAGCCTTAATTAGCTTTTGCCAAAGTTTTTTGTTTTGTTTTTGTTTTCAGTGTGGGCAAGTTGAATGTTTTCATATCAATATGTGCATTATGCTGCGTCGCACTTCCTGTCAATCACCTGGTACCCACAGGAGGAAATGCGAGTTTCTGCCAGAAAATAATTCCTCAAAAAACATGTCGCCTTACAGACTTTATTGTCACATCCATGTCTTATCATATTGGGCTTCTTTGTTAGGTGAGACAGCAGTTCTTTTCAAAGCTAGGTTTGACACCATTAGGTTTGTATTTTTAAAAAAGTTACATTCAGAATGCACTGCAACAGGAATAGGGCAAATGTAAACTAGACAGAAGAAAATGGACTGCAATTCTAAATGGCATCGTGTTCTCCTTTGAGATCTTTCTGATGAAAAGGCGAAAGGATATCATGCACATCTCTCCACAGCCTAAACAGAGCCTTGCCAGTAGCTCCTTAAGTGTAATTAATACCTAATCCCTAGCCATGCACTCACGCACACACGCACACGCACTACCATTCACACACACACACTCTTCTTGGAAGCAGGTTACCTGGGAGGCCCTGGAACAGGTGTCCCTCTTCCACGGGCGGCTGACTTGCCCCTCACCGATGGCACCTTGGCATCCTCCGAGCCACCATTCAGGTACGTGAGCTCCTGCAGCTGGGCCTGTCTGATCTCATCATTGTAATCCTGCAGACAGAGGCAGCACGTACATACACACACACACACACACACACACACGCACAAATATGCATGCACACACACACACACACACACACGCACACATGCACACACAAGCACATGCGGTAACACACTCGCTTTCAATTACACTGTATTAAATTACGTCCTTTATCTCCAGGGCTACAGCCCCGGGAATATCTAATTAATGTACTTTACAGTACTGCCGTGACCGCTGTTCCTGAGGCAGCAAAACATTTCAGATCCCCCGCTGATAAATCCTTGGGACCCCATTTGGCTTTATCGTCCCACACAGTTGTTTTTTTGCCGCTGAATTAAAACACATAATTAACATGGAAATAGGTCTTTAATCACAAAACGATTGATATGATTGTCATGTGCCTGCGCTATTAATAGATATATTTTTTGCTGACGCTTGATACCAGGAAAGCTGGAAGGGAGGGGTCTGGTGATCATTAATGATGAGATGTAAATCATCATAGTTCAGAGCATTGGAGAGATCATACATAATGAATGGAGTAAGAGTAAATAAGCTCCCTGCATGCTGGTGCCAAGGAGGTTTGGCCCATGCAGGGTGAACCCTGCCTGCTTTTATTCTTGTTAGACCCATGACTTCCTTTTCAGGATCGTGCACTGAATCAGACAGTCTCCTCTGACGCCCCTGACAGAATTACAGTGCGAGTTACAGAGAAAGAGTGAAGTGAAAGAGCACGTTTGTCTTCAAGCCGTTCGATCGCTGCACCGCCGTTATTCACACGGTTCACTGTGGACACGGTGGAAACCAGACGGCCGAGGCCAAAGAGCAGCCGCATTCAGCAGACAAGCAAGAGGAGGAGAGGGTCTGTGTGTCTCTGAGTGTGGATGTATAGAGGAGGCGAACATACCGGGATGAGAAACTTCTTGATCTCCTCCAGAGCGTGACCCATCCTGGCGTAGGCCTCAGCCGGCGGAGCGAACACCTCGATGAGCACATGGAGGTCTTCGTTCAGGTGGTGATATTTGGCTTCGCCGCTCTTCCGAAGCTCTTCTTCCTGTTGGCACAAAAGCAGCTGTGTATCATACAGCCTCCATCTAGGGAATAAGCATGAGTTAGCTGTCAAAGCCAGGAACGTTTATCACGGATTTTCATATTTCTGCAAGGATTTATTCCAGGGAGTTTATCTACAACTGTTATGTAATGGGGTTCGATGCTTGAATGCTAATGTGATACAGTAGTTGCACGAAGACAGACCAAAATGCAAAAAAAGTGGCTCTCATAAACTAACATTTCCCTGCACAGACAATCCTTTCAACTGCTGCTGTCACATTTAACTGATTGGTTTTGTCCTCACACAGCTGCCTGTCCTCAGAACAAATATACAGATGAAGCAGGTTGTAAACAACACGTGATTGTGTGCACTCTCATACACTCCATCATAATGTCTGGTCTCATTTTTGCATTTTATCTAATTTATGCTGAGAGTGTATCTTCATTAAAACAAATTCAGCCATTTGGCAGGAAAAAAAAAAATACTGATTTATATTATTTTGATTGGGAATCTTAACGTTAAAAAAAAACAAAAAAAAAACATGATGGATATGCAGTTCATCACCTAAGTGCTTGAAATCAATCATGATTCCTCATTTGAAAATCATTTTTAATGCAGACAAAGAGAATAATGGGGCGAAATGGGCCTTTTTCTCTGCAGCCATTTTAGCATGAAATAGCAGGGTAAACACTGGTGTTACTAATTTGCTTAATTAAAGTTCCACTCCAGTTAAGTGTAGCAGGGCCTTTCCGGTTAGCCAGTGTGAAAAGTCAGCCAGTGTTTTTCTTAATTAGCATCAAGGATGACACTTGTGTTTACCCTGCTATTTTATGTCAAAATGGCTGCTGTAAAAAGGTCTTTACTGTAACCAGTCACTTAAACATATTTAACTTGATTTAACTTGGTTTGGAAGATTACTCATCAAGAAAATTCCAAAGTATTTAAAAAAAAACAAAAAAAAAAAACAAAAAAAAACATATTTGGCCCCTAAAAAATGAGCTGTACACAATTGTCAGTAAAAAGTTTTTGCAGTTAGTGCCTGATAATATCACTTAAGAAAGTAAAGTCCATTTGCAACAAAGGACACGTTATTGCACCTGATGCTGATTTACTTACAATAATAATGTGCAAATAAATGTTTTTGTGCGACTCTCCGTCACCAGTTGATTTGCTGGTCTAAACACTCGGTGTCTTTGTCCTCAGAAAACAATCCCTCTACTGCAGAGTACGTGATATGTCTCATTTTTCTGGTTTGTTTGGAATACACAGAAGAAGAACTGGGTAGTTAGCATGAGCAGAAATAGCCACCATGGGTGAACAGGTGAAGAAAAGAGTGCCACCTACAGAAACTCATCCACAGAAAATCCTAGGTATCACACACTGTTTGATTGACAGGTGATCTCTGGAAAGCGCGGTGCAGAAACACTGCAGCGCTGAGCAACAACAATGGCAAGTAATTAAAAAACAACAACGATATTGAGGATTAGCCCTGTAAGCAACAGTGAAAAGTTCAAGAAAATGTTGCAGTGATAAAGGCAGAAATAAAAGTACAGGCTTTAAAGTATTTCTGTTTGTTATTTGTTCTTCAAAAGATCGACTCCAGCCACTGCGAGAAGAACCCGTCAACAGAAGTAAAGCTCATTTCACTTGCCGCAGAAACTATACCATACTATGTAAACAGTGAGGGGCTTCACAGGCCATTCGGACCCGACAGAAGCAGGCCAGTATAATGTTATTGATGGCGGGAAATAGGACAGCCAAAACCCCAAATGTCTGCCGCCACATTACACAAAGGCAACAACAGGTTTGGCGTCCCAGTTTCTCCTTTAAAAAAAAAAAAAAAAAATCAAAGCCTTCTCCGGGGCATTCCAATGGCGGCAAGTTACTTCCCTTCTCCCTCTCCAGCACCATGCAAGGCAGTGTCTCTGATGTCACCTAATTATAAATAACCTTCTTTTAAGCGTGCCTGTGGTATGTTAATGATATGGTAATTTCCCCCATAAATCTGTGCTTTACGAGGAGAGGGCTCCTTTGTGCATAGCACCACCACTGATGGAGCTGCCGGTGTCAAGCAGAGTGTGTGAGCTGGGTGTTGGAAAGGGACGGCTGCTTGTGAACACCCCCCCCCCTCCTCCTCCCTCTCGATTTCGCTTTCATGAATTCCTACATATGCATTTTTTAAAAAAGACATCAATCATTACCTGGTGGTTCTAATATCATCACAATCTCCAAAATACAGACAATCCGGTCTAATTCTGGCAATTCTTACCCAGATTCTTTAATGTTTCCCACATTTTCTCATCCAGTCTGTGTTGAAACAGTCAGCTGCACATGTTTATATAACCCCCGCCAATATTTTAAATAATTTCTACTCTTTTAATTGCTCATTTTACATTCTATTTTTGCACTTAAATTCTATTTGTCTTTTCCACCCTGCTGTTTTCCTATTACTTTTGCCACTGAAACAGCCCTATTTCCCCATAGGGAACAATAAAGTCTCTATCTCTTTCTTTTTTTTTTTTTTTTTTTAATGTTTTACAGTCAATCATCTTGTAAGGGCATGTGTCATGTTTTCAAATGGTGGATATCTCATTTGGGAAGGAACTCCTCTCTCTCTCTCGTTCTCTCTCTCTCTCTCTTTCTTTGCGTGCATGTGTGTGACCATATCGCCGTTATGTGTGTGTTATTATACCAATTTTCATACATAGGGCCTCTCTCTCCACGCTGATAAGAGGCATCAGTGATCCAGCATCCTCCTATAGCAGCTAAGCAGCCCATGGCAGGAGATTACAGCTGTCTCTTTCTCCTATCTATTGGCAGCATCTTCCTCCTGTTTATATTTCTCTCTGTAAATCTGCTTATGAAAAGCCATTCACCCTGGAAACAGAGGGCCGCAACGCTTTGGACACAGGAGTCTCTACAGACGGCGCTTAGTGGTAAAGAATAATGTGAATCTCGGAGCATTGACATTCAAATGAAATATTTAAAGACAGACACTGGATGTTGGGGGTGAGTTGTATTATCCCATCTGAATAACAGGAGAAAAACACATCATATGCAATCCAGACAGCTATTGTGGTGATGTGCTGCACAAGTCTTAGCAGCCTTGTTTATTTGCACTTCAGCCATTCAAAATGTCTTAACACAAAGGCCTTTCTCTTTCTTCTTCTTCTTCTATTAATAATATAGCATTCTGAAAACGTTCTAAAGAGAAAAAAATTATCTGCTGTGTTTGTAATCTAAATGCCATTTGGAGGACGTCTTTTTTCCAAAGCACCTTATGGGCCTCAGCAGTCCAGTCGTCATGTGTCTCTGATTTGTTAGCATTTTCAAGACACCCGGGATCACAAAATCCATAATCTATGAGAGAAATGAATCCGGTTTTTCTGGTGCTTTCAAAATAATTTAAAACCTTTGCATGTTTGTGTGTGAAAAAAAGAGCTTTCTGCCCATTTTGTACAATCTGAAAGACCTCGGTGTAGCTTTACAACACAAATTGTTAACGGATCAGTGGTCAGCCACCCGAGTTGACCTGTCACACAAGTGCAACATATCGCACACAGGGCATATCAAGCAGCATATGCACTTATTAATCCACCCATGAGTTTAATTTTACATTGCTTTGCACTTTGCACATGTGTATATATACAAACAAATGTAATCTAAAATTTAGCAGACAAAGCAGCGCCGGTCACCCAGTCGTGATGTAAATTATGTACCTTCAGCAAATTAGCTAATTAAGTGGGTGGAGATATTAAATATAGGTGGCCATATAATAGGGAGGAGCAAAACCCTTTACATCCCAAATATTCCATTTTATTCCAATATTCCAAGAACTTCATTCCAATCAGCTTCAGATAGTCATGGCTGTCAAAAATACTGTTTTCTTTAAAGTGGTAATCTATGTGATTTTCTAGATTACTCTGTGTTTCTGCACCACCCTTCCCAGAGATCACCTGTCAGTCAAACCGTGCAGGTGGTGGTTGGATTTTCTGTTGATCTTTCTGTAGGTGGCGCTCTGTTCTTTGTCTGTTCAGCCATGGCTGCTTTCACTGCTCCTGCTAGCTACTCAGTTCTTTCCTCAACTTATTTCAGACAAACTGGCAACATAAAACACATCACCTCCTGCACACCAGATGAAAAATGTAAAAGAAGGTTAGATCACTGGAGAGCAACAAAAACTATTTATTTCAGTGTAGATATTGCACACATATTACTTTACATTAGTCAGCATCCGGTGCAATAAGATGTGTCAGTTGCATAACACTGTTATTCTGGACTTAAATATAACTGCAACTGCACCATCCCCTAAAATTGTCACTTATAATAAACCATCTAATTACTTGCATCCAAAATGGATAATCGGTTCATTTGTGTGTGAGGGTGTGTGTGAGTGTGTGTGTGTGTGTGTGTGTGTGTGTGGTGGTGGTGGTGGGGGATCCAGAAAACATCACCGATTATTATTTTAAAACAATGATTTTGCTTCGTGCAATTAAATCCGATGCCAGAGTTACAGAACTGAAAGAAAGAAACTTGTTGTGATTGTTGTGCCAGTCGGGAAAATTAAAGAGGGAGTCCGGCTCCGGAGGATGAAAATGGATGAGTTAATCATGGCGCTAACGAGAAACAGTGAGGAACATAGATGCCTTTACATCATCCTGCTCTGACAGCGGCACGGCGACTGAGGTGCCACATCCAGACGGAGAGACTCTGATTCAGACAGCTCAGTGCCTCTCCTCCCCTCCACGCTTACGTTCTTGTCAACAGAAGATCAAGGTCCCCCAGCAGCAAATATTTGAGGAATTATCCCAGCTCTTTGCAGTGTCTACATCTACACTATACTCTCACGCGTTAGAGATTATAAGGAAATGTACTGACTTGAAACATTGTACAGTTTCATCCTCCGACGTGTCTATTATCTTGCCTGAATGGGAGAAATTACAATTACATTTCCATCCCGCACCTTCAGCAGGGCTTAAATCGTACATTATCTCTTTTCCTCTCTGTCAGCACCCACCAAGAACTATGTATTTTACTGGTATAAATAGAAACATGTCCTTAAGTGCGACAGTGCCTCACTGGTGCTTCCATATAGACAAGATAGTTTTGTTTTCACTCGTTGTAAAAGAGCCTCTGGCTGCAAGTAGACCTCTCTCTCTCTCTCTCTCTCTCTCTCTCTCTCTCTCTTCCTCTCTCTCGGTTCAGGATACACAAACAAAGAAACTCTGTTCTGCAGTGGCCCGGCTCCCTGACCTACGCGAGGAATTTCAAGCGTTGAAAACTACAATGACATACACAGGAAAGCCGTGCAGCTTGAAATAGCAAGTGAGGAAGCATTGCAACCGGCTGAAGACAATGCAATAGCGTGTTATCATTTTTTTCTTTTCTTTTTTTTTTCTTTTTTTTTTTGCCGAAAAAAACCCTGACGCTGGCAGCAAGTGCACGCTGCGTCCCCGACAGAAAGCTGTCAGTCATAAATCCTGCAGTGGGTTTGTGGAGACAGGTGAGGGCTGCCGAGGTCAGCACATCTCCATGACAGATCTTTTCTCCAGGTACTCAGGAGGAGTCTGCCATCAAAGACTATTGATCACAGTAATCAAAAGGAATGTGCCGTATGATAGCGAGAATCACCGCTGCCAACAAATCACCCATGACAAACGCAGGAAGAGGGGAGCTGCAGACAAGCCAAGTGAAGTCGTTTTATTTGCGGTTGTCCGGTTTAGTGTGCCATCAATTCTGCTATTAAAGCGGCCCTGTCATAGCAGCTCACATCCTCCTCTGTTTATGTACATACATGGGATTAAAAACACCAAACACAGACTTTGTCAAAACTAGGTTTGGTTTGAATTTTGAGTTACTGCTTTTCTAACAATCTAACTTCTTTTTTTTTTTTGTAAGGAAGCTTCAAAGAAAGTCCAGGAAACGTATCACAAATGGACTCGGTCCTGATTGGCTCCTCTCACTAAATAATTACTGAATTCCTTCTAATCAGCCCACTTTGTAGCATTTGAACTGGAAAGCCTCCAGTTCACTCAGCAGATTTACTTCCTTTGAATCAGGGTCCAGTATTGTGACAGTTCTGTGTGTATCACTGTCATATTCACATTCATTCAATAGCTAAACAGCCATTTAGCAAAACTAATTTATTTGCACATCATGAAGACATTGTTCTTATCCTGAGTCACAGCATATTTGAAAAAAAAAAAAAAAAAAAAATCCTGAAACTGAATAAAATGGGACCTTTAATGTGAAATATTTGATCAATCCACCAAGTGTTAAGCTATTTTGCACAAACTGCATTTGACTCTGTTGATGGACCTGTTTTGTCTGTTTATTTTTTTTTTTTTGTATGTGAGAGTAACAGCAGTGGCCTCAGGTAGAATGATAGCAGAGGAAAAGAGCGAGAGGAGGGAGAGGAGAGGGATAAAAAGAAAGCAGGGTCTGGAGTGTTACCTTTTCTTTGTCTCTCATGGATCCCTTCCCGAGAATTGACATCTTTGTGAGAGTGTCCTCCTGTAGTCTCTTTAACGAGTTCCCACGTGGCCCGAGGAGTTTGCCGACAAAGTTAAACTACAACAGAGAACAAGAGCGGAGATCAATCAGAAACCGTCTGTTTGAGATAAAGAGCAAAGACATTTCTTATGTCAATCACACTTGGCTGAAGCAGCAGGCTTTTGATTGAGGCTTATTAAAACTTATCAGCGTTTTTCCTGTCCGAGGCTTGACAGGAGACCAATCAGCCCAGAAACCTCTCTCACCAAACTATCTCATCCCCATCGAGTTTTCAGTTTGTCAGTTTTTCATGCAGCTGTGGGGTGAGGAGTAGCAGGATTTCCAAACTCAACTTTAAGGATTGTTACTTTGCTCACACTTTACCAAAAAAAAAAAAAAAACCTCAATTAAATGTACAAAGTGGGTCATTTCAAATGTACTCTGAGTAAAAGTTACTTTCACGTTGGTCTTTTCCATGCAGTTTTATAAGGATGAAAGAACAGAATTCAAATGAAATCCTTTTCACTGGAAAATCTGGAAATTACCAAAAAAAAACAAAAGCAACTAGCAAACTTCGCACTTTGTAATGGATGTGATGTAAAATATGGTGCAATACTTACATAAAAAAAAATGCAAATCTATTGTCAATATTAAAAAAAAAAAAAAAAAAAAAAAAAAAAAAACAAGCAAACAAACAAAAAAAAAAAACCTCAGACAGATTGACTCTGTCTGAAATGTATTAATATAAAATGAGGCCAGTATTTATAATAAAAACAAATAGATATCCCAGAGCCCTGTGCCATTGAAAATCTGTGTAAAAACAGCACCAAAATGAGAATCAAACGGCATCTTCAGTGGTACATAGACGCTGCCTGCATCTTTTTGTCAAATCAGGCCCGAAATATCTCCCTGATATCAGTCCTAAACAGATTCCACAGCTGTTTTGATATGTTATTTGATACTCTTCCATAACATCATGCTGTGAATGCACGTCGCTACATGCCAAACGCTTCCGTGCTTAGATTGCTTCACAAGGTCACCGCTGTTTGCATAATGACAGGGCTGTTATGCATTGCTATGTCAAAGGATGTTGCACGGACACCTATCAAAGCAGTTACAACACCGGTGCCGGCTGAACACGGCTCCACCGGCAGCTGGAGATGGTCAGGGAGAGAAAAGAGGAGCGATGCTTTTCTCCCTCCTCCTCATGTTTCCCTTTAACAGTGAGTTATACAGCTGTCTCCCTCAACTATCTAGGTCATCAATTAGCGAGGAGGAGGGAAAAAACACCCATTTTTGTTCTACACCTCACCTATATCTCTCCTGCCTTTTGTTCAGAAACCAACTGCTTATTAGGAGGCTCCTGCCAATTCCTGGGTGAGGGATTTGAGAGCCAAGCTTTAGTGATTTGCCCTAATGCAGTAACAGACTGTTCGATGTCATCCGGGCCGGTGCACTCAGGTGAACTCCAGCAGTTTTACACTATGTTCGCCCAACTTTTATAATTAGACCGAGGCTTGTGACTATAGAGTTGATCATATATAGGGTCCTATTGAGCCTTTGACTTACAATAAGCACCACGCCCCGCTGTGCCAATTCCAACACTGGACTTACATGTGGGGATAAGTGGACGCCTGCAAAGTTATGACCTTGGGTTGATGAATATGTAAATCAAGGAGTATCCACCTTCACATTGTAATAGGCGGACTGTGACGCTCACTTAAGGCCACTTTTACACTCCTTACTTTATCCACCTGAGACACTGTAACATGTATAGCGTTCCCATCACAGTCCTGATATACACCAAGAAATCTGCATATGAATAAGCAGCCAGGACATCAAACAGGACATGAATTGTCAGATCACAAAAATTTGAAGGAACTGGATTAAACAGAGGAAGTGCATTTAACGTGAGCTGATTGACTCTCCGCGACTAAGCAAACAAGATGCCATTTATGTGTTCAAGGTTACAAGGCACCATCAAAGCACGCGGCCACACCAGGGCGCGCAGAGGGTGTCGAGAAATCTTTTCAGTGTGCCGGGTGGAATCGACGCCCCGTGCATCCATCATTTCCGCCTGGATAGCGTCTTGATCACTGAGCTGTGCCGTCTTTTGAACAATGATTTACAGAGCCAGATCGCATTTTCATCCTTTCATGTTAGCCCAGGTTATCAGGCGCCCTTTCCATCCTGGTGACACGGTCTGCATCGGACGGGGATGAACGGGACGCTGATGTGCAAAAATGCGTGAACGATGACAAAGTTGGTCATGTTGCCTTCTAAACGTTGACATGTGAGCATGAGGCGCCGAGCACCAAACGAGGAAATTTACAGGAAAAGGAAAATCCAACACTCTGTGAAATGGTACTTGATCCAGGCATGACCAAAACTTGTTTCAGTGCAAGAAGCGATGTAATTGGAGAGTGTCTTGTCGGTGAGTTGACTAGAAGGCAGTCATCAGTACAAAAGCAAAAGATGTACCATGCTGTCATTAAATATTTAAAATCAGGTCATTATTTGATTACCCAACCATCAATACTGACACAATAACAGTGACCTTGAGTGAACAGGTTATGCCGGCTTGAGCCAATTCAGATGGTACAATAGATGACAAAGTGGCGTGGTGCATTGCTCTGACATGATGTAATGGCATTTGTTTGGAATGTCTGGCTATTTAAAAAGAGATTATGCACATTTGCCTTACATTTGACTAGCCTAATGCCAGTAAATGTCAGAGACGGGTCTTAAGCTGGACATTAAACACATCAGCACCGCATCAATAAGTTTCCCATCACTGACCCACATCTCATCACGCGGACAATCCTCCAAATATATGTGTCTTGCTAAATGCACAGCATAATCCCTATTGTTTATCAGATATCACAAGTCCTATCGTGACTGATGTTTTGGGTTTTGGTAATGCTTTAGTTATCATGAGGGATTTTCTGACTCATAAAAAAAAAAAACAAAAAAAAAAAACAACCTGGGCTCCCGTCGCAGTTCATGTCATTATACCATGAGGGGATTGTACCGGCGCTGTCTGTAATCACCAGCATAAAAGCTGATGTGTTTAATCATAGGTGGATGCCTGCTGCTCTGTTGTGGTTTTAGTTGCACAGGCCCTCCTTTTCAACCGGCGTTTAGTGACACTGGATGCACGATAATAGTCACATAAAAAAAAGAAAAGGAAAAAAATGAGAAAAAAAAACATTAAAAACAACAGTTTCCCTCGTCGCACCATCTTCTGGTTGGCAGCTGAAAAGAGGGATGTGGCTTGTGGATGATTAAAAAGTCAGCGGACACAAGTAGGGAAAGGATCTATGATTAATCACACTTAACCAGAAGGGGGTGTATGGTGGGGGTATGTAGGGAGGAGGGGAGGGGGTAGCACATCTGAGATCTTTTCATCATTCGCTGAATGTATTACTGTGAGCCTGGCAAGAGGTGTGCTCAGAGAAAGCCAGTGCAGAATGATTGTGCTGAGGACAGCAGGACAGGAACGACAGTAGAAGGATAAATCACTGTTCCCAGCACAGAGAAAAGCCACAGTCTGAACTGGAAATAAACCAGTGGGACTCCTCACGCCTCACAAATGGCCTGTGGTGCATTGTGCCAAAAGATACTTTCTGAGAGGGTTTACAGATCCAACAAATGTATAGGAGAGCACTGATAGCGCATGCCTGTTTAAAAGGTGTGATATTTATAGTTACTGAGTAGGTGGGACAGTGTGTGTCATACTGGTTCAATCATGATTTGAGACTGTAGACTCAATTTCTTATGGTAAGTGAGCACACATAAAGTACATACAGGTACAGTGGCAGTCAAATTCGTAAAGGCTGTTGTAGGACATCTGCATTCACCGAAACCACAGCATCATTCTGCCAATTATCTCAAAGCTTTCAGCATGAAGATCCTAAAACCGGATACGTTTTTAATGGGTCAATTATTTGCAGCGTAAGAGACAATACAGTTCACCGGCAATTGGTTTTAAAAATCATCTCTAAAGAACAGCTCCATTTGTCCTAGAAAATCATCAGTCTGGAACTTGCTGCATGGTGTCCTTGCCCGGTTCATTTTGATAAAAAGCTATGTTTACACAGGATGGATTTAAGCTCTCTGTACATGCTCCTAAAAGGCTATTTGGAAAATGGCTGTGCCACTTCAAAGCCAGAAGCCAAAAGGTGATGCCTGCAGTTCAGGAGAAAGCCCATTCAAGTCAGACCGATCACTCTTGCCATTGCTACCTGTCAGATAGAACAAATTGAATTTGTCTTCCTTCGGTGGCTTGTTGGAACTCTAAACAGCGTATTAGCGGCTCCACTTATCAAACCTGTCAAGGCAAATCTGTTTAGCTGTGAACCTGTGAGACACAGAAAGACCTCAGATGACAGAGCATACCATAGCTCTTAATGCTCGACAACATTATTTTGTACATTCAGGGTGAACTTTAGGTTTAAATCAGAATGCATATTTGAATATTGAGTTAGAGCGACAGAAAGCTATAATGTGCTGCTGTAAAATCAGGTTGTAGAGTAGAGGACAAACCCGCCTAGTTTACCACCTGTTTATTTGTTTCCCTTCATTTTTAGGCTTACGTTAATCTTTCTGAGCCAAATTTATAAAATACATCCAGTAAATAATTGCCAAATTGATGCATGTACTATCAGCACAGGCTTTCAAAGCAGGGGTTTTAAACTTGTTCATGCTCTGGACAACCCAAGTTTACTTTCATTAAGCCATTGATTTGGGTTAAGTATTGAATTATTTAGATGTCACTGCTGAGCACTGACAAATAGATCCAAAGTCTTAAAATAATTACTCAAACATTTTTTTTTGTATTATACTTTCTTTTGAATTAAATCATAGTGAAAATAAACTACTCCTCCTTTTGCTGAGGACCCACTAGTAGCTCCTCAACGAGCCCTGCAAGGTCACCACACCCCAGTTTGAAAAACATCATTTTGAGGCACAAATGAATGCATTTATGTAATTTATTTTGCACGGATGGTTGTCTGAGCAAGAGCAACTTTTGGTATTCACCAGCATTTACTACTGTGTCAACTGTCAACTCTGATGGGTGTGGGCTGATATAAAAGGTGACATGGTGTTGATATGTACTGTCTTGGGTTGAGGTGACACTGAAATAATGCATGAGCTATTCTCATCAGAATAAGTAGAGAAAAAGACATTTTTCCCTTTTTTTCTGCTTAAACTGAACCAGAATGCCTATATAGCACTTTTAGGTTTAACACATGACTATACTGTCATGTGTTGAACCCACCCCCCCACCCCCCACCGAGGTGAAAACTTGAGTGATGTCCCCATCTCAGAGTGGACCTCTCACTTTTACACCATCCTCTGCAACACACTCCCAGTGGGAAATCGCTGTCATGCACCGAGCATGTGGCTCCATTAAACGGCACTGCTGCTCAAGGCTCCTCGCTGCGGCGGGGCTGGAGTGCTCTCATCACACGGCAGCAGCATTATCACTCAAAATCGGCGCACGGCTTTGTTCGGTTTTATGTGGAGGTCACCGTGAAACCCACCTGTGTCTAGAATGCCTGGAACACATGACTCATTTGTCGCATTGCAAGTGCACTCTGTCACCTCTGCAAGCTCTTCACTTGATCAGGCCCCTGTTTGTCCGCTATTTTTTTTTTTTTTTTTTTTTTTTTTTTCTGATCAGGTCTGACTATTCTGATGCGAAAATAAACAAGGAAGCGATTTTAACCCATAATGCGTGTTCATGCCTTGCCAAAACAAACATTTGCATGAAAAAGAGATCCACCTCTTGAAAAAAAACCTAAAAGCGTAACGGTTTTCCACCTGAGAATCAAAAGGCAGTTGTTTTCAAACTGTTGGGTCCCAGCAGAGAGTGGGAAGGCTACATCAATGCACTCTTTTCTCAGTAATAAAGGACGGAAATTTGTCAATCATACAATGCAAACACAATTTCTATATCCATTAAGCCCCCTAAAACACCACTGACCACAATGAATTGTGTAAGCGCCGATAACTGGAGGATAGCAGCTGTCTAAAAACAATAAGGACCACTCTCCAAAAAAAAAAAAAAAAAAAAAAAAAAAAAGGCACCACATAGAAAGAAGGATGATTCATATACTGATTGTGACCTGATGATGTGTTCTCTGCCTGGAAAAGTTGGCACTTGAAGTTTAAATGACATAATGTTTAACATATAATAACACATTTTTAATGATTTCCTCATTCCACAGAGCAATTATACAATTCACTGTAATATGGATATAAGCTGAACTCATTTTTGGACAATTTTATTTACCTCGCAAAACATTTGGTGGCTCTCTAGACAATTAGTGCCTCTATATAAATTTCACCAATACATTTCACTGTATCATTTATATACAGTATGCATTAACAGTCATTGACAAATTAATTAATTAAAGACGGTGTAGTGGGTGGAATGCTGGGCGGTTGGGAGGGGCTCGGTTGTAAGATTTCAAAAGTGTAACACAATATCTTTAGAGAAGACATAACATCTTTAATATAGTTCTACCCCAGTTCTGTCAGCCAGCACTGCTCTATCAGTACGCTGTCTTCCGGATATGGTACATCTAATATCATAAAACATCAACAAAAAACTGTCAAGCAGCTGTAGTAAGGAGTTTAAATGAAAACGAGAGCTAGTTGGCTTCATTATCTATAAATAACGCTATCTAAAATTCTCTGTCTGCGCACATCCCACTCTCAGAGAAATCCTAGTGATACTATAGTACTTACTTTAGGAAACTGCTTGACTGGTATTAAAACTTTCTGGCCCAGTTTCATGTTCTTGTTGATGACGACGTCGATGAATTTTTCTTCTTCCTTCCCCTCATCTTTCTGGATTTTTTCGATTTCTGCAGACAGGGAAGAACAGAGGTAAAAAAGAATCATGAGTCAGTGTGGAGAATCAACAAGTGCACATCTCTGGCTGAGGGTGAACGTGGTCAAAGATTGTTTTAAAAAAGCATCAAAGACGTTCTTAGAAATGAGAGTAAAAGTGGTTGATGAGTACAAACAGTGGCCTACAAATTTGCTGCGTGTCACGCCGTCACACACACCTTTTTGGCTTGTTCAGTCAAATAAAGGTGTGTTTTTATTGGAAGGGGTGTAAGTCACATCAGCGCCATTCATCTCACCTACTGGATGGGGCTCAATCATCATAATGCTTTGCAATTTGAGCCGGAGATACCAATTTACTGGTGCAGACACGTCATGTTCTCGAATCCCTTTCATGTGCGTAGAAAAAAAAATGATGGAAAGGACAGTGTGGCTTGCACCTCCAAGCGATGAAAAATATTGTCTGTCACGCTTCTTCTTTTCTAAGAGGTAGACTTTGATGTATTTGGAGATGCAACCTTGAACGTTTAATCAGATGGATAACATCTGTGTTTCAGCGCCAGTGAAATGGTTTTGCAGAGAGGGCAGCTCGGAGGTGTGGGAGGCTTCAACAAATACTTCAGGCTAAAACCCTGGCAGGGGAGAGGGTGAGGCAGAAGGTGAACTCCATAGATTTATTTCTTCTCTGCAAAAATGACTCTGAATGAGTAAAAAATGAGATTAAAACGGAGCAATCGTGACGCTTTGGTGTCTTCTTTTCAGTTTGTCTGCTCATGCTTTCATATTTTTAGAGGTTGGTTCAGAGTGTGGCAAACTACTTAAACCTTTAAAAAAAATGCTGTAATTAATCATGACATTTACAGAAGTGTACACAAAGGCAAGATAAATTCACCCATGTTTGACATGTACAGCGCAAACACAAGACAGCCATTCATTTCCACTTATACTGCATTTCCCTTTTTCAGTTACACTGGGTCAGAGTTAAGGTGTATCAGTGAGGTAAACTAAAAAATAAGAAGGCAATTATGATTTCTCCACAAAGCGCTGCAGCGTTAAATTCCAAGAATGTAATTAAAACCTTTGATACGAGTTTTAACAAGGATAAAAGAAGTATCAGTGAGATGGAGATATCTTTCGGCTTCAGTTTATCCCAAGGGGGCCCGAGACTGCACACATTCTGAGAAAAGACAAAATTAATATTAATGCATTGCCTAGCAACATGCCAAGACAGAGTTTCCTCCTTCCACAATCCCTCGTCCTAAAAACATTCAGACCCTGATTCACTGAGATTGTTACATCGGCAAATGGTGCAATTCTTTGCTCCTCGGCCTCTCAAGCTTGTAGCCCAGAGTTTCTGACTTGTTTGCTGGGAAAGTTTTGCATTTGTGCCGTCCAAATATCCCGCAATGAAGCACAGCACACCACTCAATCACCATTTGCAAGCTTCTAACAGCAAGCCAAACTGTATCTTCAAATGAACTGAGCCACTGAAAATTGGACTCCAGAATCAGCCGGTGTGAACTGCCAAACTAACTACAATACTTTCAAAAGATATTGTTTTGTGGGGGGAAATGATGTGGACTCAGAGCAACCTCCACTTTGTATGGCTCACCTACAAGTCCTTATTATGTGTTCAAAAAAAAAAAAAAAAAAAAAAGAGAGAGAGAGATTTAACCATGCATCACTCACACAAGCACAATGTGGCTGTTTCTTTCTGCCAACGCTATTGAACCGTTCTCCACTGCTTGCAAATGGATACTGAATAGCATGATATTCTAATTTGGCCATTTGAGAGGAACACTGTGTACTCCACACAATGCAACCCTTTTGTGAATCAGGGCCACAAAATCCTATGCTTCATTGAAAAATATCACCATACTACACATAGGCTCTCAGTAGATTGTCATGTTCATTGTGCTTTATCCCAGTAGTCATCTCGCATTCAACGACAATGTTGATTTGTGCAGCTACACGGAGAATGAAAGAGTTCAGCTGCTCTCGGGGAGCAGATCGACAGACGTTTCATATTAAAGAACAATGCTGCAAATGAGACCAAGGTGGAATTTAACGGTAAAGATTTCCTTTTGATGTTTTAACGTTATAATGTTGCCACTGATGAGATCTGAACCCGACAGTGCCTCCTACGCCAGAAGATAGCGATTGTTTTAATTTAAATCCTGGCATCGGAACGGTCTCTGGGTTCTGAGGAAGACATTTTGAA
This sequence comes from Myripristis murdjan, assembly GCF_902150065.1. Lineage (NCBI taxonomy): Eukaryota > Metazoa > Chordata > Actinopteri > Holocentriformes > Holocentridae > Myripristis > Myripristis murdjan. The sequence goes on along the minus strand of NC_043990.1, from coordinate 25,832,557 downwards.
TGCAGTTATCTTTCATAATTCTTGCCGTAACAAAACATGTTTTCAGTATTAATGCTTCGTCAGAGTGTGCCCCAAGAATGGCTGAATTCCTATGATTTCTTTGGTTTGTTTGGATTCGTACACCTTGAGGGAGCTGCAAGCCCTTTTGGCTACAAATTTGTTTGACTTAATGCTGTTTAGACAGTAAGCAGCAAAAGCATCCCCCTTTTCAAAATAAATAAACAAATAAATAAAAATCATTCCATGGATTTTCCCCCATGCTTGTCTTGTTTGAGCATTATGAGGAATTCTTTTGCAGGAAACATTGTCAACCTCATAACTCCTCCATGCATTAAAATTGTATTTACAGTCTATAAAATGCATGTGCCTGTGTGACGACACCGCATGACAGGACGCCATCCCAGCTGTCTGCTTTTCTATTAGAAATGGAATCACTTAAAAGCGGCCCCGTGATTTAGGCCTTTCCATTTAAAATGCATAAGCTGGGTAGATTTTGTGGGATTATGCATGACTTCAGCCGAGTATTGGAGAGTCGAGTTGGGGGAGGAGGCAATCGGGTCATTAAGTCTCCCAATTTCATGTTGAGGGGTGAGATACATATTAAATACAGAATCTGCACACTTGTGTGTACCGTCCTTTATTACTGGACAAGATGCAGAGCTAATAGGATCAGGACGTGTCAGTTAGCAAAAGCACACGTTGTGCATCCACAGAGTCTGTTGCACCTCATTCCGATGGTGGTGTAATACAAACAGAGTAAATATAAACCTTGCAAGACAGAGATCGTTTGTCATCCTTTGAGAAAGAACACGGGGTTAATAGGCCTTTTTCACAGTCTTGGCAGTTAATGGGACAGTTTCTAACTAGTGCATGAATACGTATCAGTTTGTTGAGGGCAGTGCTTCCTTTAGAATATCCCATCCTTGCATAAAGTAAGATAATTATGGAAAAATACACCTGTCTTATCAGTCAAAATCACAAATTGGGGCTGCAACACAAGAGAGCACCTTATCCCCACCAAGTGAGACGCTGTAGATTCACCCTATTTGCCTAAATAAAAGTATGGTATCTGCTTCACTGGCTGGAAAGCCCTCTGTGCTCACAGGAAATGCTGAATCCAAACTTTAAGACTGAAATACAAACTGTCTCCTCAACTGCAGGGAGCAAACGCTGTCCTGAGAAATCTGGACTCACGGATGTTAGATCTTTTGCCTCTTTGATATCCGACGACAGAACGATCACAGGCCGGCCTGGTTGGTAAACACGAGCGTGCTGCATGCAGTTTGCTGGCACCATGTTAGATGGTTTCTTGGAATTGAAGTTCAAATTTTGAAAAAAAGATATCTCTCATTGCCATTTGGCGCCGCCAGCAGGCAAAGTTTCCCAATGCAGCTTTAAAGCTGGATTTCGCTGGGATTCTGCTGACAAAAATAAGAAACTGAAACTTTGTGCTTGGCAAAGATGCTTTGTGCTGTTGAGTAAATTTGATACAAGAACGGAACGGATGGACCTTGTTAATGCTGCACTGAAAAAGGAGTATCCACCATAAATGTCAACATCCACTTATGCTATCACATGTGGCTCCCCTGAGTTATGTCTTTGTCAATTTAATTTATACTGGTGAACATAAACAATTTCTTTCTAAAAACCTGTTGATTATAATGAGATGTAACCACTGTCTGCTGACATTAAGATTATTAATTATTAAGACTGTGATGGAAGCCACTGTGATGTACAAAAAAAAAAAAAAAAAAAAGTTTTTATTGAACCATTTCATATAATTTATGGAGAAAAAAACACACGCAGCACATACATGCAGCTGCAATATTTTTATTTATTTATTTTTTTTTTACACATTAGACTTCCCTCCTGATCATTTTTGCAGTTTAATTTTTGGGAAAACTGTTAGCAGTATTAAACATGACATGGTTTGCTGTTATCTGTCGTGGTGTCTTGTATCTGGCATCAAACTGGCTTTCATCAGGTGATTTGTGATCACTCCGTGCCCCATCCCAGTGTCCACCAGGATGTTCTTTTGCCATTTTGTCTAATGTCTTTTGAAGTATATTGCCAGCTTAAATCAGGCATTGACTTTCTGGCCTTGTTGTGTGTTTGCTTGAGTAGGTATGGCTTAACAAGCTTTACCTCAGCGAGAGCAAGCATGTGCCAGAAAATACATCTTAGTCTGTTGCTGGTTTCCCCTTCACTGTCAATGAAACACATCCAGTCACAAGCATCTAAGCATTTAACAAGCATCAGGATAATAACGGTTCATCTTATTTTCATGGCCCATAAAAGATTCCCCATCATATTTAGGTGTTAGGATTTAGCCAGTGTTTCCTTAATTCAAATGTGAATCCAGATCAGCAATCGTTTAATAGGGCAGCAGAACAGCATGGGTGCCCTTGGTGTCACTTTGGTAAACAGCATGTGTGAAATACATTTAGTAAGAACTACATTATCTCTGAAGTACAGATGTACAATTCAAACAGTAATTATCCAACAGAGCTGGGCTTTGGGTGTTCGAGGATTTCCAGACACCAGTTTTGAGTTTCAAACTTTGAATTACCCAACTCAACACAGACTTTGAATTATAGATCTTATGACACGTTTTGTGCTGCAAGCAAAAGATCTGGATGAGTGTGAGGCAGCGGGGAAATGAGCAGAACTGGACCAGGATTTTCTTTGAAAGAGCAAGGAAGTGCCATCTAACCCCATATCTTAGCTCAATTGACTGGAACTGGCTGGCACTTCAGAATTAATTCTACATAAAAACTGTTTTATGCCACAAATGTTCATGTTAGTGGCCCAACCTACAGGTATTTGTCTAACTCTGGTGCTCCAAGGCAATGTATGCTTTAAAGAGAAACCTTTTTAGCTGCAATAAAGAGAGCCTGTCAGGGAGTTGCATTTGCTTCAAGGGCTAGACATTCTTTGGACTTAAAATAATGAGAAAAACACATGCGTGTGGTGTCATTTCAATTATGTCACATGTTCATGTTGGAGTTAGACGCAATTCCCCTACAAATCACTTCGTTCTTGTGAATATACATGTGAATATCTTTCATTGTCATTTGTACACATTCAGATTCCTATATATTAAGATACGTCACTTAATTATTTGTGAGTTTCAATTATCTTTTACATTTTTCAAATACAGATAGCAATAGAAATAAAAATAGGAATGTTGTTATTCATTTGTGCTGCTATTAATTTCACCCCAGTGCATAGGATACACCTGCATACAAAAGCTTAGCCCTCAGTGTGTTTCCTTGCTTAAATAATTAAATTCAATTGGAAATTGGAGGACCGAGGTTCTCTGCTTCAGCAAATGGTCCTCGGTGATGAAAACATATCGTGTTCATACAGTAAAACGGTGGGTGATAGACAGGCTTTCTGCAGATCCCCTAATACAATTGATGCTGTGCACTGTGTGCTGCAGACAAAGACTCATTATTTTGTTGTTTGTGTTTTGCAATTACAGGTCAAATGAATGAAATGCTCAAACGGGAAAGTCACATCATTATTCTCATTTCCCAGTTTCTATCCAGCAGAACCTTGCAACCTTGAAATTTGAATGCACAAACTAAAACGTAATAAAATTCAAGATCAAAGCTTATTCACAAAATGAAATCTCATGGGCACACAGATTCTGAAAGCACAGACAATTCTGCATGTAAAATGTTTGTAACAGCTAACATATTAACATACAAAGTCAGTTTACAGGTTTGGATAATCAATGACCTTTTCCTGTAGCCATAATGAAGCACAACACAATGCAACTAGGTTCTCATCTGTGTCTAAACACTCAAAAGCACACTGTCATTTCATGTCAAGATGACATTCACACACATTACCAACTCTAAAAAGACAAACTGTGGTGCTACGACCATATTCAGAGTTATTTCCTCATCCTATAAAGACTCTCCGCTAAAGCTGACGGCTGAGGGTTTGAGGCAGTATGGTCAATGTCAGAAACTGTTTGCCCCATGCACATCTCATGTGTGCTTCCAGTGTGACCACACACATTTAGTGTGAATCATGGTGTCAAGGCTGTGACCCTCGAAAGAGAAATGCTAACGCTCAAAAAAACCCTCGACTTGCTCCTGTCCTGAAATCTCAATTTCACTCTGGCTCCTCCATTGCCTTGACAAGGTCAGGCTGGCAGCAGGAATTCGTCTCGCCCCCTAATCTGGAGATTACATTCTCGGCGGCTGGGCGAGGCCCTCCCTCCTTCCCTTCCCTTTCTGCCTCTCTCCCTGCAACCCTGCCAGCCTGGCTCTCGACTGCGAGGTAACGAGCCAAGACCCGCTTACAGTGTAGAGATAATGTCCACGGATTAAGACAGAGAGCCCCTCGAGTGGTGCCTGTTTCATTTCAGTATCCGGCCTGTGAAGCATCATAAATACATCCAGCTAGTCAGGGACTCCATTCTGTGGATCTCTGGATCTCTATGGGTGTCAAACTCTGCACTCTTACAGGAAGGAATAAAAGCATAAAGTGGTGTGTGATGTTAATCCTGCAAACCAGCAGCAATGGCCACAGCCATAGATAAATACAAAAGAAATATTTTCACTGTAAAAAAAAAAAAAAATGGGATCTTCTGGGATGCTCGTCACCCTCAGGGTGATTGCACAATCCAAAATGGGTGTGTAAGAACATTAACGTTCCCTGTAGATCCCCTTGGGTGGCAGGGTTCTTGGAAGTACACAGGAGTGATTTAGGGGCTTTACCGGTTGCCACTAAGAAGTTCAGGGTGTCTGTAGACATCTAAAACCTCACATGACATCAGTTCGTGCACTCCCGCGTTGTTTATACATTATTGGGAGAGTTGTGGAGCGCATCTGTAGTGATTATATCCTGGCACCTGTTCATGTAAAGACTTGCTTGTGTGGAGATTATAAAAGTGGAGTCAACCTCTCAGCGAATTTTGCATTGCAAATTTGCCCTTATCCATGAAATTATGACTTATAGCATTAAACATGAATGTATAGTATGAGTGTTTTTTTTTTTTTTTGAGATAAGACATCAGCCAAGGAGATGAGCAAGCTTCTGTCAAGCCACTCAATCTCCATGGCTTTTTTTTTTTATACTTGCACATCTTTCAAGTGTCCCAACAGCTGTAATTGTTCTGTCTGTGACATCCCTTAGAGTCACAGTTGGTTGTAAAATAGGCAAAAACATTCAGGAAAGGCAAAATTAGGTGAAGAGATGGAGAAAGGTTCATTTTCAAGAGAGCTGGTGAATTTAAGTAAGCTATAATGAAAAATAACAAGACAACAATTCACTACATTCATGAAAAATCATTTTTTCCTGCCTAAAAGGTGTTCAGACTAATAAAGACTTCAGAATTTCCCTGCCTGCTATGGCAACAGAAGAACTTGAAGTTAGTTTGTTCACTCAGTCTTTTGAACCGCATTAGCATTTATATTTCCAGCAAGCAGTCCATGGAGGCAGATGCAGTGAGGTTCAGAAGAGAGTCAGAGACATGAAAGGATCTGCATGCATTTGTGTGGGCATCACTTTTCAGCCATACCCCGACTGAACGCTAAGACCCACCTCCTGCTCCTCTGATGATAAAGATGTCAGTGGTACAATGCAAACACTGGACACAAACTCTATGATTAGAAAAAGTTACCAAATGATGAATCAGTGTTATTCACCTTTGACAAAAAGACCCTTAATGGGTGGGAGTTCTTTGAAACATTCCAAGTTTCTTGGAAACATAAAAATGGTGCTAAAGGGAAAAAATAAATAAATAAAATCATCTATTGTCTACATACCAATGCATATGCAGTAGCCTATTTTACAGAAAACACTAGAAATACTTAATGATGTATTGTACATATCTTGCATATGTTGCATAAATAAAAAACACATGACATAACCTACAGACAATGCTGTATACTCTGCCATTTCAAAAGTACATTTAGAGAGCATTCAAAAATTTAGGATTTAAAAATCTCTCCCACACTGAATGTGAAAGGAGTTTGTTCCTCAAACATCTTATATAGGTTAATAAGATTCCCCCATACATAATTCAAAAATATTCTCATCATAAAATATTCTGTTTTCGCACAATAGATTAGCAAACAGCACACTGCTATGAAGGTTCTTCACATCAGCAGGATATAGACTGACCTTGCATTGAAATTAACTTGCGCATTTGCCATTTCGATAAACATCACAGAACTACAAGATAAAACAAATAAAGGACAGACCTTCCATGACTTGGATAATGTACAGAATGATGGAGTAGCAAGAAAAGCATCCGATAAAATGGGGGATGCTTTCTACAGTCCTACACCTCATTCCAAATGCCAGCATAACTAATTTTGCATCTCCTTCACTATCGTTTCTACCTTTCCTTACATCCTTACTTCAGGTGTGCCATCCAGTAGTGCTATCTGCCCTTTTAAAATTTCTCATTAAAACAAACACAGGTTAATAATATACAACACTGATCCCAACCTGCAGAAAACACAAGGGTTTGACCAATATAGACTCTCACTCCTATTTTGTGCCAGGGCTGTGTATTTTTATTCCAAGGAACTGTCATAATTCAGTGTTTCCCCCAGAATTGTATTTTTTCATGGTGGAAATTATTTCTGAAAAAGCATTTAGACCTTCATAGACCTCCAGCCAGACTAGTGACAATATTTTTGGATTGGCATCACCAGCAAACCAACTCAATGTTGAAGGAATTTTGGAGAGGATTGAGTGCTACCTTTAATTTGAAAATTGATTACAAAAAATAAGAGATTGTCCTCTGGCAGAAAACACCTCCATAGATCATTTGTACAGCAGCTTATTATGAACTATGGTTGTGTTTTAAAGTTAAGCGACCTCTAGTGTTTCTGCAAATAACAATAGCAAACGTTTCGTAACCTTAACCGTGACCTTTTCCCTGACCTTACCCATGACAACAAACCTTTCCCTAACCTTAACAATAACCTATTCCTAACCTTAACCAAGTATTTTTAGTGGCTAGCTCGCTCAACTGAAGGTCCTTTGGGTCGTATTAGAGGCACTCCTGTGGGTCAAATGCACTACTAATTTAAGGTCCACTTCTATTGATCGTATTAAAGACGCTCCTGTGGGTCGTATAGAGGGTTGGAACAAACGATCTATGTGGTCGTGGGCATGTGGGTTGAACGACTTGGAAAATGAATGGACATTAAATGAAGAATAAAATGCGGGAAAATAAAATGTCATGGCAGACTGTTTTCATGTAAGTGTGGCTGCGAAGGACCCTTCATCATGTCAGTAGCGGACCACAAGACTGGACCGATATCTAATAACAGGGCCAGCATCGGCCCAATAGAGACAGCCTCTCGCTGTTCTCTCCTCAGATTACACCTTTGATGAATCACCGTCTTTGTTCCTTAATGATGGTAAAGCCTGTCATGCTTCCTGCTCCACACACTATCTGCAGACCACCATGAACAACAAAACAAGTGAACGTGATTGTACAGCGGTGAAGAGAAAAGGACAGAGCAGCGAAGATGAATCATTTGAAACATGTATTAATTAACAATAAATCATTGGTCTGGTCACACCCCCACCTCCATAATAGACCTTTTTTTCTGTGGACCCTGACATGAAAGGACCACAGCAAGACTACTTTAGCCCACAATTAACATAAGCTGATGTTTATCGGTTCAACATCCTTTTGCCTAATGAAGTTTCCCATAAAACAGTCATTAGCCTCTGAAAGGGTGGGGGTGGGGGTGGGGGTGTGGAGGTTGGGTGGGGGAGGTAGGGGGGTATTTGAGGATGAAAATGAAAACTGTGCTGCTTAATGTACATCATTATCTGGAACTCATCTCAGGCTGCATTATCAAAATACACTGAATCATCATAACTCATAATGACCAGACCGCCTTCATTTTTTATTTCAATTACTCATCGGATGTCAATTAAATTTGCGGACAAATGCTGGAAAGCATGTAAGTGCCTCTTAAAAGGATTTTGCACCATTGGTTTGAAGCTATACAGTCGGTGTTTCAGAAATGACAAACAGAGAAATTCACTGCGACGCCAAATCAATCAGCAACCATTAAGGGAGCATTAAAAGCCGCGGGAGTGGTTATAATAGTATCACGTGCATGTTGTTTTCTAACATTTGTGAACATGGTGTTGTGTTAAGATAGTGCCTCTCAGCAGTGTGTGTCGTCTGATCGCAACAAGCTCAGTCAACCTCCGTTCCTCACTGTCTTTTCATGGCAGCAAGCATCAAACAATCCAAGAAGGAAAAGGATCAATATTCTAAATGAAATAAGGCACTTGATGTTCTCCAGAGTAAATACACTAATTTCTACATGCAGATAGAGACAGTGTTTGGCATCGGCTATGAGGGTTGGCAAGACTCGCTGGATCAGCTTTACAAATTTAGCCTCTGTTGTTTTATTACCACAGATTATCTGACAGTTTTGTATTTGGGATTAATAGCCAATCCCGCTGAGTACATGATCTTGCAGTCAACGCAGCCCACTCTATCTATCCATTTACTACTTTCTTTAAAATGGATTACACCGACTGGCTGTCGAAACACGACAGAAAGTCGACTGAACTGCAGCGTACATTGTTCAGTTTCTTTGCTGACAAAACATAAAAGTGGATCTACACACATTAAATAGGCTCATGGCTTTCAGATGTCTAAATATGTGCAATATCGGGAAACATTACTGCCAATGTTCATTTCACATCATACACCGTTAAAGTGGCTGCAGACATGACAGTTGTGCAGCAGTGATTAAAAAAAAAAAAAAAAAAAAAAAAAAAGAGGGGGAGAGCTGGTGTTTCCAGGCAGACTGGAGTTTAAATTAAAGGAAGAAAATATTTCTCAAGAGGAGAAGTAACCTCAGGAGTTAAACCTCAGTGGGCAGAGCCAAAGAATCAGTTTCTCTGGAAAAATAATATTAGAAAAAGGCAAGGGAGAGAAAGATAGGTAAGATCATGAGGCCTAATGCAAAAACCAAAAACCAACTGTAAGTTTTCTAGGTTAGCCAGTTAGCCCAAGGAGCCCTCACCTATGCACAGTGTTAGCCAAGAGTGTACAAGTGCATTTGACTAACTTATTTCAGCTACATCATGGTAACAGCAAGATCATCTTACCTATCCTGTCATACCCGGCTTTGGCTAAATAGGTGTCATGTCAGTTTTCAATAGAACAGAATGGGTTGTAAGCTTCTTGCAGAAATTGTGAGAAGTGTTCGATACTAATAGCGTAAAAGCAGAGAGCTAAGCTAACGTGAACAGTGAAACTACACATTTGTGTTAACCAAGGGATATTTTTTGCTACACCTACCTCATGACGCTGTACCGAAACACCTGGAATTTTCCGGCTGTAATTAGCCTAGCTGACCTGCCACATTCAAAATAGCCATATCAGTCTACAGAAGGTGAGCATGGTGCCATTCAAAGGTCATTGATGCCAAAGTCATGAATTAGAAAAAAAAAAAAATCATGTGCCTCAAAAAAATGTGGAGATCCAAAAGATGATAAGCTTGTAATATGCAGAAATTGTGAGAAATGTTCAATACTAACAGTGTAAAAGTAGAAAGCAAAGCTAACACGAAGAGTGAAACTACACAATTGTTAACCTCGGAAAATTTTTTCCTACACCAACCTAACGACTATAACACACCTGGAATTTTCCGGCCCTAGTTAGCCTAGCCAACCTGCCACATTCAAAATAGCCATATTAGCAGGTAAGCTAGTTATCTGGCATGGTGCCCTTCAAAAAGTTATTAATGCCAAAGTCATGAATTTTAAAAAGTCATTTCGAGTTTTTTTTTTTTTTTTTTTTTTTTTTTGCTTGTTTATTCATGTTTGGCCAAGAGTCATTGTCATTCAGGTTTATCAGCTAGCTACATTTTGCTCTGAAAAACATGGCCTCTCTTACCCAGCCTATTGAGGTTTTTAACTTTACATTTTCCCCCAGCGCAGCTCTGCCTCGAAGAAATGTTTGTCGAGCTGAAACCCCAACGCACCGTGGGATGACTGACTGAAACCTAATTGCTAATGTATTGACACACTGTCACTGCAAACACACAGCTTTCGCTTAGCGCTCGCAAAAAAAAAAAAAAAAAAAAAAAAAAAAAAAAGCAGTTTGGGAAAATCCGCGCCAAAGTTTTGACAGAAGGACTGAATATTTTTTGGCATCGGGATGAAAATACAGCTCTGTAGCTGGCTGCAGAGAGGTGAACAATGAGCCTTTACTGGCTGATTGTACCGTACACTCCGGCCTCTCTTATCATCCACATGCTGTGCCTCTGTGCTGGAAAAGCCATGATATATTTCATGCTGCTACCTTTCACCTCTTCTTCTTGTACATTATCATTGTACTACAAAGCCTAACCAAAGCTTTAAAGAGGCTGATTCTCCAGTGCAAAAAGAGAATATAATAGCAATAGGGTTTCCATTTTAGAAATTCTGCTCAAAAATGACATGGATGGAACATTTTGTTAAATGCTCACCTTCCTATAGAGCTCAAAGAGGAGCTTAATTCACTTTTTCTTAACTTTCGCTGGAAACCCCTTAACATATTGGGGAAAAAAGAGCCAGGTAATACTTTTGCAGCCCTGTTTGCTCTGAGACCCAACTTGTAGCCCAAAAAAAAAAAAATCTTCAGCTTTTGTAACAAGTGTTGAAAATTTGGACTTTTGGGATAAAGTTGAAAATGAGTTGACGTTTTCGTGCCTTTGGAATCAGCTTCTAACCATGTTTTAAATATTGAGTGTCTCAGTGCATCATTTATGCACCAAAGATCACACACTAAGGCGTGTTTCGAGATCACATGTGGCCACTTAACACCAGTATTAGCAAAAAAAACAAAAAAAAAGTTGATTTTCCTCATTTCAATACACTTTCTTAAAACAGCATGATGGAACTGTGCAGACTTCTAGACAAGGACATTTAATGCTATTGTCCTAGTTTATGTTTGCTGGGATCATAATCAGCTGCAGGTGCCATTATTAAAAAAATTGAAAATGAACATTCAGCAGAAATTGCTGATATTAGAGCAGATAACTATAGAAATAAATACCACTCACCTACAATAACACTATAGCTCCTACTGCTACTGTTGATTTATTTCCCTATTCCCCACATTTTCGTTTTCACATTTTTAAAAACTAGTATCCTGTTATGGGTAAAAGCATATTTTATGTAATGGATTGTGAATAACTCATAAACAAAACGCTTAACCCTGTTTGTCTGTTTGACTTCAGCTGGCTGGGTCTGCGAAACGCCCGAGAGCGAGGAGCATGGAAGAAAAGTGAAACGAGACATATGAGATCCAAAAGAAAATGTCTTGATTAGGTTAGGGTTCGACAGTTTGAGATGTAGCCAGACGGCTAAAAAGATCCCAGTCTTGGCACTCGGGGAGTAAAAGAGCATGACGAGTTTCGCAGTGATGACGGAGGTCCTAACGAGTCTCAGAAGGCTGCGGACAGTGAAAAGAAACCCTAAGCCGTCTCAACAGAGCTGTGCACAGATGATATGCCTTCTGTGTGGGCAAATAAAATGATTTCTATCTCTCTCCTTAGCTCTTATTCAATTCCTTTTGCTTCTTCGTCCACTTTGCTCTTACATGATCCGACTGTGGTCAAGTGAATACTTTATGCCCACCCGGACTCGGACCTTTGCACTCAACGTCTGTGGTTGCCTGTCAACTTTGGAGATCTAGAAAATGACTGTTGCACTCAATGTAAGTTGTTCTGGATAAGGGCGTCCGTTAAATGCCTGAGATGTAAAATGTCATAACTGCAATGTAGAAGTCATCTGGGAAAAATCTCGGGCTTACATTTCATAGATGGTACACTGAATGAAAATGCTGTGACTGCTTTTAAGTCACGAACCCGGCCTCACAGGGCAAGGAAAACCAACAGCTCCATTTAGTGTTTGTTGAATAAACTCAATTTCTTTTTCTTATGCCCTGTGACAGCCGGTCCCCACAGAGAATGATAGAAGACTGAGCAGAGGAGGAGAGGAGATCATCAAACTGCTTGATGCATATGCATATGGTTACCCGTCTCCTGCTTTACCATATATCGATGCCTACATATTTATTTATGTGTTCTAAACTTTATTATTCATAAGAAAAAAGTCAGAAGCAACATTTCTCTTTAATGCAGCAAGGAAGGCATCATAGCACATATATTTATTCCTCTGGAAATAGCCCACCATGTCATTTCAAAGGTTTCACATATGAATCAAAAGATTTATAGTCAATGTATATGCAAAAAATCTCTAATTAGTCCAGGAACTAATTAAATAGTTATGTGAGATTTTCCACATATCTTTTGCCGAACCTCCATTACATGACTGTCAAAAGTTTAATTACAAAAGGAGATTAAAATGATTTCGCAATGATCAAATATTAATATAGCTAGTGTGATCATTTCTCTTGGCCCTCATATTTCTTAATAAGGAGTTGACTTCTATGGGATATTTTTCTCCCGTGTCATTTGTCTGGAGGAAGCTTGACCTCGATGAAAAAGCAGCTACAAATTTAAACTCAAGATCAAGCGCACCGCTGTGGTAATTCATTGCATGCAAAGTTCTTTCTTTAGTTCTTACTCAACTACACAAAACTATCTCATTCAATTTATAAGCACATTAAAAAGACAAATCCAAGTGCACAGTGTGTACAGAATATATTGTATTTGTTCATTTTTAATTTGTAGCCATCTAATTTTTCCCATTCAGGATTTTACTATTAATTCCCATGAACGATGATATGAAGAACACCATTAAATTCCACTACAGAACAAAAACAAGCAGCTCGCCTCTGTCCCACATATTCAAACTGCACACACACTCAGGCATGATTTGGGCAACACAGTAAAGTACTTCAGCGTGCTACTCAGTGTCCCATGACCGCATATACAGTTACAGTAAGTGATATCCTTGAATGGACAAGAAATTGATACACACCACTCTCTTATTTCTGGTCGCACACACTGGAAGCACCGTTCACTTTTACTTTTCTGTGCACCCTTTCACTTTGAAACTGAGGGTACTAAGAATGGGGCAAAGGGTGCTAAATTTAGCAGGATGAGCAGGGTGGTATCACTGGAGCAGGAAACCTAAAATATTGCATGCGTGGCAGGGAAACACAGGTTTGTTCCATCATAATTATTTAGAAAGATAAACATTACACCACTGAGATCAAGGGTGGCTGTAACAAATTGCATACAATTCTCTTTGCAATAATTGAGAGGCTTTTTTGTGCAGTATTTATTTTTTTTTTTAAAGTAAAGTTATTTTACTTTTACTATGTTCTGAGTGCTTCACATTACTTTACCTTATATCAAACATGCACAGTGTAGAGAAAATGTTAAAGGACCACACCAGTGATTTTGAATGTGCAACCCATTTACAGCAATTTACCCACAATTTAAATCACAACAAACCGATATGCAAATGATGCAAGGGCACTAAAAATTTCTCAAAATCGCTTAATTTCCAAATTTTAATTTTGAGTGGAAGCACCCACCTTATCATGTTCTGCTTTTGCAGCTAACGAAGTCCTCACCTTTCATAAACCACAGAACTGATAATTGGCTGGTTGGTAAACGTTTCCTCAGGGACTATTTTCCCTGGCGGAGGGAACGTTTCACCGACCCAATTTCAAGTCATCAAGACAGAACAGTGCTGCTGCTTTGAGGAAAACTAATATGGACAACTTTATTACGGTGATAAATACTGGTGTGAAGAAAGTCTGAAGACTCTTAAAAGTTCATTTTTATATTGTGGTGGAATTAATGGAAAACAATGGCTGGATAAAAAGGAGGAAAATGCTATCTGAGTTCTAAAAGGGAAAAAAAAAATTAGTTATAAGAAAGTATATATATTTTGTAGATGTTACACTTAACACGCTCAATCACCATGGTCCTTCAAGTTAACTGTACATACTTGACATTGGGCAAAAAGCCACCTGGTATTATCACAATATTGCTACAGCATTATTGTTTTACTGTAGCTTGGTTGTGTAGGTAACAGCAGTAATTTCACTACTGCTGAACTAAAATTTGATCAGCATGGCAGTATGTCTGTCTGAGTAGGGCATCGACTATACTCTTTCCAGCACTGTTTATGTGCCCCATGACAGTGTGTGGTCTACAGTGAGCCACTTAATGTAAGACATTTGTATGATTTCTCCATCTGCTTTCATTAGTGATCAAGCGGGCCAACAATGAGAAGGTACGATAAATGATAAAATCTGAGGAAGCTTTTAGTGTGGAGTTATAGACAGATAGTGTGTCTGGAGAGGCAGAGAACAACAGTAAGAGAGAGAGAGAGAGCGAGAGAGGGAGGAGGAGAGTGAGAGAGCGAGGTGGAGGGATGGTTAGCAGTAGGCAGCTGGGGCCGGCTGTGCTGAACGGGCAGCAGCCAGGCTGATGGATTACACCAGCTCTCTCCTGGGTAAACGGACACCGCCACCCCTCCCCTTTTAACAATGTCTCAGCCTGTATCGTCATTGAAATGTCTCCAAAGATGGAGGTGAACATGCAGCTGAGCCACTTAATCTGAGAGGCTACATTTCTACCACAAGCAGTGGATTTGAGAGACCCTCCAAAAGATCTTTTCTAAACAAATCTGATATCATTTTCGCAGAAATGACTTGTCTACTAAAGCCAATATCATTTGCGAGCCAGGAGCAACGCTGAAAAACAAGACAATCCAGCCAGTCATCGATTCAGTCAACACTAATTGCCGGGAAAGAAGCCCATATTGTTTTCATACATATCTCCTACCTCATTGTCATTTGCAGTGCAGCCATGCGGAGCGTGATGTCTTGCCTATAGTTTGGCATGTGGCTGTACAGGTTATGTCACCAGAGATGATCGCTGCCTCAACTTGTGTGAATGGAGTATTTTAAGGTACAGTGACAGCTACACAAGCCGCTTCAGTCAGGTGTGAGCTAAAAGGTCACACCACATAAGAGTGTACTTAGAGTAAATAAATAATGAGAAATGGGGATGTGCAAAAGCAAAGCAAATGACCCACCCTCCCCTCAACACTTACTTACTTACTTACACACACACACACACACACACACACACACACACACACACACACACACACACACAGTAACACACTTTAACGTTCAGTCTCATATTATCTAAGTTGAGGAGCTGTCCTCATGTTTCACAGCTATGAACTGAGTCCTTACCAAAGCCCTTGACATTTTCCTCAACTACTTCATCAAGCTTTGAAGCCAGGAAATCCCAGAGCCATTCTTAATGCCTTCCTGTGCAGAGTTGGAGAGTAGCTGCGTACTGTACATGCAACAGTAATGTGATAACAAAAAGTGCAATCTCTCTTACACTAACTGCAAAACACATTATTGCACATGGTAAAAAAAAAAAAAAAAGTCAAAAGCAAACAATTGGCAATTACTCAGATGCATGGCATCATTAACTACATGGTTGCCATCACCATCATTCAAATAACAGGTGGATAATTGGAACTGGCTAGAAAAAATTCATCTTTTATATATTTTGGGAAAAGACATTTTGAAAATGCAAGTAAATAGATTCTGTTACTGTGGTGGAGTAACCCAGGGGCTTCTATTACTGATTGATTAATCTGCTACATTTTGAAAACAATTCCCCAGCTCTGATAGCTCTGATAGCAAAGTCTTCGCCGGGTCAGTGTATATCTGATCAGGTCTTTGCTACACGGGCAAGCTTTTAAAAAGCAGGCGACAAACACGAACAGAGCCTCCCTATATTCTGCTCCTATTCAAAGTGATTAAATCAATTGTGAGTGCTTAGATTTGCTTCAGGCCCTTGCTGTAGGAGCGATAGTGTCAGTCTGCTGATTTTGTGCTCGCTGAGTCACCCGGCGTGCACTGCCAAGCACTTACCGGATCCCCGGGAAGTACATCAAACCTGGGATTTTATGAAAGAGGATACTGCAGAGAACGACAACGGGGAGCCGGCTTGGTGACAAGATCAACAGGAAGAAAAGCAACAAAAAGAATATGTGCCTTTGTTAGGCTCATTGTGCTTGGCCAAAGCCTGAACCAGAGAGAGCGCTCATCCTGCGGCCACCTAGTCTTCTGTAGTCAGATTGCCTGAGGTCACCGGTTGCTCACTGGCCTGGAGTTGCAAGGAAATCTGCAATTAATCATTCTAAATGGAGCTTAACAAGGAGATTTGTTCACTATCTTTATTGAAGCTCTTGCATTACAGAGGGATCTTTTTCCCTTCGTTTATCCTACCCCATAGGAGGCGATATGTGTGATCAAGTAGCAAGCAAACTGATGGAAAATAATGACTCAGTGTTACTGGACTAGCCTGTGGGCAGAGATTAAGGAAATGAAAAAGAGTTCATGGAGTTGTTCTGCTGCTCTACCAGTCTCATTATCGACCACACACCGAAGGGGATGACACTTGGCTCTCAACACCTGTGTCCTCACAGCCACACTAGCTTTGCCATTACTCCAAACAATGCCTCGGCGGAGAAAATTAAAACTGTAACTGACTTAGACAGGGGGGCCCTGTGGCAGGAAAGAAAATCTCTAACAGTAGAGCTTGGTGTAACTCCTACATTGCATTGACTGACAGTCTCATTGTTCGTGTGTGCATGTGTGTGTCCATGTGTGTGTGTGTGTGTGTGTGTGTGTGTGTCTGTGCGAGTGCAAAAAAACATTAGTAGTGGCTTTGTTGATTGTGATTACAACTGCACAACACTTAACAGAAAAGGAAGTGATAAACGTAGCCTGCGATTCAGTTCTTAAAATGCATTGTGGGAAAAACCAATCCCCAAATTAACACATCTATTCATGAGAGCAGACCGAGAGAGGAGACAAACATGCAACCATTAGCAAAAGTGCTTTAATTGTCGTTTCACATATTGCATGACAGAAAAACAAAACAAAATGAAAAAATAAAAGTGTATTATGGCCTCCTACAGTGCCGAGTTTCTTTTTCTTTCAGCTTTTAACACACAAACAGAGCCACTTAAAGGTATCTAACATGCATAAGAGTATGGCTAAAGGTTGATTTGTTGCATCAATTCCCCACCTTGCAAGAATCTCTGTTATCCACAGGACCAAATGCATGCATTCCTACTTGGGAGCCGGTGCTAGGCTTTAGCATTCTGCACACTGGAGTTGGTCAGTTATACAAATAGTTAACTAACCAACCCAAATAGTTCTAGGCTAATACAGCTAATTTGAACCAGTACAACTTCCTCTCCTGCAATGGGCAGTGAGATACTATCACTCACAGCCAGTCTGTTGTTCTAAAAAAGAGAAAGAAAAAAAAAAGAAAGAAAAAAAAGTCAGTCCTGTATGAATGATATAGTGGTTTGTGCATCGGCATCTGGGCCAGTCCTGCCAACAGAAATGCACCAGAATGCGCAGGCTGACACAGACCTCCATCTCCCATGGTTCCAGCCAGAGCCAGGCTGTCAGGAAGATGAAAATATGCCTGGCTTCATTTAGTGCTGTGGGGATCCTGTGGAGAAAAGGGGCAGGTAGAGCTAATGGACTACTCTAGGACACAGCAGGGCTGTCGACTCAGCAACGCCGCCGGCTGTCTCTTCAGGACGCACCATTTTTATGACAATCTCTCCGAGGCCACAGCAGGCATACAGGGGCCCAGGAGCCATCACCTCTATGCCCAGATTGTGCAGGATTTACTGTAAACAAAATCCATTCTGAGGAATTTCAGATTATTTCAGAGCGAGCCATGTTGACATAAATCATAAGGTTTTTTTTTTTTTTTTTACACCGCAAAAAACAGAAAAGTCATTTAGCCTACTATAGAGTTTTACAATCAGTTCAATAATTAATTTTTCTATTATCTTGATACATGGTGAACTTCATTTTAAGATATTGTCTTGTGGAACTACACTGGAAACAAGGAAATTTAAATGAAATAAAGTCACGTTATTTTAAGGACAGATATTAGGACTCAATACTAGAATAAACGACTTGTTAAGATGTTTTTTGTTTTGTGCATGGACATACATATGCAGTGGGTGTATGTGTGCTGCACATGTGCATGTGCAAGTGCATGCTTGCATGTATTTGCATGCTCTTCTGTGTAATCACACTTTGCTGGTGCTAACCGAGAACCAGATCTATCATGAGCTGTCAGTCTAGCAGAGCAAAAAAGAGAGATAGAGCAGCTGCACTGATTGACAGAGAGGAAATTGAAGTGTCACATGAAACATGTAAACCATATTTTGCTTCTTGTTGTCACCCACTGGCACGTTACTTCAGTCAAACAACCAGAGCAGGGAAAATGTCAACAGGAAAAATCCAAGGAGAGGAGAAATTTATAGGCTGAGTAATACCAAAAATGAAATGGTTCCCAATTGCTGTGCATCTTTACCACCGGGTATGACATCGCTCATTGTTCCGACTACATCCCTACTGTTCCCTAACTATCGAATTTAGGACAGCGCTCTATTTCTGAGCATTGTCACATCTGACAGTAACCTTTGACTGTGGTATGAAACTTATGAGCAAATAAGACTGTAAAAGTGAGAAAACACAAGAGACTCTGAGGGGTACGCATACTCCTCAAGATGACATTTCACAGTGTAACACATTGAAGATGTGGCCTCATGTCATCTGGAAGTGAGAAAGCACTCTCACACCATGGCAGAGGCATCTGCACTGCCTCAGTGCATCACCAGCCACTCTATATCATTAGCATGACAGCACCGGTATGAAAATGTAGGAAGCAGTCCAGTGCTGTCATCAGGCTCACCTGGTTCAAACCAATTACACTGGAGGATCCAGACAAAAAGATCTTCACTGTTGTTATATTCTTGAGATCACAGATTACAGTAAGAGTGTATGCATGAAACTTGGCAGCTCAACTCTCCATAAAGTGAGTATCACTGTGAAAGTCTGGGTGTGAAACACGGCTTTGGAGGACATACAACTGTGAGTAGGTGATAATCGGATGGAGTCTCAGCTGCTAAAGGTCATACACACATTATGTGGCTATTGTGCTGTTGTTTGGGCATATGCACAGTATACAGAAATAACTCTGTTCAAACTGTTTACAGTGAGAAAATACAGTAGCCTCAGCAGGGTAGAGATTCATCCTACTTAAAGCAACTAAAAGAGTATATATGAACACAAAATAATCAAAATTTAGATGTTTTTTTTTTATATTCATGCCCCATCAAGTCTTCAAATCACACCCTGTCAGCTCACAAAATTACTTGCATAATGTTTATGAAGTGCCCCGCCCTTGCCTGTTTACTTTAGACTATGTAACTGTTTTTTTTTTTTTTTTTTTTTTTTTCAGCTAATCGCTGTGCATGACATAAAACTTAAGAGGTAAAAAAGTTATTATTTCTAAGTATTTGCACTGGAGTTACTGATATGAAGAAAGACTCAAATACCACGGTCTTCCTATACAGTATCAAAGCAGTCATTACACTATAATGTTTACAATGATTTCAGCATTGCCACAGGGCTTGCGCTACAGTAGCTTACTTGTGATTGTGATATTTTTTACCCTGGCTTCCACAGGGTTTAAAGAATGAACTGTCTGAGCAAAGAACCGATAACCCTGTGCATGACTACATAAAATAATATGTCATCGCAAATGCATGCATTCTACTTTTTCATGCTCTTCCTCTCAGTCTGTTTGCACAGCTTGCATGTGCATCATGGTTGGATTGCTTTGCATTCAGGCTACAGCATGCAAGCCTGACCACTTCCATATTTGGTTCTGCATATCTGATAGCAATCTGAGCAAAATCCAATTTTTGTGCATTCTGATGTTTCACCTGATGTGATAACAAAAGCCTCACTGAAATGACATGTGTAACTGTGGGATGGCTGATAATTCCACAGGCCAGGAATATAAGTAAATAAATAAATGAATGAATAAATAATTTTGTTTTAAAAAGCAGTAGTTTGCTGTATCTCCAGGTGTCTGAATTCTATTTTGCATTCATAAAGAACAATCAAACATCATGATACTGTATTTGCTCAAAGTTAACAGATTATACATGGACATGTGTATGTTTAGACATTCTAAATTCAAGTGTGTTTCATCTGAAAAAATACAAAAGTTTGCATTGAAAGATAGGTTGGCATTGTGTGTTAGGCATGATGTAAAACTGTAACCCAGCAGACCTTTTGTATCACTGAGAACTGCTGACAGTCACAGTACTGGCAGTTCAAAGCCAATGAAGTCCATATGTTTCTCCGAAGAACAAACACTAAATTACTTGCTAACAAGGTCCATAAAGCCAAAGCATTGTACAGCACTCTTGCACCTCAGTAGCTAAGAATATCCTCCTCTTTCTGCCGGTCTTAGCTCCTATACTGAGTCCCTGTAGACGTCTTTCAATGCTTTGCTCAGAGGAGAGAGAACCAGACATTCACATCTCATTAATTATGTCTCAGTTGAAATATCAGTCCAGAGCTCGCAGCCATTTGACTAAGACAGAGGTAATGAAACCCCATGCACTGAAGCTAAACGAGACAGCACGGGGAGGGGTCTGGGATGTTGTTGCCAGGTCGGAGGGGACTAAATCTGGGGCTATAAGGCCAGGGCTGAGGTTAAATCAATTTGAAAGCTAAAGGTAGGGCTAGGGCTGGGGCTGGGTTAAGATGCAAGGGAAATCACTGTGGCTCTGGTGCCACACAGCCTACAAGAGCCTTCTGTCCAGGTTCTGGACATTGTGTGCTTGGCAGAGGCAGTACATCACCTGTCCTGACTTCCTAATAAAGTGTGCCCTAACAAAAACCGTCGTAACAAAAACTGACAGGTTTACAATCTCCATTTTGTCTTACATGCTCTCTGAAACTCCACATCAGTGATATGCAGCGCTGAAGTATCCAGCCATATCATGATATCCGCATGTACTGTATTTAAAGGAGCTGAGAGCAAGAATTATCAATAAATGCTTCCTAAATGTAAAGCAATGAGAAGGTCACGGTCAATTAGATGGATAAAATAACAACAATGACATTCACGTTGTCACTAAAGGAGAGGGTCGGACCCCTGGGAGCGAGGGATGGATACAGCTCCGGTCTACTGCTGCATCCACATCTGCAGGAAGTCAATGACTGATGCCAGCTGAGACAATGATGTTTTTGCCTTTGTGCAAATTGAAGAAACATAACCATAAATTTGCAAGCAGCGGATCAATAGCCCAGACATGGCCAAACCCCGAGAAAGGTATCCAAGGGAAGCCATTCAATAATTCCGATCAGAGATAGACTAGTCGCCTGCTGTTAATCTTCCAGTACCAGCCACAGGCCAGTGGCCATTGTGGACGAGCTTTAGACATTTAGTGACAGATTCAGCCATTAAAGGTTACACTGATGTGTATAGCTGGCAATCAGACAGATTTCTCCTTGTATTATTGGTGAAATCATGGCCATCCATCAGATGTGCCCCATTAGATTGGTCAGGTTACAGAGGACGGCACCGCAGCCCTTTCCTTTCACCAGCCTGGCTCTATAAACTACATCACTGACCACCAGGCAAACATATTGATATAAAGAAAGTGTTTCATTACAAATTACTTACATGACAGATCATTGATCCTGTGAGTAGGATTTCCAGCGTTCCCCGCTTGGAAAGAAGGAGGGCTCCATTTTACAGTCTGCATTTCCTGAAGTTATCTGCTTGTCATTGTAAACCGAAACAATACTTAGCTAAGAACAGAGAGTCTTTTTCACGTTTTTTTTTTTCTTCTGTTTTGTTTTAATGACAAGGACAGGTCTGTGACTATGCTTAATAGTAATGTGCCCATTATGCACAGCACTATCTCTCGAGACTGCCCTTAAATATGGGCCTACTCAATCATGACGAGAGAACCCATGTTGGAATGAAATGGGTCATATGATACTTTAAATAAATATGATAATGAGGCAGACACTACCAATTGCCAGGGGGGTTATTTGTGTTATGTGAAGGGAACAGTGGGCTTCCAGGCCGTCTCAGTAGATGGGAACTGAATAATGCTACAGTAGAGGTGGTTCTGGTCTATATGACACAGGAGAGAAGATGTGAGCTAATGTTTTATGCAGTGGCGTCTGAGCTTAATTTGTCTAAGCACAAACACGTACATGCACTCGTGTTCACACAAAATCATGTGAAGTTAGCAAATAAAACTCTTCGTATTATTCTAGGACTTTCCTGTCTCTCCTGGACACGCTGCTTGATCGACAGGGGATCTCTGGGGAGTAAAGTGCAAAAACACCACGACAATGACCACTTAGCACCCAAGATGTCGGTAAAATTAAATGAAAAAAGGCAAGGAACAAGACCAGCACTTTTAACTCTGAGGGAAGATTACTTTTCAGAGGCGCTTTGTGATGAACACAGGATGGCTTTCCTAAGTTTGTCTCTTCCCTCTCAGCGGGGGTCCCAATTATTTCTCACTGGGTGACCACAGTAGCTCAGCAGGGGTAATGTACTCCAGAAAATGAGATCTATGACACATGTAGTGCAATCGGACTGTAGATTCTCTAGCCCCTGGGGCATTATGGGGTACAGGGGGCAATAACTCAGCAGTTTGGAATGATGGCATTTTATTCTGGGGTCAGACTGAAATATCAGCGTGGTAACATACATCATACATCGGATAAGGTGCACTGTTGGCAAGATAGTGATTCCTCCCTGACCACAGCCACATAAAATTAATTTGCAGTGAATTATTTCCTTTGCATGTTATTTGTGTAAATAAATAATATGTTTCCCCCTGTCTTTGAATAGATGAGGTGGGACACCTAACCTAAGAATTTTATTATTCTTGCTTTCAGTGGAGGGTTTCAGTCTCCCATTATGGTCTGAATGCTGTTTTCTATTAAATTCTACATTCAAGGGGGACAATTAATGTCTACTAAAATGGTTAAATCTGAAGATATTGAATAATGGCACAAAATGTTGGCTAAAAAAAAAAAAAAAAAAAAAAAAAAAAAAAGAGTATCAGCCTTAAAAAACATTATTTATATTTCATTGTAAATTATCCTGTTATATTATTACAGTATAGCTGTACAGTGATGATTTATTTTTTAATTGGGCCTGGAATTCTTACTAATGTCCATACCCCGCCATTGACAGATTAACTAAATTTTAATTCATCTCAATTATTGACCAAAATATATCGACAATATTATAGATCTTTCTAATAAGTTATGAAATGGATAATAATACTGCTTTGTGCGGTGTAACAGGGGGCTGAAATAATGACTTAATATAAAACATGCAACAAGGGCTGCTTTGTTTGGGCTCCATTTGATAAATTGATTTTTGCTCATTGATTTTGAATATGTCTTGTGCGTGCAGCTGTTTCATATACGGTATCTGCAGCACAGGGTCCCTGCTCATGCATAGCCATCTGCCCTGGTATTTTCTGCTGCGATGGTGGAGTGATACTGCTCGCCTCTGTCAGGTGTCAACCCGCTTTTGTGTCCTCAAATAGTGGATATGACTGTCAGCGCAGGACCTCTCACCCAAATTAATGGTTCAGAGTTTTCTGTCGCACATGGTGTCATTGCTGAGCTTATTTGACACAGACACTCTCTCAAGGCTGCACTGGGAAGGATGTAAGGCTCAAAACAGCGCCGAATCCTGGCTCTGAAATGCGATCCACTCTTCTATGTGTATGGCTCCTGTGTTCTTATCAGTTCCTCCAGGATGAGAAACTGTCAATACAACAACCACAGAGAGAGAAAAGCATCCCTTCCCCCAACTTCTCCTATCAACAGGCCTCTCTCCACACAGAAGCAAGCCTGGTCAGACAGCAATTAAAACCCCGGCCCTCCACTGGATGGGTGGAAGCGTGCGAACCACCGATCTATAAGCTTGATTTCTATCCAGTCATGTCTTGCAGCTTCCCATTGACACACCAGCACGGGAGGCGTTGCCTGTGTGGACTGTCTGCTGAGGGTAATTAGCATCATCTTTGTCAGGGATACATTGCATATGACGGCTACGGATTGAGATGTGATACTTCTGGTTCCCCTCCTAATGAATAATCCCCCTAATAAATATCTGCCCTTGCTGCGGATTGGACGCAAGCATTTCTCGGAGGCAGGCATAACCTCATTGGTCAAACTGAACCTCAGTGGGCAGAGCCGAAAGCTACATGTTTGGTTTTATCGAGGGCAAGCTAATTACCCTTGGAAAACTGGCACGCTTGAATGGAAATGAAACAACCTTTGTTTTTAGAAAAACAAATAAAAATACACGAGACAGCGTGTTCTTTTTGTATCCATTCACACCCTTGGCATTCATGATACCAGAAGGTTAGCATGCTAAGTAGCTAAGTTTTTTTTTTTTTTGTGTGTGTGTGTGTGTGTGTGTGTGTGTGTGTGTGTG
Organism: Myripristis murdjan; assembly: GCF_902150065.1. NCBI lineage: Eukaryota > Metazoa > Chordata > Actinopteri > Holocentriformes > Holocentridae > Myripristis > Myripristis murdjan. The sequence goes on along the minus strand of NC_043990.1, from coordinate 25,808,225 downwards.
TGTGTGTGTGTGTTCATTTACCTGAGTTCGCTTAGCACAGTGGCTACATATTAACAGCTAGCTCCTACTTACTGGCCTTAAATCTCAAGTCAGGCATATCTCGACTACAAATATTTCCCCAATATGGAATCTGGATCCAAAACAATTTCTCTGTGAGGAAAATCCATGGGGTTTTCTCATAGGCTAATCATCCATGTCACAGTCTGGGATTTCTCTCTTCAGTGGGACTCTGCTGCCACTTTTGGACCCAAATAATTATTTTGCTTGCAAAATGCTAACACCATGGCGTGATAAGTAGCTGGTCGCTTTGTGACCAGCTGCAAAAAATACCTGTCGTTGTTCAAGGGTTACAAAAGTATCAAGAGGAGGAGCATCATACCTATACCCATCATGTTCAAGTTATACAAAATGAGCAAACAAATGTCTTGAATTATTTAGAAGGAGTTAGGGAAGCTCCATTCATTTTTCCCATAGACACTTTATTTTGAAAATGCAAACAAATCCAATACAAATGACGACACAGCTTCTGAGGCCTACCAGAACAACAGCTTGTTTGGTTCGGCCCATGAAGGCTGAATTGAACCAATGAGATTGTGTGTGACCCCGGAGCAGCTCTGCCTCTCAGACATGTTTGTATAATTAAAAAGCCCAGTCTGTGCTGCTGCTGTTGCGTGAGCTATGTGTTCCTCCCGGCATGCTGCAAGATTTTTGTTTGGTGATGATATATATATATATATCAATATATGTATATATGTTGAAAAAAAAAACCAACAACAACAACAGCAAAACAACCCCTCCCCAACCCCCCCAAAAAACAGGAATTCGTGACTCCATACAAAAAAAAAAACATTTTCTGTAATGATGGCCACCGTGCGAGAGAGAGAAATTTAACAAGCAGAGAGAGATCCACTCCCAGGTCAAACTTTAACAAGCCTCTTTTGGGCAAATCCCAGGTCAAACTTTAACAAGCTGCGCAGCCAAATAGCCGGGTCAAGGACCAAATATGAGCCATCAGTTTTGGTACCAAACAGACAGCTGCAACCCAGTGATTGTATTACCAAGGAGAGACTGGATAACTGTGCTTGTTACGAGGAGAATACATCCTCACTTGACCCCGAGTTTACGGTTTGGCTATAAGACTTAATGAGCATTTTACATGCTCACACAACAACAGTGACGTGTAAACAGGAAAAAAAAAAGAAGAGAAAAATACAATGATGCCGCGTTTGGCAGCTGTTAGTGGAAATGACGAGTTCACTCACGTTCAATGTTCAATAGGTCTAGAGTAAATTTGCTCAACAGCTGTAATTCAGAAAATTTACAAATTATGCATCACACACCGCATGCTATGTTTTTATTTTTAACAAGTCCGCTGGCGTGCTATTCTTCAGGACAAAAAGAGGACGAGAGAGAGGGAGAGAGTGAGGGAGACGTCCCCGAAAAATCTGAATACAATTAGGCTTTAATATCAGGCTCTTAAAATAGAGACGGGAGACACAGTGAAGCAAGCAGCCCAGCAGGACACGGGGAAAGGTCTCTTGGCACTGGTGGTAAACGAGCATCCATCTCCTCCTTTCTCAGTACATTACAGGATAACTTTTCCTGCTCCAAAAACCCAGAAAATGCACTTAACTTTCATTTACTGATATCCCACCGCCCTCACTCATTAAAGATTCATACCCACCACCACCAAAGCCTGTGCTCTGATTTTTTTTTTTTTTTTCAGTTTTTATAAGGTGAGCAGGACATTTAATACTTAGAAAAGAAGATTAATGTTATTAATTTATAGTTACTTTTGAGAGAGCAGCCACATTATGATATATTTTGTTTCCTTCCATTATATCAAAATGACACTTCTAGGCATGGTGACAGAAGAATCTAACCTTTATTTTATTTGACTTTTTTTTTTTTTTTTTTTTTTTTTACTGTGGGATTTGCAAGTCATAAGTATGCTCTGTGTGAAATATGTGTACAGTATGCGTATTTTCCATTCTCTGTCAGTTTATTTGTGTGTTGTGTGCTAGGCTGCTCTGACAGGGCGCCTTTGAAAAGGAGCACTGTAGATCTAAACAGAACTCCCCTGTTAAAATATAGCATAAAAATAAAAAATAATACAAAAAACAGACTATACCCGTCACAATAAAAAAAAAAAAAAAAAAAAAAGGTCTAAAATAATAGATTAGCCCAAGCGTATTAAACCAGAGTTTTTATGGAGGCGGCGCAGATGACAGAGGAACATTCAAGAGAGGAAACAGAGCTGGGTCTATTCTTTTCCTTTTCTTCCTCAGTACTTGTTGGGCTGTAACATCTGGTGCTCAGCACACATGACTACACCAACACTGCAACTGGATGAGAAAGGATGGAGGCATTTCCTGCTCATATAGAAATGCTGAGCGCAGTAGCCGAAGGGCCTGAATACATTTAATCTCGTAACAAAATTTAATGCTGTTTGCGGCACAATTGCTGCATTCAGAGAGAAGAAAAAGTTAGATTTTCAACATGGTCAGGGTTTCTGTTTCCCCACAGTGCGCCTTTGAATTGTGCCTACCGACTATACAGCATCTACCACCAGAGAGCTTGAAAAACTATTTTTAGATTCTTATTGTGAGCTTTTGATATTGCATGCAAGGGATTAGACTCACAGAAGTAATAAAGGAGACTGTATACATAGTGGGCACATTAATTCTCCCACCGCTGCAACATCAAAAGAGGGCGGAGTGGAATTGGGGGGAACTGCACGTGCTAAACTGCACAAATTCCCCAATCAACAAAAAAGAGAGGCCGCGATCTGCAACCTTGGATGGCTTCTTCTCGGCCGATATGCCACAATAAGTGCCGAGGCATGTTTGAGAGGAGCTCTAAAACATAATATGATGTCTAACATTGTATTTACCGAGAGTGTAGGTGACTTACACCATCTGTTTATAAAGCAACAGGCTCAGGCAGACACTCTGCCAGTAAAAAGGCACAAGGTCCCAGGGCTTATCTTGGTAGAGGTGTGCTGCTGCTCCTCAGCGCCAGCGAGGTGGAACGATAAACATAATTAAATTGAGTTGGATTACACAAAATGGATCGGATCAGTTGGGAAGGCGGAGAAGCTAATCCAGCGCAATCCTCTCTATAGAGGTGCCAACCACACAAAACGATATAAATAAAGAAGAGGAAAAGGGAGGCAGTGGATGTCAGAGGGAGATCGAGGTAGGGGCGCAGAAGGAGCCCCCCCCTTCAAGGGAAAACAAGCAAACTGCTTCAAAGTCAAACACTTGCTGCAGTAACTCAGCCTTTGCCTCATCGAAGCCACAAAACAATTGCCAAGAAGAAACTGAATGATAACACAGCGTTTGATTATCCGATACACTGCGCAGAAACGTAGTCATATTCATATCTAAGGGCAGACAATGGAGCAGCTGGGTTGAACATACTTGTCATTCTGCACTGAATCAGCTGAGGGACTTTTTTGAAGCACTTTTCAACATGAGAGGGCTGTTATGTGTGTGTGTGTGTGTGTGTGTGGAGCGGCGGCTGGGTCTGAAACGCTAGCACAGTGTCAAAAATGAATAAGCAACAAATTTACACTACTCCCATCCTTTGAGGAGCTGACAAATCACTCTTGTCTTTCATCACAGCAGTGACTTTGTCATATATGAGACGCACCACTCCTTTCAGCAATCCACTTGAGGGTATGCACGCACACCCGCATATCCGAAAATGTGTTTTAGTCATGGAAAATGAGAGTGCGAGAGGCTGAGGTACTGTGGTATGAAAGCAGGGGTCAACAGCGCCCTGGGTTTTTCTATCATATTTCCTTTTAAGACACCTGAACTTTTTTTTTATTTGTCAGTAACACATCTACGACAGTGCAGCCCATTACCACTTTTTTTCTTTTCGATTTCAACTCCCATTTCATTCCGTTCCTCTTTTTTTTTTCTCCCCCTACAGATTGAATTTTCTTTTTATAACTGACTTTGGTACAATCCCTTACAAATAACTTTTCTCTGGAGAAAGGAACTTTCTCTACAGCCCTCCCAATCCACTCCCACCCACCCTCTTCCCCCTCCCCCTCTCCCTTTGTCTTTCACCCTTAGGTACAGTAGACAGATGGATACACTCTGGGGGTTTCTCCTGCTTTCATACTAATCCATTGTAATCCTAGTCTGTCTGTGCTCTCGTCTTGGGCAGCGCGGAGCACAGCATTATGATCCAGTAAAAATGATGATTAATGGATCCATAAGTGATGCAGGAAAGCCTGGAGCAGGGCGCTCTTCCTCCGTCTTGCCATACAGTGAAAGCGACCGTTTGTGCATTGCTGAGGTGAGGAAGGGGCCGAGCTCGTTTCGGAGTCTGTCCACCAATTAAATGTCTGCGCTGACTCTTTATGAGGATCTCGCTGCACACACCTTTCAATGATTTCCTACCCAGGCATCCAGAATAGCAAAATACACCCACCCTCTCTAAACAAGTGCTGTTTGCATTATTTAAGATGCCTTGGCTGGATGCTTTAAATGAGAGGCACTCGGATAGCCACCCTTGCAGACAGCTCAAGGCAGGCCCTTAGCAATATATGTATGTAAGTGGAGGAAAATGCACGTCTTCATGGCGTTTGAAATATGAATGCGGCAGGTTTTTTCCGAAGCAGCATGTTTTACATGGTAATTTGACAGCCTCGACACTATATCAACAAGGTATGCCCAAGGCTAGCTTTCTGTCAGGTAAGGTCCATATTCCATGCAATATGGGGATGAGATTGCTTGTAGGATGATGGCCGCGCTCTGAACATCCGAGAAAAGGCCAACAAGTCACCAATAAAATCTAGTGTTTAACAGAAAGCAGATCCAGGAAAAAGTCAAGGAGGGGACCCTCAAAAAGCTGAGATATTTCAATTTTAAAATTCAAAACAGCCGCTCAGCCTTTCCACAGGTAAGGTGACTGACTCAGGAAACTCAACACTTTCACTGAAGCTTTCCAGCACTTTTCCTTAACCAGGTCAGAGGGTTTCACTTTAAAGCAAATGCACTGAAATGTAAACTGCGGTGGAAAGTTAGATGATTAAATACATGAAGGGTTAAATGACAAGTAAGACAAGGAACAAGGCAGGGAAATGCAGTCTGTCTTGGGTTTTTCTTGACCACTTGCGCTTTGGTCACTTTGCATGCCACTGGAATTGCTTTGTTTGTGGCAACATCCATATTTTTCTAACTACATCACAACTACATTACTCCCATGCAGGTGAAACAAAAATAAATGACTCCATGTGGCCTCCTGTCAGTACAGTTATGATTAATAAGTAATTACGTCTCGCTATGTATGTTGTTTACACGCAAGGTTTAGCATGGATGACTCATGTTCCTAATTGCACCAATTGAACATTTGGCATTTTAACTGCTCTGAACCTTAATATGTCACAACCACTGTATGCGAGTCAGAACACATTTGAACTCCAGCATCATCAACTCATTATCACTGCAATAAAGCGCGAGAACATGCATCAGACATTAGCAGGGAAATCAATGCGGGCACGTTACTCATCACGTCTGTAAACGACGTGCCATTAGGTTTTATAGCCGGGGTCTGCCAGTGTTAGTCATGGCCTACATTTCACCTCTGGATTCCAGTGGGAGCTGCCGGAGAGCAGAGACAGAGCTGTGCAAACACCTCTCAGCCACAGCACCACTCAGCAGCCTCGCATCGCTCGCCTGAATGCAAAGCGATCTTCCAGGGCTCTCCGTCTGCCCCCTTACAGTTCACTCGCAAGTTCACTACATCTGTAGGTCAAATCACGGAGCCGGTCAGCTCTTGGCCTCAGACGGGTTCAGTGTTGTGGCTGCAGCGTTATCTCACTGTGTGGCTCAGCGTGTCGGCCAGCCACAGATCCACAGATCATTATCGCTATCAAGCACTGTTTTCCCAACAAAACGATATCTCTGCCTTTGATCCTATGCCAAGGCTTATTTTTGTTCACTTCTGGGCATTCTAACCCGAGACTGCACTCACTTGGGGCAAAACTCAAGTATGGCTAAAAATATCCCTCCCTTCTGTTGATGAGATGGAAACGTATAAATTAACTATGGGGCGGCACATCTGAAATAAGGATACTTTTCCGCACCTGCTCAATCTGTGCCGAAAAATGTATTGTGGGGATGATTTGCTTAAAGGTTTTTTTTTACCCTTTGGGGCCTAACCCAAGCTAGCTGAGGTCATTAAGGTAATGCAAACATTGTGGAGGGCGCCTGCTGGGGAACATCCAATTATAAACCAGGAGAGATGGAGCTTATATGCAGCCTGAGGGTTTCAGCCTCCAAACTGGGCCAGGGGTCCTGAAACATGCTCAAGAAACAGAATAGGTTGGGTACAGCTCATGATTGTACATTTTGAATTTCTTATTGCTTGCAGCTACTTCTTTAGGAAATAAGCGCAAAGACAGTATTGATTTCAGTTTTGAGCAATGTGAGTTCCAGCGCAATAATAATAGTTCTACAAAAATAATGATGTTTTCCACATGCTGTCTGTAGTATGCGGTTGTCAAACTGAAAGAGGTTATTTCAGTCTGAAAGCAAACAGTGTTAAAAATGGAATAAAGACATACCAAGTTAATAAATCGTAGTCCCAAATGTAATAGAAATTCTTACTTCTGTTTCACGCAGACTAGCATGGCGTTCTGCTGAATATTAATGCATCCAAATTCATCGCCATTTAGGTTAGAAGTGATTTCCAAATGATGGATGCACCTCATGGATTATTGCCACCCTCGGTGTTACAGTACCTAGAAGCCACTTATTAGTATGCTGCTGAGGTATTTTCATTCCTGGATGTACGCTGCTGGTCCTATTTGTCTCTTGTTTTGGCTTAAGATATTTGCAGCTCCACATGTGGCTGCTCCACTAGTGAAAGTGAGTGCTGCTGAGAGAGTGTGACGGTACAAAGCTTGTCGTAAGGGCAGAGATATCGCTCTTGTGGGAGAAGAGCTGCAAATGGCCTAAACTTATCAAAGCAGCCTGCCCAGTACCCAAGCTTTGAACACAATGGTCTCCTAATTTCTAATGAATGGAAGTCTCTCCAGACCTGGAGTAATCTCATATTCACTGTTTGCATGCCGACTCTAGTTATTCTAGCTCGATTTGCATCCCCTGCCAATTGCATAATCAAGTCCAGAGCTCATCAGCAAGATGGCAGAAGAAGTGCTCTATTAAGCTGCATCGCATGCCATCTGTTGTGTAAGAGAGAGATAACAGTATTTACAGTTTTGGAGTTGTGGCATACTGTTTTGGCCAGATTTTGTGCATCACAGAGTTGGGTTTACTTCATAAAATGTCATGGATTAATTCCGCTGCATGTGATGGTGTCCAAATGCAGTCTTTTGCCCCACCAGAAATATCACATACTTAAGTTTATTAGAACTGGTATATCACTGGCTTGTGCTAGAAGGTATGCAAAACAGCTTTATTTGAGTGTAAAATATGGGGCACATGTATTCCAAAATATTACCCATCTTTTTTTTCTTTTTTGGATTCTCTTGTTTCATAGGTATTCCATGATTTTTATTACATGTGTTCACTGAGGAAAAACGGCCAATATTTGTCATAATTCTACAATGTGGATAAAAGACTATGAGAAAATCTCTCTCAAAGAAGTGGGTGCTAAGTGTCTTTCAACTGGCATTAAATATTCAGTATTCAAATCTTTCTATCGGTGCAGGAAATATGTGTTCTGAGAAAAAGACTAACCCAGTTTTGAATACTGAAACCAGCTGATAACAAAAAGTGCTGAGTAAAATACAGCCTTATCTTCCTTACGTACTAGAATGAATTCACCTTACATGAAACAGCTGACTGAAAGATATTCACAACTGCTCCTCTGCCTCTGCATTAGCCTCAGTACTTCCATGCAAGGTTCAAATCTGAGTCCTCTACTGCAGGAATCTCACACTTCACTCCGCAAATGATATCTTCCACACCATTACATCCACAAATATAGAGAACATAGGATGCACAGAGGAAAATGAGTCTGCCCACAAAACAGTTCACTTGTAGCCTATATGTCACTGAATAGAAAAGCAAGAGAATAAAGATTAAAAGAGGAATAGGTCTGGATATCACAAAATTCACATTCCCTCTGCTGAAAAAAAAAATGGCTCTTTAGGTTTTGATTGCTACACAACAAAACAAAAACACTTAGACCAATGCAGAGGAATTATTTTATCAATAGGCTATGTAAGGACTCAGAGCGCTGGGCCCAAAAACTTTTTCAAATGCCCCTTTCACACTATGTTGTCCCAGGAAACCCCACTGGTGAAGAAAACACTTTTGCAGTTTCTTATGCTCCACAAAACAAAGCATATTCTTACTGTAGGTAATGAAGAAGCAGTGAAACCTACCATTTAAAAAAAAGCATAATTCTTATACATTCTGTCATTGCACTGACCTCTAATGAGAGAGAGATTTGTGAAATTAAATTATTCCTATGGGTACCCGCTGGAATCCTCAGGGACGTCCCAGGACACTAGTTGGGTAACCAGTGACTAGCAGTACATGACCATCAGACAGCATACACAGCCAATATGGTTTGTTGTGGGAATTGTATTAATGAAATTAGTGACAATGCAGCACAATTTCAGCTTTATTGTTTACAGTTGACAGTAGTGCCTTGTCTGCTACCTTAAAAGCCAAAAACATTCGGCGAGACTCCAGACGAAGCCTATGAGTGGTACTTGAAGGATGTACTTGGATGCTATTCCTGTGGACTTCCCACATGAGGAGATCCACAGGGCTGCGTCTGAGAAGTGCTTGCAAAATTCAGAGAGCTTCAAAGCGGGCTGAGCGGTGGATTAATTAAAGCGTCTGCAAGTTGCTTTTGCAAGGCCCCCGTTCTTTCCATTCAAATTCCATTTCAGTCAAGTCACCTTCTTCAAACAGGGGGGTGGGAGGGTGCGAGGGGGGGGCAAATGCACATTTGAATAAGACTGTAATCACCCCCACTACTAACATCATAGCTTACTCATGTCTGTACGGAGATGGCTGCAGCCTGCAAACTGAGATAGAGCAGCCTAGTTCAGTAACTCCCAAAGTGGGGTCCTGGGACCCTTGATTGGGAGGGGAGGGGAGAGGAGGCGAGTGCAATCTGAGGAGGAGTTTAATTTCACATTTGTTTCAGTCGTTGGAGGTTAACTCAATGACAGAATATATGCCAATGATTTGCTGTTGGCTTTCACGCCCATTCCCTCCAGTATTTGCATGATTTCACTATTATTAAACTACAAGATAGAAGAGAATGAGTGGTCGACCCCCACCGCACAGCAACAACATCAAAAGTTCTGTAACAGATCATAACCAAAAACAAAAATGAGGATCTACCAAACAATATCCTATCTACTGGGTGTCTGTGGCCGAACATCTATTTGACATAATAATATTAATAAAAAAAAATAATAATAAAAAGTTAATCATACATCTACAGTCTATTGTCAAATCTGCACTGTACCCCAGACTTCATTAGACTACAAAATGCTGCATATGTGTGCACCTTTGTTAACTTCACACATACAGTCATGATGATAAAAGAACCTCATTATTCTGCTGTGGCCAAACAGGAAATTTTAAGTACACCCGTATAATCTTTTAGAATAACTTGCGGCGGACTGGTTTTCATACAGGCCGAGCACTCTGTAAGCCTCTTTTTACATTTTAGCCCACCAGTAAGGCGAGAAAAACCTAAAACTTCAAATCTGAAAAGTGGATAGACTATATGTGGATTTAAGCACCAGACAGACCCCCAACTGTTTCTAAACAGGCCTGAACTCTTGCACTGCACCCAGTTCGCCTCAGCGTTTGAACACGGGCATTTACCTTGATCCAGTAACCGCAAGGAGTGCTGAAAAGACGGATCCAGCGTGTCCTTCTCTGCCATAAGCTCCGGCAAGTACTTTTCGCTCCCCATCTCGTCCTAGGCTTCGGCTCCGCGTAAACGACTCTGTTGCGGTATAATATCAAGACAATGAAACTTGCTCAACCCGCCCCGTGCAAGTTACGGCACCGACAAAGACTTCTTGAGAGGGAAAAAAAGGCAAACAGTAATGTCATTCGCGGTCGCTACACGAGCATTTCTCAGTTAAGCGCTGCTGCACGCGGGGAGGCGGTTAAATTTGGCCAGGAGATTTTATCCCATCGGAGGAGTTGTGTTCAGCCTGCAGAGCCCTGTTATGCATCACAACCAGGCTGAAATGTCCTCTCCTCTCTGGGTGGACAGGCTCTTTGAAGCTCCCTGTGTTGTATCCAGTGGTAAACTAAGGCTCAGTCCCGGCTGCTCCAACTATTGGTCGCCGCTCAACAACAGGCAGTCAGCGGAGGGGGCGGCGCGTCACGCTGGAGCTGTCCGCGGTGCTGAATCCGCCCATCATCATTTCATTATCATAAACTCAACATAAACACTGGCGTCTCCTCGCAAGCCCTAAGCTTAGGCAACATTTAATACCATTTGCCACCAAGACTTACACACCCGGCTTATTGTATGGAAGGATATTGATGATGATACAAACATTAGAGCAGCTCGTCTGGCTGGTTCCCTCCTCTCTGGCTCTAGGTGTGCTAATCAGTAAAAATAGCTGGTGGAGTATTTGGGGAGAATGAAAACCTGCAGACTTTTTTTTTCCAGGTTTTTTTTTTTTTTTTTTTTTTATTGCATAGCACTGCACTACAAGCTGTGCCAAAGTCCCCGCATATAATGCCATCTACCAAAAAGAAAATACCAAACCTGCTAAAAAGACAGCCTACATTTCCAGGGCCAAAGTGGAGCATTGACTGATATGTGATAAATTATTAGAAGTAGGTCAGCAAACTATCAGCTTAGATGGAACATTGGCCCTGAATTGCTCCCCTGATGCAACTTCTTTTTAGCTTTCAGATAGATTTTTGGTAACATTTGCATGGTTGTTGCTCTCTGGTACAATAATGAAAGCTACAAAATCAAATTTGGAGTCAGGATAAAATAGGCTATGCCAGCTTAGTGCCACATTTTGCCTAGACTCAACTCACCCCTATGAATGAAATGTTTAAATTGTTATTAAGAACATACATGTTTAAGAATTTTAGAACAATATGTAGTGTAAATGCCTGGCTGAAATAAGCCCCGGTCTAATATTAGATGTTATCCCTATCAAAAAAAGAAGTACTTCATTGAAATCCAATGATATCTTTTAGAGGGATATCAAATAAAAACTACATCAAATGATGACTGCCTAAAGGTCTTGGTGTTTTATCTGTACTCTTTTTGATAAAAAAAAAAAAAAAAAAAAAAAAAAAAATAATAATAATAATAATAATAATAATAATAAATTAAAAATCCCTTTTACAAAACAGAACCATAGATATTCCTACAGTATTGTTAACTTAAAAAAAATCAGAGAAGATTATAAATATCTATTGTTACACCAACTCCTAAAATATTTTACTTAGGCAAAAATACATACCATGGTGGACAAATACTCGATGAAAACACTAAGAAAAGGTACTGCATTGAAACTTCTATTTAAGTAAAAGCATAGATGTACTGGTTGTAAAAGCTACTTCAGAATCAGTTAAAGTTAAAGTAGTCATTGTGAAGAGTGGTTCCTGTGAGAGCTTTAATTATCAGTGCATTAACCTGTAAGAAGTATTTTAATGTAGCGCTAACTGATTCATATACCGATCTTATCACATGTTTTGCATTTCATAACTTCTTCTGCAGAGTTGTAACTACAGCTTTCAGATCACAGTTAAAAGTCAAATGTGTCTGAAAGGTAGTGCAGTAAGAATAGGAATACTCAAAGTGCCACTACCTCAACTGAATTGAAGTACAGTACTTGAGTAAATGCACTTTGTTGCTTTCCACCTCTGCACTGACTTTATATGACTTTATTTCCTTCCCCATCTTGTTCTGGGGCACCCTTAATATTCTAAGGAATTTCCTATTTTCTTAATCTCTCAGTTGAGTTTCAACATGTGAGCAGATTTAAGCAGCCTTATTCTTCTGGATCCCTCTTTAGATGTATATGACTTTGGTTCTGTAAAGAGTTAGTGCAGCCACATGAACGTCTCGAGAGGCTACAAAAGTGTCCTCTTTACTCATTTAAGCGATTGATTAGCGCTGCACAACTCCTCAGGTTCCTTTTACTTGTTAAGACAACCTGTCAATACTTCAGAGGAAATCTATTAACCTTCTCATAGGTCAAGCATGTTTTTTCTCCTGAGAGTGTCTATGAATTAATCAAATAAGAAAACCTTGTTCTTTCGAAACCATTTGCAGCCATAAAAAGTCTCTGTCATCATTTATAGAAAACATTGCGTGTCACCTGTATAACAACAGTTGGATGACAAGGCAGTGAAAATAGTGTCTTAAAAAGTCACAGATGCAATTTCCACTCCAGGCGGCAGATATCTAACGATATACAGCCACAAATCTGCTTTATCAGGAATCATGAGTCCTGCAGTTCCTGGAAACATACACTGAATGTAAAGTGTCTTTGTGAACAGTTTAAGGTGCTCACTGGTTGGGAAAAACAGGATTTGTGTACAAGCCGAACCATCATATTTGTCAGAAAATATGGGAAAAAGATAAGAATTCTGTCGATATTTGTGGAGGATGCAGAGGTAGCCTCAGGTGGGCGGCTATCTGTAGGCTGATCAGCACTGGTTATATAATTGAGATGGTTCTTTTTTTTTTTTTTTCTTCCATTCTATTTCAATAACTTGGAGAAAATGTGACCCAGAGGCTAAAAGCAAGATGGGTTTATGTATATTTATCAACATTGTATCCTCCATGAACTTTGGAGTGTGCTATTGGTTATTTACTTTTATGGCTTGATTTGTGTTCTGGAATAACTGCTGTGGGCTTTAAATAATATTTGATTATATCTGGTACAGAAAGAAAATAAATAGAAGGGAATACGCTCCTTTGGTTCGGCGAGGTCTTTGTTATCATGGAAATTTCTAACAATGATCCAAATGCAGGAGAGAAGATGAATGCAACACTTTCTGCACTTAATAGGCAATGAAGTGCTTTCATTATGACCTTTTCAAATGACTCGCCCGGTTGCAGTGCGGTGATTTTTATGCAGGAGTGGAAGCTTATTCATGAAATTTTTACAGCCATACACAAGAGACATGTGTTATATTTGCATGCTATTTGTTAATATAACTTCCTGTCTTAAGTATGTTGGAGATTTTTTCACTGATTCTTTCCAGACGCCTGTTTATGAGTGATTCACTGCAAAGAGAAATGCATTATGAAGCAGCTTACTATTTAATCTCTCTCAGAGACCATTAAAAACCGGCTCAAATGCACTAATCTCCTATTCAGAAGAGCGACTTATTTATAGATATGCTTGCCATCTGTTGCTCCTCGTCATTATAAACAAAGCCTTGTATTGTCACCGACGCTTGGAGTCAAAAGTTGTCGGTCTATACGTCTTGCTCATGACGGTTGCCCGTTTCACAGGGAACACACTAAGTGATTGCAATACATCAGCTGCAATGAAAATAATCAAGTTTTGTGAGCCAA